>NC_081555.1:79211188-79858615 GCF_963082655.1 Stomoxys calcitrans | reverse complement strand
CTTGATGCGTCCGTTTGTCTGTTTGCCTGTCCGAAACACGTTTTCTAACGAAATAACATAGACACTAACGAAGAAGTTAAGTTAGAGCCTCGGAAATTCTGCACAAATTCTATATATTATTACAATTCCTATTGGTTTGTATATGAACCAAATTGGTCGACCTGGGTTTAGTCTAAACCGGTGTATATAGATATAGATGGTAAATAAACAGATTCCCGATTGGCTTCTTGCGGGTGGCGCAATTTTGATCTGGGTTGCCTGAAATTTAAGAGGTGGTATTTTTCTACGGCTTCTAACAGTCATGACAAATACGGTCCATATCAGTCTATAACCAGATATAACTCTTATATATTTGAAAAAGTCATTCAATGAATTTTCACATGCAATCCGAACTTAACGCAATTTGACTTATTGTTCTTAAAACCTATGTTTCATTGAATGGGTCACCTGGATGGGTAATGATAAACGACGTAGACATTCTATGGTAAGGCGAAGGTTAAACGGCCAAGGGTTTTATTAAGGCGAGTTTGTGGTACATATTACGGTCAAACGTCTGAATGGATTTTAATGAAATTGGCATCAATTGAAAAATATTTTTCCAGATTTGTGTAGAATATAGCAGGAAATTTTATTTCCGAAAAGAAAACCTGAATAAATGAGGAATTTATTTTCAAAAAAGAAGAAGAAGAAGAAGCATAAACGCAGTAATCTGTTGTTGCTTTTTACTAGGCATCAGTTATTTGTGTGAATGCAATGCCATATTGTGGGAGCACGAGATAAGTGATAGTAAGAGTAGTAAGAGTACTGGTAGTTGTGTATGTGTCTAGGAGTATCACTATTTAATTGAGGGTGTTGTGGGGATTTGCTGTGCGTGTCACTTATTTGTATTTAAACATAAACAATTAAAAGCGACCTAACTTCGGCCGGAACGAATCTTATATGGCCTCCACCATGAATCACATTTGTCAAGTTCTTTGCCGGTATCTCTTTATAGGCAAACAAACGATAGTGGATAAGAGTTGATACGCAATTGGAGCTGCATATATCAGGTTTTGAGCTGATTCGGACCATATTTGGCTTGGATGTTGGTCATCACTAGATGCCATTGTGCAAAATTTCAAACAAGTAGGACCGGATTCAAACAAGTAGGACAGGATCATAACAATATTGGATTTAATTAAATTAATTTTGAAGTGGGTACATAAACATTTTGGGATAAGTAGCAGTACGGATCAAAAAACAAAAAAAAAAAAGAATTGCTATGAAATTGGAACAATATCAAGTTATGGTTCATTTCGGACCATAATTTAATTGAATATTGGAGACCATAGTTGAAGTCATTGTGTAAAATGTCAGTCAAATCTAGTAAGAATTGCTCACTTTAGGCGCTGAAGAAATAAAATAGGGATATCGGTTTATATGGGAGCTATATGTTAAAGGTCATGAGAGAAGCCGTACAAAATTTCAGTCAAATCAGATAATACTTGCGGCTCTTTACAGGCTCAAGAAATCAAGATCCCATATTGGTGTATAAGGCAGCTATATCAGGTTATGGACCTATTTGAACTAATCTTAGCACAGTTGTTGAAAATCATAACAAACCACCTCATTCAAAATTTCAGCTAAATCGGACGATAATTGCGCCCTCTGGTGGCTCAAGAAGTCAAGACCCCAGATCGATTTATATGGCAGCTATATCAGGTTATGGACCGATTTGAACTAATCTTAGCACAGTTGTTGAATGTCACAACAAAACACCTCATGCAAAATTTCAGCTAGATCGGATTACAATTGTGCCCTCTAGTGGCTCAAGAAATAAAGACCCCAGATTGGATTATATGGCAGCTATATCAGGTTATGTACCGATTTGAACCATACTTGGCACAGTTGTTGAATATCATAATAAAACACATCGTGCAAAATTTCATTCCAATCGGATAAGAATTGCGCACTCTAGAGGCTCAAGAAGTCAAGACCCAAGATCGGTTTATATGGCAGCTATATCGAAACATGGACCGATATGGCCCATTTACAATACCAATTGACCTACACTAATTAGAAGTATTTGTGCAAAATTTCAAGCGGCTAGCTTTACTCCTTCGGAAGTTAGCGTGCTTTCGACAGACAGACGGACGGACGGACGGCCAGACGGACGGACATGGCTAGATCGACATAAAATGTCGCGACGATTAAGAATATATATATTTTTTGGGGTCTCAGACGAATATTTCGAGTAGTTACAAACAGAATGACGAAATTAGTATACCCCCCATCTTATGGTGGAGGGTATAATAACTGCGTCTTTTATGGTCCCAAAACCTTAAATAGAGAGATCGGTCTATATCCAAATCTAGACCTATCTGTGCCATATTCCAAGAAGATGTCGAGGGGCCTAACATAACTCACTGTCCCAAATTTCGGTGACATCGGACAATAATTGCGTTTTTTATGTGTTTAAAACCTTAAATCAAGATATCGGTCTATATGGCAACTATATCCAAATCTGGACCGATCTGGGCCAAATTGAAGAAGGATGTCGAAGGGCCTAACACAACTCACTGACCTTAATTTCACCCAAATCGGATAACAAATGTGGTTTTTTGGGCTTAAGACCCGAAATCGGCGGATCGAACTATATGGGGGCTATATCAAGATTTAGTCCGATATAGCTACGAACTTAACCTGCTTATGGACAAAAAAGGAATTTGTGCAAAGTTGCAGTTCAATATCCTTATTTTTAAAGACTGTAGTGTGGTTTCAATAGACATACGGACAAACGGACGGACATGTCTAGATCGTCTTAGATTTTACGCTGATCAATAATATATATACCTTATGGGGTCGGAAATGGATATTTCGATGTGTTGCAAACGGAATGACAAAATGAATATACCCCTATCCTTCGGTGGTGGGTATAAAAAACAGTTTGCAATTTTTCTAGAAAAACGCTTACTTAGCATTACTTTTCACACATGACAATGCACTTTCCATACAGGAACAAACAAAAAAGCTAAAGCAATTTTTTCTCTTCTGGTTATTTCTTTTTTATTTAAACAATATAAAGGAAGCTCAACAATCTTTTATGACTCTTGTGTTGTGGACATGTTGTCAACACTATTGCAAGTGCATGGACATGTCTGCTTTGCACTCCTCCGGCATCTTGTTAAAACCTTGAACAAATATTGTGGTCCTTCGGCATGAGTCGGTTGGCCGGTCCTTCGGTCTTGTTGAATTGTTTGCCTTTGAATTTTTGTACAAACAATTGTTTGTCGTTTGGTCTCGCCTGCTCGTTTGGTATGTTGGCAAATGTGAAATTAAAATACTAGCCTCAAGGAACTGACAACATGGCTCTGTGTGTGTGCGAGTGCATGTATGTGCATTAGTTCTTTCGTCAGTGTTCTCTTATTTCCCAACAATTTCCCACATCTTTGTTTGATTTTCCTTTCTTAAGGTTATGCGAAGAATGGCGAATGAGTGTAGGGTGAGGGAAAGAAAATCATTTGTAGTAAGTGTCGGTTAAGTGAAATAAGTGTAAAAATATTAATTGTTTACAGCAAACATAGCCTCGGGGTAATAAGTATTACATTCGCCCAGACTTGGACAACACTTGCCATTGTAGCCATACAATCTAAAGTTTATGCTGTCATCAAAGTATTTATCCATTCAAGCATGTCTGTATTGATACTATTAAAATATTCAGCAAACAAGTTGTTGGCAAGCCAAAGAACAAATGACCATGAAATCAAGTAAGAGTGTAATTTGGCCGGGCCGAATCTTATATACCCTCCACCATGGATCGCATTTGTCGAGTTCTTTGTGCGGTATTTCTTTTTAGGCAAACAAATAATAATGGATAAGAATGAACGTTTGTTGAAGGTCACGGGAAAAGCCGTTGTACAAAATTTCAGTCAAATCGGATGAGAATCGCACCCCGTAGTGGCTCAAGAAGTCAAGATTCAAGATAGGCTTATATGACAGATATATCAGGTTATACAACGATTTGAACCATACAAAGCACAGTTGTTGGAAATGATACCAAAACACCATGTGCAATTTTTCTTTTCGTATAAGAATCGCGCGCTCTAGTGGCTCAAAAAGTCAAGACTCAAGATCGGCTTATATGGCAGATATATCAGGTTATAGATCAGTTTGAACCACAGTTGTTGAAAGTCACAACAAAACACTTCATGTTAAATTTCAGCCAAATCAGATAAAATTTGCGTCGTCTAGTGGCTCAAGAAGTCAAGATCCAAGATCGGTTAATATGGCAGCCGTATTAAAACATGGACCGATATGGCCCATTGACAATCCAAACTGATCTTCACTAATGAGAAGTACTTGTGCAAAATTTTAAGCGTCTAATTTTACTCCTTCGAAAATTAGTGTGCTTTCGACAGACGGACGGACATGGCTAGATCGACTTAAAACGTCATGATGATCAAGAATATATATACTTTATGGGGTTTTAGACGAATATTTCGAGGTGTTACAAACATAATGACGAAATTAGTATACCCGCATCCTATAGTGGAGGGTATAATACTTACATGTACTGGTATGTGCGATTGTTTTCTTTTGAAATCTAGACAAATGAATGTCGAGGCTGAGAAATATGGAAGTAATTTCTGTAATCATAGCATGACACATGGTTTGCCTTGCCTTAACTCAAAGCAGATCTATAAAGTTCATAAAGATTTTGAGCATGTACAGGCAAAAATATATTTCTTTTTTAAGTTTGGACCTGTCTGGGCGATATTTGGGGTGAACGTTGGATAGCATAAGTAAACTTATTGTACCACAATCCCACACAATCGAATGAAATGAAGGCTCCTTGGGGATCAAAAAGTCAAATCGGGAAATATTTTATATGGGGGTTTATGATCTATTTATTGATTATCTGGGCTGTATTAATGTGCTTGTAAGGGGTATAAATGCACTTTACCTACTTCACCATGGTTCGAAAAAGAAAAATTCTCAAAATCCTTCTGTAACTGTGAAATGAATAACAAGTAAAAGAGTGGTAAGTTCGTCCGCGCCGAATCTTAGAAACCCTCCGCCATAGATCGCATTTGTTCAGTTCTTTTCCCGATATTTAGGCAAACAAAGGATAAAAGAAAATAATGGATTTAATATTGGAGCTATATCAAGTTATTGTCCGATTCGGACTATAATTCAATTGAATGTTGGAGGCCATGGTAGAAGTCATTGCGTAAAATTTCAGCCAATTCGGGTAAGAATTACGCCCTTTAGTGGCTCAAGAAGTAAAATAGAGATAAGTAAACTAGCCTGGGAGCTGTATCAGACTATAAACCGATTCGGACCACATTTGACAAGTATGTTGAAGGTCATGGGAGAAGCCGTTGTTCAAAATTTCAGCCAAATCGGATAATAATTACGCCCTCTGGAGGCCCAAGAAATCAAGATCCAAGATCGGTTTATATGGCAGCTATATCAAGTTATAGATCGATTTGAACCATATTTAACACAGTAGCCAGAAGTCATAGAAAAACATCTCATGCAAAATTTCAGCCAAATCGGATAAGAATTGCGCCCTATAGTGCCTCAAGATGGCAAGATTCAAGACCGGTTTATATGGCATCTATGGTTATGGACCGATTTAAAGCATAGCACAGTTGTTGGAAGTCGAAACACGTTGTGCAAAATTACAGTCAAATCGGGTAAGAATTGCGCCATCTAGACGCACAGGAATTCAGGACCCAAGATCGGTTTACATGAGAGCTATATCTGGTTATGCACCGATTTCAACCATACTCAAAGCAGTTGTTGGAAGTGATAATAAACCACCTCATGCAAAATTTCAGCCAAATCGGATAAGAATTGTGCCCACTAGTGGCTCAAGAAGACAAGATCCAAGATCGGTTTATATGGCAGTTATATCAAAACATTGACCGACATAGCCCATTTCAAGCGGCTAACTTTACTCCTTCCAAAGTTAGTGTGCTTTCGACAGACAGACGGACGGACGGACAGACATGGCTAGATCGACTTTAAATGTCATGATGATCATATTTCGAGGAGAACAGAATGATGAAATTAGTATACCCTCATCCTACGGGGGAGGGTATAAAAATATTCCAATATTCTCCAATGACTTTCAACATACGTGCCCAATATGGTCTGAATCGATCTGTAGCTTGATAAAGCTCCCATATAAACCGATCTCCCGATTTGACTCCTTGGGCCCCTATAAGTCGCAATTTCTGCCCGATTTGGCTGAAATAGTGTTCCGTAATGACTTTCAACAACTGTGCCAAGTAAGGTCTAAATCTGTTGATAACCTGATATAGCTGCCATATCAACCGACCTTGGGCCTTGACTTCTAGAGCTTCTAGAGGGCGCAATACTTATTCGATTTGGCTGAAGTTTTGCAGAAGTGTTCTGGTTATACCCTCCAAAACTGTGCCAAGTACGGTCTAAATCGGTTTTTAACCTGATATTGCACCCATATAAACCAATCTCCCGATTTTACTTCCGGAGTCCTTACAAGCCGCAATTTTTGCCCGATTTGGCTGAGATATTGCACATAGTGTTCTGTTATGATTTCCAACAATTGTGCCAAGTACGGTCCAAATTGGTCAAGAACCTGATATAGCTCCCATGTAAACCTGTCTCTCGATCATCCTTGTTCGGTTCCTAGAGCAAAGTCTTGCTGGTTTGATAGAAGTTTGGTATGAATAATAAGAAAATGCCCTTCAACAAAAATATTTTGCATAAATTTTTAGGAGAATCCATAGTGTTGGGTTCCCAAGATTCGGCCCGGCCGAACTTAGCACGCTTTTACTTGTTTGAGAATATTTTATGATAATATTAACTTCAAAGAAATTTTAATAATATTTTGCTTAAAAAATCTCAAAAAGTTTTTCTATAAAAAAAATTATAGTGCATTTTGTTTACTTGAGAAACTTCATTAAATTTTTATTTAGAAAAAAATTTTATTTGTTTTTGGTTTCTGTAAGAGTTTCATGGAAACTTTGTTTGCAGAAAAAGTTAATTAAGATTTTGTTTTTAGAAAAATTTCATAACAATAGAACTTTTAAAACCATTTTTTTAAAACCTTTTCTTGAGGATTTTTTTTACGGAAACCTTGTCTCAGAAGCACTTGATTAAAATTTAATCTTGATTGATATTTTGTTTTTAGATTTTTTTTTAATTTTGTCTATTAAAAACTGTTTATTAAAATGTTGTCATTAGAAATGTATTTTTTTTGCGGAAACCTCGTCTTAGGAGCACTTCTTTAAAATTTAATCTTGATTGATATTTTGTTTTTAAATTTTTTTTTTTAAGTTTGTCTATTAAAAACTGCTTATTAAAATGTTGTCTTTAGATATATAATTTTGGTGGGCTCAATCCTGTGCAAAATATTGATTTTCAGGAAACTTCTTCTTTACAAAAATAATTTCGATTTGAGCCGAGCCGAATAACATCTTTAGAGGATTTTTCACTTATATTTTTTATGAGAGAGAAATTTTTAATTGAATTTTTCTTTTAGAAAATATAACAAATTTAGAAAATTTTTACAACAATTTCGTCTCAGAAAAAATTTTATTGAAGTTTAGTTTTCATTGAAAATTCGCTCAAAATTTGTTTTGCCGTTAAAAAATAATTTTAAGGGGGCCGCCTGGAAAAATGTTTTAAAAAATGCGTTTTTAGAGTAAATATCATTGTTCTTTTATCTTGGTAAAAAAATGTATTGGAAGTTTGTCTTTAAAAAAATTTTATTCAAATTTCGTCTTTCTTTTTATACCCTCCACCATAGGATGGGGGTATACTAATTTCGTCATTCTGTTTGTTACACCTCGAAATATGCGTCTGAGACCTCATTAAGTATATATATTCTTGATCGTCATGTCATTTGAAGTCGATCTAGCCATGTCCGTCCGTCCGTCCATCTGTCTGTCGAAAGCATGCTAACTTTCGAAAGAGTAAAGCTAGCTTCCTGAAATTTTGCACAAATACTTTTTGCTAGTGTAGGTCGGTTGGGACTTTAAATGGGCCAAATCGGTCCATGTTTTGATATATCTGCCATATAAACCGATCTTGGGTCTTGACTTCTTGAGCCTCTAGAGGGTGCAATTCTCATCCGATTTGACTGACATTTTGCGCATGGTGTTTAGATATCACTTCCAATAACTGTGACAAGTATGGTTTAAATCGGTACATATTTTGATATAGCAGCCATACAAACCGATCTTGGGTCTTGATTTTTTAGCCTCTAAAGGGCGCAATTCTCGTCCGATTTAACTGAAATTTTGCACGTAGTGTTTGGTGTCACTTCCAATAACTGCGATAAGTATGATTCAAATCGGTTCATAATCTGGTATAGCTGCCATATAAACCGTTCCTGGATCTTAACTTCTTGAGCCAATAGAGCGCGCAATTCTCATCCGATTTGGCTGAAATTTAGCATGAGGTGTTTTGTTATGACTTCCAATAACTGTGCCAAGTATGGTGCAAATCGGTACATAACCTTATATAGCTGCCATATAAACCGATCTGGGATCTTGACTTCTTGAGCCTCTAGAGGGCGCAATTCTCAAAATTCTTATGAGATTGTTATCAAGAAAAAAAAAGGGGTTTCAGCGGTGAAAAACGAACTACTACACAGAAGGAACGAACTACTACACAGACCGATAAAATATGGTATTGACTTATAAAATACTTTTCAAACAAGATGTTAATTGCTTTTATTATTTTGGACATTGAAACCCGATTTTTTTGTATCATGGCAAGTGATTGGTAAAGAATACATTCGTTGTACATATGTTTTATTTTAGGAATGAAATTTTTATATAATAATACAAGTTGTGAGTATCTACTTTTGACTTCTGTTGTGTCCTCTTTCACACATATGTAATGACAGACATATAATGGCGTGGGTAGACAAAAAATATCAAGAAAGATGGAAAGTGTGATTTTTATTTATCCCCCAATAAAATAAAATCATTTATTTAATAATAATTGTTAAGGGAAATCAATATACTTTTAAAAGTGTTATCCTGAAACAGTGTAGTGCAGAATAGAATGTGATCAAATGAAATAAGTACATTCCAAGCGAAACAAATTTGAGGACATAAAAGAAGATAGACGAGGTACTTGTAAATAGTATAGTAAATAATATTTTAATATGTTATTACCCCTATAGAGACTATATTGGCTTGGAAAACGACGCTGATGACGGAAAAAAACAAATACAGTATTCCTTCATGTGGATCTAGAATGCTAAAATTCAGCCCCTAAGCGCAAAAAGAAGAAATTGTACATGGACTGATTCAATCCTATCTGAATAGCATTTGTAGAATTTATTCTATTCAGATGGAATAACACCAAGATCAGTAAACGAATCTACGTTATCCAATTTATAAGAACCTATACAGTAGTCACCAGAATGGGTCTAACCCTGAAAAGAGATAACTTCTTGAACTTCTTAAGTTAAGCGCCATGTCATTAACACTGCACCAGTCCACCAGATAGTACAGATTGCTCTGCAAGCACAGTGACCGGTCTGGAGAATCCAAATTACAAAACAGCTTCACATCATCTGCGCACATTAAAATTCTTGAAGACTGAATAACTGATGGAAGATCATTCAAGTAAAGAAGGAATAGCAATGGACCTATATGGCTGCCCTGTGGAACACCAGAATAAGTCATTGGAAAGAATATTATTAAAGTAAACTTTCTGTGTACGGTCTTGTAAATAAGAAGCTATCCATTTCATAAGAACAGATGGGTAATCCATCATGTCAAGTTTAAACTGCAATAAATCAGGCACCACAGTATCGAAAGCCTTACTAAAATCGGTGTAAATTACATCTCTTTACAAAACCATCATATGCATGACACGTCAGTTCTAATAGGTTGGTCAAAGTCGACCTCTCCTTAACAAAGCCGTGCTGGTAGGGTAAAATAATTGGTGTCACAAATTGGGAAAAATGGGATACTCTACGAGAAACTAGCAGTTCAAAAAGCTTTGGTATTGGACTTAATTTTGCATTACCCCTATAATTTTCAATAATACATCTGTTACCATTCATGAATAATTTAATATGGCTGTAAGTGGTCTAAACAACTCGTAGACACAAGATTTAAGAATATTCGCCGGTACACCTTCCGGCCTTATGTACCTGAGCACAAGAGTACATGGACAAATAAACGGGCAGACGGATACAGCAAAACCGAATCAGGAAGTGATTCAAAGCCGATCGATGTGCCCATTGAATCGGACAGCAGCCATTAATATGTGAGAAGTTTTCTCCGGTTCCTTAGTAGAATGTTTTCATGGACAAATTTGCATTTGTATGCTGGATCCCTGGTTATATGGATGTGACTGAAAACGAAAGGGCTGATTTGCATCCGAGATATAGAGCAATTCTTTCCCAGGACTTCTTAAGGATATTTTTCCGCCTTTCTCATATTCGAACTCCAATTACGATATAAAACCAGTAAGGAAAGGCAAAAGTCGGGTGGATCGAATAGAACCTTATACGAATTTCTTACGATGGTACGAAAATTGTGGCTTCTTCAGCCTTAAAAGTCGAAACGCATAAAAGATATATATGGGAATTTTATCTAAATCAATTTTGACGAAATTTTGCATACGTATTGGGATGTCAATGACCCATCTCATGAATTTTGTAGACATCGGACCGAAATTGTGGCTTCTACAACCTTAAAAGGCCATATCGGATGACAAATATATAGGGCCGATTTTCATGGAACTTTGCACACATAAGAGAACGTTTAATAAAACGCTTCATGCCAAATTTTGTGGCTACTACAGCTTTGAAAGGGCATATCGGATGAAAGATATATATGGGAGCTATATATAAATCTGATCCCATTATGATGAAATTTTGGAAACATATTGGGACGTTACAAAAGTACTTCGTGCCAAATTTTGTAAAGATCGGACCAAAATTGTGCCTTCTACAGCCTTAATAGGTCAAATCGGACGAAAGTTATATATGTGAGCTATAATTTGTTTATTAATTTGTAATTAATTTAATTTGTAATTTATTTATTTACACCCGCACAACAAGAATATAAAATTCTTATAATCAAAGTGCGGGTAATATCTCCAACAATTGTACATAGTAAACACTTAAAACTAAGAATCTATAGCTATACAATACATCACAGATTTTGAATGAATAACTTACGGAAAAAACTAACAATTGTGGCTTTGTAGATTTGAATTTAAAAGAAAGAACAAAAGTGAATTTATCAATTAAAGAGGAATTAGTAGACTTAGTTGATCCGAAAATAAAGAAATTAAGGTAAGTATAGAAGAATAAAAATAAATATGTAAATGAGTCTTAACATTCATCAACTTAATGCAGTAAAATGTTTCCAAAGTCTGGTTTTAAATGTTGCCGAGTTACTGAGTAATTGCAGATCGTTAGGAAGAGAATTCCAGAGACGTACAGCGAATATGAACATATGCCATTCAGAAACAAGCCTCCGATACATTTTGGGAATGATTTTTTTACCTCTAGTAGATCTGACGAAATCAATAAATCCATACAGATATTGTGGTGCCTGCGTGTAGATCAGTTTATGCAGGAAAGTAAGCGATCTTAGGAACAACAATTGCTGTAAGGAGACTCCATACAGGGATAAAGAGTATTCAGAGATGGAATCGCGCCGTCTCAAGCCAAATACATAACGAGTAACGCTA
This sequence comes from Stomoxys calcitrans, assembly GCF_963082655.1. Lineage (NCBI taxonomy): Eukaryota > Metazoa > Arthropoda > Insecta > Diptera > Muscidae > Stomoxys > Stomoxys calcitrans. Next base: position 79,846,918 of record NC_081555.1, on the reverse strand, counting down.
TTAAAAAAGGTGTTTAGCTTACGTCTACTTACCGAGTCGCAATTAGCAAAGAACTCACAGTCGTAGAGAATGCTAGGAACAATATAAGTCTTTGCCAAGAGAGACCTAACCCGCAACGGAGTAACCGACTGAGTGGCCCAGAGAGCACGCAATTTTGAATATCCCTGACCAACGACATAGTCGATATGATTACTCCAAGTCAGAGTGCTGTTAATAACAACGCCCAAGTTCTTTGCATGAGGAACGATTTCCAATCTAGAGTCGTTAATGAATATACCGACATCACATGAGAAACGAGACAGCCTGTTTCTGATAACCACACACTTGGACTTTACAGGGTTGAGACACAGGCCATTGGCTTTCGCCCACGTGCTGACTCTTGACAGATCATGATTAAGCAGACGTATGTTTTCAGCAATCTCATCCCTCGGACTGCCATATATATATTTGTACATCGTCAGCGTACATATGTACCTCACAATAAGACAATTGACCCGCCAAGTCGTTACTGTACAATGAAAAGAGAAGAGGACCCAGAATTGATCCCTGAGGAACACCTTTTGAAACAAGCAGAGGTGCCGATAGAGAAGACTTATAACTGACGGACTGAGTGCGGTGTGACAGGTACGACAAAATAAGACGAACGGACGTAGAGGAAAAATTGTAAAGATGTCTCATCTTATCACATAACAAGGAATGATCCACAGTGTCAAATGCCTTAGAATGGTCAAGAAGAACAAGGAAATTTATGTTGTCATTCTTCAAATTGACCCTGATCCTCTCAGTGACCTCTGCCAAGGCAGTTACGCAGCTGTGGTTAGGTCGAAACCCGGACTGTCTCACATATAACAAAGAGTTCTCGTTGACAAAAGACGGCATTTGCAAATACAACAATTTCTCAAAGACCTTTGACAAGTAACAAAGAATGGCAATTGGTCTATATTCCTTGGAATTTTTAGGCAGTGGGATGACTTTGGCATGTTTCCACGCTAATGGAAAGTAACTCGTGGTCAAAATCCTATTGAAAATATAGGTTACATGAGGAATAATAAGGGGTAGCAAGAGTCTTACAAATCTAGGATCAATGCCATCAGATCCGACAGCGTTAGACTTTACAGTCGCGACGCACTCAAGGACATCGGTGGGACCAATACATCTGAAGCCAAAACCAGAGTCGTCATCGAGGGAGGGGGAGACATTGAAGCTATAGAAATTGGGATCAACTGGGATCTGTGGGACATTTACAAAAGCATCGTTAAGCCCATTGATGTCCAAGTTTGTTGAACATCTATTAGTATCTTTCCCAATTCCTATGTCTCGAATAACCTTCCACGTTCTCTTGGAGCCTATTGCAGAAGTAAAGCGTCTGTAATAGTAGTCTTTCTTGGCTATCTTAATCAACTTATTGACATGGTCTCTTGCTGAGCGAAAGGCATCATGTAACTCAGGCGTCCTGAAACGTCTCCACCTGCGATGCGACATATTCCTCACGTAAATAGCCGAACGAATATCCCGGGAGAACCACGGTTTCGATCTGGAGGACACTTCTCTAGTCTTGAGTGGAACCGTAAGTTCCTGTAGGTCACGGATATTTCTCTGTAGAAAGTCAGTTTGTTCATCGATAGTTTCCATACGAAATATCAGATCCCAGTCGATGAGCACAGCACTCGAAAGCAAAAAATCATGGTCGAGACGGGCAAAGTCTCTATATGAATAAGTTTCCCTAGTCCTGGTGAGCTCAAATTCATAACATAAAAAGATCAAGTCATGGTTCGAAAAACATGAGGCTGACAGTTGGTCGTATAGGAGGACTTTCGAAGTGTCACTAACAAAGTACAGATCGAGAAGCGTGCTGGAGGATGCGGAAAAGTGCGTGGGAATTGTTGAATTGACAGGCAAAAGCCCCAAGGAAGACATTTCAAACGTCAAGTCCGTGTTTATCTACTACCAAATTCCTTGATTGGCAAATATTCAAATTTTGGAAGGTGTTTTGTCGGGTAGGCATCCTTCTACAGGGTGATTTTTTTGAGGTTAGGATTTTCATGCATTAGTATTTGACAGATCACGTGGGATTTCAGACATGGTGTCAAAGAGAAAGATGCTCAGTATGCTTTGATATTTCATCATGAATAGACTTACTAACGAGCAACGCTTGCAAATCATTGAATTTTATTACCAAAATCAGTGTTCGGTTCGAAATGTGTTTCGCGCTTTACGTCCGATTTATGGTCTACATAATCGACCAAGTGAGCAAACAATTAATGCGATTGTGACCAAGTTTCGCACTCAGTTTACTTTATTGGACATTAAACCAACCACACGAATGCGTACAGTGCGTACAGAAGAGAATATTGCGTCTGTTTCTGAGAGTGTTGCTGAAGACCGTGAAATGTCGATTCGTCGCCGTTCGCAGCAATTGGGTTTGTGTTATTCGACCACATGGAAGATTTTACGCAAAGATCTTGGTGTAAAACCGTATAAAATACAGCTCGTGCAAGAACTGAAGCCGAACGATCTGCCACAACGTCGAATTTTCAGTGAATGGGCCCTAGAAAAGTTGGCAGAAAATCCGCTTTTTTATCGACAAATTTTGTTCAGCGATGAGGCTCATTTCTGGTTGAATGGCTACGTAAATAAGCAAAATTGCCGCATTTGGAGTGAAGAGCAACCAGAAGCCGTTCAAGAACTGCCCATGCATCCCGAAAAATGCACTGTTTGGTGTGGTTTGTACGCTGGTGGAATCATTGGACCGTATTTTTTCAAAGATGCTGTTGGACGCAACGTTACGGTGAATGGCGATCGCCATCGTTCGATGCTAACAAACTTTTTGTTGCCAAAAATGGAAGAACTGAACTTGGTTGACATGTGGTTTCAACAAGATGGCGCTACATGCCACACAGCTCGCGATTCTATGGCCATTTTGAGGGAAAACTTCGGAGAACAATTCATCTCAAGAAATGGACCGGTAAGTTGGCCACCAAGATCATGCGATTTGACGCCTTTAGACTATTTTTTGTGGGGCTACGTCAAGTCTAAAGTCTACAGAAATAAGCCAGCAACTATTCCAGCTTTGGAAGACAACATTTCCAAAGAAATTCGGGCTATTCCGGCCGAAATGCTCGAAAAAGTTGCCCAAAATTGGACTTTCCGAATGGACCACCTAAGACGCAGCCGCGGTCAACATTTAAATGAAATTATCTTCAAAAAGTAAATGTCATGGACCAATCTAACGTTTCAAATAAAGAACCGATGAGATTTTGCAAATTTTATGCGTTTTTTTTTTTAAAAAAGTTATCAAGCTCTTAACAAATCACTCGAACCTAATTTTTAATACCATATTCGTAATTTACTCCCGAAAACCTTTTGTTTGATTCCCATATTGTCATGTTGGTCTAATATTCCCACTAGGGACGGTTTTAGTTTTAGGGCGGCCCCCTTGGTAATTACACCCAATTTTTAATATCCGATATTCATATTCGTACTCTCATTTTACTCTCAAATACCTTTCCTTGGAGTCCTATATTATCCCGATGGGTCCACTTTTTATTTTGGTTTTTGTTAAAAATCAGACCATAAATGAAGATTTGACAGCGCCAACAGTTTATCGAAATACCGAGGTGACCATCTTTAGGGGCCTACCAAAATGGACCCGGACAACCTAGGCCCTCGAAATTTTGCACATGATTTCGTTTGCACCCCTAACTGTATAACTATTGAAATTTGTTACTCGTTTTTTTTCGATTTTCTCCCACTGTTCGACGTTAGAAGGGTTAAACATTGTCATGTTGTCAGAATGAATGCAGAAGCTCTAGCGAAGAGTCCTTTGAAGGCGACGACGATGGTACAAGCAAACTGGGACGCCCAAGAGCCCGATGGAAAGATCAAGTGGTGAGAGACACCTCGAAACTAGGTGTCAGAGATTATAGAAGGAGCGCAGAGGATCGAGACGCTTGAAACGCTATTCTACGTCCGGCTAGTGGGACAAATGTTATTTCGTACTTAATTGGCTATGTATGTAAGTAAGTAAAATTAAGCCATGTAAGTGACTATAAGATTCGTGCTCTACTTACAGAAACATTTCATATGAGTCCCATAATGGCATGACTGGTAAATAGGTCGTGTTTGACGGTGGGGTGGACCGCAGGGTCTTTGTCCCGAAAATGAATATGAATTTCCTGAAAATCAATAAATTTCCAACCCAAATATCTTTTATATTGGGTTGCCTAAAAAGTAATTGCGGATTTTTTAAAAGAAAATTAATGCATTTTTAATAAAACTTAGAATGAACTTTAATCAAATATATAATTGCCATTTTGTTCGATAACCTTTTGCCATCTTGCTGGCAAATTTAGTATTCCACGCTCATAGAACTTCTGGCCTTTATCTGCAAAAAACTGAACCAAGTGCGATTTTATAGCCTCATCATTGCCGAAAGTTTTACCATTTAAGGAGTTCTGCAAAGATCGAAATAAATGGTAGTCTGATGGTGCAAAGTTCCCAGCCAAGCTCACTCAGTTTTTGGCGAGTGACCAAAGATGTGTGCGGTCTAGCGTTGTCCTGGTGGAATATGACACCTTTACGATTGACCAATTCTGGTCGCTTCTCCTTGATGGCTGTATTCAATTTGTCCAATTGTTGACAGTAAACATCCGAATTAATCGTTTGGTTCCTTGGAAGCAGCTCAAAATATACCACACCCTTTTCTAAACCAAGCTAAAAGTAACAGCTGATAACTGACAGAAGAAAGAATGCAATTACAGAGTCACGAGCCGTTGAAAAAATTTGACAACGCCGACTATATTACTACTATATTACCGACAATTAAATATAGACTTAACGACTTAAATATAGATATAAAATTCTTGTCCACTCCCAAATCCCTTTACTGTGAACCCCATATTGTCATGGTCTGTAAGTATGAACCGTTTGGAAGGTGTTTTGGGGCTGGGGCGGCCACCGGCACTTTGCCCAGAAAATAGACACTGCATTCGTTCTTTACTCCCAAAAATCGTTGATTTCAGCACCTCCTTGATTTGAACGCAAATTTTAATGTCTACTGCCAAATATATTTCATTTGAATCCCATATAGCCTTGATCCGCTGATATGCCCATTTGGGGGTGGCGCGGCCTCCTATTACTTGGACCCAATTTTTTATGGCATATTTGTAATCTACTGCCGGATACATTTCATTTGAGTTCCATATTGATAGGAACGTCGAATATATCTGTTTAGAGGAGTTTTGGAGTTGGGGCGACACGCTGGGTATTTGGATCCAAAATTTAATACGATATTCATTTTCAAGTCTCCAATATCTTTCATTTGATACCTATATTGTGCCTATCAGTCCATTTTTGGTTATGGTTGGCGTTTTTGGTGTAAGGGGGAGGTTTTGCCACCATCCGATATCTAAAAATTATATAACCTATGTTTCATTTTTTTGATTCTACGGATCAAACAAACAAATCGAGTCTCATTATGTTATGATGGATCATATGCCCATTTGGATTTTGTATGCCAGATTCGTAATCTACTCCCGAAAACCTTTCATTTAAGACCCATATTGATAAAGACTACCACTTTGTGTGCTTTTAGACATTTTTAGGTTAGGGCGACTTCCTGGGTACGTGGATCCAATTTTTAATACCATATTTTTATTCTACTCTTCAATACCTTTCACTTGATATCCATAATGTCTTTATCGGTCCACTTGTGATATCAACAAATTATAAAGCATATTTCTTCTTCCTGACCATATTCGTAATCTTCTCCCGAATACCTTTAATTTGAGTCCCATATTGTCATTCTTGTCCAATGAACCTATTTTAGGGGGTTTTGAAGTTGGGGCGGCCCCCAATTTTTTATATGAAATTCATATTCTACTCCTGAATACCTTTCATTTAAATTCCATATTGTCCTGATCGGTACACTTTTATATTTGGGTGATAATTTCGGGATAAGGGGGAGGGTTCGCCCCTCTTCCGATATCGACCTACACAATCTGTGAAAATTTCAGGATAATCGGTTCAGCCGTTTTTGAGTCTATACGGAACAAACCGACAAACAAACAAACAAGGTATGAGTTGTCGAAAAAGTAATTGCGGATTTTTTAAAAGAAAGTAAATGCATTTTTAATAAAACTTAGAATGAACTTTAATCAAATATACTTTTTTACACTTTTTTCTAAAGCAAGCTAAAAGTAACAGCTGACAACCGACAAAAGAAAGAATGCAATTACTGAGTCACTAGCTGTGAAAAAATTTGTCAACGCCGACTATATGAAAAATCCGCAATTACTTTTTGGGCAACCCAATATTATTATATTAAGATAGTCCTTTGTAGCCCATCTTCGAACTTAACTATTCTGTGGTAAGAAATATTTTGCGACAGACAGGAATAGCTAGATCCTCTAAGAATTTTACGACAATTAAGAATATATATAGTTTCAGGTTCAGGAATGGATATATCGATGAGTTATTAACGGAATGAGAAAAATAATATAACCCCCATCCTATAGTAAAAGTTATAGAAAACTAATTAAGTTCTCACATTTAAAGCTTCTCGTATCTTTTAAAAGGCATTTTCCTTTGAGCAATTTAATGTGAAATCAAAGCGCTTCATACAATCAATAAGATGAAATATCCTTGTATTTCGACCAAAACAATCATTGATTCATGACCCAACTTTTTCATGAATTTAGCAAAGCGGTAATAGCTATTTGTTGTTGTGGCTTAAGACAGCATTTAAAATGTAAAACGTTTCCTTGGGGGTTAGTTTTGCCTTTCAGGTCAATTTCTTCTCGTTAACCGCAAAACAATTTAACCGAAAAAGGGCAATGTTATCATATCCTTAAAACCCCCCCTCCTCATAGTTACCTTTAGCATTTAGAGACGAAACTCAGCCCAACAGCTGTTGTCCGTTTTATATGGGTTACGGACGAAAAATAAGCCCAGACTCCACAGTCATAATATGCATGGATGTCCATTTTTCTCCCCTTCGTTCAGCGCTCCAAAACGTTTTGCATCGGAAAATGAAAACAACTCATGCGAAAACGCAATCATATTCCTTTTATTATTGTTTCTGCACTGTTTCTGTGTGGATCTCGAAAGTATTGCCTTGGGCGTTTACTGTTGCTTATTTCAAGTTTGAAGGCTTTATCTTCAACGTTTTCCATTATTTACATCGTTCTTAAGAATGGACATATCCAACTAAATGTCAGCTACATACATTTTACTTACATTCAGCTGTCGTTATGATTTTGGTTATTACAACAAGCCTAAATCGTATGCATGCAGTTGTAAGGAATCGAGACATCTGGACAATATTAAGTTTATGCATGGCTCATATATGGCTTTTTTTTGAGTGTAGCAACGAAGTTACCCAGAAGGCATATATATTTGTTCATTTATTTTTTTGGGCGATTGCCAAACGGAATAGATATGTTCTTATACCATAGATCATGTTTTTTTTACCCACACATATCCTTCATCGTACTAAAATTCTAAAACGGTCTAGCATATCCGTCCGTTCGTCTGTTGCTATCACGTAACCGTCTTTAAAAATAAAAATATTGAGCTGAAACTTCGCGCAAATTCTTTTTTAATACCCACCACCGAAGGATGGGAGTATATATACATTTTGTCATTCCGTTTGCAACACATCGAAATAGCCATTTCCCAGCCTAAAGTATATTATTATTGATCGTCGTAAAAATAACAAGACGATCTAGTCATTTCCGCCCGATCGTCCGTCCGCCTGTCTGTTTAAATCCCACCATAGTCTTTAAAAATAGATATATTGAGCTAAAATTTACACAGATACTTTGTTTGGCCATACGCAGCTAAAGTTCGCAGAGGGGTTATATCGGACTAATTCTTGATATACAGGTACATAAAAGCCGTATTTAAAATCCAACTTGTCTGTTATTTTACACAGTTGGTTGTGTTAGGTCCCGCGACATTCGTACCGAATATGGTCTATATCGGGCTATATTTGGATATAGCTGTCATATATAGCGATTGCCTATGAACATTCAATCAAGGAAAAGGGCCAAACTTTTCACATATCAATGAGTGCTGTTCGATTAAAGTTTTTTAGCTAAATGATAAGTGCCCTCGTTTTTATACCCTCCACTATAGGATGGGGGTATACTTCGTCATTCTGTTTATAACTTCTCGAAATATTCGTCTGAGACCCCATAAAGTATATATATTCTTGATCGTCGCGACATTTTATGTCGATCTAGACATGTACGTCCGTTCGTCTGTTTGTCGAAAGCACTCTAACTTTTGAAGGAGTAAAGCCAGGATTCACTGAATAAGGTTAAGCCAAGCGATCAGCCGATATACTTTTTTTTTAATATTTGGCAGTACTTGGCATTGAGGATGTCAACTTGTTCTCTTTTTACATTCATTCTTTGTTTACGTTTTCTCCTATATGATGACATTTTCAATCGTCAGATTTGACATCCTTAATGATGTTTATGGGGCCTATCCACTTTGTGTTTTTGCATGTGACCTAACCTTCTATTAGTGAATCCTGGAGTAAAGCTAGCCTCTTGAAATTTTACACAAATACTTCTTGTAGTTGTAGGTCGGTAGGGATTGTAAATGGACCATATCGGTCCATGTTTTGATATAGTTGTCATATAAACCGATCTTGACTTCTTGAGCCATTACAGGGCGCAATTTTTATCCTATTGGGCTGATATTTTGTATGAAGTGTTTTTTTGTGATTTTCAACAGCTGTGTTAAGAACGGGTGAAATCGATGCATAACCTGATATAACTGCCATATAAACAGATCTGGGATGTTGACTTCTTAAGCCTCTATAGGACGCAAATATTATCTGATTTTGGTGAAATTTTTTACAACGGTTTCACCCATGACTTTAAACATACGTGTTAAATATGGTCTGAATCGGTTATAACCTAATACAGCTCCATTATAGAACAATCCCACTATTTTACTTTTTGAGCCCCTAAAATGCGAAATCCTTATTCGATTGGCTGAAATTTTACACAATGACTTCTACTGTGGTCTCCAATATTCATACCATTATGGTCCAAATCGGACCATAACTTGTTTTTGTTTCGTTTTGGAGGTTATTTCATTTGGGGCTTATTATGTTACTAAAGACCATCTAGTTCCCATGAGAATCGGCAACCAACATAACTTATAATTTCGGTAACGTTCGAGTGATTTTTCGCATTGTGAAGCCAAAATAGTTACTACTCATATCAGAAAAAACTAGTCTTCTTATATATAAAAATCAATTGTTTGTTTGTTTGTGTGTTCCTTATAGACTCAGAAACGGATGAACCGATTTTCTTGAAATTTTCACAGATGGTGCATAATGATCGCGTGGTGAAAATAGGGTACTAAATTTTTTGATATCTGAAGGGGGGCGGACCCTCCCCCTTACCCTAACATTCGGAAACGCCAGCTCTCGGAGATTGGTGGTGCGATTTAAGCGAAATTTTGTGTGCCCTCATATAGAACCCTAGAAATACAAATTTGGTACCCAAATTTCGGATGGGGTACCTAGGGGGGCCGCCCCACCCTAAAACCTACCAAACATATATTTAGACCAATCACGACAATATGGGACTCAAATAAAAGGTATTTAGGATAAAAAAAAGTATTTGATATTCATTTGTCGAACCAAGTGCTAGGGGGACCACCCCAACCCCCAAAACACCCCTAGATCGGACATATTTACCGACCATGGCAATATGGGACTCAAATGAAAGGTATTTGCGAGTAGAATACGAATCTGATATCCAAATGTGGAATATGGGGCTTAAATAAAAGGTATTTGAGTGTAGAATTAGAATCTGATATCCAAATATGAGACCAAGTGTTTGGGGGGCCGCCTCTCCCCAAAAACATCCCCCAAAAGGGACACATATATGAAGCCACGTGGGGCTCAAATGAAAGGTCTTTGGGAGTAAAGCACAAATCTGTTATCAATATTCGGGAAAAGTGTCTATGGGGCCACCTCACGCCCACAACACCCAAATAGTAAGTATTTGCTGACTTTTGGAATATGAGGCTCAAATAAGAGGGTTTTTAGAGTGGAATACGAATCCGATATATATTTTCAAGGGCAACTTACTGAGTGGCCTCCCATCCCCCAAAACACCCCCCAAGCCGGTCACGTTTGCCGACTATGGAAATATGGGGCTCAAATTAAAGGTATTTGGGAGTAGCCCACGTATCTGATATCAACATTAGGGACCAACTGTCTAGGGGACGTCCCACCACTATAAAAACCCCCCAAATAGGACGTATTGGCTCACCAAGACAATTTGAGTCTTAAAAAGAGTGGAACTAAATATTTATAGTTTCTAGGGCCAATACCCCAAACCGGACATATTTGCTGACTTTTGCAATAAGGAGTTTAAATGAGATTTGAAAACGAATTTGATATCCAATTTCGAGGACAATGGTAATATGGGGTTCATATAAATGATATTTAGATATATGAGAATAGAGCACGTTGCTGATATATTTTCCGGGCTTAGTGTTTGGACGGGCAGTCGGTAATCCCTAAAACACCCCTCAATCGGCCATATATACCGACCATGTCAATGTGGAGCTTAAATGAAAGGTATTGAGGGGTAGAGAAAGAATTGATACCCACTTTCGGGACCAATTTTCTGGGGGTCAACTCCTTTCCCAAAATATGGGGTTCATATAAATGATACATAGATATATGTATCATTCCCCAAGTGCCTGGGGGACTACCTCACCCCCGAAGACACCCCTAAATCAGATATCATGAGAGTATCGTGCTGAAATAAAGTATTTTAATAATGGAGTACACCTTACATCCAAACTTAAATTCGTAGACCAATAAAGATCATATGGGATTCGGACAAAGGCACTTATATTGTTAAACAATTAGTCAAGCGATATACTATATTCGTAGCATGGTATTTCACTAAAAGCTTTTTAATTGTCGAAAATAAATATTCCAAGAAAACTTTTGTTCCATATAAAGTAAAAGAAGCGGAGCGGGCCCGGGTCAGCTAGTTTCTTATATGCAACAATGATTTATGAGAACAACGCATATAAGAAAATTGGATTTTTTTACTTTCCTTTATCCGTTCCCTACTTTGTCTGCTATATGTTCATAAATGATGCACCGTATTATGACGAAAGGTTGGTGTATACTGTGGGAAGCAAAACAGAGTGGATGTTCCACTTGTTGCCTTTCTTTCGAATATTAAAAATAAAATATAGTATGGAATCAAGGACTTTTTTTTGCCGGATGCTCTTTAAAATTAAAAACAAGTATGAGCGTGCTAAGTTCGGCCGGACCGAACCCTCCACCATGGATCGCATTTGTCGAGTTCTTTGCTCGGTATATTTTGTTAGGCAAACATAGAATAATGAATAAGAACTATTATGCTATTGGAGCTATATCAAGTTATAGTCCGATTCGGCCCATGAATGAATTGAATGCTGAACATTGTAGAAGTCATTGTGTAATATTAAAGTCCATTTGGATAAGAATTGCCCCTTGCGGCTCAAGAAGCAATATTGGGAGATCGGTTTATATGGGAGCTGTATTAAGCTATAAATTGATTCAGACCAAAATTTCTGCGAAATCAGATAAGAATTGCGCTCTCTACAGGCTCAATAAGTCAAGATACCTAATCGGTTTATATGACAGCTATATCAGGTTATGTATAGATACTAAGGCTTACTAGGCACAGTTATTGAAAGTCATAACAAAATATCTCATGCTGAATTTCAGCCTAACAGGATAAGAAGTGCGCCCTCTCAAGGTTCAAGAAGTCAAGATTCCAGATCGGTTTATATGGCAGCTTTATCAGGTAATGAACGGATTTAAACCATACTTGGCACAGTTGTTGAAAGTGAAACCAAAACACCACGTGCAAAATTTCGGATAAGAATTGCGCCCTCTTGAGGTTAAGAAGTCAAGACCCAAGATCGGTTTATATGGTAGTTATATCAAAACATGGATTGATTTGGCCCATTTACAATCCCAACCGACCTACACTAATAAGAAGTATTTGCGCAAAATTTCAAGCGGCTAGCTTTACATCTTCGAAAGTAAGCATGCTTTCGACAGACAGACGGACGGACAGGCGCACGGACATTACTAGATCGGCTTAAAATGTCATGACGATCACGAATATATAGGCGTTATGGGATCTTAGACGCATATTTCGAGGTGTTACAAACAGAATGACGAAATTAGTATTACCCCATCCTATGGTGGAGGGTATAATGAAGAAAAGTCTTAGGTCTTAAATACTTTCACACTCCAACATGGATGCTACTACATGTCTCTGGCAGGTTAAACCACAATCCATCTAATGAAAATTACAAAGTGAATGTGTTATCAAAACCAAAATTGTAATGTTTAAAGAAAGGAATTATATAGTTTGGATCCTATTTCCAACAAAAATCTCATAGAAAATTGCTAAAGCTTCCTTTGAAATGCAACAGTACGCGTTAAATTAAATGGGTAATAGACAAAATTTCTTACGAAGTAACTCTGAAGTGGATGAACGATATGTATGTCAACACATGCTTACTTATCCTAAACAAGTAAAAGCGTGATAAGTTCGGCTGGGTAGAATCCTCCATACCCTCCTCCATAGATCGCATTTGTCGAGTTCTTTTCCCGATATCTCCTTTTAGGTAAACAAAGGATAAAGGAAAATAATTGATTTAATATTGGAGCTATATCAAGTTATAGTCCGATTCGGACCATAATTGAATACAATGTTGGATACCAGTAGAGGTCCTTGTGCAAAATTTCAGCCCATTCGAGTAAGAATTGCGCACTTTAGGGGCTCAAGAAGTAAAATAGAGAAATCGGTTTATATGGGAGCTGTATCAGGCTATAGACCGATTCGGACCATATTTGACAAGTATGTTGAAGGTCATGGGACAAGCCGTTGTACAAAATTTCAGTCAAATCAGATAATAATTACGCCCTTTGGAGGCTCAAGAATGCTAGATCTCAGATCGGTTTATATGGCAGCTATATCAGGTTATTAATCGATTTGAACCATATTTAACACAGTTGTTAGAAGTCAAAACAAAACTCCTTATGCAAAATTTCAGCCAAATCGGATAAGAATTGTGCCCTCTAGTGCCTCAAGAAGTCAAGATTCAAGATCGATTTATATGGCAGCTATATCAGGTTATGGACCGATTTAAAGCATACTTAGCATAGTTGTTGGAAGTCATATCGAAACTCGTTGTGCAAAATTTCAGCCTAATCGGATAGGAATTGTGCCCTCTAGAGGCTCAAGAATTCAAGACTCCACAGCTATATCAGGTTACGAACCGATTTCAACCATACTCGGCACAGTTGTTGGAAGTTATAATAAAACATCTCATGCAAAATGTCAGCCAAATCGTATAAGAATTGTGCCTTTTAGTGGCTCAAGAAATCAAGATCCCTGATCGGTTTATATGGCAGCTATATCAAAACATGGACCGATATGGCCCATTTAATTTACAATCCCAATCGACCTACACAAAAGTGTTTGTGCAAAAATTTCAAGCGGCTAGCTTTACTTCTCTGAAAGTTAGCGTGCTTTTGACAGACAGACGGACGGACGGACAGACCGACGGAAGGTTGGACAGACGGACGGACATGGCTGGATCGACTTAAAATGTCATGACGATCATGAATATATGTACTTTATGGGGTCTTAGGCGAATATATCGAGGAGTTACAAAAAGAATGACGAAATTAGTATACCACTCCAGCAGAAAATATTGCACTCCTGGATGCAATAGTGTAAGTAAAAACTATTGTGACATTGGCATACACAGTGGCTTCCGACATGCATGATTTTTGTGGGCGATGTCCCACTTAAATGCTGTTGTTTAAAGATTCAAAATGCGCTTCTTTTTTACCATCAAAAATGGAACATTAGCAGCACAAATTTAATTTGCCTTTTTCATGCAAGTAAAGTCTTCAATGAAAACACCGTTTTCTGCAATTAATGCTCCATAAAACAAATATTTTTTTTATTATTTTGTTTTTATTTGCAGTGTGTAATTAAAAATAAATTGTCATTAATATACAAAACTCGGTCTCAGATGACGTTTTATAGTAATTAATTAAAAAAAATAAATGAAATAAAATTTTTTGATTTAGGTCTCAAAATCGTTTTAGAATACTGTGTTAAAAAGTATAACACAACAACAAAAGATAAAACCGAACACGCGCGATAACCTTTTTGCCCGAGTTCGCAAATTCAACTGAAGACATTAAACTCTCTTTAAATCACGCGGATAAAGTTCGGGCCAATGTCTGGCTTTCGTGAAACACTAATTGTTTTACTTGATCTTCGTTCAATGAGCTCAAAACACTATAAGCATACACAACCGCTGATCAGAAGCAATATGGATGCAAAACAAAATCGTCTTTACCATACTTTGAAGCCATATTTCATGCATACCCTATGTAATAGATTACTGCACAAAAGTATGTTAAAACCATAGTTTTTTGGAAATTTTTTTTAAGAATATTACATTATATTATAGTTTCATGCATACTTATTGAGCCTTCAAAATGCTCATTAGTATGCTAGAATATTCTGGTATTGCTTCCAAGACAGGAACAATTCTTTTACTGGGACCATCCTATGGTGGAGGGTATAAAAATAATGGTTATAAATAAAGTACCAACAAAAGATAATTTTTTAAAACTTTTCTAAAAGTGCAAAACCGAGAGAATGTGGTAATTTTTTTTTATTATTATTTTTGTGGGGACTTGCCCTTAATTGTTAAAATTTTCAATAATTATTTTCAAAATGTGATAACTAAAAGAGCGTTCGATTAAAAAATAGTAATTGATTTTGCACTATGTTTGATTTATAATATTCGAAAGCAATGCCAAAAAATGGAATATCCACTTAGGTTTCCTTCCCTCTGTACATTCGAGGTTTTGGGTATGCAGAGTTCGGCCTGGCCTAACTTAATATTTTACCTGTTTTTTTTTAAGGGGTCGAACGAAAACGCATCAACATTAGAGGTTTTATTAACATTAAAGGGATTATTTACATTCAACACGCCCACTTGAGGCACTTTCCTTATTTTGCGGCAATAGTTGCCGCCTGGTTTAATTGATTCAATAATCGGGTGTATCTTTCAATCTTGTGTTTTCTTCAAGTTGGTATTTTCTATTGTTCTAAGAAATTTCTTTTGAAATATTCCGGTCATTTTGATTGGAATTTTGCAGAATGTTTCCGTGTCCTTAGAATAGGCAATCCGTTATTACAATGTGCAGTTATAAGGTGAGCATATTCTTTGTTTTATTTAAAGTTATGTCCTATTGTTTTATAATTTCCTTTTTATTTTATTTACTCTGTAAAAGTTGTAATTACATTTGTTTGTTCAGTCAACAATGAGAAATGGAATTTATTTTATTTTTTGTCTCATCTTCTGATTCTTTTACTTTTTCAACTCCTGCATCTATTACTCACAATTCCCATAGTTTTAATCTGATGAAAGGAAAAAATTTTGAAAGACCAAACTCAGAATTCTAAAAGAAAATTTTCCCAATATGACTTCTAGAAGAAAATGAAGCAAAGGTGTACTGCCGCTACTAGCAGCAGTTTACACTACTTCATAGTAATGTGTGTGTGTATTGGTGTGTTTATTTGAATGGGTGTGTGTCCTATGTATGTATTATGATTTCATTTTATTTGAAATATAATCGAAGGATCTATTTCATACTATCGTATCGTTCCTCAGACAAAAGTTATTCAAGCATTACATATTACTTTCCTTTCTTGTACTCATAGCTCGCATTGACGAGATAAGCAAATTGAAAAATCTTATTTTTAAAAAAGAATTTAATAAAAGCAAATAACTTAAATATTTTTAAGATACAGCGACGGTGGTATTCCGTAGAAAAGTTTCCGTTTGATAGGAAGGGAGATTTTTGCTAGGAAAAAAAATTAATTTGCAAAAAAATCGTATTATAATCATTTTGACACGGCAGATGAAGGAAGTAAGTTGAGCGCCAATTTTAGTCAAGTACAAATTTTAATTATCAACACTTGAATGCCTTCTTACTGCAAAAAGGAGGATGCTTCTTTTGCCGTCTAATGAGAGTTTTGGCTTTGAAGTGTAAATTTGCAAAAATGGGAAAACACTTGGCAACGACGGTGCTTGCCGCCACCGCCGGCATTACCACCATCAGCGCCACAGACTATTTAAGTCGTTGCTTGAGTAGTGTTTTTTTTTTTTCTGAAAAATTAATAAAAATTGGATTATGAAAGTACATCAAAGAAACCTTTAATTGCCAAACTTTAAGCGTGGTTACTTGAGCCTAATTTATGTTAAGAATGAAACTATGTTAACGTAAATAAGAAACCATAGGGTTTTAAAGTAGGTATGGTAACGTAGGTAAGACACAATAGTTTCAAACGTATGGGGTTCAAATTATTAAAAGATTAGGTAGAAACAAGTGCAGGCGAAGATGAAGATATATATCAACTTCAAAAGATTCAATTTTCCCATAATTTCTTTACATTTTAAGAAGTATCAGTTGTTCAAGTACATCTTTTGAATTAGCTAAGGTTAGGTTGAAAAGGAGGCCACCGTAGCGCAGAGGTTAGGGTTCGAATTCTGAATAAAATTTTCAGCGGTGCTGATCCCCTTCTAATATTGTCGACATTATCATTGATCTAAAAATTTGAACCGGACTGCACTCTATGATAATTGAGAAATTTGGCCCAGTTCTTGGGAAAATTTGAATTTTAATTTGCATTTGCTGAAAAGAGGTTGAGGATATTAATCAGTTCCATGCCACCAGTAATTGACTTTTTGTGAGGTTTAAAAAACCAAAAAGTAACCTCCAAAAAGGTAATCAAAGTCAGGAACTCTGTGCTACTAACAAAATCCCAAATTGTTTTGTACCACGTACTTGAGTAGGATGATGTTTGGCATTGTGTCCCCTCCTAAATGACGGTGTCTCTTAGCCACGAAAGTCGGCTATCGGTTGCCGCACCTATTTTGCATAAGTGAGCTCGTAATTCGGCGTGTACTCTCAGTAATGTCCTGAGCTGAGTACTACAACTTTGTGCATTTGTTTGCAATGTTATAAATGCGTCTTTTATGGAGTCAAGACTTTAAATAGAAATATCGGTCTATATGGCAGCTAGATCTAAATCTGGACCAATTTGGGCTAAGTTTCAGAAAAATGTCGAAAAACCTAACACAACTAACTTTCCCACATTTCCACGAAATCGGACACTATGCGCCTCTTATGTCCCCAAAACCTTAAATCAAGAGGTCTATATGGCAGCTATATCCAAATCTGGACCGATCTGAGCCAATTTGAAGAAGAATGTCGAAGAGCATAATACAATTCACTGTCCCAAATTTCGGCGACATCGGACAATAAATGCGCCTTTTATGGGCCCAAAACCTTAAATCGAGAGATCGGTCTATATCCCAGCTATATCCAAAGCTATATCCAAAGCTGAACCGACCTGGGCCAAATTGCAGAAAGATGTCAAAGGACCTAACACAACTCACTGTCCCAAATTTTGGCAAAATCGGTCAATAAATGCGCCTTTAATGGGCGCAAGACCTTAAATCGAGAGATCGGTCTATATGGTAGCTATATCCAAATCTGGACCGATCTGAGCCAAATTGAAGAAAGATGTCGAAGGGCCTAACACAACTCACTGTCCCAAATTTTAGCTAAATCGGATAATAAATGTGGCTTTTATGGGCCTTAGACCCTAAATCGGCGGATTGGTCTAATCGGGGCCATATCAAGATATGTTCCGATATAGCCCTTATTAGAACTTAACCTGCTTATGGACAAACAAAGAATCTGTGCAAAGTTTCAGCTCAATATCTCTATTTTTAAAGAATGTAACGTGATTTCAGCAGACAGACGGACGGATATGGCTAGATCGTCGTAGATTTTTACGCTGATCTAGAATATATATATTTTATAGGGTCGGAAATTGATATTCCTATGTCTTGCAAACGGAATGATAAAATTAATATACCCCCAGTCTTCGGTGGTGGAAATAACAAACGGTTCAGATTTAGATATATCTCCCATACAAAGGGTGATTTTTTAGGTGGAATAGGAAAGTTTTTTTTTCCGATTCTTATATGCCCTCCACCATGGATCGCAGTTGTCGAGTTTTATGCGCGTTATCTCGTTTTAGGCAAACAAAGAATATTGAATAAGAACTGTTATGCTATTGGAGCTATATCAAGTTATAGTCTGATTCGGACCATAAATGAATTGAATGCTGAACATTTTAGAAGCCATTGTGTAATATTTCATTTCATTCGGATATGAATTGCGCCTTGTTGGGGCTCAAGAAGCAAATTCGGGAGATCGATTTATATGGGAGCTGTACCAAGCTTTTGATCGATTCAGACCATCTTGGACAAGTATGTTGAAGGTCATGAGAGAAGGCGTTGTGCGCCCTCTAGAGGCTCCCAGATCGGTTTATATGGCAGCTCAAGAAGTCCAGATCCAAGATCGGTTTATATGACAGCTATACCAGGTTATGAACCGATTTGAATCATACTAAACACAGTTGTTGGAAGTGATAACAAAACACCACGTGCAAAATGTCAGTCAAATCGGACGAGAATTGCGGCCTCAAGAGGCTCAAGAAGTCAAGACCAAAGATCGGTTTATATGGTAGCTATATCAAAACATGGACCGATTTAGCCCATTTACAATAGCAACCGACCTACACTAATAAAAAGCATTTGTCCAAAATTTCAAGCGGCTAGCTTAACTCCTTCGGAAGTTAGCGTGCTTTCCAGAGACAGACTGACAAACGGACGGACATGGCTAGATCGACTTAAAATGACATGACGATCAAGAATATATATACTTTATGCAGTCTCGTAGGCATATTTTGAGGTGTTACAAACAGAATGACGAAATAAGTGTTCCCCTATCCTATAGTGGAGGGTATAAAAAACGTATAACATTCAGAAAAATGCATGAAATCTTTATTTGAATCGATAGTACGGTCCATATAAATTAATGTTTGAAGATTATTTCATTCATATATTGACCGTGCATGCGACTCAAATGGGCAAATTTTGGCATGGTCTATCCAACATTTCGGTCTATATCTCACGAATAAATGCTTCAATGTTGTGTTTCAATGCGACAATTGAAGCGGGATTGTCTGTATAGATATGAGCTTTAACATAACTCCACAAAAAATAGCCTGAAGGCGTTAAATCGCACGATCTAGACGACTAATTTCCCCGTCCCGAACGTGAAATAAAATGTTCACCCAACTTGCCTCTCAAAATTGCAATATTAGGCGTGCTATGTGGCATGTTAAAACCACATGTCAAGCAAGTCAAGCTTTTGCAAATTTCAGAGCTATAGCTCAATCCGTAAACAAAATACCATTATGTGCATTCTAGTACCTAAATGCACGAATTTCAAAACAAAAAAAATCGTCTAGTCGTCCGATATAATCTGTCAAGTTCAATGTGTAAAGAAAGTAAAATATTGTACGTTTAGAACCTATGCCACCAACCCATACACCGGACTAAACTGTGACTTTTTCTGGGTGCATTGGTAACTCTTGCAATGGTTTTGGCTGATCTTCAATTCTGCTAAGTTACACAATGAACCGCGCGATGAACTTTCTTAATATAGCACGCATTTTGATAATAAAATACAATAATTTGCAGGCGTGGCTCGTTTGTAACATGATTCATGGTTAAATTTGATACATGGAATAAAATTATGCCCTTCAAATGAATATATTTGCTATAAATTTTTAGCAGAATCTATGGTGGTGGATTCAAGCAATTTCACAGTGAAAGAATAAATTTGAAATTTTTTTTAAAAAAATTAGGGGTTGGCTCCCTAAAATAAAATCCTGACTACGTCCCTGGTTCATATTTGCTTGAAAAAACTATTCAAAGAACTTGACAAATGCGACCCACGTTGCAGGGTATATAAGATTTGGCCCCACCGAACTTAGCATGCTTTTACATGTTTGTATTTCTATTGGTATCAGAACATACATTCTATGCAAAAATAAAATGTCATATTTTACTTCTAAACAACGTCAGGTAAAATTGATCAAAATTGTTTCCTTACTACTTTGAATATTCAAATCTTAAATCATTGTAAATTGCATAGCAACTGTTAGAAAAATAACAAACTAGGAAGACTAAACACTTTTTCATAACAACCTGAGTTACCGGTAACATCACATGCTTCTTTAAACATCGCAGTGCAGCCAGCATTCAACGGGGTATTTACAATTTTCATTTATTCGAATGTGTAAAGGGTGATCAAGTTTCGATGTTTGCAAAGTGAATTCAATACTTGTAATGAGTTCAACTTAAAATTTTGTTTTTACTTCACTTAAAAGCGAATTCAACTTTTGTTTTCTAATTTCCCTACGGGAAATGGGACAGGTCCCAAACCTGTCGCGGGATGTGTCCTTTGGTTACAGGGACCGGTCCCAGTTCTCGTCCCTTTACTTAACTTCACTTAAATAGGCTACGACAGAACATTTGTTCCACTAGCCGAACGTAGACTCGATCTTCTCCGCTCATTCTAAAATTTCTGATACTAAGATTCGAGGTGTCTACCGCCACTTGATCTTTCCATCGGGTTTTTGGTCTTTCCGGTTTGCGTGTACCATCGTGTTTGCCTTCAAAAGACTTCTTTACTGGAGCTTCTTCATCCTTTCTGACAACATAACCTAGCCAACGCAGCCGTTGTATTTTGATGCGTGTAACTATGCATACGTCGCCTATATTCTACATTAACTCAAACTAGTCCATATATTTTGTGAATAATCTTTCTCTCAAATATTCCAAGCACAGCCTCATCTGCTTTCACAAGTACCCATTCCTCAGAACCATATAACAACACGGGTAGTTGTTGTTGTTGTTGTAGCAGTTTATTGTGTACTATCTTTCGTCTGCTTGATTCTGTTGAGTGTCAAGACCCAGGAACTCCGCGACTAAGATGGGGTGCGTCCACAGGGATCTGGGTTTGAGTCGAGTGGGTCTGGCCGGGCAGTTAAACAGGTGACGTGTATCGTGCGGTCCCTGGTTACAGTCGGGACATACATCTTGCACGTCGGCATCAATCCTAGCTCTGTGGGAATTGAGGCGGCTGCATCTGCCGGAACGTAATTGAGCCAGAATCACTCTGGTTTGCCGGGGGAGGTCGATTTCTTCGGGTGCAATGGGTGGCGGTCGTACTCCAAGGACTACATTCACCCGGTAGCCAGTTAACGCGTCTGCTACCGTGTCTGCATGAATGTTGTTCAGACCCGCTTGATATGCCGCTAGATCTAGAGGTTCTCTCTTGTAGCGCTGGACCTCACGCTCTAGATCATGTAGATCTACCTTAAGGCTTCTGGGCGGTGGGTATCTATCCACAAGATGATGATTTGGATGATTTCTGCGATAACAGCCCAAAAGGTATTGCTTAGACAGCATGTAGTTATGTCTTCGCACTGGTAGGATCTTTGTCTCCTGGTGGAGGTGGTCCACATGAGAACTAAGGAGGCAGCCCGTCGCAGTTCGGAGGGCGGCATTCTGACAGATCTGAATATTATTCCACTGCGTGTCACAAAGCTGACGTGACCACACTGGCGCTGCATAACTTACCACAGACCGGCCAATTGCTTTGTACGTGGTCAACAAGGTTTCTTTGTCTGCACCCCAAGTGCTGCCAGCGAGTGACTTGAGGACCTTGTTTCTACTTTTGACTTTATTGCAGATTGCTGTGGCATGTGGGGAGAAAGTGTAGGAGCTGTCAAATGTGACGCCAAGTATTTTGGGACACTTGATGGTCGGAATCAATTCTCCATCGACCATCACAGTCAGCTCAGAATTCACCTCACGCGTATTTGTAGTGAACAGTGTGGCTGAAGATTTGGTGGCGGATATCTTCAGATTTCTTGCAGCGAAATATGAGGCAAGCTCGTTGAGGTAGACGTTCAACCTATCGCAGATGTCATCAATGGGTGGGGGGCCTGATGCCAAGATCGTACAGTCGTCCGCATATGATACGATCTCTATGCCGTCTGGAGGAGGTGGGATGGAGGAAAGGTAGAGGTTAAACAGAGCCGGAGATATCACCCCGCCTTGGGGAACTCCCTGTTTCACTCTACGGTGTTTTGACTTCTTATCCCTAAATTCCACAAATGACTGGCGGCCACACAGATAATTCGCGACCCAACGTTTAAGGCCTGGCTGGAGGGACGTGTTGGCGATGTCCTCAAATAATTTGGCATGGCTGACCGTGTCGAATGCCTTCGATAGGTCCAATGCCACGAGGACCGTCCTATCACATGGCCTGGGTTGATTGAAGCCACGGCAAATGTGTGTGGTGATGGCATGCAAAGCTGTTGTTGTGCTGTGCAGTCTCCGAAATCCGTGTTGATGCTCGGCGAATGGAAATTCTCCTACGAGGCTCGGGAGGAGTAATGCCTCAAGCGTCTTAGCCACTGGTGAGAGAAGGGAGATCGGTCTGTACGACTCCCCCAAACTCGGGTCTTTACCAGGCTTCAGTAGCGGGATCACTCTGCCCACTTTCCAGACATCGGGAACTATAAGAGTGTTCAATGACAGGTTAAGGACAGTGGAAAGGTACTCAACTCCAGGTAAATCCAGATTCTTCAGCATCAATGTAGAGATTCCGTCGGGGCCCAACGCCTTGGAAGATTTGGCGCCACGGATGACATTCGTAACTTCGCCCACGGTAAATTGTGATGGCTGTTCATCGGCTCGGAGACCACGAATACGGCGAATGGTTCTCCTCCTTGCCCTGTCTCTCTCGGGATGCACGATAAATTAACGGTTGAACAACCTGGCGCATCTCTTCGGATCAGTCACGGTTAACTCGCCAAAAGTGACTGAGGTCCTGTCGTCCCGTCTACCGGGGTTCGAGAGAGACTTAACAGTGGCCCACAATTTGCCTGCACCGGTGCCTAAGTTACATTGCTCCAAGTGTTCCAGCCACAAATTCCGCTTATGTTCGTTGACTACCCTGTTTATTTCCAGATTCAGCTCGCTGATTCTGGGGTTAGCGGGGTCCATAGCACGAATCCCATCACGCTCGTCTGCGAGTACCACTGCTTGCGCCGGGAAATTGGGTCACACTTGCGGTATTCGACCGGCTGGTATAAAGCGAGCGGCTGCTGCGTTGATGATGTCTCGGAATTTCCTCTCGGCCACAAGCACATCAGAGGGGGGTGGCAGTTCATTGAAGCGGCGATTGGTATACTCTCTGAAGCCAGTCCAATTGGCCTTCTTATAGTTGATGAACGTTCGGCGCTCAGAGGTTATGAAGTCGGGTGGTCGGTCGATGGTGAGGATTATGGGGAGGTGGTCTGACCCCAAAGAGATGACGGCTTGCCAGGATACGTCACTCAGGAGATCAGGGGATGCGATTGAGATGTCTGGCGAGCTGCTGCACCTCCTCGTAATCCTAGTGGGGGCATCCTCATTCACCGTGCAAAACGTGGAGCTATCTATCTGCTCTGCCAAAGCTATGCCACGCTGGTCGTTGCCTAGGGGAGAATGCCATGACGAGTGATGTGCATTGAAATCCCCCAGAACCAGACGACTATGGCCAGATAGCAACCCACTTATGTCGGGGCTGTAGGCCTGGCCATTAATCGGGACACAGCTGCCAACCGGCGGTATATACACGTTGTATATCTCTATCTCGGCAGTACCAGACTTGACTGCTACCCCCATACATTCCATGTATGGGTCACTAGCGTCAAGCGCAGGCGAGATAGGTCTATACTGCACGGAATGGTGTATAACGAAGGCCAATCCCCCACCTCCATTCCTTGAGCGATCCTTACGTAGCACATTGTAGCCGTGACAACTGTGCAAGCTGCAGGTGTTAGTCAGCTTTGTCTCCTGGATCGCTGCGACCGATATGCTCTTCCGACTCATAAAATCCACAATCTCATCAATCTTGCCTCGCAGTCCATTGCAGTTTAACTGCAGGAACGATACATTTCCCGACACTGGCCTGGCAATAGTAGGGCTAGGGTGCTGTCTTTGCATAAATTGCCGTACGGGAGAGGTCGGGGGGGTCACATAGTCCGACGACGAGGACGCCGAAGGCGACGACGGCGACGCTTGTGACCCACTGCTGGCTGTGTTCGCACAGCACCTAGCGACATAGCCAGTATGACTATACTCCCGTAGCGAAGTTAGGCCAGAGCAAGAACGGAAATGCACCCACTCCAAGCACCTGTTACACCTCACCGACACTGACCGATGATGAAGGCGGTTCTGGCAAACGGAACAGAACCAGGGTCCGGGGTTCTTTTCAATCCCGGCACGGACCAAAAGCATACGGAGAAGGCACTCCGGGATGTGCCTCTCCCATGACGAAAAAAGACGAACACGTACACTGAGGCGGCAGCCCAGCCGATGAAGATTCCATCGGGTCAATCCGGTACGTACAACCGGCTGCCACGGGTAGTATCAGTGTCTTGTGTATTGTAATCTTCGTCTGTCGAGTGGTGCCCTTGTTTCTAAACTACTTACTTAGTCCAAAGTAGCATCTGTTTGCCAGTATTATTCTTCGCTTTATCTCAAAACTGGTGTCATTCGTTTCGGTTACGGCGGGCCGAGATGCTCGGTTGTGCAAGGCTTTTTGGGAGTTGAAACCATCCACTTCGTGTTATCTCCATTTACTGCCCGATTCTTTCAAAGGCTGCAGTTACTACTTCCGGTGACCGACCTATGATGTCGATGTCTGCATCTCGTATAATCTTTACCAGCACGATATTTAAGAGATCGTAAGTTATGACAATTGAAACTTTTCATTCCCTGAAGGATATGTCCTGTGACAGGTAATTTATTCTCCAGTTTAGGATCGGTATATTTGGGATAATTTACTACACGTTTCCCGTCGGGTTATAATTTTTCTTTAACAATTCACTTATTTATCTGTTGGCGCTCTTTTAGCTTGAATTTTAAAATCATTTCGTGATTTTTCCCAACATCTTACAGCTCGAGGTCGTATTCAATGTTTTAAAGAATAGCATGGCAAAGAACTTATAAAAGTTGAGTAAGTGTGTGTTATTATTCAAAACACATTAACTGGCTAGTGGATCACGATTTCTGATACGGCATTTATCTAGATCAAACCTTTGTCAAATTGATTAACAAATTTCAAACAAATCGGGTAATTAAGGTGAGGATGTGTATCAAATTTCTGCTAAACTTGGTACGAAATTTATGGGTGAAAGATCTTCTGTTGTGTCCAAACACAACACATTGAGCAACAAATGCAATTTTTATGGGTCGAAGGCGTTAAATCGGATATACATATATGGTCAATCGGCTATATCCCAAGGCCACCATAGCGCGGAGGTTTGCATGTCCGCCTATGACGCCGAACGCCTATGTTCGAATAATGGCGGCAGCATCAGAAAAAAATGTTCGGCAGTTGTTATCTCCTTCTAGTGCTAAACCTAACCTAACCTGTGCCAAGTCAAAACTTCTCCCTAATGAGATGTTGGCACTCCATTTGGACTCGGCTATAAAACGGAAGTCCCTTATCATTGAACTTCAACCTGAATCGGACAGCACTCATTGATATGTAAAAATTTTGCCGCTGTTCCTTAATGAAATGTTCATGGGCAAATTTGCTTATCAGGTAACATTGTTATAGTTTTGGACAATACTTACAGTGTACTTTAGAAGCCATAAATAAACACTACGTCCAAAATTTTGGACAATAATTGCGATTTCTAAGAGCTGAATATGTATATGAGCTATATCAAGTTACTAACTATATTTCCCATGAGCATTCCATTGAGGAGCAGGGGATACTTCTCCCACATCAATGAGTTCAGTCCGATTAATGCTTAAGCTCGATGATAAGAGGCTCCTTTTTATACCCTCAACCATAGGATGGGGGTTTACTAATTTCGTCATTCTGTTTGTAACACCTCAAAATATGCGTCTGGGACCCCATAAAATATATATATTCTTGATCGTCATGTCATTTTAAGTCGATCTAGCCATGTCCGTCTAGCCAAGCCGCTTAAAATTTTGCACAAACACTTTTTATGAGTGTAGGTCGGTTAGGATTGTAAATGGGCCAAATCGGCCCATGTTTTGATATAGCTGCCATATAAACCGATCTTGGGTCTTGCTTTCAGGATCCTCTAGAGGACGCAATTCTCGTCCGATTTGACTGAAATTTTGCACGTAGTGTTTTGGTATCATTTCCAACAACTGAGTTAAGTATGATTCAAATCGGTTTATAATCTGGTATAGCTGTCATATAAACCGATTTTGGATCTTGACTTCTTGAGCTTCTAGAATTCGCAATTCTTGTCCGATTTGACTGAAATTTAGCATGAGCTGTTTTGATATGACTTCCAATAGATGTGCTAAGTATGGCGCAAATGGGTACATAACCTGATATAGCTGCCATATAAACCGATCTTGACTTCTTGAGCCTCTAGAGGGCGCAATTCTCATCCGATTTGGCAGAAATTTTGTGCAACAGCTTTTCTCATGACCTTCAACATTGATACAGCCCCTATATGAACCTTTCTCCCGATTTTGATTCTTGAGTTCCTACAAGGCGCAATTCTTATCCGAATGAACTGAAATATTACACAATGGCTTCTATGGCTTCTAATGGCTTGATATAGCAGCAATAGCATAACAGTTTTTATTCAATATTCTTTGTTATCCTAAAAGGAGATACCGCGCATAGAACTCGACAAATGCACAAACTTAGCACGCTCTTACTTGTTTATGCTGAGTCCGTATAGCGTGCCGCATAGTGACACCACCTGGTAGAGAAGTTTTACCATGGCAGGATACCTCACTTATGTAGCCAGCATGAGTAAGGGGATAACCACCGCTCAAATTTTTTCTGATGTTCATGCCGGGATTTGAATCCAGACGTACAACTTATGTACCACAGTGGCCTCCAATCAGGTAATATACCAGGTTATTGACTAAATTTCAGTCAAATCGCATAACGATTACGATTTCTAAGGGCATAAGATTACAAATGGGGATATCACTTTATAAGGAAGCTTTCTCAAGTTTTATGCCGATTTGCACCGTATTAAGTACGTTTGTTGGAGTGAAATCGAAGGACCCACTATATGTTAGATACATCAAAATCGGGACCGATATTGCCAATTTGTAATCCCCAACGTCCTTCAAAAATAAGAAGTCTGTGCAAAATTTCAACTGGATATCTTAATTTGTTCGACCACTGTCGCGATTTCCACAGACGCACATGGCTAGATCGACATACAATGTCAAGACGATTATGAACATCCATACATACTTTATAGGGTCGCGGGTCAAACAGTATAATTAGATAAGTACAACCGTGGGGAAAAAATGAGACGTTGTAGTGTACGCCTCTCTATGCTCACATGCTCTTTCAAATGGTAGAGACAAAAGAGTTCAACAAACAAACAAAGCAAACAAGTTCACGAATAACTTTCAACTATGAAGGGAATGTTACACAGTTACTATAAACAAGTAAAAAAGCATTAAGTTCGGCCGTTAAGTAAACTACCTTTCATCAAAATCCGGTGAAAATTGCATACTTTATGTCACATTTAGACCAAATACTTATAACTATAAGTCATTGTTCAATTGAGTATAACAAAATATTGGTATTTTTAGTAGCTATATCTAAAAATAAACTGATCTAAACCATATACAACACGGATGTCGAAAAGTCTAGCATGAGTCACTGTGTCAAATTTCAGTGAAATCGGATTATAAATGCCGCTTTTTTGGGGCCAAGACTTTAAATCGAGATGTCGGTCTATATGGCAGCTATATGCAAATCTCGACCGATCTAGACCAAATTGCAGAAGTATTTGGAGGGGCTTAACTTAACTCTCTGTCCCAAATTTCGGCAAAATCGGACAGTAAATACGCCTTTATGGGCCCATAACATTAAATGGAGAGATCGGTCTAAATATCAGCTATATCCAAATCTCGACCGATCTGAGACAAATTAAAGAAGGATGTCGGAGGGCCTAACACAACTCACTCTTCCAAATTTCGGCGACATCGGACAATAAATGAGCTTTTTATGGCCCCAAAACCTAAAACCAAGAGATCCGTCTATATGGCAGCTATAACCAAATCTGGACCGATCTGTGCCATACTGCAGAAGTATGTCAAGGGGCTTAACTTAACTCACTGTCCCAAATTTTGGCAACATCGGACAATAAATTCACATTTTATGGGCCCAAAACCTTAAATCGAAGGATCGGTCTATATGGCAGCTAAATATATCCAAATTTGATTCGATCTGGGCCAAATTAAAGAAAGATGTCGAAGGGCCTAACGCAACTCACTGTCCCTAATTTTAGCGAAATCGGATAATAATTATGGCTTTAATGGGTCTAAGACCCTAAATCGAAGGATCGGTCTTTATGGCAGCTATATCCAAATCTGGACCGATCTGAACCAAATTAACGAAGGAGGTCGAAGGGCCTAACACAACTCACTGTCCCAAATTTTAGCGAAATCGGATAATAAATGTGGCTTTTATGGGCCTAAGACCCTAAATCGGCGCTTGTGTGTCTCGTGTTGGATTTGGTAAAACCAAAAAAAACAAAGAAGACACATGCAAACATATTTAATTTTAAAATCTTATCATGCCTAAAATACTCTTGCTGAAGACGAAACAAATTGCATCGAATGAATGTTATTGCACACAGCTTCGTTTTGAAACTATTTGCAAAAATGTTGTTTTTCTGCCAGCCTGCTTGCTTCCATCTAAAGCCCAACTGTGTTGAACCAGCAGTCAATGGCTTCAAATGCAATATGCGAAACAGTCGGAGGAAGAATACTTACGATGCCATCGACCGATGGCTGTAACCAAGGAAATCTGTTAAAATATCCATCTGGAGTGGTATGACGGAACTGGATGGATGGTCGCACGAATGAATGTTCGAATGGTTGACTGTGCAAGCAAAAATCATTTAAACTCTTTCATAAATTTTCATTTATTCGTTTCCTTAACGCGGTTTTCCAACCGGGTTGGTTGGGTTGTGGTCTTTGGCATAAGACAGCTGAGCAGCATGGATGGCATAAAGTAAAGAAAACTTAACATCAAAATTTGATTTCTTTCCATCACCCTTACAGGTAAAAAAATAATTTTTTGGATATAAAAAAAATTTTTGGACAAGAAAAACGTAGTGAATTTGTTCACGATAAAATTGCAAGAATTTGTGACGAAAACAAAGGAGGGATATTTTTTAATGGCGCAAAGAATTACCAAACGTTCTATGCACTGCAGAAATTCTTCTTTCCTCCAATCTGGTATTGTAAACACAAACATTTTTTTCACCTAAACTTAATATTAACAAGTAAACGCGTGCTAAGTTCGGTCGGGCAGAATCTTGGGAACCTACCACCGTGGATTCCGCTAAAAATTTATACAAAATAAATTTAGTTGAAGGGCATAATATTATTCTACATACCAAACTTCTGTTAAACCAGCAAAAATTTAAGCTCCTGGAAACTGAACAAGTATGATCGAGAGATTGGTTTACATGGGAGGTTATAGACCGATTCGGACTGCACTTGGCACAATTGTTTTAATTCATAACAACACACTACATGCAAAATTTCAGCCGTCTAAAAATTGCGGCTTGTAAGACCACAAGAAGTTTAATCGGGAGATCGGTTTGTATGGGAGCTATATCTAAATCTGAACCGATATGGCTATCCCCAACGACCTACATTAATAATAAGTATCTGTGCAAAATTTAAAGCGGCTAGCTTTACGCGTTCGATCGTTATCAGGGTTTCGACAGACGGACGGACGGACATGGTTAGATCGACTCAGAACGTCGTGACGATCAAGAATATGTATAAATAATGGGGTCTTAGATGAATATTTCTAGATGTTATAAACGGAATGACTAGATTAGTATACCCCTATCCTATGGGGTTGGTATAAAAATGTTCACTTTCCCAATTTATATCGCAAACATCCCAATACTGACGAATGGCATTCTTAACTTTACCCAATGAAAAAACAACAAAAATGTGTATTTTGTAGCTACACTTTCTGCCAAACTAAAAAGACACAGCATAAAACCTTACCGTGTACCAAATTTATCTCAGCATATACGAACATCCTTCTTCTACTACTCCGATGACAAAAAGATTGGCTTGAGTTTTTCTTTGGTTTGAATGGAATGGTGATTTCCGCCATCATTCCAAGTAAAACATGAAAATTTGTGTTAGTTCGAGAAAAAAAGAACTAAGGCAGGAGAACCATGTGATGGGAAAATATGACTAAAAATCTTTGTAAAGGAACGGAAATGAGTTCAAGAGTTTGATTCCTTTTTTTTGTTTTTTTTTTTTTTTTATTTTGGTTTGACTTTTTTTCTGAAAAGTTCACGTTGGAGTTTTGTAATGTGGGTACATTGGGAAAATTTTTAAAGGGCCTATGACTGAAAAGAAGCATTTACCATGATTAAAGGGAAGAAAGGTAAACTTGTGGCACCATCTCTGAGATAAATTACATTCATATTATGGCAACTTTGCAAAACACAAACTTCTAAAGAGAAAATAAGATTTTGTTTTGTTGCAAATATATATTGCTAGTTTGTTGCACACAGTGGTGGATAAAAGCATGAGAACACGTGCTGTTATTTCTTTTCCATTTTTATACGCAACAACGAAGCATAAGGTTATATTAATACTGTCATGCCGTTTGCCACACACATAACGATGATTCGGCTCCTCTTGTTCGTTTATCAAATTTTTTCCAATACTTCGGACAATCAAATTGTGGTGTACAACTAAGAATTGACCGTCCTACTTTGTTCAAGCGGAACTGTCGCCACATGACTAGTCTCGGCGAAGAAACAGGCGAAAATTTGCTTCGAAGTGCTTCTTTCGCAAACAACTTTCACGGTCGATTGTTGTTTTGTTTTGGGTTCATACGCGCAAAAAAAAATAATTCGTTTCACGACAAAAAACATTTCGCCAAGTAAAATTGTTTTCTGAAAAACGTTGGATTTTGCTTACGAAAAATTACAAGTTTTTTGCGATAAATTCTATTTTTACACTGACAATACCTTTTATTTTTGATATGTAAAATGTTTTTCGGGGATTCAACTAGTTTTTCTTTATTTAAAAACAAGTAAGAGCGTGCTAAGTTCGGCCGGGGCGAATCTTATGTACCCTCCACCATGGATCGCATTTGTCGCGTTCTATGCGCGGTATCTCTTTTTAGGCACACAAAGAATATTGTATAAGAACTCTAATGCTATCGGAGCTATATCAAGTTATAGTCCGATTCGGACCATAAATGAATGCTGAACATAGTAGAAGTCATTGAGTAATATTTCAGTTCATTGGGATAAGAATTGCGCCTTGTAGGAGCTCAAGAACAAAATCGGGAGATAGGTTTATATGGGAGCTGTATCAAGCTATTGATCGATTCAGACTATATAAGGCACGTATGTTGACGGTCATGAGAGAAGCCGTTGTACAAAATTTCTGCCAAATCGGATGAGAATTGCGCCCTCTAGACGCTCAAGAAGTCAAGATGCCGGATCGATTAATATGGCAGCTGTATCAGGTTATGTACCGATTTACGCCATACTTAGCACACTTATTGGAAGTCATAACAAAACACATCATGCAAATCGGATCAGAATTGCGCGCTCTATTGGCTCAAGAAGTCAAGATCCAAGATAGGTTTCTATAGCAGCCATACCAAACTATGAACCGATTTGAACCATACCTAGCGCACTTGGTGGATGTGATCCCAAAATGCCACGTGCAAAATTTCAGTTAAATCGGACTAGAATTGCGCCCTCTAGAGGCTCTAGAAGTCAAGATCTAAGATCAGTTTATATGGCAGCTATATCAAAACATGGAGAGTTATTGGAAGTGATACCAAAACACTACGTGCAAAATTTCAGTCAAATCGGACGAGAATTGCGCCCTCTAGAGGCTCAAGAAGTCAAGATCAAAGATCGGTTTCTACGGCAGCTATACCAAACCATGAACCGATTTGAACCATACCTAGCGCACTTGTTGGATGTGATTCCAAAACACCACGTGCAAAATTCCAGCCAAATCGGACGAGAATTGCGACCTCTAGAGGCTCAAGAAATCAAGATCCAAGATCGGTTTATACGGACCGATTTGGCCCATTTACACAAAAAAAAATATTTGTGCAAAATATCAAGCGGCTAGCTTTAACTTTACTCCTTCGGAAGTTAGCATGCTTTCGACAGACAGACGGACGGATATGGCTAGATCGACTTAAAATGTCATGACGATCAATAATATATATACTATATGGGATCTCATACGCATATTTTGAGGTGTTACAAACAGAATAACGTAATTAGTATACCCCCATCCTATGGTGGACGGTATAATTAGTTTAACGTCACACTTATGTATATTCTTTTCTTGCCCTCACCATAGGATGGGGGTATACTAATTTTGATATTCTGTTTGTAACACCCCGAAATATTCGACTAAGACCCCATAAAGTATATATTCTTGATCGTCATGACGTTCTGAGTCGATCTAGCCATGTCCGTCCGTCTGTCGAAATAACGATAGCGGTCGAACGCGTAAAGCTAGCCGCTTGAAATTTTGCACAGATACCAACTATGGATGTAGGTCATTAGGGATTGCAAATGGGTCATTAGATCAGATTTGGATAAAGATTTCATATAAACCGATATACCAATTTGACTTTTTGAACCCTTACAGGCCGCAATTTCCGAATCGGTCAACAACCTGATAAAGCTCTCATCTAAACCGATCCACCGATTTGATTTTTTGAGCCCTTGGAAGCCTTAATTTTCATCTGATTTGGTTGAAATTTTGCACATATTATTCTACGATGACTCTCAACAAGTGTGATTGGTACAGTCTAGATCGGTCAAGAACATGATATAGCTCCCATATAAACCAATCTCCCGATTTGACTTCTAGAGTCTATGGAAGCCTCAATTTTCATCCGATTTAGCTGAAATTTTGTACATAATATTCTATGATGACTCTCAACAACTGTAATAAGTACAGTCTAAATCGGTCGAGAACATCATATAGATCCCATATAAACCGACCTCCCGATTTGACTTCTTGAGCCCTTAGAAGCCGCGGTTTTTATCCGATTTTGCGGAAATTTTGCATATAGTGTTCTGTTATGATTTCCAATAACTGTGCCAAGCACAATCCGATCGGTCTATTACCAGATATAGCTCCCACATTTTAGCAGAATCCATGGTAGTGGTATTAGGAGAGCAGCAAAGCGAATGGTGACTGACAAAATATGCCATGTTTAATTTCAACAGTAACGTGGTAAAATTTAAATATAGTATGTACGAAATTTGATAATACATATTGTAAAAAAAGTTATAAAACTATGGTTAAATTGGACAAAGTTATTCATTTAATTAGCACTGCAGTTTGACCAAATTTATTGTAAAATATTTCATATTATATGATAAAAGGTGACAATATACTTAAAATATATGTATTTTGCTGCCCAAATATGGTTACGTCAATCATATTTTTTCTCTGCGCGTACTTCAATTTTGCTTGGCAATAACAAAAACAAAACAAGTAAAAGCGTGCTAAGTTTGGCCGGGCCGAATCTTATCTACCCTCCACCATAGATCGTATTTGTCAAGTTCTTTTCCCGATTTCTCTTTATAGGAAAACAAAGGATAAAAAAAAAATAATGGCAGCTATACCAAAACATGGACCGATTTAGCCCATTTACAATCCCAACCGACCTACACAAATAAGAAGTATTTGTGCAAAATTTCAAGCGGCTGGCTTAGCTCCTTCGAAAGTTTGCGTGCTTTCGACAGACAGACGGACGGACATGGCTAAATCGACTTAAAATATCATGACGAACAAGAACATATGTACTTTATGGGGTCTTAGTCGAATATTTCGAGGAGTTACAAACAGATCGACCAAATTAGTGTACCCCCATCCTATGGTGGAGCTTATAAAAATATATATGATTCAAATTATGTGCACAACCATCAGAAGTAATTTAATCTGTTTGAAGCTTCTTTACAATAAATAGTTGATTAAACTGATATTTAATGTAATCTTTTAAATCCATATCGCGATTACAAAACATTTTTGTCTTACAACAATTTTTGAATTTACGCTTAAAAGAGCCATACTATACCACCGACAAGTCTAAATGTTTTACCATAAACGAAGCGAATTTTACATCTAAATTGACAAAATTGGAGGGAAGTGTTACATAGTTAGTATAAAAATATTACTTCCCTAACAAAACTGATTTGTTTGTCCCAAAGATATTCCAAACGTTTTATTATATATTTCTACGGGCTTAGGAAGCCATATCTGTGCATACAAAGGCAAATCGAGGACATTTTGAGGCTTCTAGACAAATCGATCAGTCTAGTCAAATCAGGGTACGATTTATGTGGGGGCTTTATCTATTTACACAGCTATCTGGATGAGGTTTGGTGCGGGTGTTGGTTGGTAAAAACATGCTTCACATACCAGATTTCAACCCAATCAGACAAAATTTTAGTTTTGGACGAATATGGCTACCTTAAGTGTCTTTACGATCAAAAATATGTATGCTTTATAGGATCGGCTATCAATTTGTTTTTTGGCATTTTGCCGATATTTAGCTTCAAAAATAGCAAAGTTACGATTTTCCGATTTCTACTCTAAAAATGCTGATTTTTTAAAATTTAAAAAAAATAATTTTTCTATTTTATTTTTATACGCAAAACAGAAGGTTGGAACTCCATTTCATATATATCAAAATACCGATTTTCCGATTTATATATTTTAGCTCAGAATACCCGATTTATCTGAAATTTTTAAGTGATTTGTATAAGACCCTTTGACAATTGTACAATTACTCTCCAATGAGGAAGCAATGGAAACGAAGGGATTTATGTACCTGCCATGTATATCGATGGATCTCCTTATTCGACTTCTCCTGATTCCTAGAGCTGGGCGATGGGTAAATACCTAAAAGGCATTTACCCGGTAAATTGGATAGGTTGGTTACGTTGGTTAGGTTAGGTTGAAAAGAGGGTGCAGATATTAATCCGCCCCATGCCAATATGGACATACACCTAAGCCAGTAATCGACTTGTTGTGCGCTCTAAAATCTATAAAGTAACCTCTAAAAAAATTTTTAAGTTAGGAATTCCGTGCTACTTACAAAATCCTTAATTGTTTTCAATGCCACTCCCCTAAGTTGGTTCATGTCCACCTAAGTACCGGTATCTGTTGGACGCGAAAGCCGGGCAATGACAAATGAAAAGCTCCAACGTCCCATCATCTTCCCCGCATGCCCTACACATGCTATCACATGCCGCATTGATTTTACATAGGTGAGCTCGTAGTCCTATGTGTCCCGTTATGACACCAATAACTATACTGAGCTCCTTCTTGCTTCCTTTCAGTAATAGCCTCGTCTTCTCACGATCTGGATCCCCCTATAGGATTTTCGCCGTCCTACTGACCGTTTCGCTGTTCCACAATGTTGCATGCGCATTCGTCGCCCACTCCATTAACTCGGACTATGTCGACCCGAAAGGCTTCGGGTCAACCAAGTTTATTGACGGCAGTCCCCTGGCCTTCACTGCAAAATCGTCTGACCTTTCATTTCTCCTCACTCCGTTATGGCCCAGCACCCAAACGATGCGGATTTTGCCATCCTCAGAGAAGGCGTTAATCTCCTTCTTACACCTCAAGACTGTTCGTGACCTTACCGTCCTGGTTGTTATTGCTCTTATGGCTATTTTACTGTCGGTAAAGATGTTCACACTCGACGTCCTCCCGTTAGCACCACACCACGCATTCCGTGATCGCCCGGATCTCCGCCTGCAGGACCGTAGTATGGTCAGGCAGTCTAAAACAGATGTCAGTCCCTGTGTTTTCAATGTAAACCCCCAAGGCCCATTCTGTCCTCTTACTTTGATCCATCCGTGTAACATGATCTTCCAGATGGCAATACTAGGGTTCCATGAATCCAAGACTGTGCCGATGGCAGCAGTGCCTCGCCCTCGACTTCAAGGTTTATCTCAGGTATCCAATCGGAAATCTCTTCCCTTCCTTCCAGGTTTCCTATCGTCGCCTCCATTATACCGCGATGGTATAAGCTGCTCACATCCTCAATCCATTCTCCCATCGCCTTAAGTCTCATAGCCGCAGTGGCTGCCTCACACTTAATCTGTATTTCAATGGGTCGTATATCTAGAATAGTACGGGTATTTAACCATTTATACCCAAAAGCTGGGTATTTGTAATTTTGCATATATCTTGGGCATAATAAAATTTTTCAAAAATTTTTTGATGATTTCGTATTCTTTGTACATAAACCTGATCTTCTGATCTCATAAAATCGGATTTTAGTTATATATAGCCGCTATATAGACCGATCTCCAAATTTAAAGTCTTGAGGCAATAAGTTGGCCATTTTTTATCCACATTACCTATATAACCCAAACTGGACGATATTCAACAGGCTGGTGTAGAGGTAGTTCAAAACTCACTGTTTCAAATTTCATCGAAATCGGATGAAAAATGTCCCTTTTATGGGCTCAATATTCTATATTAGGAGATCGGTCTATATAGCAGGTATATCCAAATATGGTCCGATCTGGATGATATTCAACAAAAAGGTTTAGAAGGGTACCGGAACTCGCTGTGCCAAATTTCATTAAAATAGGATGAAAAATGCTCCTTTTATAGGCTCATTACACAATATCGGGAGATCGGTATATATGGCAGCTATATCCAAATATGGTCTGATCTGTACCACATTCGACAGGAATGAGTAGGGGTCTACCAGAACACACTATGCCAAATTTTATCGATATCGGATGAAAAATGACTAATGTATTGCCTCAAGACTAAGTCTGGAGAGCGGTCTATATAGCGGCTATATAGAACTAAAATCCGATTTTATGAGATCAGAAGATCAGGTTTATATACAAAAAATGGAAAATCATCGAAAATTTTTTGAAAAATCATTTTATAAATACCCAAAAATGGTATTTATTGGGTATTTAACCAATAAATACCCAAGCGTTGGGTATTTACCCGGTAGAAAACCATCTCTACAGATTCCCGTTTATTTTTATAGTACTAGAGTTTTAAAAAATATGCAAAATAGCTTTAATTCCGTCAATTTTTGGATAATGTTGCTATATACATCGATATCCGTATTTTTAACTCGATTACGCAAAAAATTGGAAGATTGGGTTATAATATTATTTAATTGGTACAAAAACCGATCTTACGATTGAACTTCTTGAGCTCACCACAATTATTCCCATGTTTGCGTAAAGCTCTTCCGAACTTAAAGCGTTTTTAATAGATTTTTTAAGTAAAACTACGCGTTTTTTTGTTAAAGCAAAATTTCCGATTTTTTGCCGATTTTTATAATTAGAGTGCCGAAAAATCAGATTTTTTTCTTTAAAAGTGCTGATGTTTCAACAAACTTATATGGGAGCCCTGCTTGATCAGCTGACTGTCAGCAACTGCAGCTACTCCGTATAGATAGTGGAATATCCGCAATCTGCGTACGCGCCTGGTAGCTCTCAGATGAGCTTCTCATGACAACTATGAGCATCACATAGATCGAAGTTCAAAATTCCAGCATGTGTGGTGTTCGTAGTTATCCCGTGCCTAACACAACATTGCAGTGATACTTAATTTGCGTAACTTTGAAATATACACACTTTTTGTCGCCACTGTAAACTTTTAAGAAGATCTATTTAAAAGTTATGAATTCCAAAGCCTCGTGTTTGTTTATGAAATTGCACATTTTGAGGCAGTGAGTAAAACCACATTGGAAAACAGAGCAAAAAATCGCACAGCAAACTCTGGGGAAATTATTTTATTAAATATAACCGCATAACATTACTTTGATTGCAGACAAAACTGTAAATACAAGAAGAAAATATCTTGTTAGACAAACAGAAATAAGCAACTTTACTCTCACCAACCACCCACTCAGCACCCAGTGACAACATCATCTCATCGCCAAACGACAGAACATCACCATTCTTAACCACTATCAAAGGGTGCAATTGTGATTTGGAAGTGGATGGTGTGAGTTAAGGCCAAGTGCAAAAGTACAGGTACCATAGTTGTATTGTGTACGGTCCGGGTAAAGTGCTCTTATGTTTTCATCATTTTATGAATTGACACAACAACTTTTATGAATTCGTATTACAGTACACTGACGACGATGATGATGGTGATGGCTATAGCCGTGCTGGTTGCGCAGTAGATGTGGTTGCTTAGATGCCGTCTTTCCGTTTCCGCTATTTCAGCTATGGTTACCTTGGTTAGTTCTTCAACCATTTGCTTGTATTTGAAATAAGCCACAAATTGAAGTAAAGCGGAGTAAACTACTTGCATTCAGTTATAAATACTGTTTTCATTTTATACCACAATGATTTTCAGGTGAAATCATATAAATTCTATTTTAACAATATTGGATTTGTACTCCAACCAATCATGGTTGCAGCTACTTACATGCATATCGTACATTAGATGGGTACTCATTTTCTAAGTCAACCAATGGCAAGAAGTCTTAGTTGGCATTGAATTCGAGAAACATGCAAACAAAATGTATAATTAATTTTTAACTTTTCTTAAAGGGAAGTTGTCTCCTTCGAAAGTTGAAAGAAGTCACTCATCAAAATTAAACAATTTTTTTCTTTTTGAAGTCCACAAGTAGTAGATTCCCACAAACAGTAAGAAGCAGAGCTAATATTTTTGGGTTAGATAAAAGTTCTTTTTAAAGTCAATCGAGAAGTTTTGCATAGCCAAAGGCTTCAAAAATAGATATTGCCACTTTTAACGGAGGGATAAGGAAACATTTTTTATTCTCCCCTTGTCATAGTGCCTTCTTTGTTTTGAAAAAATAAAAAAAAATAAAAAAATTAACCCATTCCCTGCCACCGCAATCATATGCAAACAGCAAAAAAAACTAACAAAATTTTTTCTTGGCATATTTCACGCCTATCATTCAGTCGCCCATCATATATATCTAAATTTTACCTTCATGCTAAATTTCGGTCCTCTAGCTCCATCTATAAAGAAAGTATCAAATTTTACCAATTTTGTTAACAAAATTTAAGACTTTTGACTAAATCATTTAGTCACCCATCATATATTTCATACATGCCAAATTTCAGACCTCTAAATTCATCTATGAAGAATGTACCAAATGGTATCAATTTTGGAAACAAAATGTGCATGCCAAATTTCAGATATTTAGTTCCATCTGTAAAGAAAGTACCAAATGCTATCTTGCGGAACTTAGCGTACATTTTCTCCCATTACCAGTACTATTTTTTCATTTTTTATCTTCTCACCCTCTAACTTTTGTACCAGATGTTTTTTGAGTCATATTTCAAAATTCTACCTCATCCATCCGCCCTGTGCAAAGTTCACCCATTTCGTACCTTTTTGGTACCTTTTTTGGTACCTAAATGTTAAAATTTCCAAATATTCTTACGGTCAATTAAGGTTGCCATAATGTACCTATGTTCCAAAATCCAAAGCTCTAGTTCAAATTACAAAGATAGTTCCAAATAGTACCAATTGTGTTACTAAATGTACTATTTCTTTCACTTTCGGTGCGATTTTCCAAATTTGTTACCAAACCTTATTTTTTCGAGACGCTTTTCCATTTGAGCCCAAGAACATAATTCTAGCCCTTTCCGTTCGGGCTGGGAAAATTTGTACAATTTCGTGCTTTTTGGTAATTTTTACTACCCAAGCGTACGAATATC
This sequence comes from Stomoxys calcitrans, assembly GCF_963082655.1. Classification (NCBI taxonomy): domain Eukaryota; kingdom Metazoa; phylum Arthropoda; class Insecta; order Diptera; family Muscidae; genus Stomoxys; species Stomoxys calcitrans. Next base: position 79,807,088 of record NC_081555.1, on the reverse strand, counting down.
AACACATCCAGCCTTATTACGTGCCTACGACCCAGTCACGCAACAGGCCGTAGCTTGTTGCCTCGTGGAACGGCTGCGTCAGGCTCCACTAGTCGACAAACGACTGGTCTTCTGACATAGACACTTAGTTCGAGTCTTGAGGACAAGATCGACTTCGAATGCCAAAAATTTGCCTAGACCATAGGTTTTCTCTGGCAAACCAATACGCTGTATGGGTTGTTATGGTTGGTCCGAATGATCCTAAAACTCTCACCGTTAAGGAGATAAAATCGGAAACGGCACAGCAGTCCGTCAAAAGGCTGCGGTCACTTGGAGGTCATCCCATTCCCAAAAGAACTAAGGCGAACAATAGTAATATGACCGATAAAATAATTTGTGATAAAAGGATTTCGTCTTGAAAAAACACATTATTTTGCATTTGGAAATAGTCAGTTGCATAACGTTAATTTTGCACCATTCATAAAAGAGATCAAGGTCGGACTATAGATAATACTGATAATCTAGGTCATTAAAAGACTTAAAAATTCTCACATAATCTGCTAACATCGGAATATTAGAATGCTTTATTATGTAATTATTAATAAAAAGACCAAACAAGATCGGGCCGAGATGGCTACCTTGGGGAACACCGGAGGCACCAATGATGGTTTTAGAGATGGCATTACTAAATTTCACGTTTTATGTTCGGCCAATCAGATATGAACTTAGACCTAACACTGATACCGCAGAACCAATCCCTGATGATGGTATAGAATGTTTACCTCCTAGTCAGAATGAGGTCCAAGTAGCAGTGACCCGACTAAAGAACAACAACAAGACAGCAGGAGCCGACGGGTTACCCGCTGAACTATTTAAGACCGGGGGCGACACGCCTTATCAGGCGTATGCATCAGCTAATCCGCGCAATCTGGCTAGAAGAACGCATACCCGGTGATTGGAACGGAATGTGCCAACTACAGAGTAATAAGTCTTCTCCCCATCGCATAAAAGGTACTCTCGAGAGTACTGTGTGAAACATTAAAACCTAAAATCAATGAGATAATTGGGCCCTATCAATGCAGCTTTAGACCTGGTAAATCCACCCTGGACCAGATACTCACTCTGCGCAGACCGATAAGGACAAATCAACACCTACCATCTCTTTGTTGGCTACAAAGCCGCCTTCGATATTCCTTTATGTTCAAAGATTGGATGATCACAGGTTCTCAGATCATCGTTAGGTTAGTCTCAGCTTTGGAGAAAACGTTGAAATGGTCCATCGGCTATACAGAATAAAGGAGGATTGGGATAAATTACATCACACATTCTGCACGACTAGCATCTCTAGACCTAAAAAGGATGTGGACACTGTGAAGAACCCAGACATAATGGTCAAGCGGATTAAAAGGCCAACAGGCAAACAGCGACCGCTATGATGGACCTTCGAACTGGTTGGCCTAAGGAAGGGCTGTCGAAATCTCTTAAAAGGGCGAAAACCAAGAAGGCACCTCACGATTGGGATGTCTGTAGGGCAGAGCAAAAAATACAAGTTCCTGCTAAAAAAGGCTCAGAAGAAATCCTGGGTGGAATTCCGAAGCTCCGCTCAGGATACGTCTGATAATTATAGGCTAAGGAAGATCCTATCCAGGAAACCTATTACCATAGGAACTCTGAGAATGTGTGGCAATGTCTGGTGAGGAAACAAACAAACTCTCCAACGGGAAACGTGACGCCAGAAGAGTTTGTCACAGATATTCGTCGAAGGTAGTGGGGAAATGGTGTCTGAGTCCAAAATCCTTTTTTCGATAAAAAGTTTCGACTACTTTAAGTCGCCAGGCTCTGATGATGTATCAACGTTTGGAATAAGCTGTGCCCGATGCAGTACTTGTATCAACAGTACTTGTATCAACATGTCGTATACCTGTGGAATGGTCTAACACAAAGGTCATTTTCATTACATAAGCAGGCAAACCTTACCACACGAAGGCAAAAGATTTTCGTCCCGTTAGTCTGTCATCCTTTATGCTGCAACACTATTGAGGTTGATAGGAATTTATCGTGGAACAAAGATCTCTGACGATCGCCTGTCTAGGCTAAAGCATGCATATTGTGAGGGCAAGTCCACGGAAACAACCCTTCACGGCCTAATCGGCTACATAGAAGGTTCTATCCAGGATGCGTTTCTTGACATTGAAGGTGCTTTCAATAATGTGAGGGTGCTTTCAATAATGTGAAGCCAATGTCAATTATGGAGGAGCTAGAGTTTCTAGGCATAAATACTACCATAAAAAATTTATTAGTAACTGTACATCTACACGAATGGGTTAGCAGGGCGACCCTTCAAGGAGGTGTATTGTCTCCTTTACTTTGAAATAAAGCCGTTAACAATAAATTATTGTCTCTGAAAGAAAAAGGTGTAAAAGTGGCCGCGTATCTAGATGACGTGGCTGTTGCGGTTAGGGGAAAGTTTCCCGTCATTCAAACATATCTTTTTTAGGAAGTTTTACGTAAGACAACGAAGTGGGCTACCAAAAGTGGTCTAGGCTTTAATTCGTGCAAGATAGTTGTTGTTCTTTTCAGCAGGAGACAGTAGACATTTTAATCCGTAATACAAGTCATAGTTCTCAAGGTTTTATCACTTTCATGACAGTGCCAGCCTAATATGAACATAATACTTACTTTTGGATAAGGGGTTCTAGAATAAACTCCACAATTTATTGAAAAATATTATGTTAGCCGTTCAGTTAATTTAATAAATAAAATCGAAAAAATTTTTGTTAAAAATTATATGGTTTTTACGACTAGAATGAATTTGAAGTTTGTATTTTTCCCATATATACGCATTGTCAAATTTTAGCTTATCTGGTTCTAGTCCCTTAAGTTTTGCAAGGATTTTTAAGAAATTCGGTTTTTACTCAGCGGGATATCTCTTTCGAAGCCCCTTTAATTCGGTTCAAATTCAGACATAGCGGTTTATAATTATGTCGCCCGACGTTTTCGTTCCCATACTTGTTTTTAAATGAAATCTTTGTCCAAAATTGCTTACTGTATTTGTGTATACCTTGATTTCATGCCATGATTCCTGCCACGATTACCCAACAAAAGTTATCCAGTTTTGTAGGGAATAATGACATTTATACCTTATTTCTCTTAGTCCATTTCTACATCAATATTTGTTCTCTATTCCTGTATTTGTTCAATAAAAACGAATTGAACAAAAATTCATTTTCGTTTTAAATCCTTGGAGCTTAGAATGTTTGATATAAAATCCAACAACATATTTCCCAATTGCCTTAGCAATTCATTTGAAATTACTTTATGCTGTAGCCGTCCCAGAAAGCTGAGTCGTTATCAATGTTCACTTTGTAGTTGGCATTTTCAGAAATTATTATGAGATGTTATGAAAGTGCGCTTAGTTCCTGCTTTGAAATGTGTTTGTACATCCGTTTGTTCCGACTCTGTGTCAGTATAGTTTGCCTTTGCCATTTTTCTGTTAATTCCAACTGATAATACATTTCACTCAATCAACCCACATTAGTTACACTGTCTAATGCATTTGAAATTTGTCTACGTAGTTCAGTAGTAAGTGAGCATAGATTTGTCATAACATAGTGAATCACAAAATTGTAGCTTACAATATTTTACTTATAATTTTTCGACGAAGCACAACGTTGAGAAGGTTATAAGTTTCCGTAACTGTAATTATTGCAAACTTCTCAAATATCAATGAGCGCTGTAATTATTACCTTTACTAAAAGCTAATTGAAACCAATTTTTTCATTTGATACCGGCTGGACCACAATATGTTTCATTTCAAATTGAAATATCGTTATCCATTCCTATGAAAATCAGGATGTCATCAAAGTGATCCTTTCGAAACATTTTGAAAGCCAATTTTTCAAGTATAACAAGTAAGCAACTCGCGATCTCAGTCTGCAAAAGCGTATTTTGTGGTTTTGATTCCCATCGGAGACTTTAGAATCGGAACCACTGAGACGGCAGTCCTTGGCCAATAAAGGACTCCATTGGTTAAACCGGTATTTTGAATCGCCTGCCATGGGATTTTAAAAGATTTGTTGAAATGTTACATACATATGCATGTAATTTGGTGCTTATATTATCGCCGATTATTAATGACATTGTGGGTAAGCGTGCAAAACTAGAAAACATATGGTGTCATCATTCAATCGGAATGACAATACTAAAAGAGAAAGAACGCAACATATTTATTCAAAGATTAAACGTATTAGAATGAAACATTTCAATAAGAAATTGTTAAGAAATAAAAAAAAAAACAATAATGACTCCGAGAAACATTATTTAAAAACAAATAAAAGCGTGCTAAGTTCGGCCGGGCCGAATCTTATATACCCTCCACCATGGATCGCATTTGTCGAGTTCTTTTCCCGGCATCTCTTCTTAAGCAAAAAAAAGATATAAGAAAAGATTTGCTCTGCTATTAGAGCGATATCAAGATATGGTCCGGTTCGGACCACAATTAAATTATATGTTGGAGACCCGTGTAAAATGTCAGCCAATTTGAATAAGAATTGCGCCATTTGGGTGCTCAAGAAGTAAAATAGAGAGATCGATTTATATGGGAGCTGTATCGGGCTATAGACAGATTCAGACCATAATAAATACGTATGTTGATGGTCATGAGAGGATCCGTCGTACTTTCGTCGACGTCGTAATTTCAGGCAAATCAGATAATAATTGCGACCTCTAGAGGCTCAAGAAGAGAAGATCCCAGATAGGTTTATATGGCAGCTTTATCAGGTTATGAACCGATTTTAACCTTATTTAACCGATTTAACCTTATCAGCCAAATGGGATAGGAATTGCGCCCTCTAGAAGCTCAAGAAGTCAAGTCCCAAGACCGGTTTAGGTTATGAACCGATTTGAACCATACTTGGCACAGTTGTTGGATATCATAACAAAATACTTCGTGCAAAAATTCTTTCCAATCGGAAAAAGAATTGCGCACTCTAGAGGCTCAAGAAGTCAAGACCCAAGATCGGTTTATATGGCAGCTATATCAGGTTATTTACCGATTTGAACCATACTTGGCACAGTTGTTGGATGTCATAACAAAACACGTCGTGCAAAATTTCATTCGAACCGGATAAGAATTGCGCACGCCAGAGGCTCCAGAAGTCAAGACTCAAGATCGGTTTTTATGGCAGCTATATCAAAATATTACAATATTTACAATACCAACCATTTACAATACCAACCGACCTAAACTAATAAGAAGTATTTTTGCAGAATTTCAAGCGGTTAGCTTTACTCCTTCGGAAGTTAGCGTGCTTTCGACAGACAGAAGGACGGACGGACGGACAGACGGACCGACATGGCTAGATCGACATAAAATGTCACGACGATCAATAATATATACACTTTATGGGGTCTCAGACGAATATTTCGAGTAGTTACAAACAGAATGACGAAATTAGTATACTTCCCATCCTATGGTGGTGTATTGTTTATACTTGATTTCTTGGGATGATTGTTAATTTTGATCAACGTTTAAATACAAGGCATTTTAACTTTAGCTAGCAAATCCGCGAGAGTGGAAAATAAAGCAACCCAATTATAAAAGAAGGCGTATAGGATCAAAGACCAACTTGTAATTCAATTTGTAAAATAAAAATTCGGCAGAGCCCGGCCAGTATTCGAAGCTGGACACTCGGCGAGAGCCTTTGTAGTTGTCTAGCGTACGAAGCTAATAATACAACTTCTATAATATGAGCAGATAACAAGTGTATTAGACCTCCCTTGCTATAAAGAAGAAAATATTATATTTAATAGAGAAACGCATACCCTTAATGTGTCCCTTTTGATCCTTATAAGAAAAATACACCATATTATGGCGATAAGTTAACAATAACCCCTGCCGCCACAAATACCAAAGTTGGTTGTAGTGCTTTCTTAGGGATCCTGATGAGTATTTTAAGTCTTAGCATACATCTAAAATACCCAACTAGATTTCTTAGAAAGCAGTTTTGTGATGTTTTTATACCCTCCGCCATAGGATAGAGGTTTACTAATTTCGTCATTACTTTGGTAACATATCGAAACATTGATCTGAGACCCAGCGAAGTGTATATATTCTTGATCGTCTTCCTTTTAGTAATAGCCTCGTCCTCTCACGACCCTGATCACCCCTTAGGATTTTCGCCGTCCTACCAACTGTTTCGCTCCTCCACTGTGTTACAAACGCTAAACAGTCGGGACGGCGAAATCCTATGAGGTGATTCGGGTCGTGAGAGGACGAGCAAATGCCACGGTATATTAGAATCAGCCTAGCCGAACTTCGCACTCTTTTACATGCTTTTGGTTAATTTGATGTAACCTTTACGTTTAACACATTATTTTAATTGCATTTGGGGTATATATATTTTGTTATTTCGTTTGCAACATATTGAAATATCCCTTTCCTCCTCTTTAAAGTTTATGTGTTCTTGATCGTCGTAATTTAGCCATGTTCGCCCGTCTGTCGAAATCACGCTACATGCTTTAAAAATGGAGATTATTAGCTGAAACTTTACACAGATTCTATTTTTGTTCATAGGCAGGTTAGATTCGAAGGCAATATCGGACTTTATTTTGATAAGGCCCCCTAATAGACCGATTTGCTGATTTAAGGTCTTAGTCCCATTCAAGCCACATATATTATCCGATTTCGCCGAATTTTACCCAATATGTTGCCTTAGGCTCCTCGATATTCGAATCGAGTATAGTCCAGATCGGTCTATATTTGGATATAGCAACAATGTAGACTGATCTCCCGATTTAAGGGCTTGAGTCCATAAAAGGCACATTTATTATTCGATTTCAGTGACATTTGGCACAGTGAGCTATGAAGGCTTTTCGACATTCGTGCTTTATATGGTTCAGATCGGTCTATATGGATATAGCTGTCATATGTACCGATATCCCGCTCTAAAATCATGAGCCCATAAAGCGTATATAACCGGGTTTAGTTAAAATTTTATACAATGAGCTGAGCCCTTCGATATCCATGTTTAGTATGGTCGCCATCGATCTATATTTGGATAAAGCTGTCATAAAAAGCGTGCTTATTACCCAATTTTGCTGAACTTTGACGCAATGAACTATATAAGGGTTCTCGTTATCCGTGCTTTATATGGTTCTGACCGGTCTATATTTAGATATAGCTTCCATATATACCGATCTCCCGATTTTAGTCCCCTTAGAAGCAGCGTTTATTACCCAATTTCTCTTAAATTTGATATAGTGAGCTGTGTTTGGTTCTTCAACATCCGCGTTCAGTATTATACCCTTCACCATAGGATGGGGGCATACTCATTTCGTCATTCTATTTGTAACTCCTCGAAATATTCGTCTAGTATATATATATTTTTGATCGTCATGACATTTGAAGTCGATCTAGCTATGTCCGTCCGCTTCTTATTAGTGTAGGTCGTTTGGGATTGGAGGAAGGGAGGGTTGAGGGAGGAGGAAGGAGGGAGGAAGGAGGAGGGAGGGATTAAATATTTATGTCAGATTTGTACTCTACTTTTAAAAATCTTCCATTTGATACTCATATTGCTCAAAGCGGTCAAAAGTATCCTGTTGGGAGGTTTTTGGGGGTAGGGCCATAACTGCCAATATTTGCTCAGATTGTTAACATTAACACGTTTTAACGTAGTTTAAATTCCATAGTAATCATCCGTTAACCAACTTGTAGCAATAAAGTTATATTCAAACCATGTGCTCAACAATTGCACAGTGCTGTAGACGAATACAAATAGTTTCATATCGTCAGTATTATTTATAAGATCTGTACATGTATTTGATGGAATCCCTTCATTGTCAGATATTTGATTATTTTTCGTTTGTCTGCATTACATCCCTCCGTTTGTGTCTGCGTATGGGTCGTTATTTCCTCTATTCTGCTTTTTTATGAAAATGACATAAAAAATATATTTGTATGTGTATTTGTCTAGAATTTCAAATGAAATTACATGTCAGTTGTAATAAGCGTCATAAGCTTCATGTGTCATTTTTATATAAGTTCATCTTCATGAGCACACGTTCATGATTGTGGCAGTTTACGAGAGTGCCATTCTAGTTGGATTTGATGGATATGCGATAAGAACTTTTGTAGTTGATTATTCTACTTATTATTAATGCCATAATTCTTAGATTTATGAATGAATTTTCTGGAAGATATAGAAATATATAATATTATAGGACTTTAGCGAATAAAATAGCATATGCGTCCTATTTCAATGCATCGAGTTAGAAAAGATTTTTCTCCATTGAATTTAAATGGAGATCGGTATGGCCTAACACGCAGAATACTATATGTTGCGAATGCAAATTTTCCATGAACATTCCATTCCAGGAACATGGTCGAACTTCTCACACATCAATAAGTGCCGTGCGATTCAAGTTCAGGCTTAATGATAAGAGACTCCCTTTTTATAGCCTATTACAAACGGCCTGCCACAGTGCGTTAACTATTTGGGCAGAAGTTTTTATATGGCATAGTACCTCACAAATATTGTCAGTATTGGGAGGCGATAACTTCGCCAGGACTCAAACCCAGGCGGCCAACGTCATGGGCGGACATGCGAACCTTTGTGCTACGGTGGCCTCCCTATATTGGACATGTTAAATTTACTTTGGAAAAAAAGCGTTTAAATAAAAGTATAAATTAAAATATATTATGGAGAAAAAGTGGAATGCAAGGAAAATACAACAAGTTTGGAGTACAACATGTTGTGGCTTAGGCGGAGCATGAGGACATCCCCAACTAGGGCTCTAGAGACTATTGCAGATATCCGACCCAAAGACATGCGGTATATGTGGAAGGCAGCGAGGCGATGATAGGAAACCAGGAATTGGTATTGCCATATGGAAGTTCATGCTACATGGATGAATCAAAGCTGGAGAGCAGAGTGGGCCTGGGGGTCTACATTGAAAACCCAGGAATTGAGATCAGTTTTCCACTGTCTGACTCTAATACGGTCCTGCAGGTGGAGTTCCTTGTGATCACGGAATGCGAGAGGTGGTGTGATGTTCAAACATGGCTGATTATTTTTGTACCCACCACCATAGGATGGGGGTATACTAATTTCGTCGTTCTGTTTGTAACTCCTCGAAATATTCCTCTGAGACCCATAAAGTTTGAAGACGATCGGATGAAAACTGCTACCTGTAGTTTGTATACAAATTAACATGAACAGACGGACAGACAGACGGACATAGCTAAATCGAATCAAAAAGTGATTCTGAGTCGATTGGTTTACTTATTAATGGGTCTTTCTCTCTTCGTTTTGGGTGTTACAAACAAATGCACTAAGTTATAATACCCTGTTCCACACTAGATAACCACTACTATGGTACAGGGTATACAAATACTTATATGTTGATTCAATCTAAATAAGATATTGCAATATTGCTTAGCAAAGAGCACTTTAACCTCGTGCCAGCCAATAATAAGAACGCTGTTGCTGATTTGTTGTGCTGACGCGCTGCTAGTGAACAATGAATTAATAAAACTTTATTTTTGTTTTATTGATTGTAGTATTCGCCAGAGACGAGCAAAGCGTTATATTAAAAACAAGTAAAAGCGTGCTAAGTTCGGCCGGGCCGAATCTTATATACCCTCCACCATGGATCGCATTTGTCGAGTTCTTTTCCCGGCATCTCTTCTTAAGCAAAAAAAGGATATAAGAAAAGATTTGCTCTGCTATTAGAGCGATATCAAGATATGGTCCGGTTTGGACCACAATTAAATTATACGTTGGAGACCTGTGTAAAATTTCAGCCAATTTGAATAAGAATTGCGCCATTTGGGTGCTCAAGAAGTAAAATAGAGAGATCGATTTATATGGGAGCTGTATCGGGCTAGACCGATTCAGACCATAATAAACACGTATGTCGATGGTCATGAGAGGATCCGTCGTACAAAATTTCAGGCAAATCGGATAATAATTGCGACCTGTAGAGGCTCAAGAAGTCAAGATCCCAGATCGGTTTATATGGCAGCTATATCAGGTTATGGACCGATTTGAACCATACTTAGCACAGTTGTTGGATATCATAACAAAACACGTCGTGCAAATTTTCATTCCAATCGGATAAGAATTGCGCACTCTAGAGAATCAAGAAGTCAAGACCCAAGATCGGGTTATATGGCAGCTTTATCAAAACATGGACCGATATGGCGACCTACACTAATAAGAAATGTTCGTGCAAAATTTCAAGCGGCTAGCTTTAATTTTTCGGAAGTTAGCGTGCTTTCGACAGACAGGCGGACAGACGGACGGACATGGCTAGATCGACATAAAATGTCGCTACGATCAAGAATATGTTTCGAGTAGTCACAAACAGAATGACGAAATTAGTATACCCCTCATCCTATCCTATATACACACTAAAGTGGATTTTTAAAATTGAATGTGTGTTTAAATGTTATGAGGCCTATGTCCAGAGCCATGAGTTTTCTCTGATCTACATTACTTTACCTGTTTATCGTATGTGTCGTTCAAATAAAATCGGAAGGGTGATTTTTTAAGAGCTATAGGAAAGCTCACAAGAAAAATATATAAAATTCAGAAAATTTCATAAAATCTTCATTTGAATCTATATAACGGTCTATATAATTTAACGCTTGAAGATTATATCATGTAAATGTTGACCATGACTGCGTCTGAAATAGTCCATCCGCTTAGTCCAATTTTGGCATACTCTTTTCAACTTTTGGGCCAATTTTGGCATACTCTTTTCAACTTTTGGGCTGGTATCTCACGAATAAATGCTTCAATGTTTTCTTCCAATGCGTCCATTGAACTGGGCTTGCCCAGTTCAATTGACTTTTAACTTAGCACCACAAAAAATAGTCTTAAGTCGTTAAATCGCATGGTCTAGGCGGCCAATTGACCAGTCCGAACGTGAAATAAAATGTTCACCGAACTCGCTTCTCGATAAGTCCATTGTTACACTTGCTGCGTGGCATGTGGCACCGTTTTCTTGAAACCACATGTCATACAAGTCAAGCTCCTGCATTTTGGAAAAAAAAAGTTGGATATTATTTCACGGTGGCGCGTATATTATCTCACGGTACGTTATGATTCGAATCATCTTTGAAGAAGTACGAACCAATAATGCCACTAGCCCATAAACCGCTCCAAACTCTGATTTTTTATAGCCACTATCAAAGGATGGGGTTATATTCATTTTGTCGTTTCGTTTGCAACACATCGAAATATCCATTTCCGACCCTTTAAACTATATATTGGGTTGTCCAAAAAGTAATTGCGGATTTTTTAAAAGAAAGTAAATGCATTTTTAATAAAACGTAGAATAAACTTTAATCAAATATACTTTTTTACACTTTTTTTCTAAAGCAAGGTAAAAGTAACAGCTGATAACTGGCAGAAGAAAGAATGCAATTACAGAGTCACAAGCTGTGAAAAAAATCGTTAACGCCAACTATATGAAAAATCCGCAATTACTTTTTGGGCAACCCAATATATTCTTGATCGCCGAAAAAATCTAAGACGACCTAGCCATGTCCGTCCTTCTGTCTGTAGACATCCCGTTACAGTCTTTGAAAACAGAGATATTGAGCTGAAACGTTGCATAGATTCCTTTTGTCCATAATCAGGTTAAGTTCGAAGATGGGCTATATCGGACTATATCTTGATATAGCCCCCATAAAGACCGATCTGCCGATTTAGGGTCGAAGCCCATAAAAGCCACATTTATCATCCGATTTTGCTGAAATTTGGGACAGTGAGTTGCGTTATGCTCTTCGATATCCTTCTTCAATTTGGCTCTGATCGGTTCAGATTTGGATATAGCTGCCATATAGACCGATCAAGCTATTTCTATAAAGCTGCTAGAGGGCATAAAGTGTGCATATTTCACCGGATTTTGACGAAAGGTGGATAACATATATAGCCGAGGTGGTGGGTATCCAAAGTTTGGCCCGGCCGAACTTAACGCCTTTTAACTTGTTTGTGATAATACTTGAACTGAAATATTTATTTTGGAATATTTGTTGACTAAATTATATGTTTCTTGCATTGTTAATACTTTTCTTTGACTTTTGGTTGATTTTACTGATGTCGATGCCATTATAAAATTGCACAACAATTCCGATGGCTTAAATTTCAAAGGAAACGAAACACCAAAGAAAATAATCAAAATAATGGTAATTCGGTTTAACACCAAAACAGAATGAGCGCTTTAAGGAGCGTTGAGTTAAAAATGCAACTCTACAAACAAATGTCAAAAAAGCGCAAAACTCCATATATGAGAACACATGTCGATGATTGACTTCAGTCGTCAAAGTTGAAAATTGTTTTACTTTTGCGTGTGGCTTTTGTGGGATTTGTTTGCAGAGATGCATAGAATGACTTAGTATACCCTCATCCTTCGGTGGTGCGTATAAAAAGGAAAAATTTCGGGATATATTATTTTTATTGGCTACAAGCTGAACAGGGCTCGCCTTCTTTGACTTTCTATGGAACAAAATTTAAGTTTTTATTTCAGCCCAATAATGTCATGATGTCCGATTTAGGAGTGTTTTCGGGCGTTAGGTGGTCCCCTAGACACTTGACCTTGAAAGAAATATCACCATCGTGCTCTTCTCTCAAAAATCATTTATTTAAAACCTTTATTGTCATTTGTTTAATGAGAGTTTATAGGATGTGGCGTCCCCCGAACACTTGGCCCTAAAATTGGTTATCAAATTCGCTTTCTAATCTCAAATACCTTTCATTTGAGCCACATATTGGCATGGTCGGTAAATTTTTCCTCTTTGGGAGTGTTTTTGCGAAGGGGCGGCCCCCCAAACACTTGGCTCCACATTTGGATATCAGATTGCTATGGTGGGTAAATATGTCCGATTTAGGGGTTTTGGTGGTTGGGTTGGGTTCCCATACAATTGATCCGACAATTAGGTATCAGATACGTTTTCTTATCTTCGAGGTCACCGTAGCGCAGAGGTTTATTGACGGCAGTTTCTGGCGTCCACTGCCAAATCGTCTGCTTTTTCATTCCCTCTTACTCCGTTACGGCATCCAAACGATGTGAATCGTGCCATCCTCAGAGAAGGCATTAATCTCCTTCTTACACTCCAAGACTGTTTGTTACCTTACCGTCCTGGGGCTAACTTACCGCATTCGTGATCGAGTGCCCTGTCGTATCGAATTAAACTCTCTTGTATTTAATGGATGTTATACCACTTTTGTAGACATTTAAATTGTCAAATTTGTCGATTTAAACATTTGGGTTCTTAAATTTCAAAAATCCTCGTTCAATAAAGAAATGCATAATTTACAATAGAGAGATTTCGAATGTTTCTCGTTTCTATGCGGTAATCCGCCCCCTGTTTGTTATTGCTCCTATGGCTAGTCAACTGTCCGTAAATATATTTATACTCGACGTCATCGCGTGAAAACCACACCACCTCATGCATCCCGTGACCGCCCCGATCTCTGCCTGCAGGATCGTATTATGGTCAGGTAGTCTAAAACAGATCTCAGTCCCTGGGTTCTCAACGTAGACCCTCAGGCCCACTCTTTCCTCTAGCTTTGATTCATCCGTGTAACACGATCTTCCAGATGGCAATACTAGGGTTCCGTCAATTCAAAACTGTGCCGCTGGCTGCTGTGCCTCGCTATCGACCTCAAGTGTCGCCTCAGGCATACGATCGGAGGTCTCTTCCATTCCTTCGAGGTTTCCTTTCGTTGCCTCGACTATGCCGCGATGCTATGACCGACTCCTATCTACTATCCATTCTCCCATCGCCTTAAGTCTTATAGCCGCAATGACTGCCTCACACTTAATCTGTATGTCTTTGAGAACGTTAACATTTTTTAAATCTGGATTTAACTAAATCCAAAAATAAATCCCGTTCGTTTACACAGCGTTTTTGGGGATTTAAGTGACATACATAAGCGTACATGCGTAGACATGAATGTGCATATCACACGCAACCATACACAATTCTTGAAAACAGTTGTATATTTTGGTACTTTTATCGATTATTCAGCCATGAAATCTGGTTTATTTGGGATTTGAAAATAAATCCTGCAAAAATTTGACTTATTTTTGTATGGTAAAACCTGTAAAGAAATACAGAATTTAGCACTTAAATCTCGAATAGGCCATAAATCCGGATTTAGTGGCCAATGTAAACGTACTTTATGTTTCAGTTTCATTTCAAATTAGATACATAATATTTTTTTTGTAAATGCTAAAAATTTTCTTTGCTTACTCTATTCATACATCATAATTAACATTATAAAGTGCCAATTCATGCGAGGTTTGTAATCTCCCATGCCCTAAAATAATTTATGCAGTGCACCAGCACACATAAGCTTCATTTAAATGCTTGGCAACCAAAGTATCGTCTAATGCCACAGAAGTGCAAATATTTGCATTACACCAAACTCACATTTTGCACTCTCACGCAACCAGCTGCCACAGTTTCAATTTTAGTTTGTATTTACCATACAAGTAACGCAGATGTGGACTTTTTCGCTTCCATGGCCAATATGCTGCATACAAATGTACATATGTAGTATATTAGTGCTAACATTGCGGTAGCGTTTTTATAAGGCCTTCTGCTTCATTGCGAGCTTGAAGTTATGTCTAAGGAATGGCCTTTTATACACCTGAAAGTTGGCGAAAAACTCAAATTATACAAAATTTGAGCATACAAATTTCTTGCGATCTATCCAGGAGCTACAACATAAATTTTAAGGAGTGTCGACCCAGTAAAGTTAAACTTACTTAACCATTTGATTTAAATGATGTATAGTCAATTTAATTGCAAATTAAGTTTCAGGATAATTCCTAAAGTATAATATCGAAAAACGGGCATTATTAACTGCTGAAGAATGTGCCCAGTGATATAAAGTTAGGTTAGGTTGAAAAGAGGGTACAGATATTAATCCGCTCCATACCACTATGGACATACACCTAAGCTAGTAATCGGCTGGTTATGCGCTCTAAAAACTATAAAGTAACCTCTAAAAAGAAAATTTTAAGTTAGGAATTCCGTGCTACTTACAAAATCCTTCATTTTATTCAATACCATTCCCCTAAGTTGGTTCATGTCTGATATTGTGTCTCCACCTAAGTACCAGAATCTGTTGAACGGGAAAACCGAGCAATGACAAAGGAAATGCTGCAACGTCTCATCATCTTCCCCGCATGCCCTACACATGCTATCACTTGCCGTATCGATTTTACATAAGTGAGCTCGTAGTCCTATGTGTCCCGTTATGATACCAATAGCTATACTGAGCTCCTTCTTGCTTCCTTTCAGTAATAGCCTCGTCTTCTCACGATCTGGATCTCCCCATAGGATTTTCGCCGTCCTACCGACCGTTTCGTTGTTCCACAATGTTGCATGCGCATTCGTCGCCCACTTCCTTAACTCGGACTGCGTCGACCCGAAAGGTTTCGGGTTAACCAAGTTTATTGACGGCAGTCCTCTGGCCTTCACCGCCAAATCGTCTGCCCTTTCATTTCCTCTTACTCCGTTATGGCCCGGCACCCAAACGATGCGGATTTTCCCATACTCAGGGAAGGTGTTAATCTTTGTTGTTATAGCCCTTATGGCAATTTCGGTAAAGATGTTCACACTAGACGTCCTCGCGTTAACACCACACCACCAAACGCATTCCGCGATCGTCCGGATATCCGCCTGCGAAATGTATTATGGTCAGGCAGTCTAAAACAGATCTCAGTCCCTGGGTTCTCAATGTAGACCCCCAAGCCCACCCATATCCATCCATGTAAAATAATCTTCCAGCTGGCAATACTAGGGTTCCGTCAATCCAAGGCTGTTTCGCTGGCAGCAGCACCTCGCACTCGATCTTAAGTGTTGTCTCAGGTATCCGATCGGAAGCCCCTTCCATTCCTTCCAGGTTTCCTATCGTCACGGCGATTATACCGCGATGGTATGAATTGCTTCTTTCCTCTATCCATTCTCCTATCACCCTAAGTCTCATAGCCGCAATGGCTTTTACTCCATCGCAGTCCACCAAACTACTGAGGCGTAAGTAAGTATTGGTCTAATCACGCTCCTGTAAAGCCAGTGGATTATCCTCGGATTCAGGACCCATTTCGAGCCTACGCCCCATCTATATAGTGACCAACAACTATGAGTCTTCTTGGTACAGTCCTGAATGTGACACTTCCAATTCAATTTCCTGTCCAAGATCACACCTAAGTATTTCACCTTGTCAGATAACGAAATCATTTTATTGAGGAAACGTGGTGCGTCAAATTGGCGTACCTTCGTGAACAGACATATTTCGACGGGATCAAATCCCCCCTCAGTCAGCATACGTAATAGGTCATTTGTTGTGGTCACCCATAGGAATGGCGATAAAATGTACCCTTGTGGCATGCCCTGCGCCACTTTCTCCCTCATATTTATGACACGCAATTTATCCACCTGTTCTTTAGCATATGGTTCATCCAGTCTCTAAGGACCGGGTCCACCCGGTACTGGTCCATGGATTGGATCAGTGTGTCGGTCTGCACATTGTTAAAAGCCCCCTCGATGTCAATGCATAAAGCCAGTGTGTACATTTTGGCATCGAAGAATTCTTCTATTTTATGCACAACCTCGTGCAGGGCAGTCTCCACCGACCTTCCTTCGTCATAGGCATGCTGTTTGTATTTGTATTTGGATGTCCTACTCTTTATAATGATATCCACAATGCTATCCATGGTTTTGAGTCGAAAGGACGTAAGGTTTATAGGTCTGTAGGCCTTTGGTGTCGCATAATTTACCTTGCCGGGCTTGGGTATAAATACAACCCTTGCATCCTATCAGGCTTTCGGAGTACATACATGTCCCAGGCACGCTGTGAGAATGTTGGCCAGGTGTGGCGCCAGATAGTCTGCCTTATTCTGTAGTAACGCCGGTTATATCCCATTAGATCCGGGAAGCTCTTCAAGGATTCCTTCACCATCAATTCTGTCATGATAAACCTTCGAATAACCTCATTATTCCAAGATTCCGTCCCGTCGTATCCTGTGGAAAATAGGTTTTTATCAAAAACCTTAACATGTCCTCCGTTGTCTCTGCTCTCACTCCCATCTCGTCTACTAAAGTTTCAGTTTGGACATGGGTTTTTGAGAGAAATTTTTTCTTCTTGGCGGCGCCACTAACGCTATCGACCTGTTCCCAGACAAGTTTTCAGAGAGGAAGGTTTTGCCGCTCTGGTAATTTTATTGTATTCCTTGAGCCGTGTGTAATACACATCCCAATATACTTTCGCGTTTTTACAAAGTGCTCTGTTGTAAAGTCTGCGCACCTCTTTCCAAATGTTGCGAATATTCCCGTTCATCCAAGGTTTTTTTTGTGCTGATTTCTTTTCCCGAAGGGGATAACTATCTTCAAAGGACCCTTCCGAATTTTGTCCAGTTGGTTTTCAACTTATTCCGGAAGCTTATCGGATTTGGCGCTGGCCGTGCTATTCTAAACCTAATGTAGCGATGGTTAGAGAAAGAGCGTTCCATGGAGATCCTCCAATCCTGAACCTCATCGATTAGATTTTCCGAACATATCGTGACATCTAATATCTCCTCCGTAATCCTACTAACTAAGGTAGCAGTCTTACCAATATCAAGTGTTGTTAAGTCGTTCGTATTCAGGAACTCCGTCAGGGCTTGGCCAACCTTATCAGTGTTGGTACTACCCCACGAAATATGATGAGAGTTTGCGTCGCACCCTATAAGTACCTCGTTTCCTGTCTGTTTTGCTTTCCTCACCAACACTTGCAGCTACGACGTGGTTGGCGGTGTCGGAGTGTCAAAAGGCAGATAAAGTGATGCCTAAAATGCTCCACCGTATAAAGAAAACTAAAATGGAAACTATATCCAAATCTTAAACAATTTCGATAAAATTTGGGCTGGATACCTTACAAATGTCGCCAGCATTTGTAAGGGACTAACCACCGCTGAATTTTTAACTATATATTTGTGTTCAGTCGTTCGGCGTCATAGGAGGACATGCTAACCTATGCGCCACGGTGGCCTTCTCCCAAGTAACATTCTGGTGGTAATTAAAGCTCAACTCCCTTAGGGGTGATTGACGCAAAGAAAAGTAATTAATCCGCATGAGGGCATTTTACTTAACCCCATCAAGTTTATTTACCATACCTTAATCATAAAAAAACATACCTACCACTCCGAAACCAATTGGATTCAATTTCTTTCAGTCCTCTGCGCCGGGAATCTAAATCTTATAAAAAGTTGTCCAATACTTTACAACCACAGCTAATAAGGGGATATGAAAGCCTTAGGGAACAAGGGTATTTAATTTATTTCAAAAAATATTAGACCTTACACTTAGTCGAAATCTTTACTTGGCGCTTGCATAAATGTCTGTCATCAAATTTAAAACGTTTCTCTAGAGATTTTTAAAACATAATTTTCGACTTGGCAAAATTAGTGAGTTTTTGTAAGCCATATGGTTTAAGATTTCATCAAACTCTTTAAAAACATACATAAAACTTTCAATCAACATCGATCTATTTAAAAATGATTTAAAATCGCTTTACAAAGAAAATTAAATTTTCTCTGGACGTTTCAAGTCTTGTTGTCAGTCTTTACCATAAACGCCCTGCAGTTAATTAAATATCCTTTACAGCTTATTTTCTCGTACAAAAATTGAGTTTATGTAAATGTTATATCAACAAAAATAGAGCTAATTTATGTCAATCACATGCGCAGGACATATTGAAGATCGAAGGGGAAAGGCTTTCGCATAATCAACTGTCAGCAATTGTAAGGGTCTTTGCACACACTCTCCCACACACACATTGTCAAGCATAATGCAAAATAGTATAAATGCAAAGTAATAATAAGAGTAAAAAATTATGAATAATTGAGGCTCGTTAATTAAGAAAGCAGATACAAAACAAGACATGTAAAAAGGTATTAAGTTCGGCCGGGCCGAACTTTGGATACCCACCACATCGTCACAATCCGGTGAAAATTAGATAACTTATGCACCAAAATTCGGCACGGACATTGAGTGGTCTAATAAATATAAGTCACTGTCCAATTTTGTAAAACAAACTATGGGCCTTTATGGCCGCTATATCCAAATAAAAACCGATCTGAACCATATTTTGGTCCCATTTTGGGAGGCCTAAAACTACACGCTGTTTAAAGTTTCAGCGAAATCGGTTAACAAATAGAGATTTTATGGGCCTCAGAGCCTTTATCGGCAGAATGGTCTATATGGCAGCTACATCTAAATAGAGTCCGATCTGAACAATATATAGGTCGGATGTCGGGAGGCTTAAAAAATGCTCTGGCGAAATCAGGTAATAAATAAAGCTTTTTATGGACTTCAGACCCCTTATCGGCGGATCGGTCAATATGACGGCTATATCTAAATATAGCCCGATCTGAACAATATTTGGCTCATATGTTGGGAGACCTAAAACTACTCATACCTTCAAATTTCAGCGAAATTGGATAAAAAATAAAGCATTTATGGGCATTAGACCCTTTATCGTCAGATCAGTCTATATGGCAGCTATATATAAGTATAATCCGATCTGAACCATATTTAGGTCGGGTATGGGAAGCCCTAGCACTACTCACTGTTTCAAATTTCAGCGAAATCGGGTAATAAATAAAGCTTTTATGGGCTTCAGAACTTTTATCGGGAGATCGGTCAGCTATATCAAAATATAGTCCCATCTGAACCATACTTGGGTCAAATACCGGGAGGCTTTAAGTACTCACTGTGTCAAATTTCAGCGAAATCGAATGAAAAAGAAAGCATTTGTGGGCATTAGACCCTTAACGGTAGATCGGTCTATATAGCAGCTAAATTCAAATATGGTCCGATTTGGACCGTTCAAGAAATTGCATCAAAAAGACGTATGTGTGCCAAATTTCAGACCGATATCTCAATTTTTGAAGGCTGTAGAATGATTACAACAGACGGACGAACAGACGAACAGACACACGGACATCGTTAAATCGTTTTAGAATTTTACGACGATCCGAAATATTGTATATATACTTTGTATGGTCGGAAATTGATATTTCGACGTGTTGCAAACGGAATTACTAAAAACAAAACATGTAAAAAGGCTTTAAGTTCGGTCGGGCCGAACTTTGGATACCCACCACCTCGGTTATATATGTAAACGACGCTGAAAAATGCATACCTTATGGCCCATAGCAGCTATATCGAAATATGTTTCGATTTGGACAAAATACTAATAAGTACAACTCATTGTTCAAGTTGCAAAAAATGTGCCAAATTTCGGCGAAATCGGACAATAAATGCGCCTTTTATGGCCCCAAAACCTAAATCCGAGAGATCGGTCTATATGGCAGCTATATCCAAATCTGAACCGATCTGTGCTATATTACAGAAGTATATCAAGGGGCTTAACTTATCTCACAGTCCCAAAACCTTAATTCGAGAGATCGGTCTATATGGCAGCTATATTCAAATCTTGATCGATCTAAGCCAAATTAAAGATCGAAGGGCCCAACACAACTCACTGTCCCAAATTTTGGCGACATCGGACAATAAAGGCGCCTTTTATTGGCCCAAAACCTTATATCTAGAGATCGGTATATATGGCAGTTATATTCAAATCTGGACCGATATGGGTCAATTTGAAGGAGGATGTAGAAGGGCCTAACAAAACTCACTGTCTCAAATTTCAGAAGGATGTCGAATACGCTTACACAACACACTGTATCAAATTTTGGCAAAATCGGACAATAAATTCGCCGTTTATATGCGCAAAATCTTAAATCGAGAGATCTGTCTGTATCCAAATCTGGAATGATCTGGGCCAAATTGAAGAAAGATGTCGTGTGGCCTAATACAACTCACTGTCCAAAATTTCAGCAAAATCGGATAATAAATGTGGCTTTTATGGGCTTAAGACCCTGAATCGGCGGATCGATCTAAATGGCAGCTATATCCAAATCTGGACTGATCTGAATCAAATTGAAGAATGATGTCGAATGGCTTCACACAACTCACTGTCCTAAAGTTCAGCAAACTCGGATAATAAATGGCTTCACACAACTCACTGTCCTAAATTTCAGCAAAATCGGATAATAAATGTGGCTTTTATGAGCCTAAGACCCGAAATCGGCGGATCGGTCTATATGGGGGCTATAGGAAGATATAGTCCGATATAGCCTATCTTCGAACTTAACCTTAAGCTTATGGTCAAAAAGAGGATCTGTGGAAAGTTTCAGCTCAATATCTCTATTTTTAAAGACTGAAGCGTGATTTCAACAGACAGACGGACGGACATGGCTAGATCGTCTTAGATCAAGAATATATATACTTTATAGGGTCGGAAATGAATATTTCGATGTTTTGCAAATGGAATGACAAAATGAATATACCCCCTATCCTATGGTGGTGGGTATAAAAACAAGTATAAAACAAGTAAAAGCGTGCTAAGTTCGGCCGGGCCGAATCTTATATACCCTCCACCATGGATCGCTTTTGTCGAGTTCTTTTCCCGGCATCTCTTCTTAGGCAAAAAAAGTATATATGAAAAGATTTGCTCTGCTATTAGAGCGATATCAAGATATGGTCCGGTTTGGACCACAATTAAATTACATGTTGGAGACCTGTGTAAAATGTCAGCCAATCGTATCGGGCTATAGACCGATTCAGACCATAATAAACACGTATGTTAATGGTCATGAGAGAAACCGTCGTACAACATTTCAGGCAAATCGGATAATAATTGCGACCTCTAGAGGCTCAAGAAGTCAAGATCCCAAATCGGTTTATATGGCAACTATATCGGGTTATGAACCGACTTGTACTTTAAATTTCAGCCAAATCGGATAGGAATTACGCCCTCTAGAAGCTCAAGAAGTCAAGTCCCCAGATCTGTTTATATGACAGCTATATCAGGTTATGAACCGATTTGAACCATATTTGGCACAGTTGTTGGATATCATAACAAAATACCACGTGCCAAAATCCATTCAAATTGGATAAGAATTGCGCCCTCTAGAGGCTCAATAAGTCAAGACCCAAGATCGGTTTATATGACAGCTATATAAGGTTATGGACCGATTTGAACCATACTTGGCACAGTTGTTGGATATCGTAACAAAACACGTCGTGCAAAATTTCATTCCAATCGGATAAGAATTGCGCACTCTAGAGGCTCAAAAAGTCAAAACCTTAGATCGGTGTATATGGCAGCTATATCAGGTTAAGGACCGATTTGAACCATACTCGGCACAGTTGTTGGATGTCATAACAAAACACGTCGTGGAAAATTTCATCCCAATCGGATAAGAATTGCGCACTCTAGAGGCTCAAGAAGTCAAGACCCAAGATCGGTTTATATGGCAGCTATATCAAAACATGGACCGATATGGCCCATTTACAATACTAACCGACCTACACTAATAAGAAGTATTTGTGCAAAATTTCAAGCGGCTAGCTTTACTCCTTCGGAAGTTAGCGTGCTTTCGACAGACAGCCGGCGGACATGGCTAGATCGACATAAAATTTCACGACGATCAAGAATATATATACTTTATGGGGTCTCAGATGAATATTTCGAGTAGTTACAATCAGAATGACGAAATTAGTATACCCCCTTATGGTGGAGGGTATAAAAAAACAGCTATATCAGGTTATAGACCGATTAAGACTATACTTGGCACAGTTTTTGGAAGTCAAAAAAAAAAAATTACACGTGCAAATTTCGGCCAAATTGGATAAAAATTGCGCTCTCTAGAAGCTGAAGAAAGAAATTGGTTTATTGTTTGTTATATAGACTGACTAGTCGGACCGAGCCCGCTCCGCTGTGCCTTCTTTAACTCTCTAATATCTTTTTAGGGTGGGGACACTTCTCCCTGAATGCGGATATCGCATTCTTGCGATTGTAGCCTATGACGCTTAACGCGTTCGAATCCTGGCGAGAACATAGGACAAAGCGGTTTGCGAGGTGACATTTGCGTGGTACAATGCCATATATGATCTTGTAAAAAATTTCCCCAAAGAGCTGTCGCACTTAGGGACGCCGTTCGGACTCGGCTATAAAAAAGACCCTTATCATTGAGTTTAAACTTGAATCGGAAAGCACTCATTGATGTGTAGGAATTTACCCTTCTCGATCCGTGGCGGTAATGTTCTTCCTTTGGGTAATGTTCTAATTAAGGAAGGGATGGCAACTCAGACATTTCGACTCAAATATGGGAATCAAATTCTTGCTGCATTTTCTAATCCCTTAAATTTGAGCCCCTTATTGCCATGGCCGGTAAATATGAATTGTTTGGGTGTGTTTTTGGGCTGGGGTGCCCACCGACACTTTGCACTGAAAATAGATATCAATTTCGTTTTTTATTCCCAACGTATATGAAGTTCAGTTTATGGGGGGTTTTAGGGCGTACCCCAAAACACTTAGCTCCAAAATTGGATATTAAATTCGTTTTCTACTCCCAAATACCTTTCATTTGAGTCCCATATTGTCATAATGGATCAAATAACCCATTTGACGTATCTTTAGGAGGAAAAGCGCCACCTAGACTTGAATGCAAATTTTATTGTCATATTCGTAACCTACTCCCTAATACATTTCATTTGAGTCCCATATAGCCATGGTCGGCTAATATGCCCATTTGGAGTGGGCGACCTCCCATTACTTGGACCTAATGTTTTATGTCATATTTGTAATCTACTGCCTAATACTTTTCATTTGAGTCTCATATTGACATGAACTTCGAATATATCTGTTTAGAGAAGCTTTGGGGTTGGCGGGGGGGGGGCCTGCTGGGTACTTGGACCCAAATGTTAATGTCATATTCGTTTTCTGGTGTCCAATACCTTTCATTTGATACCCTTATTGTGCCCATCGGACCACTTTCGGACATGGGTGGCGTTTTTGTGGTAAGGGGGAGGGTCCGCCTCCACCCGATATCAAAAAATTATACAGCCTATGAAAATCGGTTCGGCCAAGTATTATGTAGTCATAATGGGTCTAAAGGCGTTTTTGAGGGGTGGCGTGACCCCCTATACTTCGATCTGATTTTGTATGCCAGATTCGATATCTATTCCCGAATACCTTTCATTTGAAATGAACGTCCAAATGTCTCTTTGGGGGAGTTTTGGGGTTGGGGTGGCTCGATGGGTACTTAGACTCATATATGAATAAAATATTCGTATTCTACTCTCCAATACCTTTCATTTGATAATTTGATACCTATATTGTCCCGATCCGAGTCCCATATATCCGTGATAGGCTAATGTGCCCGTTTTGGGCGTTGTTGGGGGTGGAGTGACCCCCTATACTTCGAAATGATGTTGTATGCCAGATTCGTTATCTACTCCCGCATACTCTTCATTTGATACCCATATTGTCCTTATAGGCCTACTTTTGATTTTGGGTGGTGTTTTTGGGGTAACGGTGGAGAGTCCGCCCCTTTCCGTTATCAATAAATTATAAAGCCTATTCCTCCTGACCTCCTGACCATTTTCGCAATCTACTCCGTAATTCCTTTCATTTGAGTCCCATATTGTCATGATCGCCAAATAAATCTATTTGAAGGGGTTTTGTGGCTGGGCGGCCCCCCAGTACTCTACTTTTGAATACCTTTAATTTAAATGCCATATTGTCCCGATCGGTCCACTTTTATTTTTTCCCGATATAAAAAAATATATATATATTGATAGCTTTTAGGGCCCATACCCTAAACCGCACATACTTGCTGACTTTTGCAATAAGAGATTTAAATGAAAGGTATTTGAGATTATAAAATTAATTTGATATCCAATTATGAGTCTAATGGCAATATGGGTTAAAAAAAACATATTTGAGAGTAGATCACGATGCTGATATATTTTTAGGGCCAAAACACCCCTAAATCGGACATATTTACCAACCATGTTAATGTGGGGCTCAAATGAAAGGTATTGGGGACCATGTCAATGTGGGGTTCAAATGAAAGGTATTGGGGATTAGATAACGTAATTGATACCCACTTTCGTAACCAATTTTCTGAGGTCTTCCCCTTCCCAAAAGCTCCCACAAAGGGCAATTATTTACTGACCATCGCAATGTGGGGATAAAATAAAGGTATTTGGGTATAGAATACGAATACGAATCCAAATGTGGGACCAATTATTTGGGGCACCCGATTCGGCCCATTTATAATCCCAACCAACCTACACTAATAAGAATTATTTAATGCAAAATTTCAAGCGCCTAGCTTTACTCCTTCAACCATTAGCAAACTTACGGCAGCCAGATGAACAGTCAGGCTAGTCCGACTTAAAAAGTCATGACAATCATGAATGTATTTACTTTGTGGGGTCTTAGATGAATATTTCAAGGTATAACAAACGGAATGCCGTTATTAGTATACCCCATCCTGTGGTGTAGGGTATAACAAACTTACTATTCGAATTATGATCTGTTCGAGAAAAAAGTTCTTTCCATTTAATTTCTAGCATCACTATGTAGGAATGTACTTAGTTTTGTTGCAAATTCACCCATTGTAGCCATTTTATTAATTAATTTCTTAACAAAAATGTGAGTTAATACAGTTGGCTTTATTATACGTAGACTAGTACTGAATGTAAACATGGCATAAATTTATGCAATGTAATTATAATGATTTTTTTTTTGTGAATTTAAAAATATATCCGAGCACAAAAACGCCCTGGGACCACCCTTCAAGTCAGATCAACTTACATACATGTGCTCAAGGACCACAATCAGTGAGCGCAACAACCGGGAAAACCCAAGTGGTAAGAGCAATAATCTCGAATGTGCAACTAAATAAAATTAGCATCTTTAGTGGCTTAACCGCTCATTCCAGACGGTCATTATGTAAACATCAACAACACCAAAGCTTCTGCTACCACTGCCACAATTATTCTTTGCAATTGTGCTTCGTCGTCCACCTGACTAACCGGAAGACCTATGGATGGCTGCGGAGAGTGTCTGCTTTGAAATTCCCATTCTTAAAGCACAATGTATGTTATGGCGGTAAGTGAATGCGACATGTGGCATGGGTATGCGTATGTCTGGGATTTGAACATCACTAGATACAAGTATGAGCCGGTAATAATTACAATTGCAAATATTATTCACCCTTGAAAATGTAACGAATTTATGAAAAATTTTTCTGCCCGTTCCTGCTCCTTTCAATTTGGGCAACACACAAAAAGGTCAGACGGACATGGTATCTTTTTGTGTGTCCTTTTTTGAGTAGTTATGTGAAACATATTAAGGTTGTTTTTGACAGTCGTGCATGTAGGAAGCGGACAAGGGTTGCTGCTTTCATTCATATTTATAAAAAAAAAAGAAGGAATATAAACAAACAAAATTGTATAATTCAATTCATACATTTCTCCGTAAAGTATAACAAGTGTTTGTAAAGTTTAGAAGGATGTATATATAGACCTACATAGTAGGCAATAGGGTAATCGGTATACGCCGTTTATGTTAAGCTCTTCGTTGAAGTGCTATCTCTTCCAATTACTTAAGAAGTAATTAAATTACTTCTAAATTAAATTAAAATGGTTGAAATCAAAAGATTGATATAAATCTTTATTTCAAATCCAATGAATTTATACCCTATACTATAAAGTACTACTCAAAAATAAAAGCGTACCGATCGGAACAATATGGGACTCAAATTAAAGGTATTTAGGAGTAGACTACGAATTTCATTTTAAAAATTGGGTCTTAGTAACTGGGGGCCGCCCCAACCCCAAAACATCCTTAAATAGGTTTATTGGACTAGCATGACAATATTGGACTCAAATTAAAGGTTTTCGGTAGTAGATACAGTCGGGAAGAAGGAATACGCTTTATAATTTGTTGATATCGGAAGAGGGCAGACCCTCCTCCGCTACCCCAGAAACACCAGCCAAAATTAAAAATGGACTAATAAGGACAATATGGGACTCAAATGAAAGGTATTCAAGAGTAAAATACGAATATGGTATTAACAAGTAAAAAGGCGTTAAGTTCGGCCGGGCCGAACTTTGGATACCCACCACCTCGGGTATATATGTAAACCACCTTTCATCAAAATTCGGTGAAAATTTCATACCTTATACTCATATACCTCATACCGATCTGAACTATATACGACACGGATGTCGAAAACTGAACATAAGTCACTGTGTCAAATTTCAGTGAAATCGGATTCTAAATGCGCCTTTTATGGGGCCAAGTCTTTAAATCGAGATATCGGTCTACATGGCAGCTATATCCATATCTGGACCGATTTGGGCCAAGTTGCATAAACATGTCGAAGAACCTAAGACAAAGCACTGTCCCAAATTTCGGCGAAATCGGACAATAAATGCCTCTTTTATGGGCCCTAAACCTTAAATCCAGAGATCGGTCTATACGGCAGCTATATTCAAATCTGGACTGATCTGGGCAAAATTGAAGAAGGACGTCGAAGAGCCTAACCAAACTCACTGTCTCGAATTTCAGCGACATCAGACAATAAATGCGTCTTTTATGGCCCCAAAACCTAAAACCTATATATCGGTCTATATGGCAGCTTTATCCAAATCTGGACCGATCTGTGCGATATTGCAGAAGTATGTCAAGGAGCTTAACTTAACATACTGTTCCAAATTTCGGAGACATCGGGCAATAAATGAGCATTTTATGGGCCCAAAACCATAAATCAAGAAATCGGTCTATATGGCAGCTATATCCAAATTTGAACCGATCTGAACCAAATTGAAGAAATATGTCAAAGGGCCTAAGACAACTCACTGTCCCAAATTTCAGCGAAAACGGACCATAAATGTGGCTTTTATGGGCCTTACACCATAAATCGGAGGATCGATCTATATGGCAGCTATATCCAAATCTGGACCGATCTGAGCCAAATTAACGAAGGATGTCGATGGGCCTCACACAATTCACTGCCCCGAATTTCAGCAAAATCGGATAATAAATGTGGCTTTTGTGGGCCTAAGACCCTAAACCGGAGGATCGGTGTATATGGCAGCTATATCCAAATCTGAACCGATCTAGACCAAATTAAAGAAACATGTCAAAGGGCCTAAGACAACTCACTGTCCCAAATTTCAGCGAAATCGGACCATAAATGTGGCTTTTATGGGCCTTAGACCCTAAATGGGAGGATCGGTCTATATGGCAGCTATATCCAAATCTGGGCCGATCTGAGCCAAATTGACAAAGGATGTCGAAGGGCCTA
Source organism: Stomoxys calcitrans (assembly GCF_963082655.1). NCBI lineage: Eukaryota > Metazoa > Arthropoda > Insecta > Diptera > Muscidae > Stomoxys > Stomoxys calcitrans. The sequence goes on along the minus strand of NC_081555.1, from coordinate 79,778,879 downwards.
ACACAACTCACTGTCCCAAATTTCAACAAAATCGGATAATAAATGTGGTTTTTATGGGCCTAAGACCCTAAATCGGCCGATCGGTCTATATGGGGGCTATATCAAGATATAGTCCGATATAGCCCATCTTCGAACTTAACCTGCTTATGGACAAAAAAAGAATCTGTGCAAAATTTCAGCTCAATATCTCTATTTTTAAAGACTGTAGCGTGATTTCAACAGACAGACGGACAGACGGACGGACATGGCTAGATCGTCTTAGATTTTTACGCTGATCAAGAATATATATACTTTATAGGGTCGGAAATGTATATTTCGATGTGTTGCAAACGGAATGACAAAATGAATATACCCCCCTCCTTCGGTGGTGGGTATAAAAATTCGGTCCAAGTACCCAGTAAGTTGCCCAATTTTTGGGGTCGGGTGTTTGGGGAGCCGCCCCACTCCAAATTCCTCCTCTATAATATAAAAGCTTTTTTGGTTGGAAATTGTCTGATCATGCCATTGTGCGGCTCATATGAAATGTGTTTGAAATAAGACCACGAATTTTATATTTACTTGAATGGCCAAGTGACCACCCCCGAAACACACCCTAAAAAAAAAAAAATAAGCCCAGGAACCGAGCAGGGGCAAACTTCTCGCACATCAATAAGTGCTTTCCGATTCAAATTGAGTTTATCAGTAATAAAGGACCTTTTTTTATAGCCGAGTCCGACCATGAAGGGTACCTCGCAAATGTCGCCAGCATTAAGAGGGGATAACCACCGCTTTAAATTGTGTCCGATGTTCTTGCAAGGATGCGAACGCAGGCGTTCAGAGTCAGAGGCCCACATAGGCTACAGTGGCACGAATTCGATATCCACATTCAGGGCGAAGTTTCCCCACCCTTAAAAGATATTAGAGAGTTAAGGAAGGCGCAGAGTTGCTAGCCCGGTTTGGGTAGTAATATATAGAAAAATTCCGATTTTGCATAAAAATCCGGACTGTAGCTGTTTAAATCAGTATAAGAAAGATAATTGTGTGACAAAATCTTCTCTGATCATCGTAACATTTGCTTTAGCATTGGTGAAAATACTAGAGAAGTTGTCCCTCCGCAAAATAGAACGAATGCGGATTGGGATAAGGTCAGGTTAGATTGATGTGGCGGTCTGCTATAGGAATCACTTAGAGTTTTTCGTCCATTGTGATACTACAGGAACAGGAGAAGGAAGATGCCTATAAGTTCCTGCCGTTGAACCATCCAGATCGCTTTAAATAGGCCAACAATTTATGAATGTTCCAAAAATGGATATTTGCACATGATTATTCCATTAAGGAACAGCCTTCTTTTCAGCATTTATCACATAAAGAATGGAAGCGAGTTTTGGCCCTGGCCGTAGACCATAAGTTTCAATGCAGAAAAACATAACTGTTCAAATTTCTATCCCCAAGAAATGTTAGTAGGATAGCTAAACACTCACTCCTCTAAAATGCAACGCTTTACCAAGGACTTGACTAAGTTTGAATATGCCACTATACTTGCTTCTACAAAATACTATATTTATTAAAAGTCATATAACTTCAAATAGAGTTAATGGAAAATATTTCCAACAACTTATTCGAAGGTACCATCTACCAACTTTAAGTATTTGCGGGTTCTTTTCAAAATAAAACAAGAGAAAAAGTAACATTCAAAAGGCCTCATAAACATCAACCAGTGATGTACATTCGACGAAACCATACTACAACTTTTTATATAGTATATTCATTTAGGTTAAATGAATAGATAGCCGGGCGAATGCCTGCCCACCGTCTGCTGAGAATTCATGATGACAAAAACAACACTTGCAGGTGTATAAATATCAGAACATGTAGATAAATGACCATCGTATGTCTGTGTTGGTGCAAAACAACTGCTTTCCAGTAGCTGTCTACATTCTTTTGTTGTCAACATCAAATTTTGTTTGCAGATTTGTCGTGGTGGTGACGGACGGATTTGCTGACCAGCAGGAGTTATATTCATTTAGACATTTGAATGTTGTCCTTCGTTGATTAAAACTTCAATAAATGAAATTGCTATGTCTTATAACGCTCAGACTGAGGAGTCGTTTTACATGTGGATGTTATCATTTTATTGCGACACACGTGAACCGAGATAAAAATTTCATTTCAGGCCTCTTTAAGGGCGTATTGGCAGATGCAAGCAAATGCTTGAATCTTATCAATTAATGAAAGATAGAATCAGAAGACAAACAAAAAGAGATGATCTCTTATAGTACAAGATTGAATTTGCGGTTTTTGAATTAAAGTTCTTCATCAAGTTAGTATCCCATCAAAATGTATATAAAATGTCGTTGAAAGCAGGAAGCACCATTTTGATTTTAAATCCATCTCTTCTTGGGAAAAATTTCGGAGAATTAGTCGCAGATTGCGATTTTGATAACCGTTTAGTATGGTATATACACCTTAATATACATTTATCATTTTTTGTTTGATATGGATCCGAGCAGATTTTTAACTAGTTTTATTTTCTGCCTTATCCCACTGTCCGACGTAGGGTTTTATATAGCCGACATTCAAAACGAAATCAAATTCAGTTATTCACAAATGCTCAACCATCCAGTCTGGCATTAATACAATGGTCCAATATCCGCTTAGATTTGTAAAATAAACTTATGCCTTTCTATTATCCATATAAAAAAAATATATATCGGGGGCCTTCTCTTCTTCTTTCGTAAGGCCTCGTGATTCAAGACAACTTTGTAAACGCCTCTTGCAGTTTTGCATGTTCACATTTTAAAACATTTTATATTGCAAAGTGCATACACAGAAAAAAAATTAAAAACCGACTCAAGAATTCAAATCCGGAGTTCGGTTTATATGGGAGCTATATTAGGTTATAAACCGATTTAGACCGTACTTGGTACTGCTGTTGAAAGTCATAACGGACCACTATCTGTAAAATTTCAGCAAAAAATATGGCAAAAATTGCGGCTTCCTGATCGATATGGCCCATTTGCAATCCCCAACGACCTACATCAATATTAATTATCTGTGCAAAATTTCATGCGGCTAGCTTTACGCGTTCGACCTCTTTCGTGATTTCGACAGACGGTCGTCGGCGGTCGACGCCGAGACGATCAAGAATATATATACTTCATGGGATCTTAACGAATATTTCGAGGTGTTACAAACGGAATCCTATGCTGGAGTGTATAATAAATAATTTTTATTTTTTACATTAATAAAAAACTTTTTATTTCATTGGATATAATTGCGTATAAAACCGTACCCATCGTAGCGCAGAGGTTAGCATGTCCGCCTATGACGCTGAATGCCTGGGTTTGAATCCTGACAAGACCATCAGAAAAAAATTTTCAGCGGTGGTTTTCTCCTCCTAATGCTGGCAACATTTGTTAGGTACTGTGCCATGTAAAGCTTCTCTCCTAAGAGGTGTCGCACTGCGGCACGCCATTCGGACTCGGCTATAAAAGGGAGGCCCCTTATCATTAAGCTTAAACTTGAATCGGACTGCACTCATTGATATGTGAGAAGTTTGCCCCTGTTCCCTAGTGGAATGTTCATGGGCAAAATTTGCATAGAACATGAAAAATATTCCTAAAACATATTTATATTTTTTTGAATAGTCCCAAGCTTCTAAAAAAAGGAACATCGGCAGTACCGTCTGTAAAGAGTTGTATAAACAATATAATTTGTATACATACATATTTAAAATGAATGGTGATAAATACTTCTCAAAGCATTTTGCATTGTATACCGTGAAACCTAGATCGACATGTGTTATCTTCCATCCTCGGCGTCCAATTCAATATAATCTCTATATGGATAAAAAAAATTTTAAAATAAGATAATATTTATAAAATGTACTTTTAAATACCATGTTTACATTCTGTAATGTCCTCCAATTTGTTGCGTTTGAATTTATCCATTCAATTTGTTCACATACGGTATTTTGCTGTATTACACTATTTCAGCCCAAAGTTTTTTTCAATAAATTGGTTTAACTTTAAAATTATAACAAAAAGTACATTTTATGTAGAGGTTACAACCACACTTTCCATTTTCTTGATATTTATACCCTCCACCATAAGATGGGGGGTATACTAATTTCGTCATTCTGTTTGTAACTACTAGAAATATTCGTCTGAGACCCCATAAAGTATATATATTCTTGATCGTCGCGACATTTTATGTCGATCTAGCCATGTCCGTCCGTCTGTCCGTCGAAAGCACGCTAACTTCCGATGGAGTAAAGCTAGCCGCTTGAAATTTTGCACAAATACTTCTTATTAGTGTAGGTCGGTTGGTATTGTAAATGGGCCAATCGGTCCATGTTTTGATATAGCTGCCATATAAACCCATCTGGGGTCTTGACTTCTTGAGCCTCTAGAGGGCGCAATTCTTATCCGATCTGAATGAATTTTTGCACGACGTGTTTTGTTATGACATCCAACAACTTTGCCAAGTATGGTTCAAATCGGTCCAAGATCAACCGATCTTGGGTCTTGACTTCTTGAGCCTCTAGAGTGCGCAATTCTTGTCCGATTGGAATGAAATTTTGCACGACGTGTTTTGTTATGATATCCAATAAATGTGTCAAGTATGGTTCAAATCGGTCCATAACCTGATATAGCTGTTGAAAATAAGATCTTGGGTCTTGACTTCTTAAGCCTCTAAAGTGCGCAATTCTTATCCGATTGGAATGAAATTTTGCACGACGTGTTTTGTTATGATATCCAACCAATGTTCCCAATATGGTTCAAATAGGTCCATAACCTGGTATAGCTGACATATAAACCGATCTGGGATCTTGACTTCTTGAGCCTCTAGAGGTCGCAGCTATTATCCGATTTGCCTGAAATTGTGTACTACGGATCCTCTCATGACCATCAACGTACGTGTTTATTATGATCTGAATCGGTCTATAGCCCGATACAGCTCCCATATAAATCGATCTCTCTATTTTACTTCTTGAGCCCCCAAAGGGCGCAATTCTTATTCGAATTGGCAGACATTTTACATAGTATATATGTAATAATATAATAATAGCAGAGCAAATCTTTTCTTATATCCTTTTTTGCCTAAGAAAAGATGCCGGGAAAAGAACTCGGCGGATGCGATCCATGGTGGAGGGTATGTAAGATTCGGCCCGGCCGAACTTAGCACGCTTTTACTTGTTTTTGTCTAACCACGCCACTTTGTGCCTGTATGCGATAGAAGCTAGACATATTTTATTCGAATTACTTTTCGCATTACGTATGTGTAAGAGGGAACACAATATAATTTTGTTCAATACACAATTAATGCTATTAAATAACAATTTAATTCGTACAATTAAAATTATGTTCAACATTTTGCCTTATTTACCCATCACTTTCCGTGCTACAAAAGATTTCGAATTTCTATATCAAAAATAGTTAAAGCAAATAAAATGTTATTTGAAAAGATTTTTATAAATCAATACCATGTTCTATCGGTCAAATTTGGGTCTATATTTTTTCTGTGTACAAACACAAACTCACTCCGTATGAAATCTACGTTAAAATTTTTGTGACATTGGAGGTCTTTTAGACTTGATTAATATTTTGTTAGTTTTGGTTTTATCTTTCCAATTCAGCAGCAATTTATGCATTTTGCAAGGGTTATTTCTCCACGATTTCGTACGAATGATTCTAAATTGAAAAATTCTAATTTAAACTTTCAAAAATTCACAATTTTAAATTCATGGCGATTATTTATAACAATCTTAACTTTTCGTCTATTGATAGCCTTTAAATTTTAACTAAAGATCCCTGCAGGAGGTTTGAGAACCTTGAAGTGGAAGAGTTATTCTTTTGACACAACATTTCTTTTTTTGACACCATCCGTCTGAAATGAAGTATAATATCACTTTCCAACCAAATGGCTGGTACTATGTTCATTTCGTTTGTAACACATCGAAATATTGACATTCTTAGTCGATTTTGCCATGTCCGGAATGAAAAAGGTTTCCGATCGGATACCTGAGATGACACTTGAGATCGAGACACTGCTGCCAGCGGCACAGTCTTGGACCCTAGTATTGTAATCTGGATTATAATGTTACACGGATGGATCAAAGCAAGAGAACAGAGTGGGCCTGTGGTCTACATTGAGAACCCAGGGACTGAAATCTGTTTTAGACTGCCTGACCATAAAACGGTCCTGCAGGTGGAGGTCCCGGCGATTACGGAATGCATGATGTGGTGTGGTGCTTACGCCTGGACGTCGAGTGTGAACATGTTTGCGGACAGTAAACTGGCCATAAGGCAATAACAATCAGGACGGTAAAGTCACGAACAATCTTAGAGTGTAAGAAGCAGATTAACGCCTTCTCTGAGAAAGGCACATTCCGCATCGTTTGGGTTCCGGGCCATAGCGGAGTAGGGGGGAATGAAAAAGCAGACGATTTGGCAGTGAAGGCGAGAGGACTGCCGTCAATAAACTTTCGAAGCCTTTCGGGTCGACGCTGTCCGAGTTAAGGGAGTGTGCGACGAATGCGCATGTAACATTGTGGAACCAGCAAAACGGTCGGTAGGACGGAGAAGACGAGGATATTACTTAAAGGAAGCCAGAAGGAGGTCAGTATAGCTATTGGTATCATAACGGGACACATAGGACTACGAGATCACTTATTCAAAATCGGTGCGGCAATGATAGCATGTGTAGGGCATGTGGAGAAGGTGATGAAACGTTAGAGCATTAACTATGTCATTGCCCGGCTTTCGCAGCTAACAGATAGCGGCACTTAGGTGGTGACACAATACCAGACATAAACCAACTAAAGGTCCGTGGTATGGAAAACAATTAAAGATTTTGTAGGCGGCACGGAATTCGTAACTTAAATTTTCATTTTCGAGGTTGCTTTTCAGTGTTTAGAGCGCACAACAAGCCGATTACTGAATTAGGTGTATATTCATACTGGCATGGGGCGGATTAAAATCCACACCCCCTCTTGAAACTAACCTAGATATCGTCCATGGATCGGTCCATGTTTTGGTATAGCTGTCATATAAACCGATATTAGATCTTCATTTCCTGAGCCTTTAGAGGGCGCAATATTATCGTAATTAGTGGAAATTTTGCACCAAGTGTTTAATTTTGACTTCTAACAATTCTGCAATGTATGGTCCAAATTGGTTCATAACCTGATATAGCTCCCATATAGCAAGTATTATCGGATTAGGCTGAAATTTTGCAGAGTTGTTTTAGTTTTACCATTCACATTTGTGTCTAGTTCAAATTGGTTCATAAACTGATATAGCTCCCATATAAACCAATCTCGGATCTTAATTTCGTGAGCCTCTAGAGGGCGCAATTGTTATCCGATTTGGCAGAAATATTTTATGAGGTGTTTTGGTTTGACCATCACCAATTGCATCAACTATGGTCTGAATTGGTCCATAACCTGAAAGCCTTTCCGGAATAGGTTCAAAATGGAATCCAAAGACCCAACACCTTCGGTGATGGCATCTGACCGTAGCATGTTGTTCCCCCATCCTATAGGTGTGGGTGCCTTGACACCAAGTTGAGAGTAATGCTTCAAGCGCACAACCAGTCTTCAGATTAACGAATGATATAGAGACACATCAACCAGAGGGATACGCATTTCGTCTCTAGTAAGTAAAGGTGGTGTTTATCCTTGGTTCAAAAAATGTTTTTATATTAACTCATTCTTTAATTATAATTGTTTCAAACGAAAATTAAGGCCAAGGTAACGAAATTATGGAGATTTCTCACAAATGAGGCAAAAATTTAAGCTTCTAGGGGCCGTAGAAGACTAATCGGGGTATGAAATCTATATTAGCTTATAGACCGATTTAGAAAATACTTTTCATGGATGTTGGAACTCATTACAATACACTTCGAGCAAAATTTTAGCCAAATCGGGTAGCAATTAAAACTTCCGGAGACATAGATACCAAATGGGGCGATAAGTTTTTGTGGGAGCTTTATCAGGTTAATTATCGATTTTGACTGCACTTGGCGCAGTAAGTCCTTAAAGAACATTCCTTCCAAAATGTCATCCAAATTTGATAACCAGGGGCTAAAGAAGTCAAATCGGGAGAACCGTTTATATGGGCCTATATCCAAATCTAATGCGATAAGGCCCCAATTTCAACCGAAGGCAATCCCCTACGATTTACGTCAACATGAAGTCCCTGTGCAAAATTTCAAGTAGATATCTCTATTCGTTCGACAGCTATCGTGATTTCCACCATCTTATGGTGATGAGTATAAAAACACAAATTAATAAAATATTGACAAATAAAATGTAACGAATAAATTTTATATTTTTTGGAATTAAGTCAACTTTGTTTTTAATCTAAAAAGTGTTAATAAATGTTTCTAATCTGTTGACAGTATCAGAATTTGCAAAATTTACGCTGTAATCCAGCCAAACTACGTCCGCTTAAATCCGTAGGTATTAATTTCATTAACATATAATGTCTAAAATAATTAATTTTTTTTTTTGAATTCTTCATTTTACTTATAGAGTAAGTTTCCTTTTCATAAAAATGATTAATGAATTGTAGGGAAGTCATAAAAGTCATTATTGGTCTGACCAAACCAATCTACGCTTCCTAGAGATTCGGAGCGGGTACCTATATTCCTCTCCGCTCCGCTCCCGCTCCGGCAAAAACTTTTCCGCTCCACTCCACGCTCGGCTCCGGCATTTTTTTTTGCTCCGTTCTCGCTCCTTTGCATTTTAATTGACTATTTTTATAAATTTTCTTCATATACACATCGTCATATATTAATTTTGTCATTACATTTACAACATTAAGTAATTTTTAACTCTGATATTCTTGACGATATAGACGGCGAGTCTATATTGGACGATATCTTTCTAAAACGCCCATATAAACCGATCTATCACATTGATTTTTAAACCTCTAGAGGGAGTAATTGTCATCCGGTTTGGCTGAAATTTTGCAAACCGGGTTTTTTATGACCTCTAACATTCTTGTCTAATATAGTCTCAATTGGTCCATAAACGTACATAGCTCCCATATAAACCGATCTCCCGATTGTATTCTTTGAACCCCTAGAGGGAGCAAATCCTATCGGATTTTTCTAAAATTTTGCTTAATCCTTGTCAAGTAAGTTCCGAACCGGTCATTGTCCTGATAAAACACCTATATAACCCGACCTTCCGATTTTACTTCCTATGCCTCTAGAGGGGGCAATTATTACTCGATTTGGATGAAATATTTCTCCTAATGATTTTTCCTCCAACATCTATGCCAAATATGATCTCAATCCGTCACTATTGCTCCCATATAAACGGATCTTACGACGTTACTTCTTAGTCATATATCGCAATATACAAGAAATTCCTAACCAAATTTACATTAAAAAACAAGTAAAAACGTATTAAGTTCGGCCTATGGATACCCACCAAAATGGATTCATATATTGTCCTATTTTATTATAAACCTACTATATCTATATAAATATCCACGTATAGGCCGATTTTGATCATATTCGGTTCAGATGTACAAGTCACAGTTTCAAATTTCAGTGAAATCAAGTTATAAATGAGGGCTTTTGATCACAGATCGATCCATTTAGCAGCTATATGCAAATATGGTCTGATATGGACCATAAGCGGTTCGGATGCTGGATGGCCAAGCACAACTCCATGTTCCAAATTTATAGCAAAATATGGTGTGAATTGAACAAAATATGGTTCGGCCAGATGGGAAACTAAGTCCAACTCACTATTCTAAATTTCAGCGAAATAGGGAAGTACGGCTTTTTATGATATTAAACCCCTCAATTCGCATATCGGGCTATATGGCAGCTATATCTAAATGTAGTCCGATCTGAACCATGTTTAGGTCGGACAACGAGAGGACTAACCCAATTCACTGTCTCAAATTTCTGGGAAATCGCATCATAAATGGGGCTTTAATGGACTTAAAACCCTAATTCAGTAAATCGTATTTAACAGCTATACCCTAAAATGTACCGATCCGGACCATACTCGGTTTGGATGCCGGCGGTCATAATAAAACTTACTGTTCCAAATTTTATCGAAACCGGATAATAAATAGCCTTAGAGGTCTTAGGCAGATTGGTCAATAAGCCAAGTATATCTTAAAACAGTCCGATACGGACCATACTCGTTCCATAAGTCGACAGGCAAAAAAAACTCACTATTCTAAATTTCAATTAAATCGGGTGGTAAGCGCGCCTGTAATGGACTTAATATCCTAAGTCGGTAGCTCGGTCCATATGGCAGCTATATCTAATTTTGGCCCGACATGGGCCCTAGTGCAACTTGCAGTCTCAAATTTCACCGAAATCGGACAATAAAAACGTTTTTTTGAACTTAGGACCTTAAACCGGGAGATCGGTCTATATGGCAGCTATATCTAGATATAGTTCGATTTTACTCATTCAAGAACTTAACCTCCGTATAGACAAAATGCGAATCTGTGTCAAACTTTAGCTCAATATCTCAATGTCTGAACGCCGTAGCGTAATTACAACAGAGGGACGGACAGACACACGAACGTCGTTTAATCGTCTTAGAATTTATTGATGATCCAAAGTATACAAATATACATTATAGGGTCGGAAATGGATATTTCGATGTGTTGGAAACGGAATGGTTAAATGAATACATCCCCTAATCCTATGGGGGCGGGTATAAATATTCATGGAGTTTGCAGCTTGGTCCTTTTTAGCTTCTGCCTATAAAGAGAAACCGTACAAAGAACTTAACAAAAGCGATCTATGGTGTATGGTATACAATATTCGGCCCGACTGATCTTACCTCGTTTTGACTCTAAGACGAAACTTTTTAAAATTTTTAGAAAACGGTTCTCTAATATGTTTTCGATAACGATTTTACGAAAGTGAACTCTTAAGTTATCTTCTGTTAATTTAATAATTTTAAATTTTTATTCAATTTCGCCAAAATCACAAGCTCATTAGTTTGGAGCGGAGCGGATTTTGAGATTGGAAACCGCTTCGCACCCTCTCCGCTCCGGGTTCTAACAATGACAAAATTAGGATCCCTGCTTAAATCACTGTAGCATGTGTAAATCCTTAGGACTAATTTTCCGAAATGAGAGCGAACACCGAACCACCATTTAAATAAAAAACTTTTTTTTTTAAATTACTGTGGAAATATTCTTTTTCGAAATAATTATCCGTTTGGCAAGTATCGTTTCACAAATTAATTTTTATTTTAGTACTCTTAAAGTCTCTTCACATATTCGCATTAAAATCATTTTGCAACGTTAATGTCTCCCACCATGACCATCAGATTGATTTATCAATCAGCTTAAATTTATGCGTCCACACATTGCTTCTACGGAATGGATGATTGCTACGCACGAACGAACGAACTACCATCACCGATTCCTCCATTCTGTAACCAGTCCGTTCAAGTCTTGTTATCGAAAACAAAGTTATTTTGACAAATGACCCTTATCAAATCAACAAATCACTGTCGACAACTCTGTTATGTTGGTTGTTTTTCGCTTGTCTGTTGTATGCCAAACTCATATTGGTAATTAAATAATGTCCGGTGAGTATTTGTATGGACGAACGCAACCCACCCTGACCCGTAACACACCCGACTCCAACACACAGAATGGTCAACAAAGCTCCCACACACGAAGTTCTACGAAATCTCAGTATTTGGAAATCAGTCAAAAATTTGATTTATGCACATTTTTCATTTGCATACGAACAAAAACTGCGGCATGTGGCAAAGTTGTAAAAAATAATTTCGAAGTGCGGGAGGTATTCAACCCTTGTGCCATACACTCTCTGTACGCATCAACCAGAGTCCAAGCCGAAAAGGGGTTTGACCGGATGTGTGAATTGTATTAGAGCTTAATGTGTTCCTTCTCTCTGACAAACATTGAGGATATCCTGTTTTGCTGATGTGTGTAGAACCAAATAACACAAAAAATACAAGGAACCAGACAATCAGAAAAAACTATAGAAAAAGGGTATTTTCACCCTTCAATCAGCCTTTCGCAAATTTGACAGGTTGTTGTTTTTTCTTAATCACAGAAACCTAGCGCCAGGACGTCTGAAGTTTGTTTTTTCCACATCTGCCCTCACCCATACATCATTTTACGTCTGAAATAGTTAATTAAGTAATTTATGAAGTATGGGGTATTAGGTAGATGATATGGTGGATTACATTTTCTTTTTAACTACATTGTACGGTAGTTTTACGAAAAATTAATTAAATTCTTCAAAGGAGCCAACATTAGCTAATATAATCCACACTGGGCGTACTTGTGGTGTTTTTTGCCAATCGACGCGACGTTCAACGCTATTTTTACAAGTTGTAAGCATTGCGAATAAAAACTAAAATAGTCAATTGTACACCACAATATCAGTGGTATTTGTTACTTTTTTAAAGTGTTTGACGATCTCTTTTGTCTCGAGTTGAGGAAGAAACGAAAGGCAGAAGATACGCAAAGACCACTACGCGACGCGTTTCGCTTTGCGACAATGCCTTGCATTGGTAGATTGTATTAATATCTCTCTCTGTATTACTATCACTGTATCACCCTGTATCACTACTGTTGTATAGGGTAGGTTAGGTGATGAGGTTTATGCTGTCAGTTTAATAAATTTTATGGCATTATAAATTTATCTGAGAACAGAGATGTCTTAAAGAGGGATAAAATATTGAATTTAAGTGGTTAGTTGTTTAAGTTATTTAATTCATATGGGTAAATAGTAGTTACCACTACTCATGCTATGGGTATACATTGCAGTTGTCAGACCTATAATGCTATATGGTGTTGTGAATTGTTGGACGGTTATTCAAAAGTCCACCTACTGATCAATACTCTGCCGGATCCTTAAGATGGCTTGTTTATGCATCACAGCCGCAATGAGGACGGCACCATCTGATGCTCTGTATTTAATGCTACACCTAATGTTCCTGGACATTGTGGCTGGGCAAATTGCTGCGACCAGCTCCCTTAGCTTCACACCAGTTGGTCATGCGGTGGCTACGGACACTGTTATCCTTGTTAAAATGTCCAATGTTCCAGGCAGTGTGGATTACACATTACCTGAGCCGGTTTTTGATAAAAGTGATGTACCACTATTCGTAATAGAACCCATTGGAACTACAATATCCCTGGTAATAAAAGTTACATGGTCTTCTTTAGGAATGGTTCCAAATTAAACGACCAGTTCTGCTTTGGAGTGTACTCTGAAAAACTATGACTGGTCATAGTCATAGAACTATGGCTGGTCATAGAACTATGACTGGTCATAGAACTATGACTGGTCATAGAAATATGACTGGTCATAGAAATATGACTGGTCATAGAACTATGACTGGTCATAGAACTATGACTGGTCATAGAACTATGACTGGTCATATAACTATGACAGTGTCAGTGAGTACCCGACCGCTGCAGTGTGTATCAAGGGGAGATCCTTGCATTAAAGAAGTGGTGGAATGACTAAGATTTAATGTCATAATGACGATTGGCATAAGTAACTACTCAAATAGCCATTAGATCCCTGCAGAACGTATTTCCAATTCAACGAGATGGCTGAACAGTTTGAAATTCACCTCTTCTGACTGCCGGGCTACAGAGATATCCCAGGGAATTGTAGAGCGAATGAATTTGTGACACTTGGGATTACCTTACACATTCTAGGGGAACGGGGAACTGTGCGAATGCCTCTAGTGACATGTAAGCTAAGTCTTCTGGATCAGGCCCGAATGGCAATGAATGATAAATAGTCACAAAAGGGGGGTTGTTGGCATTCTAAATATGTAATCCCCTGGTCTTGACTTGAAGAGGAGGTATAGGCTTTGCTGTCGCTAGCTAAAACGGACATCTCAGTCATCATTTCCTTCATGACAGGTCATTGTCTGATCGGAAAACATGATTAAAGGTTGAGGACGTCGAAGAAGAAGAGACCGTAGATTATCGGCTGTGTGTGTGTCCTGCACAGGTTCTTATTTCTTTCAGAACTGGTCTGATTTAGTGTTGGGTTTCGCAAGTTGTTGGGGTTTTCAATGCAATCTGGATGGTTCAACGGTAGGAACTGGAAGGCATCTTCCTTTTTCTGTTCCTGTGGTATCACAACGGATGAAAACGTCTAAGTGAGTCTGATGGCAGACTGGCATATAAACCATAGCAATTTATTCTCTGTTGTTTAGAAATCAAAAAATATTTGCAAATTATCATTAAAAATGTAAAAGGTTTACTCTACCACTAATATCAGCAGACATTGTTTGCTAATGGCAACAGGCTAATTTTTGGACGTATCCTAGTTTTGGTTTTTGTTTATGGAAATTTCTAAATAACACAATAAATGAGTTTCATGATGGATGGTGTTTAAGATTTTACGCTGCCGAACTTAATATTCTTTTACTTGGTTGAAGTGTTTGTGTTTGTACAATAAAACAAAAATTTAGAATTTTATTTTCACAAAAGTATATAATAACGTATAATGGACATAACACTATATGTATCAGTCAACCCCTTCAACATTATCTTAAAACATAAATTTAATTACACACAGATTTCTTCCAAAAAATTCATATCATTATCTGTATCACATGGTATTAAACAGAATTACGTGCTCCATATATATTTTTTTTTTTTGGCAAAACGGAAATGTCTTGCACATTTAATATTTAACATCAAGCTGAACATATCTTGAAGAGATTCTCTTACTTTTCCTTTTAAGTTCGTATAAATATTTTCAATTTTTCCCGTCAGTAGTTAATTGATATTTTTAATGACTTCACATGTTGCACAAATGGCTATGTACAGACACTAGTGCCGCCAGTTGTTCTCTACATTCTGTCGTTACCATCAGCATTACCGCCATCATCATCAACATCAACACCAATATTGTCAACGACTTACCAATACCAAAACATCACCAACTCAAGCTCCATTATCGATGTCGGGAGTGTTACAACTACATTTGCTAACTTTGCCTTTTTCCAATTTTACACGAGTGGCAGGCTGGTTGGATGTGGCAGTCACATCCATCCATTTAAAGTACCGCATATCGCACTCTAAAGTATTGCCTTATCCCACATATGTGTGTAATGGGGTGTAACAATAAACAATGAATCTATGGGTTTACCACACATATCACTTAAAGAACAAATATAGACTTCATTCATAATAAAGAACTAAAAATTCGGTAAATACGTGCACTTATCCCTGAAATTTGGCGTTTTGGGGTCAGCTGTGGCTATCTAAATTAAGCCCACTTAGACAATTTTGACCATGGTGATACCAAACTTCAACAGACCTCTCTGGCGAGAATAGAATCCACGACGACCCCACTGCTAATCCATGCTCACCATCAAATAAGCTATTAAATCCACAATAACAAGTCCTGGAAATTTCAATAAAATCGGTCCAACCGTTCCTGAGTCGAAGCAGAAGTCTATATAAATAATTCTTTTACTCGAATAAAAATCGTGCCTTATGTGAGATCAAGAAGTTTAATGGGATGATTACATAGTTTATATGACTGCAATTTCAGGCTGTGGACGGTACTTGAAATAGATGTTGGGAGTCACAATAGAACATCATGTGGTATAAGGCTTGCCAGATGGTCGGCGCTGATCGGGATTATCCCGACTTTCTGTGGTTGTCCCGACTCCCTACAATTGGGGAAAAATATGGGAAAATCCCGATTTTGGAGTCTACATAAATTTGATGGCGCATTCTCAGTCATATTTGTACAATCAATTATTAATATTTGAAGCAGTCGAGTAAGATTCATCTGTACATCCGTGTGTCTATCTGTTTCACTACTGGTTTCACTAAGGATGCTATCCGACAACGAAGTTATGAATGATGCCAAGTGGCAAGTATGGGAAACATAGGTCCTGCTTTCGATATGGTCGTCATATAGACGATTCTCCCGATGTTCCTCCCTCACGGCACATAGAGCATATTTGTATCCGTTATCAGTACATATAGGTTCTGTCCATTAGCGAAGCCAGCCTATCTTTCTGGGATGATACCTTTCTATAGCAGTAACATATGAAAGCATTCTCAAAAACGATATAATTTTTATACCCTCCACCATAGGATGGAGTATACTAATTTCGTCATTCTGTTTGTAACTAATCGAAATATTCGTCTAAAACCCAATAAAGTATATATATTCTTGATCGTCATGACATTTTAATTTGAACTAGCCATGTCCGTTCGTCTGTCCGTCCGTCCGTCTGTCTGTCGAAAGCACGCTAACATTCGAAGGAGTAAAGCTAGCCGCTTGAAATTTTGCACAAATTCTTCTTATTAGTGTAGGTCGGTTGGGATAGCAAATGGGCTATATCGGTCCACGTTGTGATATAGCTGCCATATAAATCGATCTGAGGTTTTCACTTCTTGAGCCACTAGAGGCCGCAATTATTATCTGATTTGGCTGAAATTTTGCACGACGTATTTGTTATGACTTTCAACAACTGTGCTAAGAATAGTTCAAATCGGACCATAACCTGATATAGCTGTCATATAAACCCATCTGGGGTCTTGACTTCTTGAGCCTCT
Organism: Stomoxys calcitrans; assembly: GCF_963082655.1. Classification (NCBI taxonomy): domain Eukaryota; kingdom Metazoa; phylum Arthropoda; class Insecta; order Diptera; family Muscidae; genus Stomoxys; species Stomoxys calcitrans. The sequence continues at coordinate 79,762,323 of NC_081555.1, read as the reverse complement.
ACAGGGAGCAATTCCTATCCGATTTGGCTGAAATTTAGCATGACGTGTTTTGTTATGACTTTCAACAACTGTGCCAAGAATAGTTCAAATCGGTCCGTAACCTGATATAGCTGGTATATAAACCGATCTGGTGCCTTGACTTCTTAAGCCACTAGAGGGTGCAATTATTATCGGATTTAGCTGAAATTTTGTACAATGGCTTCTATTTTGACCTTTAACATACCTGTCGAAAATGGTATGAATCGGTTTATAGCCTAATGCAACTCCACTATAAACCGATCTCCCTATTTTACTTCCTCAACCCCTAAAGTGCGCAATTCTTACTAGATTTGGCTGAAATTTTACACAATGACTTCTACTATGGTCTCCAATATTCAATTCAATGAAATGAACCATAACTTGATATTGTTCCAATAACATAGCAATTCTTTTTTTTTTATCCTTTGTTTGCCTAAAAAGAGATACCGTGGCAAAAGCTCGACAACTGCGATCCATGGTGGAGGGTATATAAGATTCGACCCGGCCGAACATAGCACGCTTTTACTTATTAAAATTGTGGCGGTGCTGAGACCGCCCCAGAGGCTTTTTTATTAGGCGCATAAAATTTTGCACGAATACCTACCTTCTTGGAGGCTACCGTAGCGCAGAGGTTATCCGCCTATACCGCCTGGTATCAAACCCTGGCGAGAACATCAGGAGAAATATTCAGCGGTGGTTTTCCCCTCCTAATGCTGGCGACATTTTAAGGTGCCACGTAAAAGATTCTACCCAAATAGATGTCGCACTGCGGCACTGCGTTCGGACTCGACTAGAAAAGGAGGTCCCTTACCATTGAATCAGACAGCACCCATTGATATGTGAGAAGTTTGACCCTGTTCCTTAATGAAATGTTTAAAGGCGAATTTGTATTTTACCTCGTTTTAACGTAAGTCGGTTTGGATTTAAATGACCCAAATCGGTTCATGTTCAGATATAGTCCTATGTAATCCGATCTTCCGATTTGACTTCTTAAGCTGCTAGAGGGCGCAATAAATAACTGATTAGAATGAAATATTTTACATGGAGTATTTTTATACCAACCACCATAGAATAGGGGGTATATTCATTTAGTCATTCCGTTTGCAACAAATCGAAATATCAATTTCTGGATCTTCGTAATATTCTAAGACAATTTAACAATATATCTGTCCCTCTATATCTTGATATAGCTACAATAGCATTACAATTCTTATCCATTAATCTCTGTTTGGCTAAAAGGAGATGCCGGGCAAAGAACTCGACAAATGCGATCTATGGTGGAGGGTATATAAGATTCGGCCCGGCCGATCAGGGACATGAAATCAAATTATTTTTGATAAGGCTCAAAGCCCAACGGATGGCAAGTAGTTACGAATTGATGAAGACTTTAAATAGAGATATCGATCAATATGGCAGCTATATCCTAATCTGGACTGTTTTGGGCCAAGTTGCAGAAAAATGTCGAAGAGACTAATACATCTCACTGTCCCAATAAATAACTGTACAATAAATGCGCCTTTTATAGCCCCAAAACTTTAATTTAAAAGATCGGTCTATATGACAGCTATATCCAAATCTGGACCGATCTAAGCCAAATTAAAGAAGGATGTCGAAGGGCCCAACAACTGTACCAAATTTTGGCGACATCGGACAATAAATGCGCTTTTTATTTGCCCAAAACCTTAAATCTAGAGATCGGTCTATATGGTAGCTATATTGAAATCTAGACAGATCTGAGCCAAATTGAAGAAGGATGTTAAGGGGCCTGCCACATTTCACTGTCCAAAATTTCAGCGACATCGGGCAATTAAATGCGTTTTTTATGGGCTCAAAGCCTTCAAAAGCATGTCGAAGGACCTAACACAACTCACTGTCCCAAATTTTGGCAAAATCGGACAATAAATGCGCCTTTCATGGGCACAAGACCTTAAATCGAGAGATCGGTCTATAGGACAGCTATATCTAAATCTGGACCGATCAATATGACGAAGGATTTCGAAGGGCCTAATACAACTCTCCGTCCCAAATCTAAACAAAATCGGAAAATAAATGCGCCTTTTTTGGGTCTAAGACCCTAAATCGGCGGATCGGTCTATATGGCAGGTATATCCAAATCTGGACTGATCTGAGCCAAATTGAAGAAGGATGTTGAAGGGCCTAACACAACTCATTTCCCGAAATTCAGCAAAATCGGAAAATAAATGTGGCTTTTTTGGGCCTAAGACCCTAAATCGGCAGATCGGGGGCTATATCAATATATAGTCCGATATAGCCCATCTTCGAACTAAACACGCTTATGGACAAAAAAGGATTTGTGCAAAATTTCAGATCAATATCTCTATTTTTAAAGACTATCCTGATTTCAACAGCCGGACGGACACACGGATGGACATGGCTAGATCGTCTTAGATTTTTACGCTGATCAAGATATATATTCCTTTTAGGGTCGGTAATGGATATTTCGATGTGCGGCAAACGGAAGGACAAAATGATGGATGGTGGGTATAAAAGTCAACATTTTCATATGCGCCTACGAAATTTTGAAAGAACCTATCTTGTACAAAACTTTACAACGATTTCAAAAATGGTACGTATAGAAATGTCAGATTTTTAGTTTTGAAGATACGAAGGTGGCTAAATTTCGATTTTCAAAACAACACTCGACTTTTTAGGTAATTAGGTCCGTTCGCAAGTGTAATATCTCGAAAACAAGATAAGGGATTGCCACTTATATACTTATATACTAATTTCGTCATTCTGTTTGTTACTCTTCGACATATTCGTCTAAGACCCCATAAGGTATATATATTCTTGATCGTCATGACTATTTAAGTCGATCTAGCCATGTCCGTCCTTCTGTTTGTCGAAATCACGCTAAATTTCGAAGGAATAAAGATAGCCTCTTGAAATTTTGCACAACTACTTCTCATAAGTACAGGTGGGTTAGGATTGTAAATGGGCCATATAAGTTCATGTTTTGATATATCTGCCATATAAACCGATTTTGGTTCTTGACTTCTTGAGCCACTAGAAGTCGCAATTCTTTGCATTACGTGTTTTGTCATGACTTCCAAAAACTGTGCTAAGAATAGTTCAAATCGGTGCATAACCTGATATAGCTGCCATATACACCGATCTTGGGTCTTGACTTCTTGAACCACTATAGGGCGCAATTATTATCCGATTTAGCTGAAATTTCGTACAATGACTTCTCCCATGATCTTCAACATACGTGTCGAATATGGTCTGAATTATAGCCTAATACGGTTCCCCTATAAACCGATCTTCCTATTTTACTTCTTCAGCCCCTTAAGGGCACAATTCTTAATAGATTTGCTGAAGTTTTACACAATGACTTCTACTATGGTCTTTAATATTCAAGTCAATTATGGTCCGAAATGAGCCATAACTTGATATTGTTCCAAAAACATAGGAATTCTTTTCTTTGATCCATTATTTGCCTAAAAAGATTCAGCCCGGCCGAACTTAGAACGCTTTTACTTGTTATTTCTACTTTTGTTGGATATACCAAGGGCTGACATTGGGTGTTTATGTTGGTCGCCTCGAGCATTTCAAACATGGAGTGCTGCCAAATAAGTATTTATGGGCACATTGTCTTGGGTTTTTATGCAAAAGATAGATCTCGTGAAATTCTACAACAAACATGGCTAAATGTCTGGAATATCTACATAAATTAATTTTTGAAGATTTCAGCCAATGTGTCGTCGGCATATTTGGTGTAGTGACACTATTTTTTTAACCAATTGCAAATCTGTTCCAATCGTGTACACCCAGAGAAAAGTTGATACCAAACGTGCTCATTTCAATACTATACGGTATTGAGACTAAAACAACACCGTATGGTACAAAAACAATACTTAATGGTATGGATGAAACAAAAAATAACTAGTACTGTTTGGTACTAGGCTTATTACCGAACTGGTATTGGTTTTAATACCAATCTGTTATGGTTTTAGCACAGTAATTAATTATTTCACCTCCTAATGAACAAAAAAAATATATATATAAAAAACTATATATATATAATAATTTTAATCCAATTTTTTCGATTATTTATGTTAATAATTGCAAAAAGTAATGTTGCACCGTGGCCTACCTCAATTCGTTGTATTCAGCAATTGATTCCATATCCGTTGATTCGCAGAAGTTGTTTTTATATGAATACGCCAACACAGCATTGTTTACCCTGGCGTTTATAATGGCGTCAATATGATGACAAGAATACAAATGTGACACCGCCAATCCTTAATAGCTTCCTTGTCTGGTATTGAATTGATACCAAATGGCATTGAAAATCTTTGCCAATGAAGCGAACAAAATAATACCAGGCGGTATTGGCAAAGACTGTATTTTTTCTATCAGTGTAACATTGGAAAGGTTAAGGAAAAAGAAGTACTACACTTAGTTACCATTTTTCCACAAATTAAGCACCTTAAAGGCGTTCTCAAACAATCATTTTATAGGTACTTATCTGTCATATGCTGCTAAAATTATTTAATTATCCAATTCGGTTCAAAAGATATGATTTTTGCAACGTATAAACTCAAACCGAGCCACTGTGTGTCGTCGCAATAATTAATTACAATGGTATCCGCTTGGTATACACTACAATGGTAGCGTCACCTTCTCGATGTTGACTGACCGTCCTAGTTCCATAGAGTTCAACCCAAGTCCACATTATCATCTAGTCTGGAACCACTCGTATAAAAGTTACATACTTTCTTTTAAAAGTCCACCGGCTGTATCAGGTTTGGAGGTACAGTACTTATTATGGCTCTATGAAAATCAGATTCGGCCTTAGGGAAACCAGATTTATTTACATTTGTTTGCGCAACACCCTAATGTTACTGCACATTCATTGGGGCATATATACAATGTGGCGTTAAATTGTTGTTTTAAGTTTTAATGACAGATCGGTTTTCATTATGTGGTGTACACTGTGCCACATGGATGTTTGTGCAGCGGCACAAAACCATTTGTCAACATAATGGGCGTTACGCATACTCACTCACTCGATACATATAAACGCATAAAGCTCTTTGGCTGCTTGCCTCCATATTGGCAGCTTAAAATACCAAAATGAAAAGTTTTTATTGAATAAAACACGAAAATCGTAAGTAGGGGTAGCCCAAGCGATGAAAGGAGAAATATCATCGTAAACTTTGTGGAAAATTTATTCCATCAACCATCAAAGCCATTCAACCAAACTGAGGTAAGAGACTCAAGATAAGTCAATGTAAATCCCTGCCAATGTAAGAAGAGGCCAGACCGGATATTAAGTGAGTGCCGTCTGCATCAATAAATTGCGATGTATCGGAAATACCCTTTCAAATGGTTATTCCTTGTGAGAATTTTTCTAATGACTTCGGAGCGGAATACCTCTGCTACTGAAGTGGTGTAAATTGCACAGCTACATGGTCGAGAAACAGATTAATTAATTCCATTAAGATATGTACGATGATAGTGGAATTGAAAATAAAACTACAGTTTCGTTTTTGCGAATTCAGTTAACGAATTTTAAATTCTATGTCGAGGAGAATAAACAAACTTTCAGATTTTTCATCCGATGTCAGTGAATATTGAAATGGTTTGCTATATTAAGGCCGGTGTTACATCAATGCCAAATATGGTTTAAACGCAAATATATTGTGATTGCCTGATGTGTATTCTCGAGACCACAGAAGTTCCATTTTCCCGAGCATTTACAATTGATTCCGAAAAATGAATTGAAATAAAAACAAGTAAGAGCGTGCTAAGTTCGGCCGGGCCGAATCTTATATACCCTACACCAAGCTTCGCATCTGTCGAGTTTTTGTGCAATATCCCTTTTTAGCAAACAAAAAATAATGAATAAGGACGGAGGAGGAGCTATATCAAGTTATAGTCCGATTCAGGGTCAAGAAGCAAAATCCGGAGATCGTTTTTTATGGGAGCTGTATCAAGCTATAGATCGATTCAGACCATATTGCACACGTATGTTGAAGGCCATGGGAGAAGCCGTTGTACAAAATTTGTGCCAAATCGGATGAGAATTGCTCTCTCTAGAGGCTCAAGAAGACAAGATCCCAGATCAGTTTATATGGCAGCTATATCAGGTTATGTACGGATTTGCGCCATACTTATTACAGTTTTTAAAAGTCATATCAAAACACCTCATGCATAATTTTAGCCAAATCGGTTAAGAATTGCGCCTTCTAAAAGTTCAAGAAGTCAAGACCCAAGATCGGTTTATATGGCAGCTATATCAAAACATGGATCGATATGGCCCATTTACAATACCAACCGACCTACACTAATAAGAAGTATTTGTGCAAAATTGCAAGCGCGTAGCTTTACTCTTTTAAAAGTTAGCGTGCTTTCGACAGGCAGATTGACGGACGTACAGACGGACGGACATGACTAGTTCGACTTAAAATGTTACGGCGATCAAGAATATATATGGGGTCTTAGACGCATATTTCGAGGTGTTACAAACAGAATGACGAAATTAGTGTACCCCCATCCTATGGTGAAGGGTGTAATAAATGTTAATGTCATACAAATAAGGAAAATCACATACATCACTCTACAGGTACACTGTAAATGTAAATGGAGCAGAGTGGTTTTCGGGTTAAACGGAGCTGTGCGACTGTCCTACTAGATGTTGTGCAGAATATTCGCTCTACCATTGATAATAATAAAATTTCATTCCTTGTTCTCCTCGATCATTCTAAAGCCTTTGACACAGTATGCCATGATATTTTAATTTGGAAGCTTAGGAATTATTTTGGTTTCGGCTATTATGCGGCGAAACTTATGTAATCATATCTGTCCGAAAACATACAATCTGTTTCCGTAAATGGTTGCTCTTCTGGTTACTTGACATTTTCGCGTGGTGTCCCCCAGGGGTCAGTGCCGGGACCATTGCTTTTTTCACTGTATTTCAATGATATTGTCAATATGCCAAGAGATTGTGATGCACATATTTATGGAGATGATGTCCAACATTGCTTTTCGAGGTCGTTTGATGGCTTAACTTCTTGTATTAGGGACATAAACGAAAACTTGCGTCTATGCAAATTATATGCTTTTACCAAAGAAATCACATTAAGTTCATATGTTTGGAATAAGTATATAAGTCATCTTAGCGGTCGCATTACTGTAAGGAGTTTTTGACTAAATCACACAGACTGTACAAAAGAAGACGAACCAGCGAGGAGAATGATCGGTTGGTCATTTCAAATGGTTTGCAGTGCAGTTAGACCTCCAACGCGTATTTGGTAGAATTAAGAAGATAGGGCAATATTTTTGGTTCAGACGAATAAGGAACTATGAGAAAGGCTACATCAAATCGTGTGTCGAATGTTGTTTTAGCCGAGAAACGAGGAAAAAGGAATGCCTGCTTTATGAGATGGATATCCCATGGATACCCTTTGAAGGGATTCATATGGATCATTTGGTTCCTTTCATCAAAAGTCGACGTGGAAATGAGGATATGTTGGAGATTGATTCGATATTCTGCGACTATTCCATTTTAATCAACGAAGACGAAAGCAGTACTGGACGCCCTTATCTGGCCTTATCCTCGATATTTGCTGATTATTGTAAAGAGAACAACATTCAACACATAAAGATTGCAGTTCGCACACCCCGAGCGAATGATTGGGCTGAACGGTCGAACCAAACTATTTTGTCTTTCCTGAGGACTTCAACGAATTCCAAGGAATGCAACAACCAACTCAGACATGTTCCATGGAGGTTCAAACGTCGATCAATGCTACGAAAAGGTATTCTCGTTTTGATCTTATTTTCGATTTTCAACTACGAGACATTGGCAATCGTAAACATTTTGAATGTGTTTGCCGATGACAATTATGAAAACTCCAAGCGAACTCCGAGAGGAGTTCTAAGCAGCGAGAGAGTTGTGGAAATACAGGTTTGACGCAAGATGTCCGGTTTTTCAATAAGAGTGCTACAAATCCTTTTTTTAAATAAAACAAAAACGGTCGTGGATTTCAATGAAATTCTTTATTTCTGTGAAGGTACGTTCGATGCCATTATATATGTATTTCGATTTTTTTGCATGGCCACCACGGATACGCTTGCAGAAGTCCAGAAGATGTTCATCAATCATCGCTGGCTTGTTGGCATAGACCATGGACTTAACGTGGCCCCACAGAAAATAGTCTAACCGCGTCAAATCGCACGACCGAAGCGGCTAATCGACTGGACCATTTTGTAAGATAACACGTTCTCCAAACATGTTTTCCGATAAATTAATTGTGACATTCGCTGTGTGGCGCCGTTCTGTTGGCCGGCATGTCCTTTAAATCCATATCATCCAATTGGGGCCAATATTGAACGTTAGCGATTCCAAATGACGCCGCCGGCAACTAAACCGCACCAAACCGTAACATTTTTTGGGACTCAATGATGACTCATGGAGTACGAGTGGAATGCTGTCTGACCCATAACGCATATTTTACTTATTGACGAATCCATTCAGCCAGAAATGAGCCTCATCGCTGAAGATGATTTTTCGAAGAAAACGATGAGGCCACTGAATCTGATTATAGTTAGCAAATTTTACTAATTGCGACTCGTTGTTGGCTCGTATATCTTTCCATCATGAAATGGCAAACCTTACTGAAGAGAAATGTCAAAGGAGCGTCGTTTGCTGTCTGTATCGGTCTACTTTTGTAGCGTCCATAAAAAAAACCCTGTATAAGCCACGTGAACCAAACTATTTTATATTTCCTCAGGACTTCAACAAATTCCAAAAATGGAGATAACGAATCCAGACATGTGTTCAATGGAAGATCAATATGTCGGTCAATGCTACGACATGGTATTCACCTATTGATCTCATTTTTGATTTCAACTACGAGACATCAGTGGTAAAAACCTTTTGACAGCGGTTGACGATGACAATGATGACAACTCCAAGCGAACGTCGAGAGGATACTATGAATAACATCTAATCAGCGAGAGAGATGTGAAAATGCAATCCTACATACGTTTTTTTTTTAATAAAACAAAAATGGTAGTGGAGTTCAAGTGAAAGCACATTCGATGCCATTATGTATGGAACTAGATTGTTTTTTGCATGGCCACCAAGGGTACGCTTGCAGAAGTCCAGACTCTGAACCCAATTTTCGACGGTTTTCTAGTATAAATCGGCCGATATTGCTGCGATCTAGTTTTGAATGAGAGTGCAATGCCGAGCACTGGGGAATCTAAAAAACTTGATGTAAAGTACAGAGGCCCATATATCATCAAGAAAGTTTCGCTATTCGATAGAAACGTCATTGAAGACATCGAGGGAGCATCGCGAAATCAATGTAAATACAGCACTGTGGCAATCGGTGACAGGATGAAACCATGGTGTGCCTTGTTTCCAGAGATTGACGAAGTGTACCAATAGGTGGTCATCAAGAGGGCCATACCGAAGAGCCTTTGTAACTCGAGGACGAGTTATCTTCAGGATGGCCGAGTTATTATCCTTTTTTTTTTGGATTACTGCAATTCTGGACAGCTTTCAAATCCGGTGAAGATTAATGCAGCAGGAAGCCCTGTTTTGAACGATAACGGAGAAGCATCTCAACCGAGATAAGTTTCAATAACATAATTTTTTTAGCATGTCACATGTAACTTACAATTATGGATGTTTTTTTTTCTCGCCGCAAGTATTTTTAAACTCCATTCAATGGTTTTTTAGTTGCTATTTGGGATAAAAACTATTTTGGAAATTTATATACTTACTCCAATTACATTAACTAAATTCGATTTCATTAATCCCCCAAAGGGGAGCGGCTATCGGATATGATTTCCATAGTTCAGTAAATTTTCATAACATAAGAGACAATTTGCATAAGCCCAAACACAATTTTTATACCAACTTTAGGTAATTTTTTTTTTAATATACTATAATATACTCTTTTTCAGTCCAAAAAGTATCGACTAGCAAGTCAGTATACTCCCACTTTCTACAGAGGTGGTTGATCATAAAACACATTTTTCAAATTTAAAATAAGTTTATTAAAGAAAAAATAGTCTATTATTCGTAGGTGAATACCAAAAAGAGAGTTTTGTCCATTTTCAATTTATAAACCTATTTTAACTTTTGTCAACAATGCGAAGCAAATGTCGAAACCAGTCATTTACTTTCGAGCGAGAATTTTTTTTAGAAAAAGTGGAAAGCAAAAAACAATTGATATCCTAAAATTGTACACATATTAACATTTAAGATCCTTAGTTGATTGATCCTTAAGATTGTATATATAAATTTACGGATATCACTCCTTAGCATCCTTCTGCAAGTTTGGACACAAATTAGAGCTTCTAGTAGCTCAAAAAATAAAAAAAGGTGTATGTGGAGGTGGCAATCCTCGTCAAGCTCCATAGATGAGCCAGCTCGTTCCGGGATTGCCGCTACGCCAAAAACTCGCCTTGTCATATCGAGTATCATTGGCACTCAGTATTTATGCAAGAGCCGGTGCCACCCTGCTTCTCACTGAGGCGCTTTACTCGATACCGCTGATCGCCCGCGACCGTAGTTGCAGCTATTCCGTATGGAATACTCTATTATCCGCAACCTGTGGACGCACCTGGTAGCTCTTAGCTAAGCTTCTCGTGACAACGACGAACACTTCACAGTTTGGAGCTCAAAGTTCTAGCCTAAGTGATGCTTATAGTTATCCCATGCTGTTGTGCCTCGAAGAATGTTGGGCTCCTCCTCATCCGCCAAAAAAGTAAATGCCTATGGATGACTCCATTTGCTATACTCTCCACCATAAGATGGGGGTATACTACAATAGTATAGTTCAAATCGGTCCACAACTTGACATAGCTGCCATATAAACCGATGTTGGATAGTAATATCTTCAGCCACTAAATGTCCCAATTCTTATCGGTTTTGTCTGAAATTTTCCATAAAGTGTTTTGTTATGACTTCCAACAACTTTGCTAAGTATGGTTCAAATCGGTACATATGCTGATATAGCTGCCATATGAACTGATCTGGGACCTTGACTTCTTAAGTCTCTAGAGGGCGCATATCTTATCCGATTTGGTTGAAATTTTGTACAACGACTTCTCCCATGACCTCAAACATACGTGTTTCAATAAGGTCTGAATCGATCTATAGCCTGTTACAGCTCCCATATAAACCGATCTACCGTCTGTGCTTCTTATTCTTAAACCCCTACTAGGGGGAATACTTACACGAATGGACTAAAATATTACACAATGAATTCAACTATGGTCTTCAACCTTCAATTCATTAATGGTCCGAATCGTACTATAACTTGATATAGCTCCAATGGCATAACAATACTTGTCCATTAACCATCACTTATTTTCATGCTTTTGAGTTTTTTTACATCCAAGTTAAACGCGGCAGCATATAAAGGGGTTCTGAGAAGTGACTTTTTCAAACCCTAAAACATTTTCGTAGATTTGGGGGAAATTTCATCAAAAGAATGCTTCTTTGCATATGACATTAGTAGTCAAATCTAAGATTTTACACCAAAATATCGAGGTCATGAAGTGATCACTATATTTTCCGAATTCAAATTATATTGAAAGTGTATAGTGATTATGAGTACATAATTATTCAAGTCGGAAAAACAGTCTTCTTTGAGAAAAATAATCTTTTGAGTGAAAAAAACCATCCTGGTTTATCATAAAATCCGAATTTCTAAGGAAGATACAAAGTTTTATGTCAAACAGGAAAACTCAATGGATCCTTGACTAGAATAATGGTTTTACTTACTGAAAATGTTGAAAACACAAATCTTCACAATTTAGATTATTATAATAATAATATTTTAATCTTTATTTCTATACTAATTTAAATTAGGATGTGCTATTCAAATGGTCCAAATATCCGGTATAATCCGGTGAAAATTGCATACCTTATGTCCCACAGCAGTTATATCGAAATATGTTCCGATTTGGACCATATACTAATAAATACAAGTCATTGTTCAACTGTGTATAACAAAATATTGGTATTTTTAGTAGCAATATCTAAAACTGAACCGATCTTAACCATATACAACATGGATATCAAGAAGCCTAACATAAGTCAATGTGTCAAATTTCAGTTAAATCGGATTATAAATGCGCCTTTTTTGGGGCCAAGACTTTAAATCGAGATATCGGTCTATATGTCACCTATATGCAAATCTTGATCGATCTAGACCAAATTGCAGAAACATGTGAGGAGGCTTAACATAACTCTCTGTCCCAAATTTCGGCGACATCGGACATTAAATGCGCCTTTTATGGGCCCAAAACATTAAGTTGAGAGATCGGTCTATACGGCAGCTATATCCACATCTGGACCGATCTGAGTGAAATTGAAGAATGGTATCGAAGGGCCTAACACAACTCACTGTCCCAAATTTCGGCGACATCGGACAATAAATGTGCTATTTATGGCCCCAAAACCTAAAACCGAGAAATCGGTCAATATGACAGCTATATCCAAATCTGGGCCGATCTGTGCTATAATGCAGAAGAATGTCAAGAGGCATTACCAAACTCACTGTCCCAAATTTCGGCGACATCGAACAATAAATGCTCCTTTTATGGGCCCAAAACCTTAAATAGAGGAATCGGTCTATACGGCAGCCATATCCAAATCTAATCCAATCTGTGCCAAATTGAAGAAAGATGTCGAAGGGTTTAAGGCAACTCATTGTCCTAAATTTCAGCTAAATCGGATAATAAATATGGCTTTTATGGGCCCAAGACCCTATGTCGGCAGATCGGTCTATATGGCAGCTATATCCAAATCTGAACCGATCTGAGCCAAATTAACGAAGAATGTCGAAAAGCCTATCGCAACTCACTGTCCGAAATTTCAGCAAAATCGAATAATAAATGTGGCTTTTATGGGCCTTAGACCCTAAATCGGAGGATCGGTCTGTATGGCAGCTATATCCAAATTTGATCCGATGTGGGCCAAATTACCGAAGGATGTCGAAGGGCCTAACACAACTCACTGTCCTAAATTTCAGCAAAATCGGATAATAAATGTGGCTTTTATGGGCCTAAGACCCTAAATCGGAGTTTCGGTCTATATGACAGCTATATCCAAATCTGAACCGATCTGAGCCAAATTGACGAAGGATGTTAAAGGACCTATCACAACTCACTGTCTCTAATTTCAGCAAAATCGGATAATAAATGTGGCTTTTATTGGCCTAAGACCCTAAATCGAAGGATCGTTCTATATAGGGTCTATATCAAGATATAGCCCTATATAGCCCATCTTCGAACTTAACCTGCTTATGACAAAAAAAGAATTTGTGCAAAATTTCAGCTCAATATCTCTATGTTTAAAGACTGTAGCGTGATTTCAACAGACAGACGGACGGACATGTCTAGATCGTCTTAGATTTTTACGCAGATCAAGAATATATATACTTTATAGGGTCGGAAATGGATATTTCGATGTGTTGCAAACGGAATGACAAAGTGAATATGCCCCCATCATTCGGTGGTGGGTATAAACAACTTATTAAGATTAGTGTTATTCAAGTGAGTGACAGTGCATGACAAGGTTTGCAAAATATAAGTCAAAGAAAATCTTTCATTTTACGTTTTCGTTAACCGGAATATGGAAACATCGTTTCAAACTCAAAAGCCATATATCTGCCGTCACATTTCTCACTCACAAATAAGTGAATAGGCTTATCAATTTGTACCACGATCGCGATATACATAAGGTGCTAATGCAATTTGCAAAATCACATTTTGTCCAACTTTCACTTTTCTATTTTGAATAGAAATTAAAACGAAAACCATTGCGTCGATAGCAGCACAATCTCGTGTTGAAATCCTACATCAGGCAAAAAAGTTTGGTATCGTGTAAGATAAAAATATCAGCTTTACAGGCATTTGTATAAAAAATCTTAGTCGGTGAACGAACTTAATCACTTTAATTTTTCAAATGAGCTGCAACTCTTACCAATTAAACATGATGACAACATATCACATATTCTGCGCTGCTTTGACTTGTCTGTTTTAGCACTGAGAGGTCGAGGGGTTCCAATTAATTGCTCTCTTATTTCATCCATAAAGTTATGCTACAAGATTAATTCGATAAATGCCTGTCTGTATACACAGACAAAACATCCCAAAGGGGATAGGGGCGGGCGGCTTCAAGCGACAACAGGTGTTACGCGTTCATTAAGTGGCAATGACTTTTTTGGCGACAGCAAGTATTGCGAACATGAGCTTCATTAAGGGAAAGAATAGAAAAAATCATTAATGAAAATGGCAGGCGTCATTCGACTCTTATGATCAACAACTACGAAAGTTAATAAACTATACTCGTAATACCAATATGTTGTCGATGTCATTATAAGCACCTTTATGAGTACACAGAGAAAATGCCATGTTGACTAAACACTGAAAGCTAATTTTTTTCTAAATGGTTTTATTTTTTAAAAAAGAATTTTTGAAGTTGAGACATTTCATTACAATGCCAGAAAAACATATTCCATTTGTTTGGTTTATTTAATAAAACAGTATTAAATATTTCTCCGCGTGTATTTATTTTTGTTCTCTTCATATGCTCGTCGCTTAAAACCATATTGTCGCTGTAACAAAGATGAGTTCAATAGATGTTTTTGCAACTATTTGAGCATCGGGTGTAATAGATGAACTTGTATTTGAATCTACCTTTTAACCAATACCATCTGCCCACCCTTAGGCAATGTTTGTTTTGTGTACGCTGTTGGTATCAACATGGTGCGCAGGCAATAATTGATGCATGGTTTGGGTCTACCCCAACGAGAGGTGTGACAAAATTTGCAACTTAAATCTTGTCGCAATATTTTAAATAAAACTACATAGTCAAATCTATGTTAAGAGAGATGCAGAAATCAAAAAATATCAAACCTTTCGGGAAATCGTCTCTTAGTAGTATCGCTTAATAGGACTCTGCACCGTGTTGCCTTTTTTAAACATTCGTTAGACAAAAGTAATTTGAGTTATCTTAGGGCCTAAAGTTTTGCACAGAGTTATATTTGAGTGTAATATAGAAAAAATTGAAGTGTGGTCAAAGTCGGTCCCATATAAACCAATCTTCCGTATCAAATTCTTGGGCCTCCAGTGGGCGCGATTATTATCCAATTATATTTAACATCTTGCATAATGACTTTTGCTAAGGCTCTCAAGAACTCAGCCAAGTATTGTCGAAATCGGGATATAACCTGATATAGCTTCGATAGAAACCAGCCTCTTGACTTGAGTTAAGCCTATAGAAAGCCTTTAACTTATCAAACGACTGTACCTTTTCAGTTTTATTGATGTCTGGAGTTTATGTTAAGTTTTGGGGTTTGGTGTATTCAGAGGAATTATTTAGCGAACATTTTTGTAGAAGCTTCTTTCTAAAAAGGGGCCGAAAGGTGGTAACTTTTGAATGCATACATTGGGCAACAATCGATTTTTTTTTGGGTTTTTGAGCTATATCCAACCAACAATAAAAAAAATAATAACCTGCGATCATTGAGCTCGTCCCGAAAGAAAAAATGCCCTGACAGGCAAAAAACTTAAACATGAGAAAGTTCGGCAGAACCCGGCCGAAATTCGAACCTGGGTATATGGAGCAACAGCGAGAACCGTTGCCGTTATCTAGCGTTAGAAGCCAACAATAACACTTTCAACAGATACACAGAATAATGTGCATAACATGGGAGTAGTGTAATTGTTGTATACAAAAAATCTGCCGTTACACAAAAACATATGCATTGGGAAAAGTACAGCTATTGGACAGGTTTGTCTACCATGGTTAATGTGGTATTTGCATCTTAGAGGCGTTTTCGCAATAAATACTATACAAATGCAATATACGAACGTACGACGCTTGAAGCCGTCACACCTAATATGGTTGAATAGAAAATAGAAAGACTGTACGGAACCAGAAGTGCTAGTACATTGGAGACTACTACTACATTAATATAGTTGTGGGTGATATTCATTAGCAGACTTCAAGCGTTCAGGAAAAAAAAATAACAACAACAACAGCGGTTTCAGAAGTCATCAACATTGTTCTTGTATATCAACCATAACATATTGATGCTGGAAAAATGACAGCCAATTACCTTGAAATCACTAAGAAATAGAAAGCGATGTTGAAAAGATGTTGTACAACGGCTTAAGGGATTAGCTCGGTCCAGATTTAGATATGGTTCCCATATATATCTTTCATCCGATATGAAATTTTAAGGCAATAGAAACCACAGTTTGGTCCGATCTTTAGAATATTAAGTAGCTACAATTTTCAACCGATCTGCACAAAATTTGGCACTGACTGTTTCGTTACTAATACTTACATATCTGCAAAATTTCAGCAAAATCGGTTCAGATTTTGATATAGCTCATATATATATATGTACCGCCCGATTTGCACTTCAATGGCAGTAGTAGGTCCAATTTTCAACCGATCTGCACAAAATTTGGCACGTACTGTTTTGTTACTGATATTGACATATCTGGAATCGGTTAAGATTTAGATATAGCTCCCATATATATCTTTCATCCGATTTGCACTATTAAGGCTGTAGAAGCCACAATTTTGGTTCGATCTTCTTCAAATTTGGCGTGGAGTCGTTTTTGTAAAGTCTCAATGTATGTGCAAAATTTAATCAAAATCGGATCAGATTTACTTATAGCTGCCATATATATTTTCATCCGATATGCCTTTTAAAGCTGGAGAAGCCACAATTTTGGTCTGATATTCACCAAATTCGACGTTAAATTCTGTTTTTTACGTCCCAATATGTGTGCAATATTTCATCAGATTCGGATCAGATTTAGATATAGCTCCCATGTATATCTTTCATACGATATTATCTTTTAAGGCTGTAGTAGCCACAGTTTTGGTCCAATCTTTATACAATTTTGAAGGAGATGTTTTATATATGTTTTTATGAAAATCGGTTCAGATTTAGACATAGCTCCCATATATATCTTTAATCCAATATAGCCTTTGAAGGCTATAGAAGCCACAATTTTTGACCGATCTTTGCAAAATTTTGCATGAAATCTTTTATTTGAGATGTGCAAAATTTCATTAAAATCGATTCAGATTTAGATATAGCTCCCATATATATCTTTTATCCGATATGGCCGTTGAAGGCTATAGAAGCCACAATTTTGGTCTGATCATTGCAAAATTTTGCATGAGATGTGTTTTTTGACGTTGCAATATGTGTGCAAAGTTTCATAAAAATCGGTGCAGAATAAAATATAGTTCCCATATATATCTTCCATCCGATATGGCCTTATAAGCTATAGAAGCCACAATTTTGTTTTGATCTTCATAAACATTTGAGTGAGGTGTTTTATTGACAAGCGTTTAATTTTATTAAAGTCCGTCCAGATTTCGATTTAT
Source organism: Stomoxys calcitrans (assembly GCF_963082655.1). Taxonomy (NCBI): domain Eukaryota; kingdom Metazoa; phylum Arthropoda; class Insecta; order Diptera; family Muscidae; genus Stomoxys; species Stomoxys calcitrans. Next base: position 79,744,895 of record NC_081555.1, on the reverse strand, counting down.
GTAGGCCCCATGTATATGTTTCATATAAAATGGCCTTAAAGGCCCATCGCAAGAAAATCTTACAAGATTCTATTCAATATATCAATAGGTATGCAAAATTAAAGTCTGACTATATTTCAACATAGGTACACAGACTCCGCCCTACTTTTGCCTTTCCTTACTGGTTATTTACTTACTTTAATATGCTATGACAGATTATTTGTCCAATTAGCCAAACTTAGAATACCGTTTCAAGTGCCTCGATTTTCTGCGCTTCTTCTATAATCTCTGGCACAAAGTTTCGAAGAGTCTTTCACCACTTTATCTTTCCATCGCACTCTAGGTCGTCCCGGCTTGTGTGTACCACCGTGATCGCCTTCAAAAGACTTCTTCGCTGGTGCTTCGTCATTCATTCTGACAACAGAACTTAGCCAACGCAATCGTTATATTTTGATGCAAAGTATTCTAACGTCGTCATACAGTTGGTGGTTTACACGACGCCGATACTCTTAATGCAAACTGGTCCATAAATTCTACGAAGAATCTTTCTCCCAAACTCTCGAAGCACCGCCTCCTCTGCTTTCACAAGCAACCATGCATCGGAACCATTTAACAGCACGGGTAGAATCAATGTATTGAATAGTGTACTCTTCGTCTGCCGAGAGGTGGCCTTGTTTCTAAACTGCTTACTTAATTTAAAGTAGCATCTGTTTGCCATTACTATTCTTCGCTTTCTTTCAAAACTGGTGTCATTTGTTTCGTTGGCAATTTTCTCAAAGTTCTGGGTCCCAACTTTTCTTATCTGCCTGGATGTACAACGTTTTTGGAGTTGATACCATCCATTTTGTCCATTTACTGCTAGATCCACTTTCACTGATTCTGTTTCAATTCTTTCAAAGGCTGCAATTATTACTTCCGGCGACTGACCCATGATATCGATATCGTCGGCATAGGCGAGTACCATGTGTTTTATAGTGAGTAGTGTGTCATATTTATTTACATCTGCTTCTCCTATAATCTTCTACAGCAGTATATTGAAGAGATCACACGATAAGCTGTATCCTTGTCTAAAACCTCGTGTGGCATTAAATGGTTCTAAGAGATTCTTTCCTATTTTTATTGGGGAACGTGTAGTCTTGTTATTTTTGCAGGGATACCAAACTCAGGCATGGCTTGAAATACCTTTGAACGTGTAAGGCTTTCGAAAGCGGCTATGTAGGCAACAAGGAGATGGTATTGTAGATGTTGTTGTTGTCCTTCTCGGGTCTTTTCCAGTATTTGACGTAGTGTGAATATCTGGTCTATAGTGAATTTACCACGTCTAAAACCGCATGAATAGGGGCCCCAATTATCTCATTTACTTAAGGTTTTAATCTTTCACATAGTAAGCTCGAGTGTATCTTTTATGCTATGAGTGTATCTTGTATTCCGTTTTGTCTGATTTCTTGTGTACTAGACATAGTATGTTAGTGTTCCAATCTTGGGGTATGCATCCTTCTAGCCAGATCGCGCAGACAAGCTGATGGAAACGCCTTAGCAGCGAGTCGCTGGTCTAAATAAGTTCAGCAGGCAACCCGTCGGCTCATGATGCTTGGTTTTTCTTCAGTCGGCCGCTACTTCGACCTCATTCAGACTATTTTTTTTTAATATTCGTAGAATTTTGTAACCTTTCTAGCGATAAGTTTTACAAGCTCTAGCCGATCAGTCCATAAATAACTGTTTGGTAAGCAAATAAAAAAAATTTGACATAGTCGAGGTGGTCAACTTTCAAGCCCCATGGATCAGCCTCTGGAGCCACTAGGGTCCCCAAATTTGCACACTTTTAGGAAAACACCTCAACATTGACTACGTGAAGTTCAAAAATATCATTATCCGTTCAAAAGTTTAATTCCAAAATTTTCGATTTGGCAACACTATGTGCTGCAACACTGTGTGTGATTCAATGTTGCTGTGTTCAGAATATGACGAAACTATACCATAACCGTACTCAACGTCTTAAAAAATTACTAAATTTTGCCAACTTATATTAAGAGAAGGGATAAATCCGGGATTCTACATATTAAAATTTTTCTTTAAAACTGTAAATGTTGTTCAAAAATTTATTAAACAAGGATTATTTTTGGTATCTTTAGGAAGAATTGCTCAAAGCCAGTGGTACTATATTTAGTACTATCAAGGTCAGGTTAAGTTGGGTTGAAAAGTGAATGCGGATATAAATCCGCCCCATGCCTCTATGAACACACACCTAAGGCAGTAATCAGCTTGTTCTGCGCTCTAAAAACTATTATGAAACCTCTAAAAAAAAATTTTAAGTTAGGCATTCCGTGCTACTTACAAAATCATTATTTGCCTTCAACGCCACTCCCCTAAGTTGGTTCATGTCTGGTATTGTGTCCCTACCTAAGCGCCGGTATCTGTTAGACGCGAAAGCCGAACAATGAAAAAGGAAATTCTCCAACGTCTCATCATATTCCCCGCATGCCCTACTCATGTTATCACTTGCGGCACCAATTTTACATAAGTGAGCTCATAGTCCTATGTGTCCCGTTATGATACCAATAGCTATACCGACCTCCTTCTTACTTCCTTTCAGTTATAGCCTTGTCTTACGATATGGATCTCCCCATAGGATTTTCGCCGTCCTACCGACCGTTTCGCTGTTCCAAAATGTTGCATGCGCATTTGTCCCCCACTCCCTTAACTCGGACTTCGTCGATCCGAAAGGCTTCGGCTTAACCAAGTTTATTGACAGCAGTCTTCTGGCCTTCACCGCCAAATCATCTGCCCTTTCATTCCCTCTTGATCCGTTATGGCACGTCAACCAAACGATGCGGATTTTGCTATCCTCAGGGAAGGCGTTAATCTCCTTCATACCCTGCAAGACTGTTCGTGACCTTACCGTCCTGGTTGTTATTGCCCTTATTGCAACTTTACTGTCGGTAAAGATGTTCGCACTCGACGTCCTCGCGTTAGCACCACACCTCTTCACGAATTCCGTGATCGCCCGGATCTCCGTCTGCAGGACCGAATTATGGTTAGGTAGTCTAAAACAGATCTCAGTCCCTGGGTTCTCAATGTAAACCCCCAGGCCCACTCTGTCCTCTAGCTTTGATCCATCCGTGTAACATGATCTTCCAGATGGCAATACTAGGGTTCCGTCAATCCAAGATGGCAGCAGTGCCTCGCACTGGACTTTAAGGTTCATCTCCGTTATCCGTTCGGAAAAATCTTCCATTCCTTCCAGATTTCTTATCGTCGCCTCGATTATACCGCGATGGTATGAGCTGCTCCCATCCTCAATCCATTCTCACATCGCCTTAAGTCTCATAGACGAAGTGGCTGCCTCACACTTAATCTGTATGTCAATGGGTCGGATATCTAGAATAGTTTCCAATGCCCTAGTGGGAGTGGTCCTCATCGTTCCGCCTATGCCAAGACAACATATTCTGAACCTGTTGTATGGTCCTTATGTTGCACTTTTTCTCCATAGCAGTCCTCCAAATTACTGAGGCGTTAGTAAGTATCGGTCTAATCACGCTCCTGTAGAGCCAGTGGACTATCCTAGGATTTGGGCCCCATTTCGAGCCTACGGCTCGTCTACATAGTGCCCAACATCTGTGAGCCTTCCCAGTACGCTCCTGAATGTGACACATCCAATTCAGTTTCCTGTCCAAGATCACACCTAAGTATTTGACCTTGTCAGATATCGAAATCGTCCTATTGGGGAAACGTGGTGCGTTAAATTGGCCCACCTTCGTCTTCCTCGTGAACAGACATATTTCAGTCTTCTCTGGATTAACATTGAGACCTCTGGGTCTAGCCCAGTCATATGCCATATGCAAGACCCTTTCGGCCCTTCCGCATAGCCCATTCTTACCCCTTAGAAGTATTATTACATCGTCTTCGTAGCAGACGGGTTCAAATCCCTCCTCCGTCAGCATCCGAAATAGGTCATTTATGGTGGTCACCCATAGAAGTGGCGATAAAATTTCCCCCTGTGGCATGTCCTGTGCCACTTTCTTCCTTATATTTATGTCATGCGACACACAATTTATCCACCTGTACCTTAGCATATGATTTATCCAGTCTTTAAGGACCGGGTCCACCCAGTACTGGTCTAAGGATTGGTTCAGTGTGTCAGTCGTCACATTGTTAAAAACCCCCTCGATGTCAATGCATACCCCCAGTGTGTACGTGTTGGCATCGAAGGATTCTTCTATTTTTTGCACAACCTCGTGCAGGGCAGTCTCCACCGACCTTCCCTTGGCAAAGGCATGCTGTTTATATTTGAGCAGCTCGCTGGATGTCATACTCTTTATCATGGTGTCCGCAATACGTTCCATGGTTTTGAGTAGAAAGGACGTAAGGCTTTTGGGTCTGTAAGCCTTTGGTGTCGTATAACCAGCCTTGGCTGGCTGGGGTATAAACAGCACCCTTGCCTCCTGCCAGGCTTTCGGAGTATAAGAATGTCCTAGGCATGCTGTGAAAATTTTGGCCAGCCGAGGCGCCAGATAGTCTGCCTCTTTCTGTAGTACCGCCGGAAATATTCCATCAGGTCCTGGTGACTTACATCGATATTAAGTATCTGTGAAGAAATTTAAAACGGCTAGCTTTACGCGTTCGACCTCTATTGTGATTTCGACAGATGGACGGACATGGCGAGATCGATCTAGAACGACGAGACGATCAAGAATATATATACATTATGGGGTCTAAGACGATTATTTCGAGGTGTTACAAACGGAATAACTAGATTAGTACACCCCCATTCTATGGTGGTAGGTATAACAAGTAAAAGTGTGCTAAGTTCGGCCGGGCCGAATTTTATATACCCTCCACCATGGATCGCATTTGTCGAGTTCTTTTTCCGGCATCTCTTCTTAGGCAAAACAGATTTGAAAAAGATTTGCTCTGCTATTAGAGCGATATCAAGATATGGTCCGGTTTGGACCACAATTAAATTATATGTTGGAGACCTGGGTAAAATGTCAGCCTATTGTGCCCTTTGTGGGCTCAAGAAGTAAAATAGAGAGATCGATTTATATGGGAGCTGTACCGGGCTATACACCGTTTCAGACCATAATAAACACGTATGTTGATGGTCATGAGAGAGCCAAATCGGATAGGAATGGCGCCCTCTAGAAGCTCAAGAAATCAAGTCCCCATATCTGTTTATGTGACAGCTATATCTGGTTATAAACCGATTTGAACCATAGCACAGTTGTTGGATATCATAACAAAATACTACGTACCAAAATTCTTTCAAATCGGTTAAGAATTGCGCCCTCTAGAGGCTCATGAAGTCAAGACCCTAGATCGGTTTATATGACAGCTATATCAGGTTATGGACCGATTTTAACCATATTTGGCACAGTTGTTGGCACTCTAGAGGCTCAAGAAGTCAAGACCCTAGATCGGTTTATATGGCAGCAATATCAGGTTATGGACCGATTCATACCATACGGCTAGCTTTACTCCTGCGGAAGTTAGCGTGCTTTCGACAGACAGACGGACGGACGGACATGGCTAGATCGACATAAAATGTCACGACGATCAAGAATATATATACTTTATGGGGTCTTAGACGAATATTTCGAGTGGGTACAATCAGAATGATGAAATTAGTATACACCCCATCCTATGGTGCAGGGTATAAGAAAAGCGTGACGACATTTTTCTCCGTCTCTTAAGAGGACAACAACTTTGTGTCTTTTCGCGGAGAAATGATAGACAAAAGAAATTCAATGTCATTGCCGAATAATGCGCACATAAATAATCTAAATAAACACATTTATATTATTAATAAACAAGTAAAGACGGGCTAAAGTCGAGCGAAGCCGACCTTTTGATATCCTAAACCACATTGTATGTACTGGCTAAGTCGTCGAATTTAAAATGTGCTAAATTTTGATTTTTTTAGATGATCGATTGATAAATGGGTTAGCATAGGCCTTAAAAGTGAAAATCGGGAGATGAATATATATGGGAGCTATATCTAAAACTGAAAAAATTTCTTTGAAATTCATCAGTCAAAAGAGTTATAAGAGAAACCTTCGTGCCAAATTTTGTGTATATATGTTAACAAATTACTATATTATTGAGTATTATTCAACGAAAATATATGTGGGAGCTATATCCAAATCTGAATCGATTTTTTCCCATTTCAATAGGTTTTGTCCCAATAAAATGCTTGTGCCAAATTTGAAGACGATCCGATGAAAATTGCGACCTGTACTTTGTATACAAATTAACATGGATAGACGGACAGACAGACGGGCAGATGGACGGATATAGCTAAATCGAATCAGAAAGTGATTCTGAATCGGTCAGTATACTTACCAATGGGTCTATCTCTCTTCCTTCTGGGATTTACAAACAAATTCACCACGTTATAATACCATGCACCACTGTAGTGGTGTAGGGTATAAAAAATGCTTATTATTTGGATTTGCCGGGTAACTGACAGGAAGTGTTTCTAATTCAAACGCCCACATTTTTTGTGTAAAAATATTTCAATGATTCAAAAATGTGTGGAAATAACCAAAATTTTTTAACCATTTACTTTTGCTCGATATGACCACACTTGCTTTAACTTTTGTTCTGAGTCGTTAAAGAAACAAGTTGCAAGCTGTAATATGTAATATGCCGGTATTTTGGCCCATTTTTGTTCAATGGACTTCATCGCATTCATACGGCCAAATATTTAAGTCTTGACCTTGCTCTCTAAAGTGACCCAAATAGAAAAGTCCGCCGGATTGGCATCTGGAGAATTGGACAGCAATTGTGGAACAACTGAAGTGTGAAACATGATTTTTTAGCCATTCTTGTTTTCCCGATAATAAAGTATTCTTCCCGATAATAAATTGCATTTACGTTGACCGATTTGACTTGGTTTGAGTTAAACTTCAAAGGGTTCATGTCGACCGTAGTACCACCAAATCTACAATTGGTTGTTTCTTCCATGTCTTCAAGATTTGACATCATTTGTTCTTGGCCCATAGTAATTTTAGCTCGTTAAATTCCTTCCATAGTTTTCCTTTCCTTGGCTACAATTTGGCAACATATATTTTGTCAAATTCAGATTGTCATGAATTAAGCCATTCCAACTTTTTGTCGCCCATTTATTTTTTGTATATTAGCCTTTAATACGAAGAAAGTGTTTATTTACTTTTTTCATATTATAATTACACTCAAATACCTATATTTAAACTTTTATACCCACCCCCGAAGGATGGGGGTATATTCATTTTGTCATTCCGTTTGCAACACATCGAAATATCCATTTCCGACTCTAGAAAGTATATATTCTCGATCAGCGCAAAAATCTAAGACGAACTAGCCATGTCCGTCCGTCTGTCTGTTGACATCGCGCTACAGCCTTTAACAAGTAAAAGCGTGCTAAGTTCGGCCGGGACGACTCTAATATATACCCTCCACCATGGATCGCATTTGTCGAGTTTTTTTCTGCCACTATTAAATTATATGTTAAAGACCTGTGTAAAATGTCAGCCAATTCGAATAAGAATAAGAATAAGAAGTATAATAGAAAGATCGATTTATCAGGTATCAGGCTAGAGACCGATGCAGACCATAATAAACACGTATGTTGATGGTCATGAGAGGATCCGTCGTACAAAATTTTAGGCTAATCGGATATTAATTGCGACCTCTAGAGGCTCAAGAAATTAAGATCCCAGATCGGTTTATATGACAGCTATATCAGGTTATGAACCGATTTGAACCTTATTTGGCACAGTTGTTGAAAGTAAGAATAAAATACGTCATGCTAAATTTCAGCAAAATTGCGCCCTCTACAGACACAAGAAGTCAGGACCCAAGATCGGTTTATATGTCAACTATATCAAAACATGGACCAATATGGCCCATTTACAATCCCAACCGACCTACACTAATAAGAAGTATTTGTGCAAAATTTCAAACGACTAGCTTCACTCCTTCGAAAGTTAGCGTGCTTTCGACAGACAGACGGACGGACGGACATGGCTGGATCGACAAAAAATGTCACGACGATCAAGAATATATATACGAAATTAAATAGTATACCCTCATCCTATGGTTGAGGGTATAAAAATAGAGATATTAAGCTGAAATTTTACACAGATTCTTTTTTTTTTGTCCATAAGCAGGTTAAGTTCGAAGATGGGCTATATCGAACTATATCTTCATATAGTCCCCATATAGACCGATCCGCCAATTTAGGGCCTTAGGCCCATAAAATCTACATTTATTATCCGATTTTGCTGAAATTTGGGACAGTGAGTTGCTTTAAGCCACTCGATATGTCTTCAATTTGGTCAAGATTGGTCAAGATTTGTATATAGCTGTCACATAGGCCGATCCTCCGATTTAAGGTCTTAGGCCCATAAAAGGCGCATTTATTGTCCTATTTTGCCAAAATTTGGGACAGTGAGTTGTGTTAGGCCTTACGACATCCTTCTTCAGTTTGGCGAAGATCATTTCAGATTTGGATATAGGCGCCATATAGATCGATCACTCGATTTAAGGGTTTCGGCCCTTAAAAGGCGTATTTATTGTCCGTTGTCGCTGAATTTTAGGACATTGAGTTGTGTTAGGCCCCTCGACTTCCTTCTTCAATTAGGCCCAGATGGGTCCAGATTTGAATATTGCTTCCATATAGACCGATCTCTCGATTTAAAGTTTTAGGCCCATAAAAAGCGCATTTATTGTCCGATATCGCCGATATTTGGGACATTGAATTGTGTTATGCGCTTCGACATTCTTCTTCAATTTGGCTCAGATCATTCCAGATTTGCTATATAGCAGCCATATAGACCAATCTCTCGATTTAAGGTTTTAGGGCCATAAAAGCCGCATTTATTGTCCGATTTCGACGAAAATTGGGACAATTTGTGTTAAGCTCTTCGACATTTTTCTGAAACTTGGCCCAAATCAGTCCAGATTTGGATATAGCTGCCATATAGGCCGTTATCTCGATTTAAAGTATTGACCCCATAAAAGACGCATTTATAATCCGATTTCACTGAAATTTGACACAGTGACTTATATTAGGCTTTTCGACATCCGTGCCGTATATGGTTCTGATCGGTTAATTTGTAGATATAGCTACTAAAAAGATCAATATTTTGTTAAACACAATTGAACAATGACTCGTACTTATTAGTATTTGGTGCTAATCGGAACATATTTTGAAACAGCTGGGGTATGAGGTATGCATTTTTCACCGGATTTTGACGAAAGTTGGTTTACATACAAACCCGAGGTGGTAGGTATCAAAAGTTCGGCCCGGCCGTGCTTAAGTCCTTTTTACTTGTTTTAAACTATTTATTTCAAATAACAATTCTATTCAATTGCACCTGAACTCTTTCACGTATGCGGTAATTCAGCCCGTGGTTTTACTACTTCTTTTCGCCTAAATCATTCATTGCGTATTATTATAATTTTTTTCATTAGTATTATTTCCTAGATGCACCCAGTACTTTCAATTCTATTTCATGCCCCTATTATTAATAACTTCTGAACAGTCCCTACAGATGTTTTGTTCCACAACTATCTGTGTTTTGTTCCACAACTTTATTGACAACCATCACAGGCAACAAACTAATTTGTTCCGTGATGCGATGAAATTGAGTGCAAAACCGTTTTCTGTTTTCCTTTCTCGCCTTTTGTCCGGCATGCCCGGCTAGGTAGATGAACGGCAATAGGTGCAAATGAGGATAGTACTAACGTTCGGGACGAGAAGCTATCAATATTGCTGCTACACTTTCTCTATGAAGTTGGTTCGTCTTTACACTTGCATTTTGCGACATTTGTAGTTACAGCTGCCAATGCTGATGCTACCACATCTCCAATTTGCTGTTATTGTCCTCTTTTGTGTTCAGGATGTCATTGGTAATTTTCAAGTTTTTTTGCGACAACAAATGTAAATGTCTGTAGGTCTGAGGACAAAAATGTCTACATTAAAAGGTAGGGCAATAGATACTATACTTTTTTAAAACTTCTTTATCAACCTTATACTATATATTGTTGCTGCTAGAAAGTAATCAATTTTGACACTTTTTAAAAGAATTTTTAGGAACACAACACCTAAAATTTGTTTTAGAATAATTCGTCCAGCAGCCTTGAAATGCTATAACCCGCACATTTATACAACAAGTCAGCCGCAAAATAACTTCCGAGCCAATACGGGCACAATGTGGGAGTCAAATGAAAGTCCTTTTATAGTGGAGTATACATCCTTAACTGCTTTGTTGCACCAAAGGTTCACATCCGATAACAGAACGGAGCAGTGGCAATCCATTGCTCACCCCATGAAAAATTACGCGAAATCCGGCCTTGGGTAATAGATGCCACCTCCAAGCAAATCACGACCAGGAGCGTCGAAATTATAAAGGGTGATTTTTTATTTATTATCTTTTTGACAACACTAGTTTAAACAGCTCACACACGTGAGTAACCACGAATCATCTTACAAACAAACAATGATTGCAAATTATTTAATTTTATTATAAAAATGCGTGCTCTGTTAGAAAGCTCATCGCGCGCATTTTCCATTTTATGTACGAAGCTCATTTTTTGGCTCAATGGGTACGTAAATAAGCAGATTTGTCGATTTTGGAGTGATGATCAGTCAGAAGCATTGCAAGAGCTACTAATGCATGCAGAAAAAGTCACAGTTTGGTGCGGTTTGGGGCTGGGGGCATTATTGGACTGTACTTCTTCAAAGATGATGTGAATCGTTACGTAACTGTGAATGGTGATAACCAACTTTATTTGCCCAAAATGCCACACAGCACGCGTAAAATGGACTTATTGAGAGGCGAGTTCGGTGAAGATTTTAGATCACGTTCGGGACCGGTCAATTTGCCGCCTAGATCGTGCGATTTAATGGACTTTGGACTTTTTTTGTGGGGCTAAAGCCCTATATAGACCAATCACAACAACATGGGACACAAATGAAAGGACCAAGTGTTTGCGGTCCACCCCAACCCCCAAAACACCGCTAAATTGGACTTATTTTCCGACGATGACAATATGAGACTCAAATGAAAGGTATTTTCGAGTTGAATACGAATCTGATATGCAAATGTGGACAAAGTTTCAAGGGGTCCACCTCTTCCCCAAAACACCACACAAACAGGACTTATTTACGATATGGGGCTCAAATAAATGGTATTTGAAAGTCGAATACGTATCTGATATCCAAATGTGGGACGAAGTTTCTGGGGGTCCACCCCTTTCCATAACAGGACTTATTTGCTGACCATGGCAGTATGGGGCTTAAATAAATAGTAGTTGAGTGTCGAATAATAATCTGATATCCAAATATGGGGCCAAGTATTAAGGGGACCGCCCCTCCCCAAAAACACCCCCAAAGAGGACCAATTTACAACCATATGGGGCTCAAACAAAGGTCTTCGAGAGTAAAGCACGAATATGATATAAATATTCGGGAAATAATGTCTATGGGGCCACCCCACCCAAATAGGGCGTATTTGTTGACCATGGCAATATTGTGCTCTAATAAGAGTTATTTTAGAGTAGAACACGCATCTGATATATATTTTCAGGGCCAAGTCACTGAGTGGCCGCCCCATTCCAAAAACACTCCCCAAACCGGGCATGTTGGCCGACTATGGACATATGGAGCAGAAATTAAAAGTATTTGGGAGTACACCACAAATTTGATGTCAACATTCGATAGCAACTGCTTAGGAGACGTCCCACCCCCCATAACAACCCCCAAATGGGACGATCGTTTTTAGGGCTATACAGCCGAACATACTTGCTGACTTTTTCAATAAGGAGTTTAAATGAAAGGTTAAAAAACGAATTTAATATCCAATTTTGAGGCCAATGGCAATGTGGGCTTCAAATAAATCATATTTTAGAGTAGAGCTGAAATATTTTCAGGGAAAAGTGTTTGGGGGATCACCCCACTCCCCAAAACACCCCTAAATCGAGCATATTTACCGACCATGTCTATGTGGGGCTCAAATGAAAAGTATTGGGGAGTAAAGCACGAAATTGATAGAATACGAATCTAATATCCAAATTTGTACCATGTATTTGGGGCACCTCCGCTTCCCCAAAACAACTCTAATTCGGACATATTTACCGATCATGGGAATTTGTAGCTCAAATGAAAGGTATTTGGGATAAGAAAACTAATGTGATGACTAAACCGGCATTTCAGTCCATATGGCAGCTATATCTAAATAAAGTCATATTTTTTCCAGTTCCAGAACTGAACCTGCAAATTTCCACACTTTATCTCAAATTTTGATGGCTATAGTATTATTTCAACAGACGGAGGGACAGACGCACGAATATCTTTTAATCGTCTTAGAATTTAACAACGATCAATCCATTTGTAGGGTCGGAAATGGATATTTCGATGTGTTGCAAACGAAATGACAAAAATTTCAATAAATACAAAATTTCTTTTAAATTATAATTTTGAGTTTAATGTTAAATTGAATTGACAAACCAATACCATTTTCATCTTCCAATTAAGAACCCTATTCAATTAAATGAGTTTGTGTTTGTATGAAACTCCGTATTACTATGTCATATGTGTCTTGTATGCTTTGTACTAAGGAGCGTAGTGTTTGTGTGTGTGTAGTATATTTTTATTGCATTGTCACCGTCCGGTGTGCAACGATGAAATGGTCAATAATTGTTTGCATCTGTGTTGAGAGTGGGTGGTATTGAATTGTTGGTCTTCGTGACCAAAGGCATTCACCCTATGTGCGATGGTCATCGCCTGTGGTAGAGGTGTGGTAGTGTGTAGGATGTGCGTATATGGCATTTTTGTATCTGCGATTGTGGGCGTCAATTGTTTACATCCCTGTCGCCTTGCTGCCATAAGGCGGTATCCGCCGATTGCTTCTTTTGCGTTGGGTTATTGTCATTTATGGTGTGAAATGACAACAAAACGTTTTAATTAATTTTCTTTGAGTTGGACTAAAGCTGTTAAAGTTAAACAGTCTGCTCTTAATGCCTTTCACACAAAGAAAAAATTGTGAAGCACTGCTTGTGCTGCCCGATTAAAGTTTACGATATTTTTCACCCAGGGACTTAACAATTTAATGTGATTTTGTTCAGTCAACTGAAATCAGCGAAATGATGTTTGATTCGAATAGATTGAACAATTTAAATGAAATGAATATTATAATTTTAGTTTTGTAACCAAAATGAAGTAATGTTTTAATGTTTTGTTTTTAAATTTGACTGAATGGACTTATGATACAATTAAAACCAGTAAGGAAAGGCACATGTCGGGCGGTGCAGACTTTATAATACCCTACACCTACCCTATAGGTACAAAGTGGGAGCTAAGTCTAATTCTGAAACAATTTTGATGGACCCCGCCGGATGTTTTCAGATGAGTTGTTAAACAATCCGCATCACAATTCGAGCAAATATGTTCAAACTATAACAAAACAAATGGGAGCTATATCAAATTCTAAACCGATTTCGAGCAAACTTCTCAGATAATGTGGTACTCGTCGAGAAAAGCGTTGTGCAAAATGTTGGCAGGATTGGTCAAAAAATGCGATTGCAATGGCTCTAGAAGTGAAAATCGGGCTATATACATATTGTATATGACAGCTATATCTAAATATGAATCAATTTCTATGAAATTCATCTATAATGTCGAGAGTCAAGAGAAAATCCTACCTGCCATATTTCAAGAAAATCGTTAACAAATGACCATTTGATTGCAATATTACTGCAAATCGGACGAACATATATATATATATGGGAGCCATGTCTAACTCTGAACAGATTTTGAGCAAACTTTATAGATATTGTGGATGTCGTTGAGGAAATCGTTGTACACTAGGAGTGGAAATCGGGCTATATATATATATATATGTATATATATATATATATATATATATATATATATATATATATATATATATATATATATATATATATATATATATATATATATATATATATATATATATATATATATGAGATCTATACCTAAATCCTGACCGATATGGGAGATATATTCAAATCTGAACCGATTATTTTCAATTTCAATAGGCTTCGTCTCTAGGCCGAAAAATATGCCCATTTCAAATTTAAAGACGATCGGATGAAAATTGCGACTAGCAGTTTGTACACAAATTAACATGGACACACAGACGGACATAGCTAAATCGAATCAAAAAGTGATTTTGAGTCGATCGATATACTTATCAATGGGTCTATCTCTCTTCCTTTTAGGTGTTACAAACTAGTTCACTAAGTTATAACAACCACTACTGTTGCAGTGGTGAATTGTGCCTGCGTGTATCACTTCCTGATTAGATTTAGCCATATCCGCTTGTCTGTCCGTTTCTATATAACCGAACTGCAGCTCGTATTCATTATCTAATCGTAACGAAATTTTCTACATATCACACAGGATGGATAAAGAATCGCCCGTTAGAGCAAACATAAGTCTCAGCTAAATATCATCAAAATAGGTTTTCATGGCTGCAATATCCACCATCTGAGGCACTGAATTTTGTGCTACGATTAATAGTAGTTCTGAGATTCAGGGAGCTTTCTCTTAGGACAAGCAGCAGCAATGGATATTGTAGTATCCCTTGTACAATGACCCATATACCAGGCAGTGTGGATTACATATTGTCTGAGTCGAGAAGGTTACCCGATCACTGTAGTATATATTAAGCAAAGATTTTTGCAATAAAAGAAGTAGTGGAATGGCTAAGATGTAATGTATTGACGACGCACAGTGGGATGGGAAACAAAATTAGTGAAATACGTCTGCCATTTGTTGTTGTTGTTGTAGCAGTGTGTTGTACACTGAGGCGGCAGCCCTTGCCGATGGAAAACTCCATCGGGTCAATCCGGTACGTACAACCGGCTGCCATGGGATTGTCTGCTATTTGTGAACGGATAAAGATGAATTTTATATGGCTATAGCTGAGGTGTTGTCCAGACTATGTGCAAAATTTCGGGTGCGTGATATTTTTTATAGTGTCCAAGAAAGTCAACTAAAAAAATGGTTGTTTTGAAGTTTTCGTTAAAGCTTGTCTATTAATTTATTTTTTATGAGATATTTCTTAACCGATTTTTAATTTAAGTTAAGGTTTGATTCTTCAGTCTAAAGTTGCAAGTGCAATTCAAACAATTATAAGCGTGCTAACTTCGGTTGTTCCGAATCTTATATACTCTCCGCCATGGACTCCGTTTTTCAATTTTCATTCCCGGCATCTCTTTATGGGCAATCAAAGGATAATGGGTAAAACTTTCTACACTATTGGAGCTTTTCAGGTAATGAACCGATTCGGACCATACTTGGTTTGGATTTTGGATACCATAGATTTTGGAAGTCATAGTGCAACATTTCATCCAACTCGATATGAATTGCGACCTATAGGGGCTCAAGAAGTAAAATTAGGAAATCAGTTTATATGGGAGCTATACCAGGTTATGGACCGATTTAGACCATATTTGTAAGTCCATACGAGAGGTCGTTGTGCAAAATTTTAGACAGTGTTCAGGAATTGTGCCCTTTAGAGGCTCAAAAAGTACAGGGTGCGCCAGAGAAACTTACTTATTTGAAAGGTCAATAAAAACAAACCATTCGAAACAATACAATACACAATGACAGTTATCGTTTTCATTTCTTTATTTGAAAACACAATGTCAAAAATTTTTTCATGCAATATTGAAGATGATTTTCGTCACATTTCTTGACGAAAATACCAAAAATACTTATACTGGGCAGGATGTTTGCAAAATCGGCATTTTTCAGTAAAATGGCAGCAGAAACCTCAATTCTTGGATGGCGCGAAAAAATGCATACCCTGGGTTCTACCTGACAAACCTATTACCTCTTATTTTGTTTCCCATTTCACTGTGCGACAAGGGGTTCTGACAGCCAGGCAACCATTATTTCCCAATATCTAATATTTTGATATAAGCTAATTCTTAATAATATAGGAATACATAATATTCCAAGATTAAGATGTTAACTTTACACATTGAGTGCCAATCGGTTTTGATGAAAACCTTCCCTGAAGTCCATTTTTAACTTAATAAACCTCAATAAATCATCTTAGACCCATGCTTGATTTAGCAAAAATATTCAGTAAAGGATTCTTTATTTAAAAAGTCGCAACAAATTTCACTCGATGACATATATAAAAGAACTAAAAGCTCTACGTAAAACCCCACGACGGGTAGGTGTAGTACGGAAACGTATTTTTTAGCGAAATCGCGGAATTCCCTAATTCAGCAAATCGTGTATAACAACTATATCCTAACATGTACCGACCTGAACCATATTCGGTTTGGATGTCGACGGTCATTATAAAACCCACTGTTCCAAATTTTATCGAAACAGGGTAATAAATGGGTTTAAGACCATATATATCAACTATATATATAAACCATATATATCAACTAAGACCACCTATATCTAAACACAGTCCGATCTAGACCATACTCGTTCCGCATGTCGCCAGGACAAACAAAACCCAATGTCCTAAATTGGAAACAAATCGGGTGGTAAGCACGCCTGTTATGGGCTTAAGATCAAAAATCACTAGCTCGGTCTAAATGGCAGCTATGTATATCTAATTATGGACCGATATGTGTCCGCGGTCTTAAATTTCAGGGAAATTGGACAGTAAAAGCTGATTTTTGAAGACCATAACCAAATATGCGACGGACGAACATGTCGACCTAGTCATGTTTCATCCTTCTGTCCGTCCGTCTGTCTTTCGAAAGCACGTTAACTTTCGAAGGAGATAAGCTAGCCGCTTGACATTTTGCACAAATACTTTTTTTAATGTAGGTCGGTTTGGATTGTAAATGGGCCAAATCGGTCCAAGTTTTGATATAGCTACCATATAAACCGATCCTGGATCTTGACTTCTTGAGCCTCTAGAGAGCACAATTCTGTTCCGATATGACTGAAATTTCGCACGTGGTGTTTGGTATCACTTTCCATATCTGCGCTTAGTATGGTTCAAAACGGTCCATAACCTGATATAGCTGCCATATAAACCGATCTTTGGTCTTGAATTCTTGAGCCTCTAGAGGGCGCAATTTTCGTCCGATATGACTGAACGTGGTGTTTTGGTATCACTTCCAATCGGTTCATAATCTGGTATAGCTATCATATAAACCGATCTTGGATCTTGACTTCTTGAGCCATTAGAGCGAGCAATGCTCATCCGATTTGGCTGAAATTTTGCAAGAGATGTTTTGTTATGACTTCCAACAACTGTGCTAAGTATGATTCGAATCGGTACATAACCTGATATAGCTGCCATATAAACCGATCTTGGGTATTGACTTCTTGAGCCTCTAGAGAGCGCAATTCTTATCCGATTTGCCAGAAAATTTGTACAACGGGTTCTCTCATGACCTTCAACATACGTGTCTTATATGGTCTGCATCGATCAATAGCTTGATGCAGCTCCCATATAAACCTATATCCCGATTTTGCTTCTTGACTCCCTACAAATCGCAATTCTTATCCGAATGAACTGAAATATTATACAATGACGTCTACAATGTTCAGCATTCAATAGCATAACAGTTCTTATTCAATATTTTTTGTTTGTCTACAAAAAGAGATACCGCGCATAGAACTCGACAAATGCGATCAATGGTGGAGGGTATATAAGATTTGGCCCGGCCGAACTTACTATGCTCTTACTTGTTAAATATAGTTTTTGATTTTGCTAATTCAAGATCTCAACCTGCATATAGACAAAATAATAATCTGTGCCAAACTTTAGCTCCATATGGACATGAGCTTTAATATAGCCCCACAAAAAATAGTCAAAAGGCGTTCAATCGCACCGTTAGTTGTGTTAGACCCTTCGATATCCCTCGTCAATTTGGCTCCGATCGGTTCAGATTTTGATATAGCTACCATATAGACCAATCCTCCGATTTTGGGTGTTAGGCCCATGAAAGCACATATATTAACCGATTTTGCTGAAATTTTGGACAGTGAGTTGTGTAAGGCCCTTCGACATCCTTCATCAATTTGGTCCAGATCGGTCCAGATTTGGATATAGCTGCCATATAGACCGATCCTCCAATTTAGGGTCTTAGACCCATAAAAGCCACATTTATTTTCCGAATTTGCTGAAATTTGGGACAATTAGTTGTGTTAGGCCCTTCGCTATCCCTCGTCAATCTGGCTTAGATCTGTTCAGATTTGGATATAGCTACCATATAGACCGATCTCTAGGTTTTAGGTTTTGGGGCTATAAAACGTGCATTTATTGTCCGATGTCGCCGCAATTTGGGACAGTGAGTTGTGTTAGGCCCTTCGACATCCTTCTTCAATTTCACTCAGATCGGTCCAGATTTGGATATAGCTGCCATATAGGCCGATCTCTCGATTTAATGTTTTGGGCTCATAAAAGGCGCATTTATTGTCCGATGTAGCCGAAATTTGGGACAGTGAGTTAGGTTCAGCCGCCAGACATACTTCTGTATTATGGCACAGATTTGGATATAGCTGCAATATAGACCGAAATCTCGATTTAAAGTCTTGGCCCCAAAAAAGGCGCATTTATAATCCGATTTAACTGAAATTTGACACAGTGACTTATGTTAGGCTTTTCGACATCCATGTTGTATATGGTTCAGATCGGTTTATTTTAAGATATGGCTACTAAAAAGATCAATATTTTGTTATACACAATTGAACAATGGCTTATACTTATTAGTATTTGCTCCAAATCGGATCATATTTCGATATAACTGCTATGGGACATAAAGTATGCAAATTTCACCGAATTTTGATGAAAGGTGGTTTACATATATAGCCGAGGTGGTGGGTATCCAAAGTTCGGCCCGGCCGAACTTAACGGCTTTTTACTTCTTTTTTACTTACTTCATATGCCGAGTAAAAATAAGATGCCAAAGAAAGAAAAAAGTGTACAACTGCAATAACGTGGAAATCTCTTGTATTTCTGATTTCCAGTTTTGCCATCTTTTTTTATTTTATCTCCAATAAATTAGGAAAACTTTAGGACTTATAAAGACATGATGCAATTTTTAGCCATATACGGCAACAGTTGGATGCATTTTTTACGGGACATCTTTTACATTATCTTTTAGATCGATTTTAGGAAATAATACCGGAGGAGAAATTAACGGTATTATTTAAGCAGAACGTAGATGGCTCGTCGTTAAAATTGATATTTTGTTGTTGAAATATTTAATAGTTATAGTTGCAAAATATTATCAATTTGTTTGGGTAAAGTATTATCGAAATAGAAGTCGTTTAAAACCAATTGACCGACACAAACGATAGCCTGTTAAAATAATAAAACTTGTTTGAGAGCAAAAATGAGCGCTAATGAAAAAATTTCATCGAGAATACTGTAGCTGAATCGGTGAAACAGTAACTATAAAGATATTCGCAAAGACAACCACACTTTGAAGGCTTTGAAAGATTAGGATCGGCCTATAAATAGCGTGTTAGCAAGCAATACAAAATTCAGCTCTGACTTTAACCAAATGTCTCCGCCGAAGGGCCCGACCTCGCTTCCAAAAGCGTCCACAATTTTCAAAAAAATCCTTAGGTGTCTTAACCAATTTCATAGCAATAGAAAAATGTTTGCAAGTTTCGATTTTGAAAAAATGTGGGGTGGACCCCCCCAAAATAAATTTCTGGCTACGTCCCTGGCTCCCATATATATGTTCAGCAGATTTTGAGAAATATTGCAATAGAGTGGTCATTTGTAAACCGATTCTCTCGAAATTTAGAAGCAAGGCTATTCTAATGACTTTTAATATTACAGATGCATTTCATAGAAATGTTCGTTAGATTTTGAGTAATTTGCAATAATGTTGTCATATGTCACCATATGTATGTGGTTGATGTATGTATTATGTGTCTGTCAGACCATCTTTGGCTATAATGCTGTAATATAAAGGGTGATTTTTTTGAGGTTAGGATTTTCATGCATTAGTATTTGACAGATCACGTGGGATTTCAGACATGGGATTTCAGAAAGATGCTCAGTATGCTTTGACATTTCATCATGAATAGACTTACTAACGAGCAACGCTTGCAAATCATTGAATTTTATTACCGAAATCAGTGTTCGGTTCGAAATGTGTTCATTCACCGTAACGTTGCGTCCAACAGCATCTTTGAAAAAATACGGTCCAATGATTCCACCAGCGTACAAACCACACCAAACAGTGCATTTTTCGGGATGCATGGGCAGTTCTTGAACGGCTTCTGGTTGCTCTTCACTCCAAATGCGGCAATTTTGCTTATTTACGTAGCCATTCAACCAGAAATGAGCCTCATCGCTGAACAAAATTTGTCAAAATTTGAACACATTTCGAACCGAACACTGATTTTGGTAATAAAATTCAATGATTTGCAAGCGTTGCTCGTTAGTAAGTCTATTCATGATGAAATGTCAAAGCATACTGAGCATCTTTCTCTTTGACACCATGTCTGAAATCCCACGTGATCTGTCAAATACTAATGCATGAAAATCTTAACCTCAAAAAAATCACCCTTTATAAACATGTATGTTTAATGGGGCCACTGGAATATCACAGCAACCAACAAAGGCAAAATAATTGGTAGAGCATTTTGTAGCAGAATATATTTTTGAGTTTTAAGTCCTTGAGACTCTATTCCCACAGAACCATCTTTTCGTAAACTAACCGACTGGGTGCACACGTGTGGTGGGGTAAAAAAATATCACGCTTTGAGTAAGCTACACTTCGAGATTTTCATTTGCTAAAGTCTTTTTAATGTGACACTTCAAAGACGTATGCAGCCAGCAACACAAAGTGTCGCTGAAGACCTGATGCGAATAATATGCAAAATTGTAGACATGAACTTTTTCACATTGCTTATGTATCTCTCGCACTTTGAGTGACAAGTGTCTCACATGAATATGCGGAGTATCTCCTTGCATTTATGTATGCTAAGATCCTTCTCACTCACATGCATAAGGCGGTAAGTACACGTGCCGCTCAAGAATAAAATCCTCATCAAGACACACACTGACAAGACCAAAGGTGGTCTGAGCCGAGATAACTTACAATGTCATATCGCAAATAATAGTACGACGCGCAACAACAAGGCTACAAATCAGTAAAATATTAACGATTTTGGAGAATAAAAAAAGGAAGGAGGAGCAAAGGAAGTTGCCCAGGATATTCCATGATAAAGGACTTAAGTTGCTTGTCGTCCCTTCTGTTTTGATAATATGTTGGTGACTACTACATTTGTTGGTGTTGGCGTTAGTACTGCCTTACAGGAGTCTGTTGTTTCCGCTGTCGTTTTTATTTCGACCCATGAAAAGCATTCATTTAAACATTATTCGCATTGCATAGTTACTTACTACAAAGGAAAGTACTCATGCATGTTTGTATGAGTATGGTGGAAAAAAACAGGACGCTCACCTATGTATGTACATTCCTACAAAGAGAACACAGAACATTTTCCGAATCCTTGTGTCAAAAAGAGTATGAATAAATATCTTGAATGATATTAACAGACATGCGAGAGGACATACTTGACATTTTTAAAGGTACTTAAAACATAACAGTTTTTTTGTCAAGAATATTTGCTCAAGAAAGATTTTTGTGTTGTTGATATATTTGGTGATTTTACGTATTTTGTTGTTGTGACGGGCCCAATGACTTCAAACAACATACATTTCTAATATCAAAGGGAAAAATATGTGCAAATGATTTGTACGCAAATGAGGTGACCGTTATTGTCAAAATCCACTATTCCAATCAGATGTATGCAGAAGGAAAATTCCAGACAACATGGCAAACTATCAAAAAACGAAATTCCATATAATCAAAAACAGGATGAAATGCCTAATGTTGTAAAACAAACACTGACACTGTTATGGGTTGAAGACCCTATACAGGGTGATCTCAGGTCTATATGGTAACTTTGAACAAATATAACTCAATGCTTCACATTTCAGCTAAACTGACAAGAGATGTTGTTATGAGACTAACACCCTTTACCGGGAGGTCGGTCTATATGGTAGTTCTACCTAAGTACAGTACGACCGGAACCATAATTTGATAAGATGTTAAGGGGCTTAGTACAACTCACCGTTCAAAACTTCCAAATTGGATAAGAAATGCGCCTCTTATGGGCTCAGTAGATATGTCATTCAGCTAAACGTGCTATTGGAAAATATACGACATATAAGGGTTTTTTAAAGGTTGTAAAGTGAATACTACTGACGGGCGAACAGACACACGAATATCGTTAAATCGTGTTAGAATTTTACGAAGATAACGAATATGCCGGGTAGCTAACACAAAGTGCTACCAATTCAAATTACCACATTTTTGTGTGAAAATATTTTCTATTGATTAAAATGATAAAAATATTTGGTATTAAACTAAACTTCAAAAAACCGAGACTGTTGCTCTTAGTCTCTCAAAATGCGAGTTGCCAGCTGCGCGAATGTTATCTGCTATTTTGATAAATTCCCGTGCATAATAATACCCAGCACCGTAGGATAGGGGGTATATTCATTAAGTCATTCTGTTTGCAACACATCGAAACATCAATTTCCGACCCTACAAAGAATATATATTTCGGATCGTCGTAAAATTCTAAGACGACTTAACGATGTCTGTCCATTTATCCGTCTATCCGTCTGTCCTCCTGTTGTAATTACTCTTCAGGCTTCAAAAATTGAGATATTGAACTGAAATTTGGCACAGATACGTCTTTTTGATGCAAGCTGGTTAAGTTCTTGAACGTGCCACATCGTACCATGTTTGGATATAGCTGCTATATAGACCGATTTTCCCATAAAGGGTCTAATGCCCATAAAATCTTCATTTTTCATCCGATTTTGCTGAAATTTGAAACGATGAGTACGCTTCCCGAAGTCTTACTCAAATATAGGTATAGGTATAGATACCATATAGACTGATCTCCCGATAAAGGGTCTGAAGGCCAAAAAGCTTTATTTTTTATCCGATTTCGCTGAAATTTGGAAGAGTGCGGAGCTTTAAGAATCGCAACACCCGACCCACATATGGTACAGATCGGACTATATTTAGATATAACTGCCATATAGACCGATCTGCCGATAAAGGGTCTGAAGCCCTTAAAGGTTTTATATTTTAACCGATTTCGCTAAAATTTGGCACCCGACCTAAATATGGTTCAGACCGAACTATATTTAGATATAGCTGCCATATAGATCGATCTGCAGATAAAGGGTCTGAAGCCAATAAAAGCTTTATTTATTACCCGATTTCGCTGAAATTTGAAACGCTAAGTAGGTTAAGGTCTCCGAACATCCGACCAAAATATGTTACAGATCGGACTATATTTCGATATAGCTGTCATATAGACCGATCTGCCGCTAAGGAGAATGAAGCCCATAAAAGCTGTATATATTACCCGATTTCGATGAAATTTGAAACAGTGAGTTCCTTAAGTTATCCAATTTTCACCGGGTTGTGATGAAATGGGGTTTATATACACGATGTGGTGGGAACCCAAAGTTCGGCCCGGCCGAACTTAATACCATTTACTTGTTTAGTTCCACCTATAAAGAGAAACAGTCAAACCGAACTTGAACAAGTAAAAGCGTGCAAAGTTCGGCCGGGCCGAATCTTAAGAGCCTAACGATATCCGACCTTAATACGGTTCAGATCGGTTTATAATTGGATATGTCTGCCAAAAAGATCAATATTTTGTTCTACAAAATTGAATAGTGATATATTTATTAGACCACTCAATGTCCGTGCCGAATTTGGTGCAATAGTTATCTGATTTTCACCGAAATAATGACGAAAGGCAGTTTATATATATACCCGAGGAGGTGGGTATCCAAAGTTCGGTCGGGCCGAACTTAATGACTTTTTACTTGTTTTACCCTGCACCATAGGATGGGGGCATACTAATTTTGTCAGTACGTCTGCAGCTCCTCGAAATATTCGTCTAAGACCCCATAAGATATATACATTCTTGATCGTCATAACATTTTAAGTCGGTCTCACCAAGTCCATTCGTCTGCTAACAGATGTACTTAGAATGAAATTTTGGTCAAAGGTTTACCTATGACATTCACAAGTATATCAAGTATGGTCCCAATCGGTGCAAAACCTGATAAAGCCCCATATAAACCGATCTCCCGAATATATTTCTTGAGCTCCTGGAGGGCGTAATTCTTATCCAAGCATACATAAATAATCCATGGGGATTTTCTGTTATGATCTCCCATTATCCTTTTTATATCCACCACCGTAGGATAGGGGGTATATTCATTTAGTCATTCCGTTTGCACATGGAAATATCAATTTCCGACTCTACGAATCGAATCATCTTAAAATTCTAAGACAATTTAACGATGTCCGATGTAACGATTTAGATATAGCTGTCATATAGACCGATCTCCCGATAAAGGGTCTGAAGGCCAAAAAGCTTTTTAATCCGATTTCGCTGAAATTTGAGTAGTAACAGTGAGTAGGTTAAGATCTCCCAACATCCGACCTAAATATGGTTCAGATCGGACTATATATAGAAGCCATATAGACCGATCTCCCGATAAAGGGTCTGAAGACCATGAACATTTTATTTATTACCCGATTTCGCTGAAATTTTAAACAGTGGGTTATTTTAACCTTCCCGATGTCTGACGTAAATATGGTTCAGATCGGACTATATATATATAAAGCTGCCATGTAGACCGATCTCCCGATAAAGAGTCTGAAGACCACAAAAGCTTTATTTTTTATTCGATTTCGCTGAAATTTGGAACTGTGAGTAGGTTGACACACCACCACCACCATAATTTATTCAAAATAAAATAAGTTGAAGGGCTTAATTTTATTCTACATACCAAACTTCTGTCAAACCAGAAAAAAATGAAGCTTTTAGGAAACGAACAAGTATGATCGAGAGACCGGTTTATATGGCAGCTATATCAGGATATAGACTGATTTCGACCGTATTTGGAACTCGTAACAGAACACCACATGCAAAATTTCAGCCAGATTTTCAGCCAGAAAATTGCGGCTTGTAAACACTCAAGAAGTCAAATCGGAATATCGTTTTATATGGGAGCTATATGAGGTTATAGACCAATTCGAACCGTGCTTGGGACAGTTATTGGAAGTCATATCAAAACGCTACAAGTACAATGGCTGCCATATGGGACAAAAATTGCGGCTTACAGGAGCTCAAGAAGTCAAATCGGGAGATAGGTTTAAATGGGAGCTATATCAGGATCCTGACCGATCTAAACCGTACTTTGCACAGTTATTAAAATTCATAGCAAAACAAAATGTGCAAAATTTCAGCCAAATCGGATGAAAATTGTGGCTCCCAATTGCTCAAGATAGGGATCAAATCGGGAGATCCGTTAATAAGGGAGCTGTGTCGCGTCCTTGACCGATTTGGAACGCACTTAACACAGTTGTTGGAAGTCTTAAGTGAACACTATTTGCAAAATTGCAAAAATCGGACAAAAATTGCGCCTTCCAGGGTGACAAGAATTCAAATCGGGAGATTGGTTTATATAGAAAGCTATATCAAAACCTGAACCGCTATGGCCCATTTAAAATCCCCAACAACCTACATCAATATATAAGTATCTGTTTAAAATTTCAAGCGGCTAGCTTTACGCGTTCGACCGCTATTGTGTTCTCAGCAGACGGACGGACGGACATGGTTCGATCGACTCAGAATGTCGAGACGATCAAGAATATATACACTTTATGGAAGGACTAGATTAGTATACCCCCATCCTAAGGTGGTGGTTATAAAATGCGATCCATGGTGGAGGGTATGTAAGAATTGGCCCGGCCAACTTATCGCATTTTTAATTCTTCTGTCCTTACCTTGCTCGGAAACGAATAAAATTCATCTGGCAAAGTGAACGTAAGGCCACGTTACTATCTTAAGCATGTTACTTAAGTGTTATAATCAAATTTTTAAAAGAAATATTTAATACATGCCAATTATTTTCCAGCAATAAAAAATTCAAAAAATATTGACCGGTTGTTCACAGTAATGAGATATTCATAAAGTTCCCTTTCTTGCGGAAAATCTTCAAACTAACTGCGAGATAAGTTTATGAAAATCATGCAGAAATTTATGTAACTTCTTGGCTGCACCTCTCGTTCCATTCAGTCACATACGTATGTTTTACTTTTCAAGTAGTGTTGTGTGCAGATATTTAAAATATTTATAAACCAACTACTGCAAATTATTTGGAAGATTTTCACTTTACGTTTCACAACATTCGTTTCTTGTACGCACTTTGTTTGTACTCAGTTCATTCCCACCGGCATAAATGTTGGTATGAGTGAGTGTGCATGTGTTCCAGCTGACGTTACAGGCCGGAATGTCCTTAAAAATTTAACAAAAGGTTTAAAATATGCCTTTGGTAAATTCCATATGCAAGACATAGTGCACCATGGGGATTATTTTTTATTTGAAAAGAAGTGCGCATATTTGTACTGCGAAGTTTGTGAAATGTTCTAGAGTTTATGGGAACTAAGCGAAAAAGAAACAACTTCACCTACACCACAAAATCTGCAAAAATGCATTTATTTCATAGAAACCATGTATTTACAGAACACACATATTTGATCTTAAAACCCAAGATATGGAAATAACTCTCTGGGCAATCCAGTTTAAGCCTATACGGAAAAACTTTGGCGTAATAATAAAAAATTAATTGAACCAATTAAATTTTCAATGGAGAATTGCCTAAATTTAAATCAATTAAAACAAGTAAGAGCATGCTAAGTTCGGCCGGGCCGAATCTTATATACCCTCCACCATTGATCGCATTTGTCGAGTTCTATGCGCGGTATCTCTTTTTAGACAAATAATAATAATTGAATAAGAATTTTTATCCTATTGGAGCTATATCAAGTTATAGTCCGATTCGGACCATAATTGAATGCTGATTGACATTGTAGAAGTCATTAGGTAATATTTCAGTTCATTCGGATAAGAATTGCGCCTTGTAAGGGCTCAAGAAGCAAAATCGGGAGATAGGTTTATATGGGAGCTGTATCAAGCTATTGATCGATTCAGACCATACTAGACACGTATATTGAAGGTCATGAGAGAAGGCCTTGTACAAAATTTCAGCCAAATCGGATGAGAATTGCGCCCTCTAGAGGTTCGAGTAGTCAAGATCCCAGATCGGTTTATATGGCAGCTATATCAGGTTCTATATCGATTTACGCCATACTTAGCACAGTTATTGGAAGTCATAACAAAACACCTCATGCAAAATTTAAGCCTAATTGGATGAGAATTGCGCCATCACTTGGCTCAAGAAGTCAAGATCCAAGATCGGTTTATATGACAGCTATACCAGATTATGAACCGATTAGAATCATACTTAGCATAGTTGTTGGAAGTAATACCAAAACACTACGTGCAAAGTTTTTTGTTAAATCGGACGATAATTGCGCCCTCTAGAGGCTCAAGAAGTCAAGACCCAAGATCGGTTTATATGGCAGCTATATCAGATTATGAACCGATTTGAACCATACTTGGCAAAATTGTTGGATATCATAACAAAATACGTCGTGCAAAATTTCATTCCAATCGGATAAGATTTGCGCCTTCTAGAGGTTCAAGAAGTCAAGACCCAAAATCGGTTTATATGGCAGCTATATCAGGTTATGGACCGATTTATACCATACTTGGCACAATTGTTGAATATCATAACAGAATACGACGTGCAAAATTTCATTCAATCGGATAAGAATTGCGCCCTCTAGGGGCTCAAGAAGTCAAGACCCAAGATCGGTTTATATGGCAGCTATATCAAAACATAGACCGATATGGCCGATTTACAATACCGACCGACCTACACTAATAAGAAGTATTTTTGCAAAATTTCAAGCGGCTAGCTTTACTCCTTCGGAAGTTAGCGTGCTTTCGACAGACAGACGGACGGACGGACGGACAGACGGACGGACATGGCTAGATCGACATAAAATTTCGCGACGATCAAGAATATATATACTTTATGGGGTCTCAGACGAATATTTCGAGTAGTTACAAACAGAATGACGAAATTAGTATACCCCCCATCCTATGGTGGAGGGTATAAAAATTATACTTGGAAATTTCAAATATGTTCAATAATTTTTTAATTGAATACGCAATTTTTATACCCACCACCGTAGGAAGGAGGTATACAAATCTAGTCATTCCATTTGTAACACCTCGAAATATTCGCCTAAGACCATATAAAGTATATACATTCTTGTTCATCTCGACATTCTGAGTCGATCTTTCCATGTCCGGCCGTCTGTCGAAATCACGATAGCGGTCGAACGCGTAAAGCTAGCCACTTGAAATTTTGCACAAATAATTAATATTGATGCAGGTCATTGGGGCTTGTAAATGGGCTATATCGGTTCAGATTTTGATACAGCTTCCATATAAACCGATCTCCTGCTTTCATTTCTTGAGCCCCTGAAGCCGTAATTTTTTCCCAACAAATACAAACAAATTTTGCCCATGAACATTTCACTAAGGATCAGGGGCAAACTTCTCACAAATCAAGTGCAGTCCGATTCAAGTTTAAGCTCAATGATAAGGGGCCTCCTTTTCATAGCCGAGTCCGAACGGCGTGCCGCAGTGTGCGACACCTCTTTGGTGAGAAGTTTTTACATGGCAAACCTCACAAATGTTGCCAAAGTTAGGAGGGGAAAACCACCACTGGAAATTTTTTTTGATGATATCGCCAGCATTCGAACCCAGGCTTTCAGCGTCATAGACGGACATGCTAACCTCTGCGCTAGGATGGCCACCCATTTTTTTCCCACTTTGCTAAAATGTTTGCTAAAACAGCAGTTTTGTCCGCAGAAAATGAGAAAACAGACTCTTCTGCTTTTTCAGCAAACATAGTGCTGATGTTTTTGCAAGCACTTTCAGCAAACAAAATCTGCTGTTTTAAGCACAAAAATCTGACGAAGAAAATGTATGCTATTTTTTATGTTTTCCTGTAACTTTTTTTACCCTCCACAATAGGATAGAGGTGTACTAATTTCGTCATTCCGTTTGTAACACCTCGAAATATGCATCTAAGACCCCATAATGTATATATATTCTTGATCGTCATGATATTTTAAGTCGATCTAGACATGTCCCTCCGTCAGTCTGTCTGTTGAAAGAACGCTAACTTTCGAAGGAGTAAAGCTAGGAGCTTGAAATTTTGCACAAATACTTTTTATTAGTTTAGGTCGGTTGGGATGGTAAATTGGCCAAATCGGTCGATGTTTTTATACAGCTGCCATATAAACCAACCTTGGGTCTTGACTTCTTGAGTCTCTAGAGGATGCAATTCTCATCCGATTTGGCAGAAATTTTGTACAACAGCTTCTCCCATGATCAACATACGTATCCAATATGGTCTGAATCGATCTATATCTTGATACAGCTCCCATATAAATCGATCTCCCGATTTTGCTTCTTAAGCCCTACAAGGCGCAATTCTTATCCGAATAGACTGAAATATTACACAATGACCTCTACAATGTTTAGCATTCAACTCATTTATGGTCCGAATCGGACTATAACATGAAATAGCTCCAATAGCATAGCAGTTCTTATTCATTAATCGTTGTTTGCCTAAAAACAGATACCGCCCAAAGAACTCGGCAAATGCGATCCATGGTAGAGGGTATATAAGATTCGGCGCGGCCGAACTTAGCAAGGCCTTACTTGTTTTGATAACTTTGGCATTTTTTTTTTTGGAACTATTTTTAGAAATTTTTTTGGAGAGATGATTTTAATTTGTGGAATATTACTTGAAAGAATCCATCCACTGGTATACATTTCGAGAACTGGCAGAGCTCGCTCGCATTTTTGCTGTTGCTGGAATGGCCTTTTGTTTGTTAATTTAAAGAAAAAAGATTATGGACAGTTTACATTGAATCGTGATCGTAAACATCCACTGAGACACATATTGAAATATGTATATTCTTTTTACACCCACCACCGTAGGATGGTATTCTAATCTAATCATTCCGTTTGTAACACTTCGAAATATTCGTCTTGACGATCTGATTCGAAATGTCCATGTCCGTCCGTCTGTCGAAATCACGACAGCAGTCGAACGCGTAAAAATATCCGCTTGAAATTAAGCACAGGTACGTAATATTATGTAGGTCGTTGGTGATTGCAAATCGGCAATATAGGTTCAGATTTAGATATAGCTCCCATATAAACCTATCTTCCTATTTGACTTATTGAGCCTCTGTAAGCCGCAATTTTTGTCCGCTTTAGCTGAAATTGACCAGGTAGTGTTTTGTTATGACTTTCAAAAAGTGTACCAAACACGGTCTAAATCGGCCTTTAATATGATATAGCTCCCATGTAAACAGATCTCCCGATTTGACTTCTTGAGTCCTTACAAGCCGCAATTTTTGGCTGAAAATTTTCGGCAGCTACGACTTTCAACAACTGTACCAAATACGGGCCAAATCAGTCAATAACCTAATAAAGCTTTCATGCAAACCGGTCTCTCTATCATCCTTGTTCGAAGCATTCATTTTTGTTGGTTTGACAGAAGTTTGGTTTGTAGAATAAAATTATGCCATTCAACTAATTTTATTTTGTATGCATTATTTGCAGAATCCATGGTGGTGGGTTCCCACGTAGCTTCCTTTCAGTAATAGCCTCGTCTTCTCACGATCTGGATTTCACCATAGGATTTTCGCCGTCCTTAATTCGGACTGCGTCGTCCCGAAAGGCTTCGGGTTAACCAAATTTAGTGACGGCAGTCCTCTGGCCTTCACCGCCAAATCGTCTGCCCTTTCATTTCCCCTTACTCCGTTATGGCTCGGCACCCAAACGACCTTACCGTCCTGATTTTTATTGCCCTTATGGCAATTTTACAGTCGGTGAAGATGTTGGCACTCGACGTTTTCGTGTTAGCACAACACCACTTCACGCATTCCGTGAAGGCCCTGATCTCCCCATGGTCAGGAAGTCTTAAACAGTCCCTGGGTTCTCAATGTAAACCCCCAGGCCCACTCTGTCCTCTACCTTTGATCCATCCATGTAATATGATCTTCCCTATGGCAATACTAGGGTTCCGTCAATCCAAGACAGTGCCGATGGCAGCAGTGCCTCGCTCTCGACTTCAAGGTTCATCTAAGGTATCCGATCGGAAACCTCTTCCCTTCCTTCCAGGTTTCCTATCGTCGCCTCGATAATACCGCGATGGTATGAGCTCCTCCCATCCTCAATCCATTCTTCCATCGCCTTAAGTCTCATAGCCGCAGTGACTGCCTCACACTTAATCTGTATGCCAATGGGTGGATATCTAGAAGAGTCTCCCGTGCCCTAGTGGGCGTGGTCCTCATCGCTCCGCCTATGCTTAGACAACATGTTCTCTGAACCTGTTGTATGGTCCCTATGTTGCACTTTTTCTCCATAGCAGTCCACCAAACTACTGAGGCGTAAGTAAGTATTGGTCTAATCACGCTCCTGTAAAGCCAGTGGACTATCCTCGGATTCAGGCCTCATTTCGAGCCTATGGCCCGTCTACATAGTGCCCAACATCTGAGAGCTTTCTCAGTACGCTCCTGATTGTGACACTTCTAATTTAGTTTCCTGTCCAAGATCATACCGTCTTATTGAGGTAACGAGGTGCGTTAAATTGGCCCACCTTCGTCTTCCTCGTGAACAGGCACATTTCAGTCTTCTCTGGCTTAACATTGAGACCTCTGGGTCTAGCCCCAGTCATATGCCATACGCAAGACCCTTTCGGTCCTTCTGCATAGCTCGTTCCGATCCTTAACCCTTAGAAGTAATATAACTCTCCTCAGTCAGCATCCGTTAGAGGTCATTTATGGTGGTGATAAAAGCGGATATGAACATTCGTAAGTTGTTGCGCTGGAACTAGAAGGCATATTTCTTCTTTTGTTCCTGTGGTATCACGTCTAAGTGAGTCAAATGGCAGACTGACATTAAAACTTAACCAAATCAAGCTCCACACGAATTTGACATTTACTGTGTGTGTTGATACAGATTTGCCTCGACAAATGAAGAAAATCCGGATTCAATAATAAATTATTGATTCAATCACCCAAGACCAAATTTCAAAGGTCAGGTTATACGTTTCTCCGAAATGATTTTCACTAGAGACTCTCATTTTCTTTCTCTACATTTATCCCAGACTCAGATTTTCCTGATTTAGCTACTTCTACAGGCATTGGGGTGTGCACGGCGAAAGTTTAATGCCTACAATATGTGTCTTACGGAATAGCTAAATAGTTGTCAGTCCACACATGTAACTGTCCTTTGTGAAATGAATTTAATCTTTGACATTTCTTTTATATCATAGTAATGTTGAGTATATAAACCATATGCGTTAATCTATCTCATAAAAACAAATAAAAGAGCTAATTTGTATACCCTCCACCATAGGATGGGGAATAATAATAAGTCATTATGTTTGTGACACCTCGAAATATGCGTCTAAGACCCCATAAAGTACAATATATATATTCTTGATCGTCATGCCATTTTAAGTCGATCAAGCCATGTCCATCCGTCCTTCTGTCGAAAGCATGCAAACTTTCGAAGGAATAAGGCTAGACGCTTGATATTTTGCACAAATTGATCCTATTAATGTAGATCGGTTGGGATTGCAAATGGGCCATATCGGCTCATGTTTTGTTATAGCTGCTATATTAACTGATCTTGGGTCATGACTTTTAGAGCTTCTGGAGGGCGCAATTCTTTTTCGATTTGGCTGGCTCTAGGGTCTTGCCTTGAGCTACTGGAGGGTGTAATTCTTATCCGGTTTGCCCGAAATTTTTCATGAAGTGTTTTATTTTGAATTCGACTAACTGTGTGAATTTTGGTCTAAATCAGTCCATATCCTGTTATAGCCGCCATATTAACCGATCTACCGATTTGACTTCTTGGGCATTTAGAGAGCGCAATTATTTTCCTATATCGTTGAAATTTTGCCCTTGGTGTTTTGGTATCACTTCCAACAACTGTGCCAAGTATGGTCTAAGTTAGTTAATAATCCGATATAGCTGCCATATAAACCGACCTTGGGATTTGACTTCTAGAGCTTCTAGAGGGCGCAATTCTTATTCGATTTTGCTGAAATTTTGCATGAAGTGTTTTGGCATGACTCCCAACAACAGTGCTAGGTATGGTCTAAATCAATCCATAACCTGATATTGCCGCCATATAAACCCATCTCCCTTTTACATTTCTTGGGCTTCTAGAGGGCGCAATTCTTATCCGATTTGGTGGATTTTGATGGGTTTTATTTTGACTTCCAATAACTGTTTCAAGTATGGGTTTAATCGGTTGATAACCTGATATAGCTTCCATATAAACCGAACTTGTGCCTTGCCTTGAGCTTCTGTAGGGCGAAATTTTTATCCGCTTTGCCCGAAATTTTGCATGAAGTGTTTTATTTTGACTTCGAATAACTGTATGAATTATGGTCTAAATCAGTCCATATCCTGATATAGCTGTCATATTAACCGATCTCACGATTTGACTTCTATGGTCGAAATTTTGCATGTTTTGTTATTTTGGTATGACTTCCAACAACTTTTCCATGTATGGTTTAAATCGGCATATAAACTGCTATTGCTGCCATATAAACTGAAATTTTGGACGTGGTGTTTTCATGTGACACCTTACAGCCATGGCAAGTACGGTCAATAACTTGATATAGCTTATGTGTATTTGAAAAAGTCATTCAAAGAACTTGGAAAATGCGATCCATGGTGGCGGGTATATAAGATTCGGCCCGGCCGAACTTAGCACGCTTTTACATGTTTTTTTTTTTTTCTAATGCCGAATCTTATCATGGGTCATATTCTTTGCCTTGTATATCTTTATGGATAAAAATTGCCATGCTATTGGATCTATGTCTGGTTATAGACCGTTTCTGACTACACTAGATTGTTGGAGACCATAATAGAAGTTATTGTGCAAAATTTCAGCCAATTCGGATAACAATGCGCTAAAGAAGTAAAATCGGGAGATCTGTTTTTATGGGAGCTATATCAGGTTATGAAACGATTTAGCAGGTATTTTTAAATTTTAGTCATAGGATAAATCGTTTTACAAATTTTCAGCCAAATCAGATAAAAATTACGTCCCCCAAAGGTTCAAGAAGTAAAATCGAGAGATCAACTTATTTGCGAGCTGTATCAAGTTATGTGTCGATTTAGACCATAGTTATTGAAGGTTACAAATAAAAACACTTCGTGCAAAATTTCACCCAAATCAGTAATATCGCAGATATATCAAAACATGGATATGGGCCTTTGACAAACCCAACTGACCTTTACTATTAGGACGTATTTGTGCAAAAGTCAAGTGCCCAGCTTTATTTCTTCGAAAGTTAGCGTGCTTTCGGCAGACGGACGGACATGGATAAATCGGCTTAGAATGTCGAGACGATCAAGAATATGTGTACTGTGTTGGACGTTGTTGCAAACGGAGTGACGGAAGAAGAAAACCATCCTTTGTCGGAGGGTATAAAAAGGTTTTGCCTTCACTTCGTAGCTTTTTGTGAGAGCTACCGAAATTTAATTAAGTCATTTAAAATTATTAGCAACCATTTCAGTTCATATTGAAATTTTATAAAAGCTCAAACCAGACCATAAATACATGCATACGCAAACTTACATGGATATTTACATGATCCTTCGTGTGACCACACAAACCATTGTTACAATTTCAAATTAAGTTTGAGTCCTTTGTTGGGGTTTCATGGTGAACTTTGTCAAAGATTTTATGTGTACGAAAAGGACAGAGAGTAAAAACCAAGCAAACTACAAATTGTGGCTTAAACTTGTAGAAAAAATACTCGCACTAACTCTTTTGCAAAAGGAGATACATAGTTAACCATCTTTTAGCATTTGTATGTAAATTAATTACAATTTATACATTCATTTGAGATAAGACATTAAAGTCGTATCAGAACCAGGTGGCGTATGAAGGTTATTGTTCATATTAAACGCACGCACCCTTGAACTTTACTGTACAAGTATTGTGATGTGCTGCAAGTTGTTGATGCACTTTTAAATTGTCAAATCAAAGAAAAGAGAAAAAAAGAACAATAAAATAAAGTGTTGCTGAAGCGCAATGAAGTTCTAAAATTGTAAACAAATTAATAATAATAGCCAAGTTTTTCGTCGTCATTGCAGTTTTCAAACAATTTTTTTTGCAGATAAAGTGAAAATAAAATGTATGAATTGCTATAAAAAGTAAAACATTTTTGACACAGGAGAAACGTCTTATATTTTTTCCCTTGAACCCCTGCTGTTCACGAACTTTGGTAGGTTAGGTTAGGTTAAGCCTGGGCTTTGTTTCATCGAAATCACTACATACAATTTTAGGTTGTTTACAATGGGGAAACTCAGATGAAAAAGGACCATTACATGCGATTGTGGCTAGATGTAAACTCATATAACCCGATCCCCGAATATGACTTTTTGAACACCTGGAAGCCTAGATTTGTAACCGATTTAGCTGAAGTATGGTACACTTAAGCCTTCCAATAATCTGGATATAACCCTCATATAAACCGGCCCCTATTTTTATACCCACCACCGAAGGATGGGTGTATATTCATTTTGTCATTCCGTTTGCAACGCAGAAAGAAAAAGGAAATGGAAAGACGTGAGTTTGAGCGAATTGAGATGTACAGGAGTCAGAATGAAGTCCGGAAATTCTACCAAAGAATTAAACACCAAACCGATGGCTTTGGTGCAGGCACATCCTCCTGCAGAGACAAAGAAGGAAATCTGGTAACTGACACAGACAACATGCTGAGGATATGGAAAGAACATTTTACCCAACTGCTAGTGTCCGATGTTGGCGGCGAAGAGGATACCGCAGAACCAATCCCCGATGATGGTATAGAACGTTTACCACCTAGTTAGAATGAGGTCCAAGTAGCAGTAACCCGACTAAAGAACAACAAGGCAGCGGGAGCCGACGGGTTACCCGCTGAACTATTTAAGACCGGAGGCGATACGCTGATAGGGCGTATGCATCAGCTTATCTGCGCAATCTGGCTAGAAGAACGCATACCCGATGATTGGAAACTCAGCATACTATGTCCCGTACACAAGAAAGGAGACAAGACGGAATGTGCCAACTACAGAGGAATAAGTCTCCTCCCCATCGCACACAAGATATTCTCGAGCCTACTGTGTGAAAGATTAAAACCTAAAGTCAATGAGATAATTGGGCCCTATCAATGCGGCTTTAGACCAGGTAAATCCACCTTAGACCAGATATTCATACTGCGCCAAATCCTGGAAAGACCTGAGAAGGACAAATCAACACCTACCATCTCTCCGTTGACTACAAAGCCGCCTTCGATACTCCTTTACGTTCAAAGGTATTTCAAGCCAAGTCAGAGTTTGGTATCCCTGCAAAATTAATAAGACTCTGCAGGATGACACTTGCTGATACGCGTTCCTCAGTAAGAATAGGAAAGAATCTCTCCGAACCATTTAATACCAAACGAGGTTTCAGACAAGGAGACAGCCTCTCGTGTGATCTCTTTAATATCCTGCTGGAGAAGATTATACGAGATGCAGATGTGAATAGATATGGCACACTAATCACAAGAGAGCACATGCTACTCGCCTATGCCGACGATATCGACATCATAGGTCGGTCACCGGAAGTAGTAACTGCAGCCTTTGAAAGAATCGAAAGAGAGTCAGTGAAAATGGGTCTGGCAGTAAATGGAGATAAGACGAAATGGATGGGCTCCGCTCCCAAAAAGCCTTGCACAACCGAGCAGATAAAGAAAATGGAGAACGTTGGGAACCACAACTTTGAGATAGTCTGTAACTTTATCTACCTCGGCACCGCCGTAACCGAAACGAATGACACCAGTTTTGAGATTAAGCGAAGAATAATACTGGCAAACAGATGCTACTTTGGACTAAGTAAGCAGTTTAGAAACAAGGCCACCTCTCGACAGACGAAGACTACACTTTACAATACACTGATACTACCCGTGCTGTTATATGGTTCTGAAGCATGGGTACTTGTGAAAGCAGATTAAGCAGTGCTTGGAATATTTGATAGATAGATTCTTCGTAAAATATATGGACCAGTATGCGTAAACGGAGAATATAGGCGACGTATGAACCACGAGCTGTATGACGACGATAGCATAGTTACACGCATCAAAATACAACGGCTGCGTTGGCTAGGTCATGTTGTCAGAATGGATGAAGAAGCTTCAGCAAAGAAGTCTTTTGAAGGCAAACACGGTGGTACCCGCAACCCGGGAAGACCAAAAGCCCGATGGAAAGATCAAGATGTGCGAGACACCTGTGGGAGGCGCTTGGAGCGCTATTCTACGTTCGGCTAGTGGAACAAATATTCTGTCATAGCTAATTAAAGTAAAAGTAAGAGTTTTGTTAAGCCACTCGACATGCCTCTTCAATTTGGCCCAGATCGGTCCAGAGGTGGATATAGCTGCCATATAGACCGATCTGCCGATTTTAGGTTTTAGGCCCATAAAAGGCGCATTTATTGTCCGATTTCGCCAAAATTTGAGACAGTGAGTTTTGTTAAGCCACTCGACATGCTTCTTAAATTTTTTCTGAAGCTGCCATATAGACCGATATTTCGATTTAAAGTCTTAGCCCCATAAAAGGCGTATTTATAATCCGATTTCACTGAAATTTGACACAGTGATTTATATTAGGCTTTTTGACATCCGTGTCGTATGTGATTCAGATCGGTTTGGATTGGTTTATTAAAAAGATCGATATTTTGTTATACACAATTGAGCAATGACTACTACTCATTATTATTTGGTCCAAACATATTGATATATTGGGTTGCTCAAAAAGTAATTGCGGATTTTTCATATAGTCGGCGTTGACAAATTTTTTTACAGCTTGTGACTCTGTAATTGCATTCTTTCTTCTGTCAGTTATCAGCTGTTACTTTTAGCTTGCTTTAGAAAAAAAGTTTTATTATTAAAAATGCATTTACTTTCTTTTAAAAAATCCGAAATTACTTTTTAGGCAACCCAATAGCTGCTATGGGGCATAAGGTGTGCATTTTTCACAGGATTTTGACGAAAGGTGTTTTACATATGCACCCGAGGTGGCGGGTATCCAAAGTTAAGTCCGGCCGAACTTAACGCCTTTTTACTTGTTCTCTTCGAAATGAAACAAATGTTAGCTGATTAACCCAAGCACGATCCGCCGTGCCTTCTACAATACACTGGATAAAAATTTATTTATCTCTATAATCTAAACTTCCAGATCTCATGGATGTGTCTTAACCTTTAAAATACCCTACATTGTTGGCATACACATCTTGCCAAACTTTCGGTTGAACGCAGTGCACATTTCAAAAAGTTAAACTTGTGCAGCAGCGCAGGCACTTAAACCAAAATACTTATTTTTTATACCCTCCACCATAGAATGGGGGGTTTACTAATTTCGTCATTCTGTTTGTAACTACTCGAAATATTCGTCTGAGACCCCATAAAGTATATATATTCGTGATCGTCGCGACATTTTATGTCGATCTAGCCATGTCCGTCCGTCTGTCCGTCCGTCCGTCTGTCTGTCGAAAGCACGCTAACTTCCGAAGGAGTAAAGCTAGCCGCTTGAAATTTTGCACAAATACTTCTTATTAGTGTAGGTCGGTTGGTATTGTAAATGGGCCATATCGGTCCATGTTTTGATATAGCTGCCATATAAACCGATCTAGGGTCTTGTCGTCTTGAGCCTCTAGAGTGCGCAATTTTTATCCGATTGGAATGAAATTTTGCACGACGCGTTCTGTTATGATATCCAACAACTGTGCCGAGTACGGGTCAAATCGGTCCATAACCTGATATAGCTGCCATATTAACCGATCTTGAGTCTTGACTTCTTGAGCCTCTAGAGTGCGCAATTCTTATCCGATTGGAATGAAATTTTGCACGACATGTTTTGTTATGATATCCAACAAATGTGCCAAGTATGATTCAAATCGGTCCATAACCTGATATAGCTGCCATGTAAACCGGTCTTGGGTCTTGACTTCTTGAGCCTCTAGAGGGCGCAATTCTTATCCGATTAGAATGAAATTTTGCACGACGTGTTTTGTTATGATATTCAACAACTGTGCTAAGTATGGTTCAAATCGGTTCATAACCTGATATAGCTACCATATAAACCGATCTTGGGTCTTGACTTCTTGAGCCTGAAATTGTGTACAACAGTTCCTCTGATGACCATCAACATACGTGTTTATTATTGTCTGAATCGGTCTATAGCCCGATACAGCTCCCATATAAATTAATCTCTCTATTTTACTTTTTGAGCCCCCAAAGGGCGCAATTTTTATTCAAATTGGCCGACATTTTACACAGGTCTCCAACATATAATTTAATTGTGGTCCAAAACGGACCATATCTTGATATCGCTCTAATAGCAGAGCAAATCTTTTCTTATATCCTTTTTTGGCTAAGAAGAGATGCCGGGAAAAGAACTCGACAAATGCGATCTATGGTGGAGGGTATATAAGATTCGGCCCGACCGAACTTAGCACGCTTTTACTTGTTTTTCGTAACCTCTCCATAAATGTATACCCCATATTGTTATTACCGGGTTATATGTCGTTTTGGTGGGAATTTATATAGCCGTTTCCCGTGCTTACCATACTTATTGTGGGCGGAACAAATTTATACTCTACTGCTATACACTCTTCATTTGAATATCATCACTCTCAGCCACTTGTTAAATGTTTGAATCTTACATTCGTACTCTATGCTTGGAACCCTTTCAATATAAACCCAGATTTTGTTAAATTGGTAACATGTGCTTTCGAGCGGTATTGGAGCGCTGAAGATTGTTGGCCCAAAATTTTGATGTCAAATTCCTACGTTAAACTTTGGATTTCAACCCCACATTGTCATAGTAAGGCTACATTTGGGGTAAAACTCTCGGAAAGTTGAATCCATATTTGAAAGTTCGTACTCTACTTGTAAAACCCTCATTGGCATGATAGATGGTTGAAGGATATCCCCAAAGGATGTACCCTAAACACTTAACGTCATATTTTTATGTGAGATTCGTTCTGCCTGCCATTCTGGACCCCATATTACCAGATCGCGCCACATATCACTTTGAGTTGTTCAGAGGCAAGGCAATCCCTCACACAACATTCTTCTGATATTAGAGTATAAAGTGCACTATTTTCATCACATGAACATTTTAAACTATCTGAATGCAAAATGCAAATTTGTCCATGAACATTCCACTAAGGAAAAGGGACAAACTTCTCACATATCAATGAGTGCTGTCCCATTAAAGTTTTAAGCTCAATGATAAGGGACCTACCACCATAGGATGGGGGTATACTAATCTAGTCATTCAGTTTGTATCACCTCGAAATATTGGTCTAGGACCCCATAAAGTATGTATATTCATGATCGTCTCGACATTCTGAGTCGAAGTAGCCATGTCCGTCTGTCGAAATCACGTTAGCGGTCGAACGCGTAAAGCTAGCCGCTTGAAATTTTGCACAGATACTTATTGTAATATTGATGAGGTCGTTGGGGATTGCAAATGGGCCATATCGGTTCAGATTTGGATATAGCTCCCATATACACCGATCTCTCGATTTTACTTTTTGTCCGATTTGGTTGAAATTTTGCACACTTCCAACACACTTTTTGTTATGACTTCCAACAACTGTGCCAAGTACGGTGCAATTCAATCAATAACCTGATATAGCTCACATATGACCCGATCTCCCAATTTGACTTCGTGAGCCCCTGGAAGCCTCAATTTTAATCCGATTGGGATGACATTTTTCTCTTATAAGGACATATAAAATAAACATTTCAACAGATCTGCAACCGATTTTTATACTCACCACCGTAGGATAGGCGATATATTCATTCTGTCATTCCGTTTGCAACACATCGAACTATCAATTTCCGACCCTACAAAGTATATATATTTCGGATCGTCGTAAATTTTAATTTAACGATATCCGTGTGTCTGTCCGCCTGTCCGTTCGTCGGGTGCAATCACTCCAGAGCCTACAGAAGTTGAGATATTGAGCTGAAATTGACACAGATACGTCTTTTTGAAGCACGCTGGTTAAGTTCTTGAACGGGCCAAATCGGACCATATTTCGATATAGCTGCTATATAGACCGATTTTCCGATATATTTTATCCGATTTCGCTGAAATTTGAAACAGTAAGTTATTTTTGTGACGAAATGGGATTTATTATATATATATACCCCTTGGGTGGTGATTATCCAAAGTTCGACCTGGCCGAACTTAATGCTTTTTACTGGTTTTTATTACATATCTGAATACATCAGTCATATTCATTTAAAATTGATCTGGATTTTGATAATAATTATAATCCAAGTTTTTTTTTACCTATAGTTATTCTAAAATAAGATGTTTTGGCAATGAGTTCACTTTTTTAAATTGAATCAAATTATATCATATAATTTTTGTTCGTAATTTTAAGATTCACGGACAATGATATTATGCTGACACCAAGCGCACCAGGTTAGCCAAGAAGCTTGAGATATTTACATAACTTTGAAAAAGTTATCATAACTAAAACTCTTTGTCAAGAAGTTTTTGAGAAACATGTCGCGGTTTATGGAAATGATATTCGTCGCTCATTTGTTGTTGCTTAATGTTTGTGGCACAAGTAACTAATTTTAAATTTGTTCGTACGGCAGATGCACCACTGACTGCTGACGAATCAGTCAGTCTAGGGTAATTTTGTTGACAGGAGTAATGTAGGTCTGTTTAAACTACAGAACGGATTTCTTTTACAATTCATGCAAATGCTGTGTAAAGCAGAAACTTTGCAATGCAAGTACTAGAGAACACATTCGCAAAACTACAGTACAACTAAGGTAAACTTTATTTCACAAAGTTGGTGACGGGAGTTAAGTGCGGCGTCTGAGCTATTATATGTATCTTGTATAACAGTTATTTTAGCCTTTTTTATTGGATTGAGAGTACTTTTTAGAGTAGATGAATTGGTATTGGAAAAAGTTCATATCGGTTAAGGTTTTCATATAGCTGCCCTATAAATGGACTCTTCACCTAAAACACTTTTTTTTGAGTCGAAAATATCCCGAGAGGCCAACATGTCTGCCTAGGGATTTTTATTAAGATTGAATGCCTTCCAAACACTTGGTCCCAAGTATTTAGATCAAATACGTGCTCTACTCCCAAATACCTTTAATTTGAACCTAAAATATGTCCTAAAATTGATCGATCTGTATGCCGGCTTTAGGCAGTTCTTTTGGGGGTTGATCGTTCCTCAGAAATTAGACCCGAAAACCATTTTTTTTTATACCCTCCACCATAGGATGGGGGTATACTAATTTCGTCATTCTGTTTGTAACTACTCGAAATATTCGTATGAGATAGTATATATATTCTTGATCGCAGTGACATTTTATGTCGATCTAGCCATGTCGGTCCGTCTGTCCGTCCGTGCTGTCTGTCGAAAGCACGCTAACTTTCGAAGGAGTGAAGCCAGCCGCTTGAAATTTTGCACAAATACTTCTTATTAGTGTAGGTCGGTTGGGATTATAAATGGGCCATATCGGTCCATGTTTTGGTATAGCTGCCATATAAACCGATCTTGGGTCTTGACTTCTTGAGTCTCCAGAGGGCGTAATTCTGGTCCGATTTGACAGAAATTTTGCACGTGGTGTTTTGGTATCACTTCCAACAACTGCGCTAAGTATGGTTTAAATCGGTCCATGTTTTGATATAGCTGCCATATAAACCGCGCAATTCCTATCCGATTGGAATGAAATTTTGCATGACGTATTTTATTCTTACTTTCAACTACTGTGTCAAAAAAGGTTCAAATCGGTTTATAACCTGATATAGCTGCCATATAAACCTATCTGGGATCTTGACTTCTTGAGCCTCTAGAGGTCGCAATTATTATCCGATTTGTACGAGGGATGACCATCAACTTACGTATTTATTATGGTCTGAATCGGTCTATAGCCTGATACAGTTCCCATATAAATCAATCTCTCTATTTTACTTCTTGAGCCCCCAAAGGGCGCAATTCTTTTTCGAATTGGCTGACAGGTCTCCAACATTCAATTTAATTGTGGTCCAAAACGGACCATATCTTGATATCGCTCTAATAGCAGAGCAAATCTTTTCTTATATCCTTTTTTGCCTAAGAAGAGATGCCGGGAAAAGAACTCGACAAATGCGATCTATGGTGGAGCGTATATAAGATTCGGGTCGGCCGAACTTAGCACGCTTCTACTTGTTTGATCCCATATTGTCTCATTCTCTCGTTTTCAAAAATTCAAAAATTTTCGATAGAGGGCCCCTAATTTCCACGTTTCTGTTTCAGGTTCTCCTTAGCCGCACTGAATACCCAAATCGCAACACCAAACTCAGACATAATCTTCTCCAGCAGGATATAATATATAATCATATAATCTTCTCCAGCAGGATATTAAAGAGATCACACGAGAGGCTGTCTCCTTGTCTGAAACCTCGTTTGGTATTAAATGGTTCGGAGAGTTTCTTTCCTATTCTTACTGAGGAACGCGTATCAGCAACTGTCATCCTGCAGAGTCTTATTAATTTTGCAGGGATACCAAACTCAGACATGGCTTGAAATACCTTTAAACGTAA
Organism: Stomoxys calcitrans; assembly: GCF_963082655.1. Lineage (NCBI taxonomy): Eukaryota > Metazoa > Arthropoda > Insecta > Diptera > Muscidae > Stomoxys > Stomoxys calcitrans. Next base: position 79,701,224 of record NC_081555.1, on the reverse strand, counting down.
AGGGGTATCGAAATTGGCTTTGTAGTCAACAAAGAGATGGTAGGAGTTGATTTGTCCTTCTCGGGTCTTTTCCGGGATTTGGCGCAGTGTGAATATCTGGTCCAGGGTGGATTTACCAATTATCTCATTGACTTTAGGATTTAATCTTTAACCCACCACGGATCGCATTTGTCGAGTTCTATGCGTAGTATCTCTTTTAAATAAACAAAGAATGATGAATAAGAATATGATATTGTGCAATATTTCAGTTCATTTGGATAAGAATTGCGCCTTGTAGTGGCTCAAGAAGCAAAATCGGGAAATAGATTTATATGGGAGCTGTATCAAGCTATTGATCAATTCGAACCATATTAGACACGTATGTTGAAAATCATGAAAGAAGCCGTTGTACAAAAATTCTTTTAAATCGGATGAGAATTGCGCCTTCTAAACGCTCAAGAAATCAAGATCCCAGATCGATTTATATGACAGGTATATCATGTATTGATTTGCGCCATACTAAGCACAGTTATTAGAAGTCATAACAAAACACTTCATGCAGAATTTCAGCCAAATCGGATGAGAATTGTGCGCTCTAATGTCTCAAGAAGTCAAGATCCAAGATCGGTTTATAAGACAGCTATACCAGACTATAAACCGATTTAAATCATACTTAGCACAGTTATTGGAAGTGATACCAAAACACCACGTGCAAAATGTCAGTCAAATTGGACGAGAATTGCGTCCTCTAGAGGCTCAACAAGTCAAGACCCAAGATCGGTTTATATGGCAGCTATATCAAAATATGAACCGATTTGAACCATACTTAGTGCAGTTGTTGGAAGTGATACCAAAACACCACATGCAAAATTTCAGTCAAATCGATTAAGAAATGCGCCCTCTAGAGGCTCAAAAAGTCAGCATGGCAGCTATATCAAAACATGGATCGATTTGGCCCATTTACAATCCCAACGACCTATACTAATAAAAAGTATTTGTGCAAAATTTCCAGCAGCTAGGTTAACTCCTTCGAAAGTTAGCGTGCTTTCGACAGACAGACGGACGGACATAGCTAGATCGACTTAAAATGACATGATTGATCAAGAGTATATATGCTTTATGGGGTCTCAGCGGCATATTTCGAGGTGTTACAAACAGAACGACCAAATTAGTATACCCCCATCCTATGGTGGAGAGTAAAAAAATTACATTAAACATACATCGAAGTTTAATTACAAATATATGGAACATAACAAATAATCACAATATACTACAGGTTAACATCCTTAAAAATGTAATTCCCCATTTCTATGGCATGCACTTTCATCGCATACGCACACACATGTCAAAGGGAGTTTTGCCATGTGCATATTTAGTAGACACACTTATCTCCATGGTACATATTTTAGAGAAATCAACTTTGCCATTGTGTTTTCTTAACTACCTTTCTGCGTCATTAATTTCTAATACAAAAGAATCCATTGGGCCGATCGCCCGACTCATACCCTAGGATTCGCTTAGAACGTGAGCCAAGTTGTAAGCTGCACATGATAACAACACTTGTGGTACGTAGGTGTGTACTTAGTTGCCTTTGTACTCACTTACTTTGATACTGTTGTCTGTGGGGAAAATTGTTTCCATATCTCGAATGCCCCAATACCCAACTATCAATGTTTTATGGCTGGCTTACCCGTTTTCGCCATCTCTATGTGTGTGCATAGGTGATAGCTAGTTTCTCGCATATGGTTAGTAGCTGCTATAAAATCCTTTGATGCGTTGTTACCCATAAAGGAGACTGGTGTCTTTAACACTTAATTGAACCCTTTCATTGGTGCTGTTGGGTTTTGTTGTTCCATAGGTTTTTTTGTGCCACATTTCTAAGTAATCTTTCATATGAAAGGAAGCTAACTCCATTACATTCAAAGCAAATATGGTACTCAATCGGGTTGATGTACCATGAAAGAGAGTTGTGGATGATGAGACCCCACAGCACTTAGGACTGCTGCACGGTCTGGGTACTTTGTATTAATTTGCAAATAACATTTCACTTTACTATTTTTCAGGGAGCTGTCGTTAAGTAAATGTATAGGTGCTAATAGGGCTTTATAACTCATTTGAGCATATAAACATTGGAAATTGTATTAAAAAGCTGTATTGCGCTTGTGATTTTTAAACTCGCACACATGGCATATGTTTTGCATCGCATTTTCAATGCGCAATTAATACGCCCGGGCGTAAATTGGAAACACTCAAGCAAAAATGTTTGGCAAAAATTACAACATTAATCACGGCAATATATGAAGTAATCAATTAACAAGCATTTCTAATAGGACTCCATAACAGTCTATTCTCTCTGGTTTGATTTACATATAAGGTAAAGGGATTTCCAACTTGAAGTGTTATATTGAATCATCCGGTATTTCGGTAGCTGTCACTTATGAAGCTTTTATTCTTTAACATTTGACAAGTAGAAACTACATCGTTATTGACAAGTAAGGATGGGCTAAGGTCGTGCAATACCTTTTGAAACTCTACACCACATTGGGTTTACTGAGGTGTTCAGAAGTCACCACAGAGAAAAGCATTGTGAATAGATTTTGAGAAGATCGGCTGATAAATGCGCTTGCACAGGCTCTAGATTTAAAATCGTGAATCATAAGAGATACTTTTGTCGCATTTTTTGTGAGGGTCGGTTAAAATTACATTTGCCAAATTAATGCAATTAGTCACAATCGGACGAAAATATGTTTGGAAACACTACTTAAATTTGAATCATTTATCGACCAAAATATGTTACCACTTTAAAAGAGATTGTAATAACTTTTGAAAACTCTTTTAAGAAAATGTCGTGACACACATATCTGAAGTGATTTGTCGGTTTTTTATATGCAGATTAAATTTTTTTTGCTCATGCCTGGGCCCCGATAAATATTTTTTTCTAACGACAAAATTTCAAGGAATTTTTTTCTAGAGACAAATTATCAATGGATTTTTTTTCTAGCGACAAAATTTCAATGAAAATTTTCCAAAGGCAAAATATGGCCTATGCTTGGTCTACCACGACATTATTTTTTTAAGACAACATTTTAATGAAATTTTCTATAACGACAAAATATCAATGTAATTTTCTCTAAAGAAAATATTTTAATGTAATTTGCTCTAAAGAAAAAATTTCAATGAAATTTTCTCTTAAAGGATAGTACTAAGATAGTTTTTCACCGTTGAAAACCCATGTTTTTCGAGCTTCTTTTTTAAACACTACACAAATTTCAATGATTAGATAACAATTTTGTTAAAATATTCCCATGCGTATTGGCGGAATGTTCGATTCAATGAAGTCAACTATTTTTTAACCCACCACCGAAGGATGGGGGTATATTCATTTTGTCATTCCATTTGCAACACATCGAAATATCCATTTTCGACCCTATAAAGTATATATATTCTTGATCAGCGTAAAAATCTAAGACGATCTAGCCGTGTCCGTCCGTCTGTCCGCCTGTCTGTTGAATTCACGCTACAGTCCTAAAAAATAGAGATATTGAGCTGAAACTTTGCACAGATTCTTTTTATGTCCATAAGCAGATTAAGTTCGAAGATGGGCTATATCGGACAATTTCTTGACATAGCCCCCCTGTAGACCGATCCGTCGATTTAGGGTCTTAGGCCCATAAAAGCAACATTTATTATCCGATTTTGCTGATATTTGGGAGAGTAACTCGACTCGATTCGCTTTTTCAATTTGGCCCAGAACGGTCCAGATTTGGATATAGCTGTCATATAGACCGATCCGCCGATTTAGCATATTAGGCCCATAAAATCCACGTTTATTGATCGATTTTGCTGATATTTGGGACAGTGAGTTGTGTTGAGCCACTGGACATGCGTCTTTAATATGGCCCAGATCGGTCAAAATTTGGATAGAGCTGTCATATAGACCTATCCGCCGATTTAGGGTCTTAGGTCCATTTAAGGCGCATTTATTATCTGATTTTGCTGGAATTTGGGACAGTGAGTTGTGTTAAGCCACTCGTCATGCTTCTTTCATAAAGCCCAAATCGGTCTATATTTGCACAGAGCTGCCATATAGACCTACGTCTGGATTTAAGTTTTAGGGCCCATAAAAAGCCCATTTCTCCTATGTCGCCGAAATTTTGGACAGTGAGTTGCGTTAAGCCCCTTGACATACTTCTGCAATATGGCATAGATCGGTCCAGATTCGAATATAGGTGCCATATAGACCGATCCGCCGATTTAGCGTATTAGGCCCATAAAATCCACGTTTATTGATCGATTTTACTAATATTTGGGACAATGAGTTGTGTTGAGCCACTCGACATGCTTCCTTAATTTGACCCAGATCGGTCTAGAGTTGAATATACTGCCATATAGACCGATCTCTCGATTTAAGGTTTTGGCCCCATAAAGGATTCATTTATTGTCCGATGTCAGCGAATTTTGGGACAGTGAGTTGTGTTATGTGTGTGGCCTTTCGACGATGGTTCAGATCGGGTTATTTTTAGATATAACTATCAAAAAGACCAGTATTTTGTTATACACAATTGAACAATGATTTGCACTTATTAGTATTTGGTCCAAATCGGAACAAATTTCGAAATAATTGCTATGGGGCATAAGGTATGCATTTTCACCAGATTTTGACGAAAGGTGGTTTTCATATATAACTGAGGTGGTGGGTATCCAAAGTTCTGCCCGGCCGAACTTAACGCGTTTTAACTTGTTCTTGTTTAAAATCTGCTATCAAAAAAATATCGCGAAAAGTGAGCGTAGAACTTTCCATACGACTGAATTTCAGTAAAAATTTCTCTAAAGACAAAATTAAAAAAAAAAATTACTTAAAACAAAATTTAAAAAGAGAAAAATAAGACGACGTAATTAAGACAAAATTTCTATAAAATTTTTTAATAGTAAAACTTTCAATACATTGTTTTTCTAATGACAAGATTTTTGTAGAACGTCCCTGAACCAAAATATTACAATAAAATTTTCTGCGAAGACAAAATTCCACCCAAGCGGCCCCTCGAATTTTTTTTTTTTAGACAAAATTAAAATAAAAAGTTACAAAGACAAAATTTTAATGAAAGACATAATTTTAATTACATATTTTCTAAAAACAAATTTTGTTGAAAGACAGGATGTTAATTAAAATTTCAATAAAGGAAAACATATCAATGAAACCCCCTCCAAAGACAAAGTTCGGTCCCCCTCAAAATGAGTTTTTAAAGACAAAATTTTGAAAAAAAATATCTAAATTTTTTAAAAAAAAAAAAAAAATATTTTCTAAACCTCAATGAAATGTTTTCTAAAGACAAAATTTTATATATGCTTGAATCCCTTCAATATTATTTTCGCAACCAAAAAATTTTTTAATAAATTATTTTTTAATAGACAAAATTAAAAAATTTCTTTTGACAAAATATCAATCAAGATTCTATCTTAGAAAACTTGCGATAAAATTTTATTCAAATGTTTTCAAAATTCATATACAAATATTCTTAAAAAATAAAATTTAAAAAAAAAATTATTTTCAAAACAGAAATTTATGTAGTTTTTTAATGTAAATAAATTTTGTACTTCATTCTTTTGCCCTTCTTTAGTTTGGTCCACTTAATAGTGAGCAGTGCAATGGTAGAAGCATGCCCTCTGAATGAAATGTTGGGTCTTGTTATTCAACCTTGTCTTATAGCGCAGTAAGAGAAAGTTAAATTCTAACAGCCAACATCTCTTCAAAAAGACATCTAACATCAACATGGACATGGCTAGATCGTCTTAGATTTTTACGCTGATCAAGAATATATATACTTTATAGTATACTAGCTGATCCGGGCCCGCTCCGCTGCGCCTTCATTTACTTTATATGGAACAAAAGTTTCCTTGGAATATTAATTTTCGACAATTAAAGATTTTTTAGTGAAATACCATGCTATGAAAATAGTATATCGCTTGACTAACAGTTTAACAATATAAGTGCCTTTATCTGAATCCCATATGATCTTTATTGGTCTACGAATTTAAGTTTGAATGTAAGGTGTACTCCCTGATACATGACCCTGAAAAAATATCAGCATTGTGCTCTTCTCTCAAATACCATTTATTTAAACCCCATATTGCCATTGGCTTAAGAGGAGTTTACAGGATGAGGCATCCCCCAAACACATGGCCCCAAAATAGGTTATCAAATTTAGTTTTTTATTCTCAAATACGTTTCATTTGAGCCACATATTAGCATGGCCGAAAAATTTTTTCCCTTTGGGGGTGTTTTGGGAAAGGGGTGATGCCCTATGTAGACCTCCAGAAAATTGGTTCTGAAAGTGGGTATCAATTCTTACTCTTCCCCCCAATACTTATTATTTAGAACCACATTGTCATGGTCGGTAAATATGCCCGATTTAGGGGTGTTTTGGGGATTGGGGTGGTCGCCCAAACACTAAGCCCGAAAAATATATCAGCAACGTTCACTATTCTCATATATCTATATATCATTTATTTGAACCTCATATTGCCATTGGCCTCAAAATTGGATATTAAATTCGTTTTCAAATCTCATTTAAACTCCTTATTGCAAAAGTTAGCAAATATGTCCGGTTTGAGATATTGGTCCCAAAAACTATAAATATTAAGTTCCACTCTCTTTATGACCCAAATTGTCTTGGTGAGCAAATACGTCCTATTTGGGGGTTGTTATGGTGGTGGGACGCCCCCTAGACAGTTGGCCCCTAATGTTGATATCAGATACATGGTCTACTCCCAAATACCTTTAATTTGAGCCCCTTATTTCGATAGTCGGCAAACATGACCGGCTTGGGGGGTGTTTAGGAGGATGGGCGGCCACCTTGTGACTTGGCCTTGAAAATATACATCGGATTCGTGTTCCACTCTAAAAACCCCTTATTTGAGCCTCATATTGCAAAAGTCATTAAAAACTTACTATTTGGTTGGTGTTGTGGGAGTACACTCAAATACCTTTTAATTGAGCCCCATATTCCCATGCTCAGTAAATAAGTCCTGTTTGGGGGTGTTTTGGGGAAGGGGTCCACCCCCCAGAAACGTGGTCCCACATTTGGATATCAGATTCATGGTTTACTCCCAAATACCTTTCATTTGAGTCCCATATTGCCATGATCGATATATGTCCGATTTAGCGGTGTTTTGGGGGTTGGGTGGTGTTGTGGGGGTGGGATGGCCACATAGTCAATTTTCCCGAATATTGGTATCCGATTTGTGCTTTACTCCCAAATATCTTTCATTTAAGCCCCATGTGGCTATGATCGCAAATGTGTCCCCTTTGGGCGAGGTTTTTGGGGACAGGCGGCCACCCAAACACTTGGTCTCATATTTGGATATCAGACTCTAATTCTACACACAAATACCTTTTATTTAAGCCCCATATTGCCATCGTCAGTAAATAAGTCCTGTTTGGGGGGTGTTTTGTGGAAAGGGTGGACCCCCAGAAACGTGGTCCCACATTTGGATAATAGATTCGTATACTACTAGCAAATACCTTTCATTTGAGTCCCATATTGCCATTGTTGGTAAATATGTCCGATTTAGAGGTTTTTTGGGGGTTGGGGTGGTCCCCCTAGCACTTGGTCCGACAAATGGATATCTGGTACGTTTTCTTATCCTAAATACCTTTCATTTGAGTCCCATATTGTCGTGATTGGTCTAAATATATGTTTGGTAGGTTTTAGGGTGGGGTGGCCCCTCTAGGTACCCCATCCAAAATTTGGACACCAAATTTTTATTTTTATGGTACTATATGAGAGCACACAAAATTTCGCTTGTATCGCACCAACCATCTCCGAGGTCTGGCGTTTCTGAAAATGAGGGTAAGGGGGAGGGTCCGCCCCCTTTCAGATATCAAAAAATGTAGTACCCTATTTTCACCACGGGGCCATTGTGCACCATCTGTGAAAATTTCAAGAAAATCGGTTCAGCCGTTTCTGAGTCTATAAGGAACTCACAAACATACAAGCAAACACAAATTAATTTTTATATATAAGATATATTCGCATCCTTTGATGAATTTACCCCCATCCTTCGATGGTGGGTATAAAAATGTATCATTGCAATAATGAACATAATCCATTAATTTCAAGTTAATGAAACTCAATGAATCTCTGCTCATTTATGCAATGATGCCCTACATTGTCTCACAATCCATGACAAATATCGTTGATATGGCGTAAGATTTAATTTCTGTCACGAAGAATTTCCTTTCATCGCAGAGGCTCAAGAAATTGAGATCCGAAATCTGAAATATCCCATTTACAATCCCAACCGACCTGCAAATTTTGAAATTCTAATTGCTATTTAAATTTTTCGAGTGTATACCCTAATAGACTCAAAGCCTCTCATCCTTTTTACACACAGACACATCAAAAGTTGCATATGAAATGCATATGAATATGTAGACTTTGATAGTGCTCTTCGTTCATAAATTCAATTAAACACCAAAAGGGATCAGTGCAGATGTTGTTCCACATACATACATATGTACCTTTAGTCAAATCGAATGACATTAGGTGGGTACAGGTATTAAAGTACATCTCTTTCGGCTAGGTTAGAATGGCAGTCTATTTACTAAACAGACACACAACAATTTAGTCTATTTTTGATAACACAGTAGCGACAGAAGAGGTCTCTGCTGGGAATCAAGCCCACGCACCGGTATTCCGAGCACGATACCAACTCGGCTTTGGGGCGAACTAATTATATCTTGAACATGAAGCAGAATTTTGAATTATCCAATTTTACTGATAATACAAAAGAACTATATCATTTATCTAAGACTTTTAAGGAAAACAATAACACTGTTTAAGTAGAACTAATATAAATAATAAGTAAAAGCGTACCAAGGCCGGGCCGAATCTTATGTACCCTCCACCATGGATCGCATTTGTCGTGTTCTTTTCCCGGCATCTCTTCTTAGACAAAAAAGGATATAAGAAAAGATTTGCTCTGCTATTAGATCGATATCCGGTTTGGACCACAATTAAATTATATGTTGGAGACCTGTGTAAAATGTCAGCCAATTCGAATAAGAATTGCGCCCTTTGGGGTCTCAAGAAGTAAAATAGAGATATCGATTTATATGGGAGCTGTATCGGGCTATATACCGATTCAGACCATAATAAACACGAATGATGATGGTCATGAAAGGATCCGTCGTACAAAATTTCAGGCAAATCGGATAATAATTGCGACCTCTAGAGGCTCAAGAAGTCAAGATCCCTGGTCGGTTTATATGGCAGCTATATCAGGTTATGGGCCGATTCGATCCATACTTGGCATAGTTTTTGTATATTATAACAAAACACGTCGTGCAAAATTTCATTCCAATCGGATAAGAATTGCGCACTCTAGAGGCTCAAGAAGTCAAGACCCAAGATCGGTTTATATGGCAGCTATATCAGGTTATAGACCGAATTGAACAATACTTGACACAGTTGTTGGATATCATAACAAAACACGTCGTGCAAAATTTCATCCCAATCGGATAAGAGTTGCGCACTCTAGAGGCTCAAGAAGTCAAGACCCAAGATCGCTTTATATGGAAGCTATATCAAAACATGGACCGATATGGCCCATTTACAATACCAACCGACCTACACTAATAAGAAGTGTATGTGCAAAATATCAAACGGCTAGCTTTACTCCTTCGGAAGTTAGCGTGCTTTCGACAGATACACAGACGGACGGACAGACGGACGGACATGGCTAGATCGACATAAAATGTCAAGACGATCAAGAATATATATACTTTATGGGGTCTCAGACGAATATTTCGAGTAGTTACAAACAGAATGACCAAATTAGTATACCCCCCATCCTATGGTGGAGGGTATAAAAATGTGCTAAGTTCGGCCAGGCCAGATCTTGGACACCCACCACCATGGTTTCTGCAAAAAAATTCCACATATCAATATAGTTGATGTCATGTGTATCTTATGTACCAAACTTCTGGCAAATAAGCACAAATTGAAGCTGCTAGGGGTCGTAGAGGACTAATAAGAAATCGGTTTGTATGGGAGCTGTATGAGATTATAGATCGATTTAGACCGTACTTGTAACGGTTGTTGGAAGTCATAACAAAACACTTTGTTTGTAAATTCAACTAAAACAAAAGAAGTACAAGATAGTTAGGTCAATTTTAATTAGCAATAAAGGCAGCCGTAAGCTTTATTCAATAAATCCACTATATGAAAGAGGGCTAAACAAGATTACCTTAGACTTATTACAACGATATATAATATCACGAAAAGGATGGACTGTATTTTTGCACTGTACGATAACGAGTGTTTAGTAATTAAAAGATAAAAAATGGTGGTTAGTCAAGCGTAGAGAAACGATTAGTTAAGCGTTAGAATCTGGCTTTTCAACTACAAAGTTGTACTCAAATGAATTGTAACTAGAACTTCAATCAAGATAGGGTCAATAAAACCGGATCAAACAAATATATGAAATCAAAACTGGGTGTATTAATCAAACTTAAATACTGTGCAAAATTTCAGCCAAATCGGCTCAAGATGCCAAATCGAGAATGCGGTTTATATGGCAACTCTTTCAGGTTATAGACCATTCTTGACACGGTAGTTAGAAGTCATTAACATACTCCGCGCAAAATTTCATTAAATTCGTACAAGAACTTCGACCTCTAGGGTTTCAAGAAGTACAATCGAAAGATCAGTTTATATGGAAGTTTTATCAGGTTATAGACCGATTCAGGCTGTATTTAGCATATCAGTTGAATGCCATAGAAAACGTCAAGACACAAAATTTTAGCCAAATGCATAACTGATAATTGTTAGTCGCTCGATATATAGATTAACAGACGTACAGGAATTAACCGATGTGGACCCCATAAAGAATATATATTCTTGACCGTCGTGACAGTTTAAGTCGAACTAGCCATTTCCGTCCGTCTGTCCGGAGTAGAGTCTGATTACTTTTGAAGGAGTAGAGCTAGCCGCTTGAAATTTTGCACAAATACTTCTTATTAGTGTAGGTCGGTTGAGATTGTAAATGGGCTAAATCGGTCCAACTATGCGAAGTATGGTTCTAATCCGTCCATAACCTGATATAGCTGCCATATAAACCGATCTTGGGTCTTGATTTCTTGAGCCTCTAGAGGGCGCAATTCTCGTCCGATTTGACTGAAATTTTGCGTATAGTATTTTGGTATCGCTTCCAACAACTGAACGAAGTGTGGTCCTAATCGGTTCATAACCTAATATAGCTGCCATAAAAATCGATCTTGGGTCCTGATTTCTTGAGCCTCTAGAGGGCGCAATTCTCGTCCGATTTGACTGAATTTTGCACATAGTGTTTTGATATCACTTCCAATAACTGTGCTCAGTATGTTTCACATCGGCTATAACCTGATATAGCTGCCATATAAACCGATCTTGGGTCTTGACTTCTTGAGCCTCCTGAGGGCACAATTCTTATCCGATTTGACTGAAATTTTGCGTATAGTGTTTTTATGTCACTTCCAATAAGTGTGCGAAGTATGGTCGGTTCATATCGGTTCATAACCTGATATAGCTGCCGTATAAACCGATCTTGAGCCTCTAGATTGCGCAATTCTCATCCTATTTGGCACAAATTTTGTACAAAGGCTCCTCCGATGGCCTTCAACATACATGTACAATATGGTCAGAATCGATCTAAAGCTCCCATATAAACCGATCTCCCGATTTCGCTTCTTAAGCCCCGAATTGGACTATAACTTGATGTAGCTGCTCCTCCGACCATATTCATTATAATTTGTTTGCCTAAAAACAGATACTGCGCAAAGAACTCGACAGATGCGACCATGGTGGAGGGTATATGAGATTCGGCCCGGCCGAACTTAGCACGCTCTTACCTGTTTGTACCCACCACCGAAATATGGGGGTACATTCATTTTGTCATTCCGTTTGCAACACATCGAAATATCCATTTCCGACCCTATAAAGTATATATATTCTTGATCAGCGTAAAAATCTAAGACGATCTAGCCATGTCCGTCCGACTAGAGATATTGAGCTGAAACTTTGCACAGATTATTTTCTTTCCATCAGCAGGTTAAATTCGAGGATGGGCTATTTCGGACTATATCTTGATATAGCCCCCATATAGACCGATCCACCGATTAAGGTTTTTAGGCCCATAAAAGCCACATTTACTATCCGATTTTGCTGAAGTATGGGACAGTGAGTTATGTTAGGCCCTTTGACATATTTCTTTAATTTGGCCCAGAGCGGTCCAGATTGGGATATAGCTGCCATATAGATCGATCTCTCGATTTAAGGTCTTGCGCCCATAACAGGCTCATATATTATACGATGTCGCCAAAGTTTAGGACAGTGAGCTAAGTTAAGCCCCTCGACATACTTCTGCAATATGGTACAGATCGGACAAAATTTAGATATAGCTGTCATATAGACCGATCTCTCAATTTTAGGCGCATTTATTGTCCGATGTCGCCGAAATTTGGAATTGTGAGTTAAGTTATGGCCTTCGACAACCATTTTTAATTCTGTCTAGATCCGTCCAGATTTGGATAGAGCTACCATACAGACCGATCTCTCGATTTAAAGTTTCGGGCCCATAAAAGGCCCATTTATTCTCCTATGTCGCCGAAATTTGCGACAGTGAGTTGCGTTAAGTCCCTCGACATACTTCTGCAATATGGCCCAGATTTGGATAGAGCTGCCATATAGACCGATCCGCCGATTTAGGGTCTTAGGCCCATAAAAGCCACATTTATTGTCCGATTTTGTTGAAAATTGGAACAGTGAGTTGTGTTGGGCCACTCGACATATTGAATATACTGCCATATAGACCGATCTCTCGATTTAAGGTTTTGGCCCCATAAAAGGCGCATTTATTGTTCGATGTCGCCAAAATTTGGGACAGTGAGTTGTGTTAGGCCCTTCGACGATGGTTCATATCGGATTATTTTTAGATATAACTACCATAAAGACCAATATTTTGTTATACACAATTGAAGAATCACTTGCACTTATTAGTATTTGGTCCAAATCAGAACATAGTTCGATATAATTGCTATGGGGCATTAGGTATGCATTTTTCACCGGATTTTGACGAACGGTGGTTTGCATATATACCCGAGGTGGTGGGTATCCAAAGTTCAGACCAGCTTAACTTAACGCCTTTGTACTTAGATCATTACTTAAGAGAGTTAACATTTAAAGACAATTTTAGGGCTATTTTGTGTCTTTAACTTCGGTACAGCATTGGCTTTTCCCAAAATCCGGTTCCTAACCTTCAACAACATTTTGACCTTCATTAAGATCTATGTCTTTAATGACAAGGAGCAAAAGTAATGATCTATCAGACTACCACTTAAAAAATCCTTAATATCATGTAAAAAATCTTTCACCACTGGAAATGTTTGCTTAAAACGTTGGGAAATTGGTAGTTTTGAAATTAAGTTCGTGATCTCTGGTACAAATGATTAAAATTAGGACAAACATCTTTTCCCTGTATGTATGGCCCTTGAAGCCTCCACATCTAATCTGATTCAATAAGTCCCCTAACCCAGGACGAAACACGTCGCACAGTGGTTGGTGCATTGTGACCTCTAGCGTTTGGAAGACTTTGGTCAAATGCAAATTGTTGCCAAATTTTGCCCGTGAACATTCCACTAAGGAACAGGGGCAAACTTCTCACCTATCAATGAGTGCAGTCCGATTCAAGTTTTAAGATCAATGATAAGGGGCCTCCTTTTTATAGACCAGTCCGAACGGCATGCCGCAGTGCAACACCTCTTTGGAGAGAAGCTTTACATGGCATAGTACCTCACAAATGTAGCCAGCATTAGGAGGGGAAAACCACCGCTGAAAAAAAAATTTGTTGATGGTCTCGCCAGGATTCGAACCCAGGCGTTCAGTGTCATGGGCAGACATACTAACCTCTGCGCTACGGTGGCCTCCGAAGACTTAAGTCATTATAAGTGAATTTCATAGAAATCGGTTCAGATTTAGATATGGCTCCCATATATATTGGGTTGCCCAAAAAATAATTGCGGATTTTTTAAAAGAAAGTAAATGCATATTTAATAAAACTTAGAATGAACTTTAATCAAATATACTTTTTTTACACTTTTTTCTAAAGCAAGCTAAAAGTAACAGCTGATGACTGACAGAAGAAAGAATGCAATTACAGAGTCACAAGCTGTGAAAAAATTTGTCAACGCCGACTATATGAAAAATCCGCAATTACTTTTTGGGCACCCAATATTTATAGCCCGATTTTCACTTGTAGAGCCTTTATCAGCGCATTTATCATCCGATCTTTTAAAAATTTTACACAATAATTTTTTTTTCTATAACTTTAACTATGTGTACAAAGTTTGGTCGAAGTCGGTTTAGATATAGTTCTCATATACATATTCTTTGACATTTGAATTGATTTTTATCAAAATCAGGTTAATATAAAGCTCCCACATAGAGCTACAGCAAATACAATTTTTAGCATCTTAGTTCGAAATTAGATAAGGATTAGTCTAAAAACCTCTTCAGAGATCCACCAAAATCGGTTTAGAATTAGAAATAAGTCCAAATTATGATATTGCCAAATTTCCAGTAATAGGGTAGGTGTAGGGTATAATTTTCGATAAAACTGGTTTTTCGGCATGAGAAAAAATGCTGATATAGAACTTAAAAATTTGGCAAATTTTTTAAGAAATTACTAAAAAGCAAAATAATTAGACTTTAAGCTTAACCTTTTGTTCATGAAAAGTGAGCAAATTTAGCATTCTACCTCTAATCCTATGCTACAATCAAAACAGCATTTGGCATCGCTGTGGGCAATATGTACTTAGTAGATAAGTTGATCTATATCGGAATATGGGCATCTTACCTTTCTTAAAATCTTTTGCAACATAAAAGCCGAATATATCCTATAACTTCAACCAAACAGAAAATTACTAAAAAATGCTAAGTTCAACCGGCCGATTTTTGGAAATCCACCAAAATGGATTCTAATAAATATTTCCACAAATTAACTTAGTTTAAGGTCACATGACTAATAAACGAAACAATTCAGGCAAACATTTAAACTTCTAGAGGCCGTAGAAGACTAATCGGGAGATCAGTTTACTTTGGAGTGATGTATGAGGTAAACACCGATTTGGACAATTCTTACCATGGGTATTGGAAGACATAATAAACCACTTCCAGCAAAATTTCAGCTAAATCGGACAACAATTACGGCATTCAGGAGCTCAACATATCTAATGCGCAGTCCGGTTTATTTGGGAGCTGTATCAGGTTACTCACTGCCCAAATTTCTGCCCAATCATATAACAATTGCGGCTTTTAGGGGCTCAATAAGTCAAATCGGGAGATCGATTTATATGTGGTTATATCCAAATCTGAACCGATGTGGCATTTGCCATCCCCAACGACCAACATAAATAAGAAGTCTATATGCAAAAATTACAGCCTGATATCTTCATTTATGAGACTGCTATCGCGATTCCCACAAACAGAAGGACATGGCTAAATCGACCTAGAATATTTAAGACGATCCAGATTATGTACACTTTGTTGGTTCTCAGATCAATATTTCGATGTGTTACAAACGGAGGCTATGCAAATCACATTATGTTCATTTCTGACTCCTTCTAATATATACTCGCACGTATACTCGTATTGACTCCTATCCATGAGAACTAAGGTTCACACTTATATGCGCATCATTATTTGCTAACAACTTTATGTTCAACATACATCTATCTACCTTCTGCGTGTGTTCATTCCAACAATCTGCTGGATTTTGTGTTTCTATCGCTTTGCTGTTCTCTCCATTTCATACCAATACCATAAGAACAAGTGTATCTTTTATTTTATTAAAAAACATTTAGTTTAAAGCACTATCATTTACATTGACTGCCTGCCTTTTGTGTAAGACCTCCGCACCGAATGCGGAGGCAAAACTCTACCGAAATGAAAACATGAGTAGTTGCAGTGAGTCGAACCAACTCAACACTGCGTTGTAGGAAAAGTTCATTACATTTTATATTTACACGCTCTTAAGTTTTGTCGTCTTCTATAAAAGGACAAACTGTATTGGGAGAGCCCATTAGGGTAAAGATAGGTAAAATGATGGCAAGGGAATATGGTTGAAAAAGTGAGTAAAAGCCACATACGAAGTATAACTTTGAAAGTTCATTTTGCTATAGAAATTGTGGCAGTTCTATTTCACTAGGCTACAAATTAACTCAGGATGATATTCGTGTATAAGTAAAAGTTTGACTTTGGCAAAATGGGTTTAGTTTTGTACAAATACTGTAAAAACAAGTAAAAGGGTGCCAAGTCCGGCTGGGCTGAATCTAATATATCCTCCACCATTGATCGCATTTGTCGAGTTTTTTTTCCAGCGTCTCTTCTTAGGCAAAAAAAGGATAAAAGATAAGATTTGCTCTACTATTGGAGCGATATCAAGATATGGTCCGGTTTGGACCAAAATTAAATTATATGCTGGAGATCTGTGTAAAATGTCAGCCAATTCGAATAAGAATTGCGCCCTTTGGGGGCTCAAGAAGTAAAATAGAGAGATCGATTTATATGGGAGCTGTATCGGGCTATAGACCGATTCAGACCATAATAAACACGTATGTTGATGGTCAAGAGAGGATCCGTTGTACAAAATTTCAGGCAAATCGGATAATAATTGCGACCTCTAGAGGCTCAAGAAGTCAAGATCCCAGATCGGTTTAAATGGCAGCTATATCAGGTTATGAACCGATTTAAACCTTATTTGACACAGTTGTTGAAAGAAAAAATAAAAAACGTCTTGCAAAATTTCAGCCAAATCAGGTAGGAATTGCGCCCTCAAGAAGCTCAAGAAGTCAAGTCCCCAGATCTGTTTATATGACAGCTATATCAAGTTATGGACCGATTTGAACCATACTTATAGCAGTTGTTGGATATCATAACAAAACACGTCGTGCAAAATTTTATCCCAATCGGATAAGAATTGCGTACTCTAGAGGCTCAAGAAGTCAAGACCCAAGATCGGTTTATATGGCAGCTATATCAAAACATGAACCGATATGGCCCATTTACAATCATATCCGACCTACACTAATAAGAAGTATTTGTGGAAAATTTCAAGCGGCTAGCTTTACTCATTCGGAAGTTAGCGTGCTTTCGACAGACAGACGGACGGACGGACGGACATGGCTAGATCGACATAAAATGTCACGACGATCAAGAATATAATATATACTTTATGGGGTCTCAGACGAATATTTCGACTAGTTACAAACAGAATGACGAAATTAGTATAATGGTTGACATTTTGCAAATGGTATTTTGGTATGACTTCCAACAACTGTGCTCGGTATGATCTACATCAGTCTATAATCTGATATAGCTGTCATATAAACCGATCTTGGTTCTTGACTTCTTGAGCCTTCTAGAGGGAGCAATTTTTATCCAATTTGGTTGAAATTTTACATAAGTTGCTTTTTATGACTTCCAACATCTGTGGCAAGTATGGTTCAAATCGGTCTATATGGTCTGAACCAGTTCATACCCTGATATAGCTTCCATGTAATCAGATTTTTTACTTCTTGATCCTTTAAAGGTGGAGGGCATAAAAAGGAGTATGAATAAATGGAGACAAGATATAGATTTTTTTTTTTTGATTAATATAAAATAACTATTTCAATATGTAAATTGAATAGCGATTAATACGAGGTTCTAAAATCGAGATTTTCGGGTCCTTAAAATTTGTTGTTTTCAGTATTTTCAAAAATTCATACAATCAGATTTTGTTCGACTGGAGATGTTCTCTGGTTCTATTACAAATAGAAAAACAAGAAAATTTATTTTTAAAGTTATGCAGAAAATCTTTTTGCTGTAATGACATTTGACTGGTATCTAGATCGCGATTTCGTTCTTGCTGCGCTACAAAAGGAAAATACTTATAAGAGGATTATTTCAGTCCAGAAGACATGTCTTATTCAGTGATTCGTAGATGTGAAAAGACATGTATCCACCAAGGTCATTGTTAGGATCAGTCAAACAGGATACATGCCTTTTCTGATATACGAATCACTGAAAAAGACATGTCTTGTCTGAAACAATCCTCTTATAGGTATTTTCCTTTTGTAGCGCAGCAAGAAAAAACAAACTCATATCCGCGAGAATATATCATATAGAGACTACAAACAAATAAAATGTCATGAACGACTAGTTAAGTAAGCTTGCATACAGTGAGACAATATATCGAGTCCTTCCCGCAAAAATTATGTAAGCGAAAATTTCAAATTCCAAATTTTTTAGGAGACGGTTTTTATTGAATAACTTTTGACATATTCATAATTGGACATAAAATTTGTTCATCATATGACATTAAATTGCAGATCTCGAAATTTGACACAGCTGACTTTTGAGGTCCAGAGACAGAACATACTCAAATTATTTGAAATCGGTTCATATTTAGATATAGCTCCCGTATATATGTTCATTTTAACTTCTAGAGGCTTTACAACCCCTTTTATTTGCTGATTTCAAAATTTTGCAAAATATTTTCTTCTATTGGGTTTCCCAAAAAGTAATTGCGGATTTTTCATATAGTCGGCGTTGACAAATTTTTTCATAGCTTGTGATTCTGTAATTGCATTCTTTCTTCTGTCAGTTATCAGCTGTTACTTTTAGCTTGCTTTAGAAAAAAAGTGTAAAGAAAGTATATTTGATTAAAGTTCATTCTTAGTTTTATTAAAAATGCATTTACTTTCTTTTAAAAAATCCGCAATTACTTTTTGGGCAACCCAATACTACTACCACTTTGTCTTGTTGAAATCGGATCAGATTAGGATATAACTTCCAATATATGTATCTTCCGGTATTCACTTATAAGGTCGTATAATATTAAAACTTTGCGAAATTAAGTCTGAATGGATTTTTTACTTATCAGCTGAACACCTCCGCTAAAGTCCATCAAAATTGATTCAGACTTGGATAAAGCTATCATATAATGGTATGGCCTAATGTAAACTTATAGTGTAGGTGTAAGGAATTATTTTCTCTATTTCATAGTTTCTTTTGTTTTACATTTACAAAAATTTGCACACAAAACTTTATAGACAAACACGAAATTCTTATTAAATTTGTCATTTTCTCTCTCATTTCATAACGGTACATTGTACAGCTCCGACATTTGGAGAGGATTTATTATAAAATATCATCTATTGATATCCATCAGAAAACAAACATTTAAGAAATTTCGCTTACACAATTTTCCCGATAAGAACCATAGTATTGCCGTTGGATCAAAGCTTGGGGACAGAGTGGGACCCCCAGGCCCACTGAGAACCCAAGGACTGTGATCTGTTTTAAGCTTGTTTTACTTACATTAATTGGCTATGACAGAACATATTTTCCACTGGCCGAATGTAAAATTGCGTTCCAAGCGACTCGATCTTCTGCGCTCATTCTAAAATCTCTGACACCAAGTTTCGTAGATTCTCCCACAACTTGATCTTTCCATCGGGCTTTTGGTCTTCCCGGTTTGGGTGTACCACCGTGTTTGCCTTCAAAAGACTTCTTTGCTGGAGCTTCTTCATCCATTCTGCAGCCGTTGTATTTTGATGCGTGTAACTACGCTATCGTCGTCATACAGCTCGTGGTCATATGTCGCCTATATTCTCCGTTAACACAAACTGGTCCATATATTTTACGAAGAATCTTTCTCTCAAATACTCCAAGCACTGCCTCATCTGCTTTGACAAGTACCCATGCTTCATAACCATATAACAGCACGGGTAGTATCAGTGCCTTGTATAGTGTAATCTTCGTCTGTCGAGAGGTGGCCTTGTTTCTAAACTGCTTACTTAGTCCAAAGTAGCATCTGTTTGCCAGTATTATTCTTCGCTTAATCTCAAAACTGGTGTCATTCGTTTCGGTTACGGCGGATGCCGAGGTAGATAAAGTTACTGACTATCTCAAAGTTGTGGTTCCCAACTTTCTCGATTTTCTTTATCTGATCGGTTGTGAAAGGCTTTTTGGGAGCTGAAACCATCGATTTCGTCTTATCTCCATTTACTGCCAGACCCATTTTCACTGACTCTCTTTCGATTCTTTCAAAGGCTGCAGTTACTACTTCCGGTGACCGACCTATGATATCGATTTCGTCGGCATAGGCGAGTAGCATTTGTTCTCTTGTGATTAGTGTGCCATATCTATTCACATCTGCATCTCGTATAATCATCTCCAGCAGGAGATCGTTAAAAGTGACTACTGTATACGAAATTCATTAACTTTTCTTTTATTGCTTTCTAACCAAACGATTTTCGTTTCGTTCTGAAGAGATTTTGCCCAAAGATGAAATCATAGAAAAAGGCATTGTGTAGCATTTTGAGAACATCGGCTTATAAATGCGCTGACTAAGGCATCAGGCGAAATATATATACGGAAGGTATATCTAAATCTGAACCGATCTCGACCAAATTCCATATATATTTTGGTAGTCGCAGAGAAAAGCGTTGTGCACAATTTTGAAAACAAGAATAATATATGGGAGCTATATCTAAATCTGAACTGGTTTCTATGAAAACACCAGTTATACCAAGAATCTTAAATAACATGGGCTATTGATACTCGTAGTAGCGGTGTCAATGTTCTGGTCGAAGATATGAACTTATTTAATTAAATGCAGTTTCCATGTTCTTTTGGGTCATTGAAAGGCATTTGGTTTAGTCAATCACAGAATGTTAATTCTTAAGCTTAGTCAATTCCTTCTTTATACCCTCCTCCATAGGATGGGGGTATATTAATTTTGTCATTCTGTTTGTAACACCTCTAAATATACGACTGCGATCCGATAAAGTATTTATATTCATGATCGTCATGTCAGAGGTTAGCGTGGCCGCCTATGACGCTGAACGCCTAGGTTCGAATCCTGGCGAGACCATCAGAAAAAATTTTAGCGGTGGTTTTCCCCTCATAATGCTGGCAACATTTGTGAGGTACTATGCCATGTAAAACTTCACTCCAAAGAGGTGTCGCACTGCGGCACACCGTTCGGACTCGGCTATAAAAAGGAGATCCCTTATCATGAGCTTTAAACTTAAATAGGACTGCACTCATTTATATGAGAGAAGTTTTCCCCTGTTCCTAAGTGGAATGTTCATGGGCAAAATATGCATTTGCATGTCATTTTAAGTCGATCTAGTCATGTATGTCCGTCCGTCTGTCTGTCGAAAGCACGCTAACTTTCGACAGAGTAAAGCTAGCCGCTTGAAATTTTGCACAAATACTTTCTATTAGTGTATGTCGAATGGGATTGTAAATGGGCCAAATCGGTCCATGTTTTGATATAGCTGCCATATAAACCGATCTTGGGTCTTGATTTCTTGAGCTTCTAGAAGGCGGAATTCTCGTCTGATTTGACTTAAATTTTGCACGTGGCGTTTTGGTATCACTTTCAACAACTGATCTAAGTATGGTTAAAATCGGTCCATGTTTTGATAGAGCTGCCATATAAACCAGTCTTGGGTCTTGATTTCTTGAGCCCCTAGAGGGCGCAATTCTCATTCGATTTGACTGAATTTTTGCACGTAGTGTTTTGGTATAGCCTCCAACAACTGTGCTGGCATAGCTGTCATATAAACCGAACTTGGATATTGACTTCTTGAGCCTCTAGAGGACGCAATTCTCAACCGATTTGGCTGAAATTTTGCACGAGTTGTTTTTTTTATGACCAATAAATATGCTAAGTATGGCGAAAATCGGTACAAAACCTGATATAGCTGCCATATAAACCGATAGACTTCTTGAGCTTCTAGAGCGCGCAGTTCTCATCCGATTTGGCAGAAATTTTGTACAACGGCTTCTCTCATGACTTTCAAAATACGTGTCTAATATGGTCTGAGTCGATCAATAGCTTGATACAGCTACCGATATTCCCGCAATTCATATCCGAATGAACTGAAATATTACACAATGACTTCTACAATGTTCGCCGTTCATTTATGGTCCGAATCGGACTATAACTTTATAATAAATCAGATATGACAATGATGCTGAATCGGTCAGACTTCTTACACCCGAATAAAAACATACATACATACATAAATGACATTGCGAATATAAGAAACTTTTCGATATAGAAAATAGGTCAACTTTGAACGGGCATTTCTTGTAAACTTAAAATATGACATTTCTGTGGGCAAAAATACAAATTTGCCCTCGAACATTTCATCAAGGAACAGAGGCAATCTTTTCACATATCAATGAGTGCTGTCCGATTCAAGTTTTAAGCTCAATTATTAGGGCCACATTTTTATAGCCGAGTCGAAATTGCATACCGCAGTGTGACATCTCTTTGGAGAGAAGATTTTAAATGGCTGCCATACCATTTTTTCAAATGGCATAGTTCCTCACAAATGTCGCCACCATTAGGAGGGGATAACCACCGCTAAAAATTTTTTCTAATGTTCAAGTCAGGATTCGAACTCAGCGTTCAGCGTCATAGGCGTACAAACTAATCACTGCGCAACGGTGCTATGGGTAGCATATTTAAAGATAGGTTCTTTCAAAATTTCGTAGGCGCACAAATAAATTTTGATTTTTGTCAACTGCTTTTACTGTCCGCGCCATAGTGGAACACATATATTCAAATACGGTAAGAAATAGACCATAAACGTCATGGATGCCAAAAACCTTTTCGAATGTCACTCACCATGAAGGTATTTTAGACCCCTCGAACAAACGTAGATTTAGTTGCATAGTATACAGAGATAAAAGGAGCATAGTGTCAGCATCATTACCCTGATATGAACACATCACTCCATGCTCTCTTTGCATGTTTTTTGTTCTTTTGCTATAGTTTTTCTTCAGTTTCAATATCTTTTACGTTTAGCAGCTGCAAGCAACCGTAAGGATAGGGCACGTACTCCTTTAGAAATGTCAGAGATGTGGTGGCAAGTCAAGCTGAACATTGTCATTATGTTCGTTGTCCTCGACCATGATGCTTTTGCTGTTCGACTTGATGTTGACGCCATCGTCAATGTCTTTTAATTCCATTAAACACAACAAGCAAGAATATTTATATGAAGAATGCAAAAAAAGGGGCCAAAACGACCAACAGGACAATGAACATGGAATTGAGTGTACAAAGGACCAAACAGTGAGTGAAGCAAAAACGAGCATCAAAACCAATGACACGACACTATGTTTTAACGTGATTTTCAATTGACTCCTCATTTTAAAAGTAAGTTGTAGTAAGTGTGCAAGTTGTCAGCTTGTGTGTGAGTGCCGGTGAGGCACCTTCAATTGGGCATATCCTTTTTAGCTTCTGTTTTTCGTTTTAAGGACAGTACCTCTAAGTACATTGCGGTGGACAAGTGTGGATGGCTTTTTCCCCATACCCAACAAAATACTTAAGAATATTGTAATTTAGGAATATCTGAAATTTAATTGAATAACATGGTTGACAAGAGAAATTGTCTAATGGGATTTTCCTTATCTTTTTTCTTTAAAATAAGATTTTATAAAGTGTTCATGTCGAAGACACACAAAACATTAGGTTGAGTTTAGAGTTTACTTATCAATTAGAGGATACTTAGAAGAATACTTTGCCAAGATAATTTAGATTGTCCAAGAATAGAAGAGATTGACGAAAATGTCAACAGGATTACGACTGCACTGGTGGGGTCCTTCGAAGATAGTTGTCCTTGAAATTTTGCACAAATACTTCTTATTAGTGTAGGTCGGTTGAGATTGAAAACGGGCTATATCGGTTAATGTTTTGGTATAGCTGCCATATATACCGATCTGGGATCTTGACTTCTTGAGCCGCTAGAGGGCACAATTCCTATCCGATTCGGCTGAAATTTTGCATGAAGTGTTTTATTATGACTTCCAACAACTGTGCCAAGTATGGTTGAAATCGGTCCATAAGCTGATATAGCTGTCATATAAACCTATCTGGGGTCTTGACTTCTTGAGCGTCTAGAGTGCGAAATTCCTATCCGATTTGGCCGAAATTTTGCTCGACGTGTTTTGTTAAGACTTTCAACAACTGTGTTAAGAATAGTTCAAATCGGTCTATAACCTGATATAGCTGCCATATAAACCGATCTGGGGACGCAATTATTATCCGGTTTGGCTGAAATTTTGCATGACGTGTTTTGTTATGACTTTCAACAGCTGTGCTTAGAACAGTACAAATCGGTCCATAACCTGATATAGCTGCCATATAAACCGATCTGGGGTCTTGACTTCTTGAGCCACTAGAGGACGCAATTATTATTTGATTTAGCTGAAATATTGCATGAGGTGTTTTGTAATAACTTTCAACAACTGTGCTAAGAATAGTTCAAATCGGTCTATAACCTGATATAGCAGCATATAAACCGATCTGGGATCTTGACTTCTTGAGCCACTAGAGGACGCAATTATTATCCGATTTAGATGAAATGTGTTTTGTTATGACTTTCAATAGCTATGCTTAGAATAGTTCAAATCGGTCCATTACCTGATATAGCTGCCATATAAACCGATCTGGGGTCTTGACTTCTTGAGCCACTAGAGGGTACAATTCTTATCCGATGAAATTTTGCATGAGGTGTTTTATTATGACTTCCAATAACTGTGCTGAGTGTGGTTGAAATCAGTTCATAACCTGATATAACTGTCATATAAACCGATCTGGCGTCTTGACTTCTTGAACCATTAGAGGACGCAATTATTATCCGACTTGGCTGAAATTTAGCATGAGTTGTTTTGTTATGACTTTCAACAGTTGTGCTTAGAATAGTTTAAATCGGTCCATAACCTGATATAGCTGTCATATAAACCGATCTGGGGTCTTGACTTCTTGAGCCTCTAGAGGGCGCAAGTATTACCCAATTTGGCTGAAATTTTGTACAAGGGCTTCTCTCATGACCTTTAACATACGTGTCGAATATGGCATGAATGGGTTTATAGCCTAATATAGCTCCCCTATAAACCGATCTCCCTATTTACTTCTTCAGCCCCTAAAGCTCGCAATTCTCACTAGATTTGGCAGAACTTCGACACAATGACTTCTACTATGAACTCCAATAATCAGTTCAATTATGGTCCGAAATGAACCATTACTTGATACTGTTCCAATAACATAGCAATTCTTTTCTCCTTTGTTTGCCTAAAGAGAGATACCGTGACAAGAACTCGACAAATGCGATCCACCGATTTTCAAATCAGTTCAAAATAAAGTATACTTTATTTTGAAATAAGACTTTCTATTCTACTAAAATTTAAGAAAATAATAATGATAAGCGTATTGTATGATCTATTCAAGTGAGCGGCAGTGTAAATTGGTGGAAGCTATTCTAAAACTGAACCGATTTCTTCAAATTTCAATAAACTTCGTCTCTTTGATTACAATTTAAACTGGGCAGACAGACAGACCGACATAGCTAAATCAAATCAGAAAGGGATTCTGAGTTGATTGGTATACTTATTAATGAATCTTTTTCTCTTCCTTTTTAGTGTTGTAAGCAAATGCACTAATCTATAATAATCTGTACCACATTAGTGGTGTAGGGTGAAGAAATACCCTATTCAAGCCACTGATGCTGGCCATATTATTACATGGTTTATAAGCATGGGTGCTTGTGAATGCAGATTAGGCAATAATTGTGGTGATTGAAAGAAAAATTTGTTGTAAAATGCATAGACCAATCTCCATTGATTGAAGTAAGTGGAAGACTTGAACTCCGGTGGAAATTCGGAAAGGAGCGCAAAAAATCGAGGCGCTTGGAAATCTCTTCTGAATACGGAGAGTAGAGCAAAATTTCTCCGAATGCCAGCTTAGGCGTTTTTGTATCCTATCTATTTGAGCGACTGTGAATTCTTATTAAATGTTTTAAGTTTTTATTTCAAAGTTCTTAGAATAGGGATGGGGGTAACATAATTACAGCCCGATGTAGCATTCTCTGCCATTACAAAACAGGAAACATTCATTTTTGCTTCTTCGACTATCATAGCAAAAGATTAAAATTTGATTATACTCACATTCAGTTCTATTCATAATGAAACAATGCAAGTGAATTAAGTGGCCTAAGGAATACTTTTAGTTGAATTCTGTGCCCCTTGTAATGGTACGTAAGGACATCTTGCAATGTTGTATGATGTTGATGTAAAATAACAGCAAGACAATAGATGCTTAATAGGCTTTATTATTATCTTCAGCTTCAATGAAGGTGGCCGGCGTTGGCATGAAATATTAAATTAGCATAACAAGCATATCTTTAAAACTATAAGTATGAAGTTGGCAGATTTTTATTTTCAAAGGCAAATCAAAAACGCATATTGTCAGATCGTTTAACAAAGAATAGAAGATAGCGAAGTTAGCGATCTTGTTTTTCTTTCGTTTAAGACTAAATATATTTTGTAGTTGTTATAAATTGTACTACGAAATTCCATTTGTTTTGGATAAAAATTAAGCCTTCTTCAAAAAGTAGGCCAAACGGTGAAAAAACTGGAATGAAGTGCAAAATGACGTTGTTGGTCTATATCTTGTATACAGGGTAAGATACAGAGAGCTAAAGTTGACCACTTTCCACTTCTCCAACTTTCAAAAAGCTTTTGATTCTACTGAACCAATTTGCACGACTTAGGACTCTGGAGAAAAACTTGACAAGATCTAAAGAAGTGCCAGGGGCACTGTTACCGAGACATATAGAATAGTTTAATTTGAAAATCTCTCATGAAAAGCTCTCATAAAAACTGATCTCCCGATTTGACTTCTTGACCCCTGCAAGCCACAATGACTTCCTACAACTGCGTCAAGTACAGTTCAAATCGGTTTATAAACTGATATAGCTCCAATATAAACCGATTTCCCGATTTGACTTTTTGAGCTTCTGGAAGATACAATTTTTGTCCGATTTGGCTGGAACAACTATACTAAATTAAGTCCGAATCGGTCTATAACCTGGTATAGCTCCCATATAAACCGAATCAGTCTAGAAGCTTTAGTTGTTTCGTGTTGTTCAGAAGTTTGGCATGTAGAATAAAATTATGCCCTTAATCTAAATTTTTTGCACACTCCATGGTAGTGGGTTTCCAAGATTCGACCCGGCCGAACTTAACACGCTTTTACTTGTTACGCCGTACAATGGAAATTCCACATAAATTGTGCCCGAGCATATAGGTCCATAATAAAAACAAATAAGAGCTTGCTAATGTCGGCCGGGCAGAATCTTATATACCCTCCACCATGGATCGCATTTGTCGAGTTCTATGCGAGGTATCGATTTTACGGCAAACAAAGAATATTAAATAAGAACTGTTATGGTATTGGAGCTATATCAAGTTATAGTCCGTTTCGTACCATAAATGAATGCTGAACATTGTAGAAGCCATTGTGTAATATTTCAGTTCATTCGGATAAGAATTGCGCCTTGTAGGGGCTCAAGAAGCAAAATCAGGAGATAGATTTATATGGGAGCCATATCAAGCTATTGATTCAGACAATATTGGACACGCATGTTGACAGTCATGGGAGAAGCCGTTGTATAAAATTTTTGCCAAATTGGATGAGAATTGCGACCTCTACAGGCTCAAGAAGTCAAGATCCCATATCGGTTTGCTATATCAGGTTACTTACCAATTAGCGCCATACCTAGCAAAGGACAGGGTCTCAGACGCATATTTCGAGGTGTTTCAAACAGAATGACGAAATAAGCATACCCCATCCTATGTTAATATCTTTAGCGGTTAAAAAACGGCACCGTTTCAATATGAAAAATGTTTTTCTTTTTTTAAAAATTTCAAAATTTTCCATTTCCTTTTCGTAAACTTTGGCCCTCAAAGTTTTAAATTTTTTTTAATACCCACCACCACTAATCTAGTCATTCCGTTTGTAACACCTCGAAATATTCGTCCAACCTCATAATATATATATATTCTTGATGGTCTCGACATTCTGAGTCGATCTACCATGTCCGTCCGTCTGTCGAAATCACTATTGCACTCGAAAGCATAAAGCGGCTTGAAATTTTGCACAGATACTTAATATTCATGTAGGTCGTTGGGGATTGCAATAGGTCATATCCGTTCAGATTTGGATACATCTCCCATATAAACCGATCTCCCGATTTGATTTCTTGAGCCCTTACAAGCCGCAATTTTTGTCCGATTTTGGCTGAAATCTTGCATGTAGTGTACTGTTATGACTTCCAACAACTGTGCCAAATTTGTGAAATGTTCCCTTATATGGGAGTTTCACTTTTTTCCCTCTCACTTATATAAAATGGCGAAATTTCGTAAAAATCTTCATGTGGTAAAACTGATCCAGAAGGCTATAAATAGATTTAAAATAAAAACTTTTGTATCATTTTTAAAATTTTGAAAAATTTTCAGTGTATCTTATAAATGTAGTCAGCATTAGTAAGAGGATAATTTCGCTGAAATTTTCGTTGATGTTCACGCCGGATCAACAACAACAAATCTAAAACAATGATATTATATCAAAACTAAGCAAGTTGCGGAGCATTTTCGAAGTTTTTGATGTTTAGTACCTTTTATACGTTTTATACAAGTATATGACGTTTTCGGCGCTTGCAACTTTTTGACAGTCGAATACCTAAAAAACTGACATAAAAACCATTTCTGGTTAGTGTATACTATTGCCGTGCCGAGAAAATGACACTTGTAAAATTTTAGAAAAAATGCACTAAAAACAAATTAAAGCGTGCAAAATTCGACCATGGATCACATTTGTCGAGTTCTTTGTGTAGTATCTCTTTTTAGGCAAACAAGGAACAATGAATAGGAATTGTTATGCTATTATCATGAGCTATATCAAGTTATAGTCTGATTCGAACCATAAATTAATTAAATGATGAACACCATGGTAGAAGTCATTTGGTAATATTTCAGTCCATTCGAAAAAGTATTGCGCCTTGTAGGGGCTCAAGAAGTAAACTCGGGAGATAGGTTTATATGGGAGCTGTATCAGGCTATATATCGATTCAGACCATATCGGACACTTAAGTTGAAGATCATGGGAAAAGCCGTTTTACAAAATTTCAGCCAAATCGAATAAGAACTGGGCCCTCTAGAGGCTTAAAGGTCAAGATGCCAGATCGGTTTATATGGCATCTATGTCAGGTTATAGACTGATCTGAACCATACTAAGCACAGTTGTTGAAAGTCATAAAATTTCAGCGAAATCGGATGAGAATTGTGCCCTCTAGTGGCTCAAGAAGTCAAGTTCCAAGATCGGATTATATGGCAGCTATTGTATATTTTAATATAGTCTGATCTGGACCATTTGCTGGTCGTATGACAGGAGGCTTAATCAGGTAATAATTGCGGCTTTTATGGGTTTACTACCTTAATCGACAGATTGGTCTATATGGCAGCTATATCTGAATATAGTCCGATTTGAGCCATATTTGAGTCGGATAAAACAACCCACTATTTAACATTTTAACGAAATGGGATAGTAACTGCGGATTTTATGAGCTTAAGACCCTCAATCGGTTGATCGGTAATATGGTCCCATCTGAATCATATATGAATCGGATGTCGGGAGGCTTTAAGCATCTTACTGTTTCAAATTTCAGCGAAAATGGATAATAATAGCGGCTTATATGGGCTTAAGACCCTTAGTCGGCAGATCGTTCTAAAGGGTGATTTTTTTGAGGTTAGGATTTTCATGCATTAGTATTTGACAGATCACGTGGGATTTCAGACATGGTGTCAAAGAGAAAGATGCTCAGTATACTTTGACATTTCATCATGAATAGACTTACTAACGAGCAACGCTTGCAAATCATTGAATTTTATTACCAAAATCAGTGTTCGGTTCGAAATGTGTTCATTCACCGTAACGTTGCGTCCAACAGCATCTTTGAAAAAATACGGTCCAATGATTCCACCAGCGTACAAACCACACCAAACAGTGCATTTTTCAGGATGCATGGGCAGTTCTTGAACGGCTTCTGGTTGCTCTTCACTCCAAATGCGGCAATTTTGCTTATTTACGTAGCCATTCAACCAGAAATGAGCCTCATCGCTGAACAAAATTTGTCAAAATTTGAACACATTTCGAACCGAACACTGATTTTGGTAATAAAATTCAATGATTTGCAAGCGTTGCTCGTTAGTAAGTCTATTCATGATGAAATGTCAAAGCATACTGAGCATCTTTCTCTTTGACACCATGTCTGAAATCCCACGTGATCTGTCAAATACTAATGCATGAAAATCCAAACCTCAAAAAAATCACCCTTTATATGGCAGCTATTTCTAAATATTATCTGATGGATATGGACTATAATTGCGGAAAATTAACAATTATTGTGGCTTTTATGGGTTTAAGACGCTTAATCGGTAGATCGGTTTATATGACAGATATATCTAAATATGGTCTGAGCTGCACCGTATATTGGTGTCATGACGGGAGGCTTAAAACAAATTCAACGAAATTGGAAAAAATGTTGCTTTTACGGGCTTAAGACCCTCAATCGCCAGATCGGTCTATATGGCAGGTATATCCAAACTGTATCTTATATCTTAACTTGCGTATAAGAAAAATACGAGTCTGTGCAGAATTTGAACTCAATATCTCAATTTTTTAAAGTTTGTAGCATGATTACAACTGGCGTTGGTTGAATATATCCTCGGACTATTTGCCTTATCTTATGTGGGGGCATGGGTGCAAATAAGGCTAATGTAGAAGAATTTGGACACCGGAGTAAACCTGGAGACAAAGTGTTTCAGTTTATGATTATCCACATATCCACAGCCAAATTCATGCCTCGTTTAATGACACCTGTAATATAGGGCGTCATCTCAAGATATTGTTGTGGAGCCGTTTCCGACCCATTGCACTTTATGTTAGGCTTTAATGTCTGCCCTGTATTTCTGCACTACATCCGCCATTGGAAATACTTCACCCTCTCTATAAAGAGTATGGATATTCCAGGTGCAGATACGCAAATCATAAGTTATAAATAAGTAAAAGTGAGCTAAGTTCAGCGTGGAATTCACCCCCACGGATTCTTCAAAAAATTTACACAAAATAAATTTATTTGAAGAGCATAATTGCATTCTACATACCAAACTTCTGTATAACCATCGAAAATTAAAAATTCTAGGAACCGAACAAGGATGACTGAGAGACCGATTTACATGGTTATAAATTGATTTGGATCGAATTTGGCACAGTTGTTGGAAGTCGCAACAGAACACCGCATGCAAAATTTAAGCCAAATCGGACAAAAATTGCGGCTTGTAAGCACTCAAGAATTCAAATTGGAAGATCGGTTTATATGGGAGCTAAATCTAAATCTAAACCGATATGGCCCATTTGCAATCCACAACGACCTACATCAATATTAAGTATCTGTGCAAAATTTCAAGCGGCTAGCTTTACGCGCGGGTCTTAGACGAATATTTCGAGGTGCTACAAACGCAATGACTTGATATGTATACCCCCATCCTATGGTGATGGGTAAAAAAATACGTGTATGTAAGCAAGACTTTAATTTAATTTATAAATAAAGGAAATCTGGTTGAAACCCCGAATAACGTATTTTATATAAGAAGAATGAAGGTACTGTCACAATAAACTTCATACGAGTATTTGTCCCAAATTCTTGCAAAAATTTATCGCAAAAAACATGTACTTTTACCGTAAACAAAGTAATCCACACTTCCTGGAGTATCGACCATTGCATTAAATTTAATATAGTGTCCGTAGCCGCCGCATAACCAAATAACCAATAGAAAGCTCCCGCAGCCTCACAGCAGTGGTCGCATCAATTTCTATAGCCAACATGTCCAGAGGCATTAGGTTTAGCATTAAATTCAGTAAATTAGATGGTGCCGTCCTCAGTGCGGTTGTGATGCACAAGCAATCCATCCTTTCGATCCAGCAGAGTATTGAATAGTAGATTTTTGAAACACCATCCGACAAACCGTAACACCATATAATACATAGGTCTGACAACTTTGGTTCTGTCACAGTTGAATTTGATGTTCAATTTCCTGTCCAGTAGAATACTTAGGTTTTTAGCGCTTTCCGTCAATGGAAAATTCCTCCCATAGCGATACATGCCACAATGGGTAACTTGTTTCTCTAGCTAAAAAGATAAATTTGGTCTTAGACAGATTTATGCCTACTCTATTTTCTGTGGCACATTTCGTACTCCTACATAGGGCTTTCTGAAATCTACGACAGCTGCTATATGGCAACTGCTGCGCTTGAGTAATGTATTGTAGGAAAGTCAGTTCTGAGTGATACATCATACTTTGATTGCCTGAAGTCTTGCGCACAAGAGAAGATGAATCATTGTGCAGCATGACAATGCGAGCTCTCACACATCCTCCCAAACCAGCGCCTTTGTGTCCGTTAAATTAATAGGTCGAATTAATAGGTCTTCCAATGTACAGCCCTGACTTGCCATTCAATGACTTCTTTTTATACCCTCCACCATAGGATGGGGGGTATACTAATTTCGTCATTCTGTTTGTAACTACTCGAAATATTCGTCTAAGACCCCATAAAGTATATATATTCTTGATCGTCGCCACATTTTATGTCGATCTAGCCATTTCCGTCCGTCTGTCTGTCGAAAGCACGCTAACTTCCGAAGGAGTAAAGCTACCCGCCTGAAATTTTGCACAAATACTTCTTTTTAAAGTTTGGTCCTAATCGGTCCATAACCCGATATAGCTCTCATATAAACCGATCTTGGGTCTTGACTTAATGAGCCTCTAGAGGGCGCAATTCTCATCCGATTTGAATGAAATTTCGCACATAGTGTTTTGATATTACTTTCAAAGTATTTGATATTGTGCAAAGTATGGTCCTAATAGGTCCATAACCTGATATAGCTGCTATATAAACCGATCTTGGGTATTGACTTCTTCAGCCTCTAGAGATCGCAATTCTCATCCGATTTGGCACAAATTTTGTACAACGGCTCCTCCCATGGCCTTCAACATACGTGTGCAATATGGTCAGAACCGATCGAAATCTTGATTCAGCTCCCATATAAACCGATCTCCCGATTTCGCTTCTTGAGCCCCAAATCGGACTATAACTTGATGCAGCTGCTCATCCGTCCTTATTCATTATACTTTGTTTGCCTAAAAACAGATACAGCGCAAAGAACTCGACAGTGCGACCATAATGGAGGGTATATAAGATTCGGCCCGGCCGAACTTTGCACGCTCTTACTTGTTATTCCAGTTAAGGTAAAAGTGAGAGTTCAATCATTTTCTTCGCCAGAAAATGCTGTTGAAGCGTTCAACAATTGGTTAAAGCTCATGCAAAAGTGTATAAATCATGCTGGAGGATATTTTGAAAAACAATAAAACCGTTTTTGGTGACAAAAATTTGCGTTTTCATTATTAGGCCAGAAACTTATTTAGCAGCCCTTGTATCTCTGAGAGTGCCCCGAAACTTTCCTTTAAACGCGTTTTTACACCTTTAGCTTCCAGAGACAATTATATATTGTGGATGTCTATATACCAAAGTAGCGGAGACAGCACTCCTCCTTGAGTTGTCCCTCTGCTGACACTTCCTTGTAGATTTGCAGATCCCAGTATTGATGACATCAAACTCAAACTCCCTCATGATTGATGTTGTTTTTACGCTAGTGATTACAATGTGAGAGAACCATTTATGTTGCGGACTAGGAGGGTTGTTGTAGTAAATATGCCCTTACTATATGCATGATGTTGTTAATAGAAATATTCGCAAATGTATCTATTCTATCATTCTCTAGTGTCTTTAGCATAATGAATGACATACTAAAAGGATGAAAATTATTGAATAAAAATTTCCTTTTTTCTCCCTATATCCTACAGGTGTATACGACATGCTGATACAAGCAGAGTATATCCCCTAAGCCATGGAGTCAGTCTATCGGACACAACTTGTAATTTGACCACTGATACATTATTAGGTCCTGGCCATTTAAAGGAGTTGATTGCTGGTGATTTTTTTATATATTTCTTTTTTGTTTTCTTCAACTTCTTTGCAAAGAGGTGTCGTTTGGTTATACTCCGTTCAGATTCTGATATAGTATATAGCAGTTCCCCTTTCATTGAGGTCCTTTGAATTCAAATATTTTTTTTCTGGTTTGTAGAATACATATACCCACAATTATAAGACACGATTCGAAACTCAATGTACGCAAACAAAACAATACAGCTTTAAAACTGGACTACTATACTGCTACTTACTTACGAGCATACAATTTATTGGCATATGGCATATGCACTATGATTGCTAAGTCGATTCTCACTAGATTTAACTTCTTGGGCACTTAACCCCTATGGAAATCACATAGGATTTGCTTCATATGCAACTACTATTTGTATGGATGTTTAATGTATGGACCATCAAATTTCGGCATATTTTCCATTTTTCATTGTCGTTCGTTGAATATTCAGTTTTATGACTCAATGCACATCAAACTGATGTGAAGCACATTCACTTCTTAAATATTCATATGTGGCTATTATTTTATCCCTATATACGAACATCAGTTCAAACGTCCATCGGTACTTCCACAATCATTCGTTGATACAAAGGCAACAACTTCATTGGTTGTGTGAGGCCGAAGCAGTAGCAGCAGAAACGGCAAATATTTTCCATGGGTGTGTGCATTTATTATGGGAAAATCTCGTTAGCCCAAGTGCAGTATGAAAAACCAGTCATTTGCCAATGTCGGTTTGTGAGCAGTGGGTGGCTTAAGGAATCAAAACTGCAAATGCCTTCAAGTGAACAAATGAATGATTCGAATAAATATATCGGCCGTTCCACGGCAAATGCTAGGGTTCAATGTTTTTATACCCACCACTGAAAAAGGGGGTATTTTCATTTAGTCATTCCGTTTGCAACACATCGAAATATCCATTTCCGACCCTATAAAGTATATAAATTCTAGATCGTCGTAAACATCTAAGACAATCTAGCCATGTCCGTCCGTCTGTCCGTTGAGCTGAAACTTTGCATAGATTAACTTTTTGTCCATAGGCAGGTTAAGCTCGAAGATGGTCTTACATAACACCCAAATATACCATTCTGTCGATTTAACTTCTTTGGCCAATTGAAGCCATATTTTCTTAGGAATTTCGCTGAAATTTGGGACAGAAAGTTGTGTTAGGCTTCTTTACATCCTTGTTCAATAAGGCCCAGATCGGTTCAGATTTAGCTATAGTTGCCGTTTTGATCGATCTATCGATTTTTTGGTCTTGGACCCATAAAAGGCGCATATATTGCCCGATTTCGCTGAATTTTGGGAGCCTCTCGTTATTCTTGTTTAATTTGGTCCAGAACGGTTCAGATTTCGATGTAGCTGCCGTATATTCTGATCTCCCGAATTAAGGTTTTAGGCCCATAAAATGTGAATTTATTAACCGATTTCGCTGAAATTTGTCGCAATGAGTTCTGTAAGGCGCTTCGAAATTCGTCCCGAGTATGGTCAAGATCGGGCTTTATTTGGATATAGCTACCATATATATCGATCTCTCGATTTAAGTTCTTAGGTCAATAAATGCACGAATTTCACACAGTGCGCTATGTTAGGCTCTTCGACATTCTTGTTCAATATAGTTTAGATCGGTCTACATTTGGATATAACTGTCATATACATATACCGATCTCCCGACTTATGTTCTTAGGCCCTTAAAAGCTGAATTTTGTTAACCGTTGAATTTGGAACAATAGGTTGTGTTAGACCCTTACATAGCCTACTTGAATATGGTGGAGATCCGCTTGAAATTTTGCACAGATACTTCTTATTAGTGTAGGTTAGTTGGAATTGTAATTGGTCCAAATCGTTCCATGTTTTGATATAGCTGCCACATAAATCGATCTTGACTACTTGAGCCACAAGAGGGTATAATTCTTATCCGATTTGGCTGACATTTTGCATGAGGTGTTTTATTATGACTTTCAACAACTGTGCTGAGTATGGTTGAAATCGCTCAATAACCTGAAAAAGCTGTCATAAAAACCAATCTGGGGTCTTAACTTCTTGAGCGTCTAGAGGACGCAATTCCTTTGCGATTTGGCTAACATTTTGCACGTGTTAAGTAATGACTTCCAACAACTTTGCTAAGTATGGTCTAAATCGGTCTATAACCTGATACTACTGCCAAATAAACCGATCTTGAATCTTGACTTCTAGTGCCACTAAAGGGCGCAGTTCTTATCGGATTGGGCTGAAATTTTGCATGACTTGTTGTGTTATGACTTCTAATAACTGTGCCAAATATGGTTCAAATCGATCCATAACCTGGTATAGCTGGCATTTAAGCCTATCTGGGATCTTGACTTCTTGGGCCTCCAGAGGGCGCAATTGCTATCCGATTTGGCTGAAATTTTGTACAACAGCTTCTCCCATGACCTTCAACATACGTGTCAAATACAGTCCGAATCAATTTATAGCCTGATACAGATACAAGGACTTCTACTATGGTCTCCAACATACCATCATGACCGGTTGCAAGGAACGACTTTTGCTTAAACACATTTTTTTTTTGGCTTATTTGGTCAAAATCATGTTTGTAGTAGAATTTTTCGTGCACTTTTAAGCAAATTGAAGATTCGACCATTGATGCACTTTGGTAGCCCGAAAAAATTTTGTAGGATACCAACTTTGAAGGCTGGCCAATGGGTCCCGGGATTTCTGGGGCACATACTATAGTTAATGCCTCAGTCATAACCATATAGAATTTCATGAAGATCTTTATCTTTATCTTTATCCCTTCGAAAATGTCAGATTTATCTCCACAATTTTTTTCCAATCCCACTGTGCTTTATCTCCACACACGAAAAAACAACACAATTATAGATACTGATTCTACCCGTGTTGTTATATGGTTCCAAAGTAGGGGTATTTGTTGAAGCGGACGAGTAAGTACTTAAAGAGTTTGAGAAAACCATTCTTCGTAAATTTATGAAACAGTCTGCATGATGGACCAGGAGCAGTATGAAGATTTCAGCCTAGTAAAATGTATCAAAATACAACGATTGCATTGACCAGTTTATGCTATAAGAATAAACGAAGAAATTGCAGCGAAAAAATTAATGAAGGCGCAAAAGGATAATATCAAAACTTCAATGGGTAGATCATGTGGAGAAAGAAATCTCAAACCGAGTTGGCAGAATTTTGAGAAGGAGGGCAGAAAGTCGAGGCATTTGGAAAGCTATTCTGAATTCTGCTGTTATAGCCAATTAAAGTAAAGTAAGGTAACATAACATTGGTGGCCACCGTATCCGCCTACGATACTGTACCTCTGGGTTTGAATTCTGGCGAAAACATTAGAAATAATGTATCGCCTCCAAATGCTGGTGATATTTATGAGGTACTGTGCCATTTGAAAAAATGGTATGGCAGTCATGAAAAACTTCTTCCCAAGGAGGTTTCGCACTTCGACACGCAGTGCGACAGCACTTATTGAGTAGTCTCCTCCTTTTTAATGGAATGTTTGTTTGGAAATTAGCATTTGTAAGTTAAGTTTTTTCTTTTTAGGTAAACGTTGAGGTGTTTGAATATTATTGTGTATTATGGCATCACAATAGTTTCAAGGGCTGGCACAGAATGTTGGTAATCTCTAGTGTGTACAACAAAAAATTATGTTTGCTGTTATTGGCAAATGCTGTATGTTGGCTCATTACTGAAAATTTTGATCTGGCTAATGTAATTAAAATTTTCCTTGACATTTGAATAATTTTTAACAATTTGATGTATAATTTTAATACCCGCTTTTGTCTATGGTAAAAAAGCGTTCTACGCACAACTTTAGCTCAATAACTTCTCTATTAGTGACTTAGCGTGATTTAAACAGACAGACGGATGAATGCGATGCCTGGATTGCTAAGTCATCTACGACGATAGTAAAAAATATATGTACGTGTCCTTTAAAAGATTGAAAATGGATATTTCGATGTGTTACAAACGATATGTAAAACGGAATATACCTCATCCGTCGGTGGTGGGATTTACCTACCATATCCTGCCCACTGGATCGCATTTGACAAATCTTTTGATACATTTTCAAATAAGGAGATCGGTTTATATAGGAGCTTTAAGAAGCTATGGACTCAATGGACCATTGCTATCATGACATTTATATGTCACTAGCTGAACCGGGCCCGCTCCGTTGCGCCTTCTTTTACTTTACATGGAACAAAACTATCATTTGAATATTTATTTTTGACTATTAATAAATATGGTGGTGGGGGAGTTTTGGGAATATACCTCATCCGTCGGTGGTGGGATTTACCTACCATATCCTGCCCACTGGATCGCATTTGACAAATCTTTTGATACATTTTCAAATAAGGAGATCGGTTTATATAGGAGCTTTAAGAAGCTATGGACTCAATGGACCATTGCCATCATGACATTTATATGTCACTAGCTGAACCGGGCCCGCTCCGTTGCGCCTTCTTTTACTTTACATGGAACAAAACTATCATTTGAATATTTATTTTTGACTATTAATAAATATGGTGGTGGGGGAGTTTTGGGAAAGGGGTGGTGCCCCAAATACATGGTCCCATATTTGAATATCAGATTCGTATTCTAATTCCAAATACCTTTATTTGAGCCCCATATTGCGATAGTCAGTAAATAATTGCTGTTTGTGGATGTTTTGGGAAAGTGGGTATCATTTTTGTACTCTTCTCACGAATACCTTTCATTTGAGCCCCACACTGAAATGGTCGGTAAATATACCCGATTTAGGGGTGTTATGGGGAGTGGGGTGGTCCCCCAAACACTGCAAATATATCAGCATCGTGCTCTACTCTCAAATATCATTTATTTGAACCCCATATCGCCATTGGCCTCAACATTGGACTTCAATTTCGTTTTCTAATCTCAAACACTTTTTATTTGAACCCCTTATTGCAAAAGTCAGCAAAAATATCCGGTTAAGGGTATGGGCCCTAAAACCTATCAATATCGAGATTTACTTCCTTTAAGACCTAAATTGTCATGGTAAGCAAATACGTCCTATATGGGAATTGTTAAGGGGATGGATCGTCCCCTAGGCAGTTGGTCCCTAATGTAGAGATCAGATTCGTGGTCTACCCCCAAATACATTTCATTGGAGCCCCATACATCTATAGTCGGCAAACAACACCGGTTTGAGGGGTGTTTAGGGGGATGAGGCGGCCGTTCAGTGACTTGGGCTTGAAAATATATATCAGATTCGTGTTCTACTCTGTACCTCTTATTACAGCCCAATATTAGAATGGTCAGCTAATACGTTCTATATTGGTGGTGTTATGGGGGTGGGGAGGCCCCATTGACATTTTTTTTCCCGAATACTGATATCAAATCCGTTCGTTACTCCCAAAGACCTTTCATTTGAGCCCCATATTGCTATGGTGTAAAGTTGTCCTCTTTGGGAGCTGTTTTTGGGAGGGGCGGCCCCCCAAATTATTGCCCACACATTTGGATATCAGATTCATATTCTACACTCATATACCTTTTATTTAAGCCCCATATTGCCATGGCAAGTAAATAAGTCCTGTTTGGGGGGTGTTTTCGAAAAGGGAAAGGGGTGGACCCCTAACAGTTGGATATCAGATAATTGGACATTTGGATATCAGATACGTTTTCTTATCCTAAATACCTTTCATTTGAGTCCCATATTGCTGCGATTGGTCTAAATATATATTTGGTAAGTTTTGGAGGTGGGGCGGCCCCCTTAGGTCCCCTTTCCGAAATTAAGATCATATTTGGTTTAGTTGTCGAGAAACTTTCTTAATGCGCGTGTTATAGTTTTAAGACCATATATTCGCACATCGGTTTGCATGGCGGCTATATCTGAATATAATCCTATCAAAAACATGTTTGGCATGCATGTCAAGGGGTCTAAGAGAAGACAATATTCCAAATTTCAACAAAATCGGTTAATATGTGCGATTAACGAACCTTTTTGGACCATTTATAATCCCAACAAACCACACGAATTGAAAAAGTTTGCACAATATTTCAAGTCAAGACGATCGAGAATATTCATATTTTGTAATGTTTCCAAATGACAAATGAATATGTATCCGACTTATATTAGTGAATACACAAACTACTGAACTTATGGATTTAGCGTGGTTTATCCCGTATATGAACAATTTTTCTGCACACAAAGAGTTGGAGTATTTCTATACCACTATGAACTTTGTGGGAGTTGCAGGAATTCGTGAATGAATGAATGCTTGTCTGTCTATTGATGTGTTTGGGGAAAACTTTTTGGCGAATATCTATCTGTAATCTGTACACGGGGGCGTATGTACAATGAATACGCGGAGATATCTATCTTTTCAAATACTTCCATATTAGAATGTACCGATTTAGCATTCATGTCAGTAACCAAAAGAGTCATCGATCTCAGAGTGAACTAACATTTCATGGGGGCCCAGTCATTCAATCTAAACCTAACCAAACGAAAGGACGTTTTTTATAGCCTTCAACATAGGATTAGTGTTCATTAAAGGGCAGCACAAGCCGCTACCATTTAAATTAGCGCCATGTACTAGCTGTTTTCGATTAAATTAAATTTATCCTATTGAACACAGCCAGTAGATGACGCTAATTTGAAGAAGCCAACATGAACAGAAAGATGGCAGAGTGGTCAAAATTGATCATACAGTATTTATCTTTGTTACGACAATCTTTTGATCCTTGAATAAAGAAAAACAAGTAAAAAGGCGTTAAGTTCGGCCGGGCCGAACATTGGATACCCACCACCTCGGGTATATATGTAAACCACCTTTCATCAAAATTCGGTAAAAATTTCATACCTTATACTCATACCGATCTGAACTATATACGACACGATGTCGAAAAGCCGAACATAAGTCACTGTGTCAAATTTCAGTGAAATCGGATTATAAATACGCCTTTTATGGGGCCAAGACTTTAAATCGAGATATCGGTCTACATGGCAGCTATATTCAAAGCTGGGCCGATTTGGGCCAAGTTGCATAAACATGTCGAAAAGCCTAACACAAAGCACTGTCCCAACTTTCGGCGAAATCGGACAATAAATGCCTCTTTTATGGGCCCTAAACCTTAAATCGAGAGATCGGTCTATATGGCAGCTTTATCCAAATCTGGACCGATCTGGGCAAAATTGAAGAAGGACGTCGAAGAGCCTAACCAAACGCACTGTCTCAAATTTCAGCGACATCGGACAATAAATGCGTCTTTTATCGCCCCAAAACCTAAAACCTAGATATCGGTCTATATGGCAGCTATATCCAAATCTGGACCGATCTGTGCGATATTGCAGAAGTATGTCAAGGGGCTTAACTTAACTCACTGCCCCAAATTTCGGCGACATCAGACAATAAATGAGCATTTTATGGGCCCAAAACCATAAATCAAGAAATCGGTCTATATGGCAGCTATATCTAAATCTGAACCGATCTGGACCAAATTGAAGAATTATGTCAAAGGGCCTAACACAACTCACTGTCCCAAATTTCAGCAAAATCGGATAATGAATGTGGCTTTTATGGGCCTTACACCATAAATTGAAGGATCGATCTATATGGCAGCTATATCCAAATCTGAACCGATCTGAGCAAAATTAACGAAGGATGTCGATGGGCCTTACACAATTCACTGTCCCGAATTTCATTAAAATCGGATAATAAATGTGGCTTTTGTGGGCCTAAGACCCTTAACCCGAGGATCGGTCTATATGGCAGCTATATCCAAATCTGAACCGATCTGGGCCAATTTAACGAAGGAAGTTAAAGGGCCTAACACAACTCACTACCCCAAATTTCAACAAAATCGGATAATAAATGTGGCTTTTATGGGCCTAAGACCCTAAATCTGAGGATCGGTCTATATGGCAGCTATATCCAAATCTGGACCGATCTGAGCCAAATTGACGAAGGATGTCGAAGGGCCTAACACAACTCACTACCCCAAATTTCAACAAAATCGGATAATAAATGTGGCTTTTATGGGCCTAAGACCCTAAATCGACGGATCGGTCTATATGGGGGCTATATCAAGATATAGTCCGATATAGCCCATCTTCGAACTTAACCTGCTTATGGACAAAAAAAAAAAAAGAATCTGTGCAAAATTTCAGCTCAATATCTCTATTTTTAAAGACTGTAGCGTGATTTCAACAGACAGACGGACAGACAGACAGACGGACGGACATGTCTAGATCGTCTTAGATTTTTACGCTGATCAAGAATATATATACTTTATAGGGTCGGAAATGGATATTTCGATATGTTGCAAACGGAATGACAAAATGAATATACCCCCATCCTTCGGTGGTGGGTATAATAAAATATAGGAATTTCGTTGCGATTGCTTGCGGTATTATTTTTAACTTTCGCAACCTAAGAATGAATTTGTGTTAGTTTATTTGTTTGTTTGTGTGTTCCATATAGACTCAAACACGGCTGAACTGATTTTCTCGAAATTTTCAC
This sequence comes from Stomoxys calcitrans, assembly GCF_963082655.1. NCBI lineage: Eukaryota > Metazoa > Arthropoda > Insecta > Diptera > Muscidae > Stomoxys > Stomoxys calcitrans. Next base: position 79,658,768 of record NC_081555.1, on the reverse strand, counting down.
AGACGGTGAACTATGGACCCGTGGTGAAAATAGGGTACTTAATTTTTGGATATCTGAAGAGGGCGGACTCTCCTCCTTACCCTAATTTTCAAAAACACAAGAGCTCGTTTGTGCACACTCACAGTAGCCTAAAAACAAAAATTTTGTGGGGTGGGGTGCCTACGCACTCCTGATATCCAATTGTGGGTATTTCGTGCATTTTCACATATGGTGCAGAATGATCCGTGGTGAAAATAGAGTACATAATTTTTATACCCTCCACCATAAGATGGGGGTATACTAATTTCGTCATTCTGTCTGTAACACCTCGAAATATTCATCTAAGACCCCATAAAGACATCTTCATGACATTTTAAGTCGATCTAGCCATGTCCGTCCATCTGGCCGTACGTTCATCTGTCTGACGAAAGCATGCTAGCTTTCGAAGGAGTAAAGCTAGCCGCTTGCAAATTTGCACAAATACTTTTTAATAGTGTAGGCCGGTTGAGACCCGATAGACTTGGTTAACCCGAAGCCTTTCGGGTCGACGCAGTCTGAGTTAAGGGAGTGGGCGACGAATGCGCATGTAACATTATGGAACAGTGAAACGGTAGGTAGTAGGGCGAAAATCCTATGGGAGATACAGATCGTGAGAAGACGGATCGGAAACAAGAAGGAGGTCATAGGACTACGAGCTCACTTATGTAAAATCGGCGCGGCAAGTGATAGCATGTATAAGGCATGCGGGGAAGATGATGAGACGTTGGAGCATTTCCTTTGTCATTGCCCAGCTTTCGCGTCCAACAGATACCGTCACTTAGGTGGAGACACAATACCAGACATGAACCAACTTAGGGGTGTGGTGTTGAAAACAATTAAGGATTTTGTAAGTAATATGGAACTCCTACCTAAAAGTTTTCTTTTACGAGGTTACTTTATAGTTTTTAGAGCGCACAACTAGCTGATTACTGGCTTAGGTGTATGTCCATACTGGCATGAGGCGGATTAAAATCTGCACCCTCTTTCTAACCTAACCTAGGTCGGTTGGGTTTGTAAATGGTCCAAATCGGTCCTTGTTTTGATATAGCTGCTATACAAACCGATCATGGGTCTTGATTTCTTGAGCTTCTAGAGCTTCTAGAGGGCGAAATTCTTATCCGATCTGGCTGAAATGTTGTTACGACTTTCAGTAAATATACTAAGCATGGTATAAATCGGTCCATAAACTGATATAGCTGGCATATAAACCGATATTTGATCTAGACTTCTTGAGCCACTAGAGGTCGTAATTCTTATCCGATGTGGCTGAAATTTTGTATGAACTGTTTTGTTACGACTTTCAACAAGTGTATTAAGTATCGTTCAAATCGGTACATAACCTGATATAGCTGCCATATAAACCGATCTTGGATCTTGACTTCTTAAGCCTCAAGAATACTCCCATGACCTTCACTATTCGTGTCAAATCGATCTATAGCATGCTAAAGCTCCCATATAAACCGGGCGCAATTCTTATCCGATTTGGCAGAATATGGCACAATGACTTCTACTATGGTCTTCAACATTCAATTCATTTATGGTCTGAATCGGAATATAACTTGATATCGCTCCAATAGCATTGCAATTCTTATCTATTATTCTCTGTTTGCCTCAAAAAATGCTATCCATGGTTGAGGGTATATAAGAATCGGCCAGGCCGAACTTTGCACGCTCTTACATATTTTATGTCTGAAAGGACGTACCAACACCCCCAAGCAGGACTCGTTTCTGGACCTACCAGTGTAAGGCTCAGATAAAATAAGAAAGTAAAAGAAAGCGCGGCGGAGCGGGCCTGTCCAGCTAGTAAAATTTAATTATTGATGGTCATGACATGCTATGTTGATTAGTTGTTTCCCTTGGAACAAGGCTAGTCTCTCCAAGATGCATATACGCAAATAGCACCCATATAAACCAAACTTTCAACCTGATTCCTTGAGCTCTTGAATGCAGTTAATAGTATCCGATTTGGTTAATATTGAATTTTAACCTCTGTTATAAATTTCAACAATTATGATGTTTGGCATTATCCAAATCGGTTTTTAACCTATTATAACTTCTATTTAAGCGGGCATCACAATGTAACTACTTTATCCCCTAGACGGCGCTTTTATTATTCGATTTGATAGATATTTTACGTTTCAAGTTTTTTTATAACTTAAAAAATATATGAACGTATGGTCCAAACTCGGCCCTGCAGAACTTAACGAGCTACTGCTTGTTTGTAGGCCAAACGATGGAGAAGCAATCAACCCACAAAAATTATCCATTTCTAAAATTTTAATTCGGTCTATTTACTTTTTAATGTTATCAATTCCTTGTCATATTAAACGTCTTCTTCTAAGTTCGAGTATAGTATACTAGTGAGCCTTGGGTGGTACAACGTGGTCTGATCTTCTCTGCTGACTATCCCGAATCCGTTACTGAAATTACGAATCCGTTACTGAAATTACGAAATAAGTATATCCCTATCCTTTGGTGGAGGGTATAAAATGTTAAGGTACTGTTGATAGATATGGCTAATGCTCAAGACTTTCCACTTCCAAAAAAAGGACTTTATTAAAAATGCTAAATGTGGTATTGATATTATATTGTAAAGTGGACTGTGAACGACGAAGACATGGCCAATGCTCAAAACTTTCCACTACCAAAAAACAGGACTTTATGAAAAATGCTAAATGTGGTATTGATATTATATTGTAAAGTGGACTGTGAACGACTTTTACTTTTCATGAATTGATTTCGGTTTTATTTTGATAGTTAAATTGTTTAACAAAATAGTCCTACATTTTGCGAGACAACCCAATAAAGATATCTTACGGCTTGCACATATTATATATACAAGTTGTATGATTTGTTTTTGACTTCAGATATCCGTTGTAGATTCCCACACAAAAATACTGCATGTGTATTAGCAACGTAGAAAGAACGGCTGACGATTACCCGGGTGTTATTCCTATGCAATTGTATTTAATATTTTATTTAGTGCTCATTTGTGCATCGAAATTTTCAGCTTCTGATTCTTCTTTTTTGGTCGGTGGCGCATTGCGGTGATTTTGATTGCTTTGGAGCGTTGCACACAAATTGCTTTCACAATTAACTGAAGTCCTATGGACGAGAAGTTGTTAAACTATAAATACGGCAAACAACTTTCATGACAGTATTAGCGGGTTGTTTATATGATATTATCAAGATTTCCATACAAATAAAGAGAAGCAAGGGAAATCTAAAAATCACGTGCTTTGTATCAAAAGCATTGATGGCCATGCAATCTGCATGAATCTGACATTTGGGGTTTTTTCCAACTTTTGCAAAATATTAAAAAAAAAACCACAAAATCACATTAAATCGATAATTTATATTTAACTTCAATTTCACCTAATTTCAATATATTTGTATTGTTTTAAGCTTATAAATTCTAAAACAAATTTTAGATCTTGAATGACAAAAAGAAAGAATTCGACAATAAGTTTTGTCTCGAAAGCGAAATTATCGGCTTTTTGAACCTTGAAATTTGCTTACCGCCAACCACAGTGCAAAACAATTCAAAACTGAAATCTAACCTGTGATCACAGCATTGTAGAAGTCGTGGAAAAATAAATAGGGGCAACAGTTACGAAGAGTGGTATTGAACAACAAGTATGAACGTGAAGTTCGGCCGGGCCGAATCTTATATACCCTCCACTATGTATCGCATTTGTCGAGCTCTTGGCACGGTATCTCTTTTAAGGTAAACAAAGGAAAAAAGAATCGAAAGCACGCTAACTTCCGAAGGAGTAAAGCTAGCTGCTTGAAATTTTGCACAAATACTTATTATTAGTGTAGGTCGGTTGGTATTGTAAATGGGCCAAATCGGTCCATGTTTTGATATAGCTGCCATATAAACCGATCTTCGTTCTTGACTTTTTGAGACTCTAGAGGGCGCTATTCTTATCCGATTGGAATGAAACTCTGCACAACGTGTTTCGTTATGATATTCAAAAACTGTGCCAAGTATGGTTTAAATCGGTACATAACCTGATATAGCTGCCATATAAACCGATCATGGGTGCTGACTTCTTGAGCCTAGAGAGGGCGCAATTCTAATCCGATTTGAATGAAATTTTGCACAAAGTGTTTTGCCATGATATCCAACAACTGTGCTAAGTATGGTTCAAATCAGTCCATAACCAGATATAGCTGCCTTATACACCGATCTTGTGTCTTGACTTCTTGAGCCTCTAAAGGGCGCAATTCTATCCGATTGGAATGAAATTTTGTAGGAAGTATTTTGTTATGATATCTAACAACTGTGCCAAATAAGGTTCCAATCGGTTCATAACCTGATATTGCTGCCATACAAACCGATTCGCGATCTTGACTTCTTGAGCCTCTAGAGGTCACAATAAGTATCCGATTTACCTGAAATTTTGTACGACGGATCCTCTTATAACCATCAATATACGTGTTTATTATGGTCTGAATCGGTCTATAGCCCGATACAGCCCCCATATAAATCTATCTCTCTATTTTACTCGTTGATCCCCCAAAGGGCGCAGTTCTTATTCGAATTGGCTGACATTTTACACAGGTCTCAACATATAATTTAATTGTGGTCGGACCCGGACCATATTTTGATATCGCTCTAATAGCAGAGAAAATCTTTTCTTATATCCTTTTTTGCCTAAGAAGAGATGCCGGGAAAAGAACTCGACAATTGCGATACATAATGGAGGGTATAAGATTCGGCCCGGCCAAACTTTTTTTATTTTTGGACACTATTTAGGGCTATGTTTATTTAGAACACAGCTCTTTGGGCTCTTATCCTTTGAAAGATTCGTTTTTGTGGCAAACGAGTCGTTTTGCGCTTATAAATTGGAAAGAAAAACGAGCCGTTTTCAGAACGTTATGAAGGGAAAACAAGTAAAAGCGTGCCAAGTTCGGCCGGGCCGAATCTTATATACCCTCCACCATGGATCGCATTTGTAGAGTTCTTTTCCCGGCATCTCTTCTTAGGCAAAAAAGGATATAAGAAAAGATTTTCTCTGCTATTAGAGCGATATCAAAATATGGTCCGGTTTGTACCACAATAAAATTTTAGGTTGGAGACTTGTGTAAAATCTCAGCCAATTCGAATAAGATTTGCGCCCTTTGGGGGCTTAAAAAGTAAAATAGAGAGATCGATTTATATGGGAGCTGTATCGGGCTATAGACCAATTCAGACCATAATACACACGTATGTTGATGGTCATGAGAGAATCTGTCGTACAAAATTTCAGGCAAATCGGATAATAATTGCGCCCTCTAGAGGCTCAAGAAGTCAAGACCCCAGATCGGTTTATATGACAGCTATATCAGGTTATAGACCGATTTGAACCATAAGTGCAAAATTTCATGGCTAGATCGACATAAAATGTCGCGACGATCAAGAATATATATACTTAATGGGGTCTCAGACGAATATTTCGAACAGTTACAAACAGAATGACGAAATTAGTATACCTATGGTGGAGGGTATAACAAGTCTTTTGCTCAAAACCGCTTTGGTCTGAACAAAGTACAAGAGACCGAAAAACAAATGGTTAATATTCATTCGTATGTTTGACTGCAATATTCGCTTCGCAAATTAAAGCACTAACTCCTAGAAATGGTTCGCGGAGTTCACACCACTAAAGAAGAGAAACAAGTAACGAGAAATTAAGTTCGGCCTGGCCGAACTTTGGATACCCACCACCTCAGGTATATATGAAAAACACATTTTGTCAAAATACGGTGAAAATTTTCATAATTTATGCGCCCATAGCAGCTATATCGAAATATTGTCCGATTTTGACAAAATTCGGCGCTGACATTGAATAGTCTAATAAATACAAGTCATTGTTAAATTTTGTAGAACAAAATATTAGTCTATTTGGTAGCTATATCCAAATATAAACCGATCGGAACCATATACGATAAGGAAAGCCTAACGTAAGTCACTGTGTCAAATTTCAGCGAAATCGAATTACAAATGCGTTTTTTAAGGGCCCAAGACATTAAATCGAGAGATCGGTCTATATGGCAGCTATATCCAAATCTGAGCTGATCTAGGCTAAATTGCAGAAATATGTCGAAGAGCCTAACACAACTCACTGTCCCAAATTTTGGAGAAATCGGACAATAAATTCGCCTTTTATGGTCTGAAAACCTTAAATTGAGATATCGGTATATATGGAAGCAAAATAGAAATCTGGACTGATCTCGTCCAAATCGCAGAAATATGTCCAAGAGTCTAAACAACTCACTGTCCCAAATTTCTGCGAAATCGGACAATAAATGCGCATTTTATGGGCTTAAGACCTTAAGTCGAGAGATCGGTCTACATGTCAGCTATATCCAAATCTGGATCGATCGGAGCTTAATTGAAAAAGAATGTGAAAAAAAGGAAAAGCTGCTAAGTTCAGCCGGGCCGAATCTTATATACAGTTCTGTTTCTCTTTACAGCCAAACAAAGGATAATGGATAAAAATTGTCATACTTCTGGAGGCATATCAATTTTTGGACTGATTCAAACCATACTCGGTTTGGATGTTGGAAGAGGTTGTGCAAAATTTCAGCGAAATCCGGTAAGAGTTGCGTCCTACAGGGCCTCAAGAAGTGAAATCAGGAAATAGGTTTATATAAAAGCTATATCAGGTTATGGACCGATTGAGACCATATTTGGCCTGCATGTTTAAGGCAATAGAAATCGTTGTCCTTCAGGCGAATCGGATAAGAATCGCTACTACTTTTCAACGTGGTGTCGTTATGCGGCACTCATTGAGCTTAAAAATTAATCGAACTGCACTCATTGATATGTGTGATATTGAGCTGAAACTTTCCACAGATTCTTTTTTTTTTTTTTGTCCATAAGCAGGTTAGTTTCGAAGATGGGCTATATCGGACTATGCCTTGATGTAGGGCCCATATAGACCGTTCCATCGATTAAGGGTCTTAGGCCCATAAAAGCCACATTTATTATCCGATTTAGCTGAAATTTAAGACTGTGAGTTGTGTTAGGCACTTCGAAATCCTTCGTAAATTTGACTCAGATCGGTTCAGATTTGGATATAGCTGCCATATAGACCGATCCTCCGATTTAGGGTCTTAAGCTCATAAAAGCCACATTTATTACCCGATTTTGCTGAAATTTGGGACAGTGAGTTGTGTTAGACCCTTCGACACCCTTCGTCAATTTGGCCCAGAACGGTCCAGATTTGAATATAGCTGCCATATAGACCGATCTCTCGACTTAAGGTTTTGGGCCCATAAAAGGCGCATTTATTGCCTGATAGCGCCGAAATTTGGAACAGTTAGTTGTGTTAGGCCCTTCGACAATCTTCTTTAATTTGGCTCAGATCGGTCCAGATTTGGATATAGCTGCCATATGGACCGATATCTCGATTTAAAGTCTTGGCCCAATAAAAGGCGCATATATGATCCGATTTCACTGAAATTTGACACAGTGACTTATTTTCGACATCTGTGTTGTATATGGTTCAGATCGGTTTATTTTTAGATATATATTGGGTTGCCCAAAAAGTAATTGCGGATTTTTTTTACAGCTTGTGACTCTGTAATTGCATTCTTTCTTCTGTCAGTTATCAGCTGTTACTTTTAGCTTGCTTTAGAAAAAAAGTGTAAAAAAAGTATATTTGATTAAAGTTCATTCTAAGCTTTATTAAAAATTCATTTACTTTCTTTTAAAAAATCCGCAATTACTTTTTGGGCAACCCAATAGCTGCTAAAAAGATAGGTCTTTTTAGCAGCTATTGGTTTGCTTTGTTATACACAATTGACAATGACTTGTACTTATTAGTATTTGGTTCAAATCGGAACATATTTCGATATAGCTGCTATGGGGCATAAGGTTTCCATTTTCATCGGATTTTGACGAAAGGTGGTTTACATATATACCCGGGGTGGTGGGTATCCAAAGTTCTGCCCGGCCGAACTTAACGCCTTTTTACTTGTTTCTTTTTGAATCAATGAAACCATTTTAATAGTAATTGATTTCATGTATACATTGAATACACTTCAATTTCACATTTTTCTACACTAATTTATTTTTTTGCATAATGGCCTCAGGACAACTTGTTAAAAAGAAAATTTGAGTTCACTGGCGACACCTCAAAATGTAATTGAGACGTCAAGAGTGCAACATGCATCGCACTTCAATCCAGGGCTAAAATATTGAACCTTTGATGTGTGTTTAACAAGAAAGTCGTAGAAATTCTTTTCCATGCAGTTATTTCTTCTCATCTAGTTGTAGTGTAGTAGAAGCACACTTTTCTTACACACACAAGCACACATGAAAAGTGAATTGAGGAAATCAAATTGTGGTTCGAGATTTGCTTTGATTTCGTTTTTTGCGAAGAAAAGGTCTGCTGAGCACTCAAACACAAATAACTAGCAAGTAAATAAATGAATATTTATATTGCTGCTTATTCGATGGCATATGTTTAGACATACTCGTGTGGATTCTTTTACATGAAATTATTAGAATGGGTAATATTGGAAATCAAGAGACTAAATGGATCCTCGCTTAGAAAAAACCAAATGTTTTTCAAGATCGTGTAATAAATGCATTTTTGATGGACCCAAGATCTTACATCGGGAGATCGTTCTATACTCTATTCGGATGTCTAAGGGCCAAGCACAACTCAATGATCAAAATTTCACTAAATTCGTTTAATAAATGAGCTTTTTTATCAGACCATGAACTAAAGTCAGGCGACAGGTAAATATGGCAGCTATATCCAAACAAAACCCGAGCTAGACCATCCCCATCAAATAGCTTAATACAACTCGCAGTGCCGAATTTCTGGAAATCGGTTAATAAATGCTCCTTTTAAATGCCAAAGATCATAAATCAGGAGATCGGTATATATACGGGCTGAATCAATATATAGTTCGAAAATAGGATATATCCTATCTTCGAACTAAATCTGTCTAATAACAAAAACAAAAAAATAATCTGTGCAAAGTTTTATCTCCAGGCAGCGGACTTGAGTTCCCTTTAAAATTGAGAAAGTTGGCTGAAAATAGCAGATAGAAGATATTGGGTTGCCCAAAAAGTAATGGCGGATTTTTCAGGTCGGCCAAATGAAGTTGATGATGACCAAATCAAAGCATTAATCGAATTGAATCGTCATGTAATTGAGCGTGAGATAGGAGAGAAGTTAAATATACCAAAATCAACCGTTCATTATCACATAAAAAGTCTTGGACTGGTGAAAAAGCTTGATATTTGGGTACCACATGTATTTAAAGAAATTCATTTAACAAACCGAATCAACGTTTCTGATATGCACCTTAAACGCAATGAATTCGATCCGTTTTTAAAACGAATCATAACTGGAGATGAAAAATTGATTGTTTACAACAACGTTAGTCGAAAACGATCATGGTCCAAGCATGGTGAACCAGCTCAAACCACTTCAAAGGCTGATATCCACCAAAAGAAGGTTATGCTGTCTGTTTGGTGGGATTGAAGGGTGTGGTATATTTTGAGCTGCTTCCAAGGAACCAAACGATTAATTCGGATGTTTACTGTAAACAATTGGACAAATTGAATACAGCCATCAAGGAGAAGCGACCAGAATTGGTCAATCGTAAAGGTGTCATATTCCACCAGGACAACGCTCGACCGCACACATCTTTGGCCACTCGCCAAAAACTGAGTGAGCTTGGCTGGGAACTTTTGATGCATCCACCATATAGCCCTGACCTTGCACCATCAGACTACCATTTATTTGGATCTTTGCAGAACTCCTTAAATGGTTAAACTTTCGCCAATGATGAGGCTATAAAATCGCACTTGGTTCAGTTTTTTGCAGAAGTTCTATGAGCATGGAATACTAAATTTGCCAGGGAGATGGCAAAAGGTTATCGAACAAAATTGCAATTATATATTTGATTAAAGTTTTTTTTTTTCTAAGTTTTATTAAAAATTCATTTACTTTCTTTTAAAAAATCCGCAAGTACTTTTTGAACAACCAAATATTAAGCTGAAACTTTGCACTTTCTTTGTCCATAGGAAGGTAAGATAAGATGGGCTATATCGGACTATATTTTGATATAGCCCCCATATAAACCGATCTGCCCGTTTAAGGTCTAAGGCCTAAAAGAGCCACATTCCTTATCGGATTTTGCCGAAATTTGACACAGTGAGTTGTGTTAGGCCAATCGACATCCTTCTTCCATTTGGCAAAAGATGGATAAAATTTCAATTCCATTTTGGCTAACGACAAAATAGCAACGATATTTTTTTATAAAAACCTAATTTCAAAAAAATATTTGAAGACAAAGTTACAATGAAATATTTTGTAAAGGTAAAATTTTATCGACTTTTTTCTTAATTTTCGTTTGTTTCTCTTTCGAGACGAGCTTAATGATCGGAGATTTTCTTTGCAAATGGAAAATGAAAGCCAGAGATCGCAACACACACCAATAACTATGGGACGCGTTCTGTAAAGACTTTTCAACCATATTATTCAAGGGCTCTCGTTGTTGCTCCGTGTGTCCAAGTTCGAATCCCGGTCAGGTTCTGCCGAAATTTTATACTCTCCACCATAGGATGGGGGCATACTAATTTCGTCATTCTATTTGCAACTACTCGAAATATTCGTCTAAGACCCCATAAAGTATATATATTCTTGATCGTCATGACATTTTAAGTTGAACTAGCCATGTCCGTCCGTCTGTCTGTCCATCCCTCCGTCCGTCTGTCTGTCGAAATCACGCTAACTTTCGAAGGAGTAAAGCTAGCCGCTTGAAATTTTGCACAAATACTTTTTATTAGTGTAGGTCGGTTGGGATTGTAAATGGTATCGGTCCACGTTTTGATATAGCTGCCATATAAACCGATCTGGGATTTTGGCTTCTTGAGCCGCTAGAAGGCACAATTCTTATCCGATTAGGCTGAAATTTTGCATTAGGTGTTTTATTATGACTTCCAACAACTGTGCTGACTATGGTTGAAATCGGTCCATAACCAGATATAGCTGTCATATAAACCTATCTGGGGTCTTGACTTCTTGACCGTCTAAAGTGCGCAATTCCTATCCGATTCAGCTGAAATATTGCATGATGTGTTTTGTTATGACTTCCACCAACTGTATTAAGTATGGTTCAAATCGGTCCATAACCTGATATAGCTGTCATATAAACCGATCTGGGGTCTTGACCTCAGATTGCCACTAGAGGTCGCAATTATTATCCGATTTAGCCGACATTTAGCTTGAGGTATTTTGTTATAACTTTCAACAACTGTGTTAAGAATGACTTCTACAATGGTCTCCAATAGTCAGTTATGTTATAGTCCGAAATGAACCATTACTTGATATTGTTCCAATAACATAGCAATTCTTTTCTTTTGTCCTTTGTTTGCCTAAAAAGAAATGTCGCGGCAAGAATTCGATAAATTCGATCCATGGTGGAGGGTATATAAGATTCGGCCCGGCCGGACTTAGCGCGCTTTTACTTGTTTGAAATATTTTGTTATAGAGAACAGTATAGTTTTACCCACTTTAATGTGAAGGAATACTCTTTCGCTTTATAGAAGGTCCAAAAAGAGGAGTATGAGTTCACTTGTAACAAAATCACAAATAAATTTTTTTTTTTTTTTTTTTTGTAATTTTTATTAATGCGATCTATCTAACATTGATATTTAACATTATTCTGGTGTTTTAAATTTCTTTTAGATGGTATTAACCCAGTGGTCAATCCATTTAACATATACATACATAAATTTCAGTTTGAGGAACAATATTTATACAAAGATTTTATTTATGCGATTAGATCTTGTGGTGCTTTTCGTTTTAGCCTTGTAAAAGTTTCCCGATTTGACATTAAGTTGGCCGCTAGGGGGTTTGGATGGTCGTCAATTCTTAATTTATATGACATTAATTGCGATGAAATCTCTTCCTTTACTGTTTTTATGTTTAGATCCTTATGTAGGCGTTCGTTGGTAACGTATGTTGTGGCATTTGTAATTATTCTTAGTACTTTAGATTGAAACTGTTGCAGTAATTTTATATTGGTATTTGTGGCGGTCCCCCATAATTGGATGCCATATGTCCAGATTGGTTTTAATATGCATTTGTATATGAGGATTTTGTTTTCCAAAGAGAGTTTCGAGCGGTATCCAATTAGGTATTTCATTTTTCTCAGTTGAATATCGAGAGCCTTTCTTTTAGTTTGGATGTGTTTCTTCCATTTAAGTTTTCTATCTAGATAAATTCCAAGATATAGGGCTTCATCTTTCTGTGGGATCTCAATTTGGTTCAATTGAACAGGGGGACATGTGGCATGTTTCAATGTATATGTAACTTGGGTAGATTTTGACTCATTGGCTTTTATACGCCATTCACGTAGCCATACCGATAACGTGTTTAAGTACTTTTGGAGGGCATTACTCGCTTTTTGTGCATCTTTACTGACAGCTAATACCGCTGTATCATCAGCGAAAGTCCCGATCACAGCATTCTGTGATCGTGGAAGGTCAGCTGTAAATAAGAGATATAGCAGTGGACCAAGTACACTACCTTGTGGTACACCGGCACGAATATTCTTGATGGTACTTGCTTCACCGGCTTCTTGAACATAAAAATGCCGATCGTTAATATACGATTTAATAAACAGATAAAAATTGATTGGTAACAGCTTTTTTATTTTGTAAAGTAAGCCCTCGTGCCATACCTTATCAAATGCTTGCGATATATCCAGGAATGCAGCTGTACAAAATTCTTTGGATTCAAACGCGTTGTGTATTGTTTCAACCAGACGATGGATTTGTTCTATTGTGCCGTGATTTTTCCTGAACCCAAATTGATGGTCAGGGATAAGTTCTTTTTGATTTACAATTGGCGTTAATCGCTTTAAAAATAGAATTTCAAGAACTTTGGAAAGTACAGACAGCAGACTAATTGGACGATAAGACTTTACTTGGTCTGTGGGTTTGCCAGGTTTTTGAATCATTGTTATTTGCGCAACCTTCCATTGCGGGGGTACAAAGCATCGAGTCAAGCATGCGTTGTATATGTAGGTCAATAAATTTAAAGCATTTGCAGGAAGTTCTTTTAAGATAGTTGGTGTAATCAAATCATAACCAGGTGCTTTATTTGCTTTAAGGGTGTTGATAACTTTAATAACTTCAGCCTTCGAAAATTTTTTAATGGGCAGATCAAGTTGGTGGGTTTCATCTAGGATTTTTTTAATATTTTCTGGTACAACTTCATTTGTATTTGGGGTAAATACATCAAATAAGTGGTTTGCAAATGTAGTTGCTTTTTCTAAGTTACTCTTTGTCCAAGAACTATCGGGTTTTCTTATTGGGTGATTTATTTTTGGGTATCTCTTGATAGATTTGGTCACTTTCCACAGGGAATAATCTGTAGACTTGTTTGGACCAAGACCCTGAATATTTTTTTCAAAATTTTCATTTTGTATATTCTGTAGAAGAAGTTTGAGTTCGGCTGTTGCTTTGTTTAGTTTCCTCTTATCATCAGGAGATCGCGTTCTTTGCCACGTTTTCTTCGCTTTCCGTTTAATGAAAAGTTTTTTCAAGACGTTTGTTGGAGTAGTGTGATTTATGGAGAAACTTTTCTGAGGTGTTGCATTCCATGACGCTAGTTGAATATTGCGGACTAGATGTTCCACTGCATCTACTAAATCTTCGTCTGTTTTAAGAGGAATGTTCTCACTTAGATTCGTACTTAAAAGATACCGAAAATAGTGCCAATTGGTTTTCTTATTGTGTAATGTACATTTTTGGTCCTGTATTATATATTTGCAATGCACGGTAAGGAGAACCGGTGAATGGTCGGAAGAGAGTTCACAGATCGATGTGCAATTTTGTGATCCTTCGGGGATACCCTTTGAGACACAAAAATCAATTAGATCTGGGGTTTTATTTACATCAGTGGGCCAATATGTTGGGGTACCAGAGGATTTAACGTTCAAGTTCAGTTCTTTGATGGCGTAAAACAGTTGTTTTCCCTTTGGAGATGTAAGTCGGGAGCCCCATAGAGGATGTTTAGCATTGTAGTCACCACAAGCTAAGAATTTGTTTCCAAGTGATCTGAAGAAACTAATGTATAAATCTTTTTTAATGTTATGTTTCGGTGGGCAGTAAATTGAGGAGATGGTTAATGGTCCAAGCCAGTCTTCTACTATAATGTTAGTTGCTTGTATCTCTTGCGCGCAATAATGTGTTCCTTGGTGATGTTTTATGGTTTTTCTTATTAGGATCCCCGATCCTCCTCTTGCTTTGCTGTCAGGGTGATTTACATGATAAAAATCATATTGTGGAATTAAAAGATGAGATTTTTGTGTAAAGTGTGTCTCACAAATTAGCATTACATCTATCTGTCTTGTTCTTAGGAATTCCTTTACTTCTAATATATGGTTTGACAAGCCATTTGCATTCCAGAAAACTATGTTGAGTTGACTCATATGGTAATCTGTGAAAGTTGAGCAGTAACATTCAAAATAAGGCTGGTCATTTGCTGCATTAGAGCATTGAGGCTGGTAAGCATTTCCTTAATGTTGGAGACATTAGGGTTACATATAGGTTGTTGTTGTAGTGTTGGCTGGCTTTGTGGGTGTTGGGAGTGAGATTGAAGAGTAGGGTTCTGGTTTATAATATTTTGGACGTTTGTGGAGTTGGTGACAGCATTGGAGTATGAAGCTGGAGCTGTTAGATTTGATTGTTCTGTGATTGCTTGGGAAGTTATGGCTTGTCTTTCTCTATTTGTTCTTTGAGTTGGAAAGTGTTTTTGAAAAAGTTGTTTATAAATGTTGCAACCTTTATAGTTTGCTGGGTGGTTTCCTTCACATAGGGCACATTTCACTTCGCTAGCCCAATTTTTACGTACACAAGACTTTGAGTCATGACTACCAGCACATTTGATACAAACAGATTTTTTTCTGCAATAAGTTTTAGTATGGCCATATTGTTGACAGTTTGCGCATTGTGGTATGGTTTTCTTTGGACGAGGTGCTTCAAATTTAACAATAGTATTCATAAGTCTTGTGACAGAAAAAATATTTTTATTGTTTGGTTTCGTGGATAACGTTATTTCGAATAATGGTAGTGGTTTTTTAGAATATCTATTCTTAATATTCCATACATTGGTGGCTTCGTGACCTTCTTTCAGAAGCTCATCCTTCAGTTCTTCCACATCTACAGTTGGATGAATATTTTTGAGAATCACTTTGAACCCTCTTTCATTTTTCGGTTTGTAGGTATGGAATTCTGTATCCTTTTTTTGAAGTTCTTCAACAATTACTTTATATGTTTCATGGGTCTTTGACATTATTTTTATCTGATCATTACGAAGAGACTTGATTTCGTATTGATTTGGTACGCATTGGGAAAGAAGCGACATCAATGGCTGAATATTTCCAACCTTATCCACAAAGATTGGTGGTGGTTTGGAATGTTCAAGTAAATTTGAATTAGCATCAGTTTGTAAATTTGAACTCATTGCCTGGCTATCCAGAATTGCAAATTGATTTTCAGAAGCTGGATTACTTTTTCCAAGCCAGTATTCGTTTACTGTAGCTTGCTTTTTGTTGGCATTAGATTGGTTTGGACTTTCTCTATGTCGTTTATTCTTTTGGACTGTTTGCCATTCACCTGTTGGATTTGGGGTTGTTACAATGCTTTCGGCAATATTTTGTTGGTGGTTCTCAAAACGGCCAACTTCATTTGCAAGTTCTTCTTCGTCTGTTTGAAACGACTCAGAACATTGGTTTTGATTAATTTGCCCTTTCAGGGTTTCGACATCTTTTTGAAGTTGAAAGCACAATCTTTCATATTTTTGGCTTCTCGCTGAATAAATACAGAGCGTTTCTTATTCACATTTTCCTTTCTGTGGCTGTGACTGTGACTGTGAACGAACGTACCAAGTTTGAAAAAGGTTTCTTTATCCATTCGTTTTCTTATTTGGCGAATTGAAATCTCTCGGCAACGAAAGTGATTTTAATAAAATATGAATGCGATTTGCTTTTGTTCATGCTGTTTTCCCTTTAGTTTAGCACGCAAGGGGGTGGGCGATTTCTAGTCAAAGCAATTCAAGGCTGCATCAGCAAGGCCGAGCAATTGCTGATATAAATAATACAAGATATTAATAAATATAAATAAGAATTTTTGAATGTTTTCCTTTTGGATTACTTTCGGTGAACTTGTAGTTTTCTCCATTGGGAGGAAACTGAATTGCCAGCATTGGTTTGTACTTGCAAATAAATTCTTTTTTTGTCTCTGTGCCCATATTCTTGAGAAGCAAAAGGTTTTCTGGGGAATTTTTTTAAGTGATTGGCAGAAGTCACAGACATGCCAGCTTTGAATACATGAGTTCCGAATCTCGATTGGCATATTTATTTTATTCTTTATACTTTTTATTCTTTAATAAGTGGAAAGAAAAAATATATTCAATATTTTTATTAAAATTACATATGCTTTTGTGTCCGTCGATGATAAAGACACAGCAGTCATGCAAAAAGGAAAACTTTAGAAGTGTGTTGAATAGTGAACAAGACCCTTGAGGACAAAAAAGGTTATTTACGCAACCCAGACAAGTCATTGCCAAATATAGTTTTAAACTTTAGAAAACTAATTATAGACGACGCGTCAAAACACATTCACTCAAAAATCTAAATTTAAATAAGTAACAAGTAAAAAGGCGTTAAGTTTGCCCGGGCCGAACTTTGGATACCCACCACGGGTATATATGTAAACCACTTTCCATCAAAATCCGGTGTAAATTGCATACCTTAGGTCCCATAGCGGTAATCGGTACTAGTAATTGTTCAATCGTATATAACAAAATATCGGTCTTTTTAGAAGCTATAACTAACAATAAACCGATCTGAACCATATGCGACACGGATTTCGAAAAAGCCTAACACAACGAATTGTCCCAAATCTCGGCGAAATCGGACAATAAATGCGCCTTTTATGGGTCAAAACCTTAAATCGAGAGATCGGTCTATATGGCAGCTACATTCAAATCTGCACCGATCTGGGGCTGAAGAAGGACGTCGAAGAGCCTAACACAACGAACTGTCCCAAATCTCGGCGAAATCGGACAATAAATGAGTTTTTTTATGGGCCCAAAACTTAAAACCGAGAGATCGGTCTTTATGGCAGCTATATCCAAATCTGGACCGATCTGAGCCAAATTGACGAAGGACTTCGAAGGGTCTAACACAACTCACTGTCCCAAATTTCAGCGAAATCGGATAATAAATGTGGCTTTTATGGGTCTAAGACCCTAAATCGGCGGATCGGTCTATATGGCAGCTATATCCAAATCTGGACCGATATTGGCCAAATTGACGAAGGATGTCAAAGGGCCCCACATAACTCACTGTCTCAAATTTCAGGGCAATCGGATAATAAATGTGGCTTTTATGGGCCTAAGACCCTTAATCGGAGGATCGGTCTATACGGCAGCTATATCCAAATCTGAACCGATCTGGGCAAAATTAACGAAGGATGTCGAAAGGCCTTACACAACTCTCTGTCCTAAATTTCAGCAACATCGGATAATAAATGTAGCTTTTATGGCCTAAGACCCTAAATCCGCGGATCGGTCTATATGAGGGCTATATCAAGATATAGTCCGATATAGCCCATCTTCGAACTTAACCTGCTTATGGACAAAAATAGAATCTGTGCAAAGTTTCAGCTCAATATCTCTTTTTTTAAGAGCATGATTTCAACAGACGGACGGAAATGTGTAGATCGTCTTAGATTTTTACGCTGATCAAGAATATATATACTCTATAGGGTCGGAAATGGATATTTCGATGTGTTGCAAACGGAATGACAAAATTAATATACCCCCATCCTTCGGTGGTGGGTATAAAAACGTACTAAGTTCGCTTGTACCCAACCTTGGGAACCCAATACCATGGATTCTGCTTTTTTGCCAATTTCTTTAAACTTTTTCAATAATGGTATTTCCGGAAGAGAAACCATATGTCACGATCAAGTTTCTGTTCCTGAAGGACGCAAGCGTATTGGATATAGCTGTATCACAACGGAGGCCATCGTAGCGCACTTGAAAGCATGACGCAGAACGTTAGGGTTCGAATCCTGGCGAGAACATCAGAAAAAAAACTTTTAGCGGTGGTTTTACCCTCCTAATGCTGGCGACATTTGTATGGTACTATTTTATGCATAGAAACCTTATCCAAAGAGGTGTCGCACTGCGGCATGCCGTTTGGACTCGGCTACAAACAAGAGGTCCCTTATCATTGAGCTAAAACTTAAATCGGACAGCACTCATTGATATGTGAGAACTTTGCCTCTGTCCCTTAAGGGAATATTCAAGTGCAAATTTGCAAATGTTTGTATCGCAACAGAGAATTTGCATATTGTCGTCAAGATTACAACCACAAATCCCTTTACAAAACACTTGAGCTTCTTCACAACCAAAAGAGTCGCTCTATTTCGACACGGCAATAAGATGTTCTGTACTTTTATAACAAATAGCTATAGACAGACTTTCTACTTTAGATTCTTTAAGGGATCTTGCACGCACGGCACGCATATGCCTCCGAACTCATTTTCATTTGCTTATCGAAAATCATCAACGTTATGTCCAAGCGATTCGATTGTTGATTCAATAATGAGAACCGTATTTTCTCACTATCTGATGTTGATACCAATTTTGGAGTGATGAAGTCTCTAGGAGCTTTAGAAGTCAAATTTGGGGATCGGTTTATATGAGGGCTATATTAGTATATCGACGAATTCGGATCACTACTTGGCATGGATATTGGAAGTCATTTTGCCAAGTTTAAATTTTTCTTAAATAAGGCTTAAAGAAATCTTTATTCAAAATTTTTTCTTTTTTCTTAAATGAGCAACTATGTGAATCTGTTGCGTGCATAAAATGCAAAAAAAAAAAACAAGTAAAAGCGTCTGTGTCGAATCTTATATACCCTACTCCATGGATCGGTATCTCTTTATAGGCAAACAGAGGACAATAGATAAAAACAAGTAGTTCTTTGAATGACTTTTTCAAATGTCGAATCCTTAATCCTTTTATGGTTTTATTAACAATAAACCCAAGGAGTTTGCAATTTATTCAAGTAGCAGCTGATGATGATATTGTAATCCCAAATATCTTTGCTTTATTTTTTAGAACCACTTATTCCACCAAATCGCACGAGGACACTTTTCGATATCCCTACCCGATTCCTAAATTGTCATCTATACACATATATGTCCTACTGTGTTGGAAAACTTAAGATGTCTCAAAAGTATGACAGCTCCTGGGCCAGATGGAATCCCAGCATGCATACTGAAACAGTGTGCGAAAAATCTTGCTCTTCCTTTTTGCCTACTCTTCAACAAATCTTTTAATTCTGGGTATTTTCCTGAAATGTGGAAGAAGTTATACATTGTTCCGTTATTAAGGTCGGCGTTTTCTATTAAAGAGGTATCGCGAAGCTTAATGCTATACCAAAATTATTTGAGAAACTTGTAACAGATTCAGTCTATTTTATTAAAATACTAGCTGACCCGGGCCCGCTCCGCTGCGCCTTCTTTTACTTTATATGGAACAAAATTTCCTTGGAATATTTATTTTCGACAATTAAAGAGCTTTTAGTGAAATACCATGCTACGAAAATACTATATCGCTTGACTAATTGTTTAACAATATAAGTGCCTTTGTCCGAATCCCATATAATCTTTATTGATCTACGAATTTAAGTAATGGATGTAAGGTGTACTCCATTCTTAAAATACTTTATTGGGGGTGAGGTGGTCCCCCAGGCACTTGGCCCTGAAAAAATATCAGCATCAAGTTCTTCTTTCAAAAATCGTTTATTTTAACCCCATATTGCCATTGGTTTAGGGGGTTTACACGATGAAGCGTCCCCCAAACACATGGCCCAAAATAGGTTATCAAATTCGTTTTCTAACCTTAAATACCACATATTGGCATGGTCGAAAATGTCTACCCTTTGCGGGGTGTTTTGGGGAAGGGATGATGCCCTAAATACATGGTCCTAAATTTGGATATCAAATTTGTATTCTACTCCCAAATACCTTTATTTGGGCCCAATTTTGGGATGGTCAGTAAAAAATAGCTGTTTGTGGGGTATTTTGGGAAAGGGGTAGACCCCTCAGAAAATTGGTCCCGAAAATGGGTATCAATTCTTGCTCTACGCCCCAATACCTTTCATTTAATCTTCACATTGACATGGTCGGTAAATATGCCCGATTTAGGGGTGTTTTGGGGATCGGGTGGTCCCCTCAACACTAACCCCGGAAAGTATATCAGCAACGTGATCTATTCTCATATATCTATATATCATTTATTTTTTCCCTATATTGCCATTGACATCAAAATTGGATATCAAATTCGTTTTCTAATCTCATTTAAACTCCTTGTTGCAAAAGTCAGCAAATATGTCCGGTTTGGGGTATTGGCCCTAAAAACTATAAATATTTAGTTCCACTCTCTTTAGGGCCGAAATTGTCTTGGTGAGCAAATACGTCCTATTTGAGGGTTTTTATGGTGGTGAGACCTTTCATTTGAGCCCCATGTGGCTATGGTCGTAAATGTGGCTCATTTGGGGGAGGTTTTTAGTGAGAGGCGCCCCCCAAACACTTGGTCTAGTATTTGGATATCAGATTCTAATCCTACACTCAAATACCTTTTATTTAAGCCCCATATTCCCATGGTCAGTAAATAAGTTCTGTTTGGGGGTGTTTTGGGGAAGGGGTGGACCCCCACAAACGTGGTCCCACATTTGGGTATCAGATTCGTATTCTACTCGCAAATACCTTTCATTTGAGTCCCATATTGCCATGGTCGGTAAATATGTCCGATTTAGGGATGTTTTGGGGGTTGGGGTGGTCCCCCTAGCACTGGGTCCGACAATTGGATATCAGATATGTTTTTAAATACCTTTCATTTGAGTCCCATATTGTCGTGATTAGTCTAAATATATGTTTTGTAGGTTTTAGGGTGGGGCCCCCCAGGTACCCCATCCGAAATTTGGATACCAAATTTTTATTTTTAGGGTACTATATGAGAGCACACAAAATTTCGCTTAAATCGCGTTTCAGATATCAAAAAATTTAGTACCCTATTTTCACCATGGGATCATTATGCACCATCTGTGAAAATTTCAAAAAATCGGTTTAGCCGTTTCTGAGTCTATAATGAACACACAAACATACAAACAAACCTACAAATAAACACAAATTGATTTTTATATATAAGATACCAGCATGGTTTTCGAAAACATCGCTCGACATTAACAAATATGTGAACGACATTAACAATATATGTGTGAACGATGGATTCAGAAAGAAATACCAGACAGACTATACTTATACTGATTTCAGTAAGGCACTCGATAAGATAAATAAAAGATTGTTATTAACCAAGTTGCATTACATAGGATAAAGTCATACCTTATTGACAGATCACAAATTGTGAAATTTGGTAATACAGTGTCTAATAAAATAAATGTGACAGGAGGCTATCTTGGTCCTGTACTTTTTACTTTGTTCATTAATGACTTGCCGAATGTAGTACGCAACTCTGAAGTATTTATGTATGAGGACGATGTCAAAATATTTCTGTCGTATAATCTCGAGACGTATCAAGTTTGATCGAAGTCTGGTGCAAAATAATCTACTGAAACTAAACATCAAAAAATGTAACCATATGACCTTTTTTAAAACTAGGTGGTATACAATCAAGTTATTATTTTAATGGCCGCTTAATTGAATCTGTTTCATCTATGAACGATCCAGGGATTCTTTTGGATCACCGACTAGACTTCCGTGAACATATTTCTGTAATTACTAACAAGGCATATAAAAGCCAAGGCTTTATGAAACGCTGGAGTAAAGAATTCTCAGATTCAATAGTTATTAAACAGTTTAATATTTCTTTTGTGCGTTGTATCTTAGAGTACGGTTCTGTAGTATGAAACTCATTTTACCTTATTCATTCCAATACGATTGAATCGGTTCAGAAACAATTTTTATTAATTTGCCTCGGGAATCGTGGCTGGAACGAGCGGGATTTGCCTAGCCATAATTACAGATTGAATTTAATTAAATTACCAACTCTAAAAAGTCGTCGCGTTATGCTGAATGTGACTTTTCTAATGAACATTATCCAAAATGAAAATAAAATATTATCAGATTTTATTTTAGACAGACTTATGATCAGACTAACTCGTCATTATCAACTACTTCAAATAAATTATTATACCACCAAGTATGCAAATAACAACACCTTGCGCCGCCTTTTCCTTGATTTCAACAAATTTTATAATCTAATTGACCTACCAGAAGTCGCGAGTCGATTAAAAGGAAGTTCACTTTATACATGAATCAAATATAGTATTTAAAATTCTACATTCTTAAAAGCTCAAAAAAATATATACCTATATTTTCGTTTGTACATATATATATTTTGCAGTTAATTTAGTCTGTAAGAATTTTGTAATCTATAGACTTAAGACAAATAAATAAAAAACAAGTAAGAGCATGCTAAGTTCGGCTGGGCCGAATCATATATGCGCGGTATCTCTTTTTAGACAAACATAGAAAATTGAATAAGAACTGTTATGCTATTAGAGTTATATCAAGTTATAGTCCGATTCGGACCATAAATGAATGCTGCACATTGTAGAAGTCATTGTGTAATATTTCAGTTCATTCGGATAAGAATTGCGCCTTGTAGGGGCTCAAGAAGCAAATTCGAGAGAAAGGTTTATATAGGAGCTGTATCAAGCTATTGATCGATTCAGACTATATTAGACACGTATGGTCATGAGCGAAGCCGTTGTACAAAATTTCAGATAATTCGGATGAGAATTGCGCCCTCAAGAGGTTCAAGAAATCAAGATCCCAGATCGGTTTATATGGCAGCTATATCAGGTTCTATACTGATTTACGCCATACTTAGCACAGTCATTGAAAGTCATAACAAAACAACTCATGCAAAATGTCAACCAAATCGGATGAGAATTGCGCGCTCTATTGGCTCAAGAAGTCAGGATTCAAGATCGGTTTATATGGATTCATGGATGGATTAAATCGGACGAGAATTGCGCCCTCAAGAGGCTCAAGAAGTCAAGACCCAAGATCGGTTCATATGGCAGCTATATCAAATTATGGACCGATCTAAACCATACTTGGCGTAGTTGTTGGAAGTACTACCAAACTATTACATGCAAAATTTCAATAAAATCGGATAAGAATTGCGTCCTCTAGAGGCTCAAGGAGTCAAGACCCAAGATCGGTTTATATGGCAGCTATATCAAAACATGGACCGATTTGGCTCATTTACAATACCAACCGACCTACACCAATAAAAATTATTTGGGCAAAATTCCAAGCGGCTAGCGTTACTCCTTCGAAAGTTAGCGTGCTTTCGACAGACAGACGGACGGACGGACATGGCTAGATCGACTTAAAATGACATTACGATCAAGAATATATATATTTTATGGGGTCTTACATGCATATTTCGATGTGTTACAAACAGAATGACGAAATTAGTATACGCCCATCCTATGGTAAAGGGTATAAAAAAATAGAAAAAAACACTTCATGCAAAATTTCGGCCAAATCGGATAAGAATTGGAATAGGAACAAGTAAAAGCGTGCTAAGTTCGGCCGGGCCGAATCTTATATACCCTCCACCATGGATCGTATTTGTCGAGTTCTTTTCCCGGCATCTCTTTTTAAGCAAAAAAAAAAGGATATAAGAAAAGATTTGCTCTGCTATCAGAGCGATATCAAGATATGGTCCGGTTTGGACCACAATTAAATTATTTTATGTTGGAGAACTGTGTAAAATGTCAGCCAATTCGAATAAGAATTGCGCCCTTTGTGGGCTCAAGAAGTAAAATAGAGAGATCGACCATAATAAACACGTATGTTAATGGTCATGAGAGAATCCGCCGTACAAAATTTCAGGCAAATCGGATAATAATTGCGACCTCGAGAGGCTCAAGAAGTCAAGATCTCAGATCGGTTTATATGGCAGCTATATCAGGTTATGAACCGACTTGTACTTTATTTGACATAGTTGTTGAAAGTAACAATAAAAAAGAAGTCAAGACCCAAGATCGGTTTATATGACAGCTATATAAGGTTATGGACCTATTTGAACCATGCTTGGCACAGTTATTGGATATCGTAACAAAACACGTCGTGCAAAATTTCATCCCAATCGGATAAGAATTGCGCACTCTAGAGGCTCAAGAAGTCAAGACCCAAGATCGGTTTATATGGCAGCTATATCAGGTTATGGACCGATTTAAACCATACTTGGCACAGTTGTTGGATATCATAACAAAACACGTCGTGCAAAATTTCATCCCAATCGGATAAGAATTGCGCTCTCTAGAGGCTCAAGAAGTCAAGACCCAAGATCGGTTTATATGGCAGCTATATCAAAACATGGACCGATATGGCCCATTTACAATACCAACCGACCTACACCAATAAGAAGTATTTGTGCAAAATTTCAAGCGGCTAGCTTTAATCCTTCGGAAGTTAGCGTGCTTTCGACAGACACACGGACGGACGGACGGACGGACGGACATGGCTAGATCGATATAAAATTTCACGACGATTAAGAATATATATACTTTATGGGGTCTCAGCAAAATCAGCTAAGAATTGCGCCCTCTAGAAGCTCCAGAAGTTGAGAGCCAAGATCGGTTTATATGGCAGCTATATCAGGTTGTGAACCGATTTAAACCATACCTGGCACAGAAGTGATACCAAAACAACAAGTGCAAAATTTCAGCCAAATCGAATCAGAATTGCGCCCTCTAGAAGCTAAGATCGGTTTATATGGCAGCTATATCAAAACATGGACCGATTTGGCCCATTTAAAATCCCAACTGACCAACACTAATAAGAAGTATTTGTGCAAAGTTTCAAACGCCTAGCTTTACTCCTTCGAAAGTTAGCGTGCTTTCGACAGACGGACGAACGGACATGGCTAGATCGACTTAAAGTGTCATGACGATCAAGAATATATATGGGGTCTTAGACGCATATTTGGAGGTGTTACAAACGGAATGATAGAAATAATATACCCCCCATCCTATGGTGGAGGGTTTAAAAGATAAACATTTAAAGACGCTCCTATTTGTAAGGCTATTTTGCATCTTTAACTTCACTGTTGTATTGCACCAAGGCCAGTTTCCTAACTTTCAACGATATTTTAACCTTAATTTTTATACCCAACAACATACACCCCATAAAGTATATTTATTCTTGATCGTCTCGACGTTTTGAGTCGAACTAGCTATGTCCGTCCGTCCTTCAGTCGCAATCACGATAGCGGTCGAAAAAGTTAAGCTAGCCTCTTGAAATTCTGCACAGAAACTTCTTGTTGATGTAGGTCGCCGGGAGTTGCAAATGAGTCATATCGGTTCACATTTAGATATAGCTCCCATATTAACCGATATCCAGATTTGACTTCTTATGCCCCTAGAAACCGTAATTTTTGGCCGATTTGGCTGAAATTTTTCACGTAATATTCTGTTCAACTACTGTGCCAAATACGGTTCAAATCGGTCTATAACCTGATATAGCTCCCATATAAACCGATCTTCCGATTTGACTTTTTGAGTCCTTACATGGCGCATTTTTTTCCGATTTGGCTGAAATTTTGCATCTGTTGTTCCGTTATGCCTTCCAACAACTGTGCCGAGCACGGTCCAAATCGGTCTATAACCTGATATAGCTCCCATGTAAACCGGTCTCTCAAACATCCTGGTTAGGTTCCTAAAGCTTTAATTTTAGGTGGTTTGACAGAAGTTTGGTATGTAGAGTAAAATTATGCCCTTCAACTAAGATTATTATGCTTAAATTTTTAGCAGAATCCATTGTAGTGGGTTCCCAAGGTTTGGCCTGGCCGAACTTTGCACGCGTTAACTTGTAGATTTTTAATTTTAATGACAAGACGCATGGTGGAGGATTTATAAACCCACCATTTAAATTAAAATATCTTGAATATGAAGAAAATTATCCTTAATATGAAGAAAGAGTTGCAAACTCGGTCATCTGTAAATTAAGTTTGCTAATCATTGGCTCGATTCTTTGAAACTATAACACAAATCTTCTTTGAAAATTTCTCTATAGACAAAAGTTCAATAAAATTTTCTCTAAAAACAAAGTTTTTATGAAATTTTGTATTTTCACTTAAGACAAAATTACTATAAAATTTCCTCTAAATACAAAATTTTTATTAAATATCCTCTATAAAAAAAATTTCTATGAAATTTTCTTTAGACACAAAATGTTTTATGCTATTTCTCTGTGCAAATATTTCTTTGAAATATGCTCCGAATTTCCTTAACACAAAATTCTATAAATATTTTGAAAACATCAGATAATGTGTGTAGAATAACACTGATTTGGTTTTAAGATTAAATAGTTCATTCTTTATATTGTCTTTTTTATACCCTCCACCATAGGATGGGGGTATACTAATTTCGTCATTCTGTTTGTAACTATTCGAAATATTCATCTGAGACCCCATAAAGTATATACATTCTTGATCGTCGCAACACTTTATGTCGATCTAGCCATGTCCGTCCGCCTGTCCGTCCGTCTGTCTGTCGAAAGCACGCTAACTTCCGAAAGAGTAAAGTAGTGTAGTTCGGTTGGTATTGTAAATGGGCCATATCGGTCTATGTTTTGATATAGCTGCCATATAAACCGATCTTGGTTCTTGACTTCTTGAGCCTCTAGAGTGCGCAATTTTTATTCAATTGGAATGAAATTTTGTACGTAGTATTTTGTAATGATCTCCAACAACTGTGCCAAGTATGGTTCAAATCTGTTCATAACCTGATATAGCTGTCATATAAACGAATCTGGGATCTTGACTTCTTGAGCCTCTAGAGGTCGCAATTATTATCCGATTTGCCTGATCTTTTGTACGACGGATTCTCTCATGACCATCTACATACGTGTTTATTATGGTCTGAATCGGTCTACACCCCGATACAGCTCCCATATAAATCGATCTCTCTATTTTACTTCTTGAGCCCCAAAGGGCGCAATTCTTATTCGAATTGGCTGACATTTTACACAGGTCTCCAACATATAATTTAATTGTGGTCTAACCCGGATCAAATCTTGATATCGCTCTAATAGCAGAGCAAATCTTTTCTTATATCCTGTTTTGCCTAAGAAGAGATGCCGGGAAAAGAGCTTGACAAATGCGATCCATGGTGCGATCCATGGTGCTAAGTTCGGCCCGGCCGAACTTAGTACGCTTTTACTTGTTTTTTCTCTGGCTTTTCCTTAGGTGTAGGTAAGATTAAATTAAAGGTTAGTAACAGAGAATGCATGAATCTTTTTTACATAAACATACTAATTACTTAATATTGATTAAAGGTTTAGTGTTCCAATGTACAGGCATAAGTTAAAGTTTTTGATACAAAGAAATGGGAATTAAAGTTCAAAAGCTGAGTCCATCTTACTCCTACCACTTGAAATACGACATCAACAATCAAATTAAAATTTAATGGAAAAGTTAAGCCAATTAAATATTAATACTGGTATTAACATTTACCAAGTACACATACCATACCGACCACCCTCAACCACGCTGTGAAATGTCACCCTAATCTCCAAAAAACAAGAGCAACAAATGAAATTGGCCAAGTACAGATATAATAAAATAAAAACAAACAAGCAGACAATATCACCAGATATAACTGTCATGGCCGCCCAACAGTGAAATCAGCATCTACACAACACTAACCAGAAGAAAATACCAAAATTTATAATAAAACCAACCGCAGTGTTAAGCAAATTACAATTAAACGAGGTAAAACTAAATTAGCCACAACTTGTGCAAAGGAATCTCCAAGAATCCAACTAACTCGAGCAATGCAAAGACAGTTTTTGCGACTCTCTTCCATCCCTTTTCAACCCCCAACACTATTAGCTTGTTGCTCGCTCTGGAGGGAGTTCAGCTGGCAACTGGCACTTCGGCATTTGGCAGACTAACTTTAATTAAGCACTTGTATGGAATACACCCTTAATACGATGGGGGTACGTTAGAACAGCAGTCCGGAGTCATAGTTGCCGCCACAGCTACTAAGCCACTGACTAAAGCTGAAAGGCAGAAGTAAAATACAACCAAGTGATGTACACCCTTAAAAAATGTTTCTCCTAACTTCAATGGCATTAGTTAATCATACATATGTTGACTTTTACCGTTGACCTTTATTTTTTCTTGTCCCAACATGAATATGTAAATTTAATAACATGAATCCACATTGTTGGTGATAAATTACAACAATGAATTGGCTCAAAAATCAAGACAGTAGAAATGTCATAAATATTATTTTCGAAAAAAAAGTTATCAATATTTAAAGATGAACGGACTTATCCATAAAACTTAATGTACATTTGACATAGGTCTATTTGACATATGTTCTCTATAGAACTGTCAAACAAACCTATTTTAAGACTTCATAAAATTCTGTGAATAAGGCCGTAATTAAAAAACTCATAGAAACTTGAATCATAGAATATTATCGGTTTTTTATAACAAATTTTAAAGAAAATATTTTATCACAACTCGATTTTGTCTTTGCGTTTCTTTTAATTTTAGACTATATAATACCCTACACCTACCCTACAATTATAAATTCGGGCAATATGTATATGATAGCTATATCTAAATCTGAATCGACTTTTTGCGACAGATCGTTGTTGTTACTACGGCCACATAAGTGCAAGTCCGTCGATAAATATATATGGGACCCATATCCAAATCTGAACCGATTTTGATGAAATCTCGTAGAGAGCTTAAGATCTGTAACAAAACAATCAGTGCCAAATTTTGTGCAGTTCGGTTGAAAATTGTGGTTACTACGGCCACACAAGAGCAAATACGGCGATAAATATTTATGGGAGCTATATCTAAATCAAAACCGATTTCAATGAAATATCGCAGATATGTTATGATCAGTGGCAAAATTTGGGCAGATCGGTTTATAATTGTAGTTACTAAAGCCATTTAAGTGGAAATCGGGCGATACATATATATGGGAGCTATATCTAAATCTGAACTGATTTTGATGAAATGCAGATATGTTAAGATCAGCAACAAAACAATCAGTGCCAAATTTTGTGCAGATAGGTTGAAAATTGTAGTTACTACGGCCATTTAAGTTGGAATCGGGCCTTACATATATATGAGGGTTATATCTAACTCTGAACCGGTTTTGATGAAACCGTGCAGATAGGTTAAGATCAGTAACAAAACAATCCGTGCGAATTTTTGTGCGGATAGGTTGAAAATTGTAATTCTAACAGCCATTAAAGTGGAAATCGGGCGATACATATATATGGGAGCTAAATCAAAATCTTAACCGATTTTTACCAAAATCAATAGCGTTCGTCCCACAAAGTCAATAGCGTTGGCCAACAAAAATTAAATGTGCAAAATTTCGTGACGATTGGACAACAAATACGAACTGTACCGTGATTACAAGAATACATGGACTCACAGACGGACATGGCTAAATCGAATCAGAAGGTGATTCTGAGTCGATCGGTATACTTATGCATGGGTCTAGCTCTTCTCCTTCTTAGCATTGCAAACAAATGCACAAACTTTAATACCCTGTACAACAGTGGTGATGTAGGATATAAAAACCAGCTCAAGGTTAAGCCACATAAGTTTGAAAAGGTACACTATATTACAAGAAAGCAAACAGTTGGACAATAAAAAGCAAAGTATGTGCCATCCTTACGCGAACGTGGTGAATGTCGGATCACCGTGTTCTCTTATTAGTAAAATTTCCCAATCAAGCAATTCGTAAACTCCCAAAATCGCATATACAAGAATTTGAGTCTACGAACTGTCTCCCGAAATAATATTCCATCTTAATTGATAATGGGTAGATGTGACGGTCACACCGCGACCGCCGAAGGCCGCTCTCCAATCGGTTTAATCGAGCCTGACGTCAAAGTAAATGCGATTTATTATCGGGAAAATATTTTGAAAGCTGGTTTGGGTGGTTTGCAAATTTGTTCATGAACATTCCATTAAGGTACAGCGGGGATACTTCTATCAGTTCTGTCCGATATAAGGTTTAAGCTCAATGGGACACCGTAGCTCACAGGTTTCCATGTCCGCTTATGACGCTGAACTAATGAGCTTAAACGTAGAACATTAGAAATAAGTAAAAAGGCGTTAAGTTCGGCCGGGCCGAACTTTGGATACCCACCACCTCGGGTATATATGTAAGCTACCTTTCAACAAAATCCGGTGAAAATTGCATACCTTATGTCCTATAGCAGTTATATCGAAATATGTTTCGATTTGGAACAGATACTAATAAGTACAAGTCATTGTTCAACTGTGTATAACAAAATATTGGTCTTTTTAGTAGCTATATCTAAAAATAAACTTAACCATAAACGACACGGATGTCGAAAAGCCTAACATCAGTCACTGTGTCAAATTTCAGTGAAATCGGATTATAAATGCGCCTTTTATGGGGCCAAGACTTTAAATCGAGATATGGGTCTGTATGGAAGCTATATCCAAATCTGGACCGATCTGAGCAAAGTTGCAGAAAAATGTCGAACAGCCTAACACAACGCACTGTCCCAAATTTCGGTGCAATCGGTCCAAAACCTTAAATCGAGAGATCGGTCTATATGGCAGCTATTTTCAAATCTGGACCGATCTGTGCCATATTGCAGAAGTATGTCAAGGGGCTTAACTTAACTGACTGCCCCAAATTTTGGCGTCATCGGACAATAAATGCGCCTTTTATGAGCCCAAAACCTTAAATCGAGAGATCAGTTTATATGGCAGCTATACCCAAATCTGAACCGATTAGGGCCAAGATAAAGAAAGATGTCGAAAGGCCTATGAAAACTCACTGTTCCAAATTTCAGATAGTCGGATAATAAATGTGACTTTTATGGGCCTAAGACCCCAAAATCGGAGGATCGGTCTATATGGCAGCTACATCCAAATCTGGACCGATCAATTCAACTCACTGTCCCAAATTTCAGCATAATCGGATAATCAATGTGGCTTTAATGGGTCTAAGAACCGAAATCAGAGGATCGGTCTATATGGAGGCTATATCCAAATCTGGACCGATCTGGGTTAAATTGACGAAGAATGTCGTAGGGCCTAACAGAACTCACTGTCCCAAATTTCAGCAAAATCGGATAATAAATGTGGTTTTTTGGGCATAAGACCCTTAATCGGCCGATCGGTCTATATGGGCTATATCACGATATAGTCCGATATAGCCCATCTTCGAACTTAACCTGCGTATGGACAAAAAAAGAATCTGTGCAAAGTTTCGGCTCAATATCTCTATTTTTACAGACTGTAGCTTGATTTCAATAGACAGACGGACGGACATATCTAGATTGTCCAAGATTTTTACGTTGATCAAGAATATATATACTTTATAGGGTCGGAAATAGATATTGCGATGTGTTTCAAGCGGAATGACAAAATGAATATACCCCCATCCTTCGGTGATGGGTATAAAAATGTTTAGTAGTGGTTTCCCCTCGTAGTGCTGGTGACACTTGAGGTTATTGCAAATGTGCCCATGAACAATAAGAAACAGGGGCAAACTTCTCATTTATCAATGACTGTTGTCCGTTTCAAGTTTAAGCTCAATGATAAGGGGCCTACTTTTTATAATCGAGTCCGAACGGTGTGCCACAGTACAACACCTCTTGGTGGAGAAGTTTTTACATGGCTGAAATATCAAATGGTACAGTACCTGGCAAATTTCGCCAGCATTAGGAGAGAATAACCACTGCTGAAAAATTTTATGATGACCTGGCAGGACTCGAACCCAGGCGTTCAGCATCAAAGGCGGACATGCTGACCTCTGCGCTACAATGGAGGTAATTGGCCGTGAAAATTCTCTATAAGTGTTGTAGCTTTGCGGCAAGCCATTTGAAAACAGCTATAAAAGGGAGATCGTTATCATCATTGGAGCCGTGGGAATGCAAACATTCCGGTCGTAGAGCAACAAGACTTAGCACCGTCACATAAAGGAACGGAGGGTATATAAGTTTCGGTCCGGCCAAACTTAGCACGCTTTTACTTAACTTTTAAATTTTACACCATAACATTTACTATGGACTCCAACATTCAAGGCAAGTATGAACCGAATCGGTTCGCAATAGTAATAATGTATAGCATAGCAATTCTTATCCATTATCCTTTGTTTAGCTTAAAGAGATAACGGGCAAATTCGATCCATAATGATGGGTACATAAGCATTCCAAAATTATGTGGCATAATATAGACTTGAAGAGGTCTACCACTTTGCTGAAGGTTTGCAGAAGCGACTTTTGCTAAAGCTGTAAGGGCGTCGAAGCAGAAAAGACTATAGAACATCAGCTGCGCGTGTGTCCTGCACTGGCAGTCGGAAGGAGTTACACTTTAGTTTCTTATTTCTTTGAGAACTTGTCTGATTTAGCGGATGTGAACATACGCAAGTTGGTGGGCTTTTTAAAACGATTCGGATGATTCAACGGTAGGAAGAAGTAATCTTCCTTCTCCTGTTCATATGATATAGCAATGAAAGAAAACGTCCAAATGAGTCTGATGGCAGACTGCCTGTTTAAGTTCAATTAAAACATTCGGTTTAAATTTCGTATATTCGTTTCACCCGAGTTTATTGACCCTGGCTTGGATTCTCGTTAGAACCATTCTACTCCCTTTGAGTGCAACTTTGTAGTTGAAATGTAAGATTTTTACGAGTAACTAATGCTTGACCCGCCATCTTTCTCCATCTTGTAATTGTGATCACTCATTATCGTTCGCTTAAAACCTACAGTCCAGTCAAAACCTACAGTTCGTGGGTTCGATTTTCACCTTAATCCGACCCTATTGTGGTATCAGAATGGACTTAAACTAGTCTAAGTGAGTTTGTTATGGAAAATATATTGGGACTCTAACCAAACCTATCCTCGAAATCTCATAGTGTCTAACGGGCAAACAAATAAAAAATGTACGAATTTTATTGGTTGTTGTTGTAGCAGTGTGTTGCACAATGAGGCGGCAGCCCTTCCCGATGCATGGGCAGTTCTTGAACGGCTTCTGGTTGCTCTTCACTCCAAATGCGGCAATTTTGCTTATTTACGTAGCCATTCAACCAGAAATGAGCCTCATCGCTGAACAAAATTTGTCGATAAAAAAGCGGATTTTCTGCCAACTTTTCTAGGGCCCATTCACTGAAAATGATTTGCAAGCGTTGCTCGTTAGTAAGTCTATTCATGATGAAATATCAAAGCATACTGAGCATCTTTCTCTTTGACACCATGTCTGAAATCCCACGTGATCTGTCAAATACTAATGCATGAAAATCCTAACCTCAAAAAAATCACCCTTTATATCGTTTATAGATAATTAATTAGTTGTTGCACATAGTATCTTTCTTACTATCTCTATGTTATCTGGAACCATTTTAAATTCTACATATCTTAGTACGAATGTTGTCCAGTAACGTAGAATAATTTCGGCATTCTATAATAATGAGAATTTTTTCATGCATAACAATATTAGTAATTTTCTCTGTGTGTAGTAATCATGACATTTGAGTGAATTCAACTAACTTCGGGTCATGCGGCGGGACTGATATTTACGCAGTCGATGCTTGAAACGCCTACCAATGTCAAGTCAAGGAATAATAATAAAAATACCACTGTACCATCGTAAAACCCCTTAGGTGTGTCTATGTTTGCAGAGTGCATGTGGCAAAATTGCCAACGGCGCAATGATGGTGGTGGTCCATAGAAGTCCATGAAGTAATGCTAGTTTTGGCATTATTGTATGGTGTAATGTAGTAACACCATTTGCTTAAGGTACATATTAAACGAATTTTATTTATTCGAGTAGTGCTAACCATGTGCTACTGCTGCTGTTGCTTAGCTTTCTAAGGCAATGGGTACTTATGACACTGAACAGTGAAACATACGGACAAAAAAAAAATACATAAAGTTATTAGATCTAATTGATTGCAAAGCAAATATCAAATCCGTCAAATATGCATTGCAATAACAAACATGTCTTAATCACCCTTTGTACGTGCAGATGTATTAAGGCCAAAACACCTTAGTCCATAATTGACTAAAATAAAACAAAAGATTTTTTTTCCAAAAAATGTAGATAGTTGTAAAACAAATGAACTAACTATCTTTCCACTATTATTACTGAATATAGAAAGTTAGTTGAGGTTTAAGTGCAAATGATCTGTCACAACAGAGAAGATAAATGAGAGTTTTGTTCAATCAAACGACTTCAAAACGATAGACACATTTAAGTATAGATTGGTCTACTTATAGTGTGTTCATAGTGTTCGTAGCCCCCAATTTGTGCTCATTGGTTTTTAACTTTTAGAATTATCTGGAATTTTACCAAAGATGAATCTATGTGGCCTATACGTACCCATAGAGGAAACATTTTAACTGTTTAGTAATCCAAACGAGACCCTTCAGAGTCTTATTTATTTTGCAGGGATACCAAACTCAGACATTGCTTCAAATAACTTTGAACTTAAAGGGATGTCGAAAGCATCTTTTTGGTCAACAAAGAGATGGTTGGTTTTGATTTGTTCTCGGATCTTTTCCAGGATTTAGCGCAGTGTGAATATCGGGTCCGGGGTGGATTTACCAGGTCTAAAGCCGCATTGATAGGTCCCAATTATCTCACTGACTTTAGGTTTTAATCTTCACACAGTACTCTCGAGAGTATCTTGTATGCGATGGGAAGGAGACTTATTCCTCTGTAGTTGGTACATTCCGTCTTGTCTCCTTTCCTGTGAGCTACATAGTATGCTGAGATTCCAATCATTGGGTATGCGTTCTTCTAGCCAGATTGCGCAGATAAGCTGATGCGTAAGCCTTATCAGCGTGTCCCCTCCGGTCTTCAATAGTTCAGCGGGTAACCCGTCGGCTTCTGCTGTCTTGTTGTTCTTCAGTCGGGTCACTGTTACTTGCACTTCATTCTGATTAGGAGGTAAATATTCTACACCATCATTAGTGATTGGTTCTGCGGTGTCCTCTTCGTCGTCAACGTCGGACACTAGCAGTTTGGTAAAATGTTCTTTCCATATCCTCAGCATGTTATCTGTGTCAGTTACCAGATTTCCTTCTTTGTCTCTTCAGGAGAATGTAGCTGCACCAAAGCCATCGGTTTGGTGTTTAATTTTTCGGTAGAATTTCCGGACTCCATTCTGATTCTTGTATATCTCAATTCGCTCACACTCACGTCTTTCAATTTCCTTTTTCTTTCTGCGGAATAGACGTTTCACCTCTCTCTTTTTCTCTCGATATTGCTTCTGATTGCAGTGTTGCTCTATATGCCGCATTCAGTAGCATCTCGATACTCATGGTCGTACCACGGGTTTCTTGGAAGAGGCTTCCGGTTCCCAATTACGGATTTCGCGGCATTTTACATGGAATGGGTAATAGTATGCCACTGCGCCATTATATCACCGGAACAAGGAATGCATTCATCAAGCAGTTGAGTCAATCGAGTGGAGTGTGCCGCTGCCGTCTGTTGTGTATGCAGCTTCCGTGCAGTGTCAGATCGTACTTTCCTCGCCATGTTCAAACGGGTGCGAATCTTTGCTGCAACAATATAATGATCCGTATATACATTCGCTCCATGGATCGATCGTACATCTAACACGCTGGATGAATGTCTTCCATCTATCACAACGTGATCAATTTGGTTCCTCTTGCTTTGAACGGGTGACAGCCATGTGGCTTTGTGAATATTTTCATGTTGAAATCTGGTGCTGCTAACTACCATGTTTTTTGCCGCGGCGAAATCTCTCAGCCTCAACCCATTACTGGACGTTATCTCGTTGAGGCTGAACTTTCCGACTGTTGGACCAAAAATGTATTCCTTCCCTATCTTCGCATTAAAATCTCCCAGAACGATTTTAATATCATGGGCGGGGCAGCGGTCATATTCTCTCTCTAGGCGCTCGTAGTAAATATGGCACGAGACATGGATTTGCCATGTACTTCTCTAATACATCCGCCAGCGCATGTGCTGCACCAACGTTGCAGTACACGTTGGGCGGGTCCGTTTCTACTATTCCATTGTTACTCATAATTGTTCTCATGGTTTCCTGGGGTGGTTTACTGGCCCAACGCTCCAATCCCATTTGTTTTGTTGCGAGCCGCTTGCTCCAAGATCCGACGCTTGACCCCAGACACCCCTAACCTGGGAACAGACGGTGATGTTGGCCATTGGTTATTTGAAGGCGCAAACTCATCTTGTCTTCTCGAGTATTATCGGCACTCAGTATTTAACCAAGAGCCGGTGCCACCTGACTTCTCACTGAGACTCTCCTCTCGAAAATCGCTGACTGCCCGCGGCCGCATTTTATGCTACTCCACATAAAAACGGAGCTTTCCACCATCCGCAACCTATGGACGCGCCCGGTAGCTTTCAGCTAAGCTTCCCGTGATAACAATGGACACCACATAAGTCGGAAAGTAAAGTTCCAGCCTGTGTGGTGCTCTTAGTTATCCCGTGTCGGCCGGGCAATAAATACATATAGACCCCTAATAACCCGATCTCCTGATTTGATTTATTGAGACCCAAGAATCTTCATCTGCTTTTCCATTCGGACGGTTTGATATTTGAGGTACGTTCATGCCTCCCAGTTGGGTCGATAAATAGAAAAACACCCGTACAAACCGGTCCTCGAATTTGACTTCTTGAGTCCCTAGAACGCACAATACGTTTATGTCTTCCTACTCCAGCTTAAAAAACGGGCCAGATATGTTCATAAAAATATATAGCAACCAAGTAAACAATCCCCAATTTGACTTGTCCGAATTTAGCACGTATTTATACCCTACACCATCACTTTGGTACAGATTATTATAACTTATTACATTTGTTGTAACATCCAAATGAAAAAGAGAGATAGACCCATTAATAACAGTATACTTATTAATGGGTCTAGCTATCAAAATGAATCTGATTCGATTTAGCTGTGTCCGTCAGTCAGTTTTCTTACACGCAAAAAAATAAATCGCTTTACATAAGGGAAATTTTTTGGCTATTAAACTCATTTTCTGAAAAACGTTGGACTTTTTTTTACGACGAAAGCATATGTTTTTTCCGATAAATTCTTGCAAGAATTTATAACAAAAATAGTTTTCATTATTTTTAAATCAATTTAAATTATTTTTATTTTTTATTTTTTATAAGTCGTTAGAGACTGTATAACACCCTACACTTTTCCTATAAGTACAAAGAGGGAGCTATATTTAATTCTGAACCAATTTTGATGGACCTAGGCAGATGTTTTCAGATGGGTTGATAAACAATCCGTATCGAATTTCGAGAAAATATGTTCAAACTGTAATAAATACGGTTGACAAATGACAACTTATTGCAAATTACCCAAAATCTTGCAAATATATATATGGGAGCTATATCTAAGTCTAAACCAATTTCAACCAAACTTTTTAGATATTGTAGTAGTTGTCGAGAAAATGGAGGGTGCAAAGTTTTGAGAAGATTGGTTTTGAGATTGGTCAGTAAATGCGCTTGCAATGGCGTGAAAATCGGGTGTCTTTACCGATTTCTACGAAATTCACCAGTAATGTCGAGAGACAAGAGAAAACCTTCTTGATAAGTTTCGATAGAATCGGATAACAGATGACCACACTATTGCAACATTGGTCAGACGAACCATTATTGCAGCATTGATCAGACGAACATATATATGGGAGCGATATCCAAATCTGAATCAATTTCAGTGGGCTTCGTCTCTAGGCCGAAAAACGAGATTGCGCCAAATTTGAAGTTGATCTGACGGAAATTGCAACCAAATTGATATGGACAGACAGACGGACAAACAGAAGGACATAGCTAAATCGACTCAGAAAGAAATTGTGGGTCTGGTCTATCGGTATAAATATCAATGGGTCTGCTCTCTTCTATCTAGGTGTTTCAAACAAATGCAGTAAGTTATAATATCCTGTACCATAGTACTGGTGTAGTGTATAAGTACTTATGAGAGTTATCGCGTAAATATTACCAATCAATGTAAGTGCCTTAGAATTCTTGTTATATTTTCTTGTGCCTAACAGCCATTTTTCTGTGGCTCAAATAGTTTTTTACATTGACAGCCGATCTAGTCCATATTGCAGAAAGATGTCGAGGAGCCTAACACAACTCACTCTCCCAA
This sequence comes from Stomoxys calcitrans, assembly GCF_963082655.1. Taxonomy (NCBI): domain Eukaryota; kingdom Metazoa; phylum Arthropoda; class Insecta; order Diptera; family Muscidae; genus Stomoxys; species Stomoxys calcitrans. Next base: position 79,620,500 of record NC_081555.1, on the reverse strand, counting down.
AATTTCGGCGATGTCGGACAATTAATGCGCCTTTTATGGGCCCAAGACCCTAAGTCGGCGAATGGGTCTATATGGCAGCTATATCCAAATTTGGACCGATCTAGGCCAAATTGGAAAAGGTTGCCGAACGTTCCAACACAACTCACTGTCCCAAATTTCAAAATCGGATAATAAATGTGGCTTTTATGGACCTGAGACCCTTAATCGGCGGATCGGTCTATATGGGGGCTATATCAAGATATAGTCTGATAGAGCCCATCTTCAAACTTAACCTGAAGAATCTGTGCAAAGTTTCAGCTCAATATCTATATTTTTAAGGACTGTAGCGTAATTTCTACAGACAGACGGACAGACATGCCCACATCGTCTTAAATTTTTACGCTGATCAAGAATATATATCCTTTATAGGGTCGGAAATGGATATTTCGATGTGTTGCAAATGGAATGACAATTGAATATACCCTCATCCCGCGGTTGTGGGTATAAAAATATTATTTAAAATAAACTATCAACGAATCGATCAAAATTTTAATAAATCCCCGAATAAAGGTAAACTATACAAATAGAAGTCCCCTCCCAACAATACGACAATTATGTCGTTATTCTTCTATCTTATTTTTGTTTTAAAATTTTCTGATATTAGAAGATAACAAATTTAAATTCAGACGATTTTTATAATTTCTTACAAATCAGTTATTTGCACTTGTATTCCACTGTCTCCGATGTTGTGTGTGCGATTCATTTTCAGCTTCAAGAAATAACACCAAATACAAGAAAAACAAAATTAAAATGGGGGCAAAACACTTTTTCGGTATAAAAATCTTGATCTTATTTAATAATGCTAGCACTACTACAATGATGGCAAGTGGCAGTGGTGGCGACGAATATTATTCTGGCATGAATTTCGTTATGCTGGTTTTGTTGTAATAGTTCTGAGCAGACGTATTTTTGGGCTACTATATTTGAACACATTTTTTTCGTTTCAGTTGATTTTCATCTCCTTTATGTCCCCCAAACAACTTCACATCGCTTTTTTTGAGGATATTTTACAAGTAAAGCCATATCATTTGTACATGTTCGCACTACAGTGAGTAGTGTTGTCAATAAAAGTTAAGTTGTGTAGATGTAAAATAAAGGTCTACACAAGGCTATAACAGTACAAGGCGTCTAGAACGGATTTTCAAAATTCAAAACTCTCCTCAACATGATATTGAGTAAACCGATTTTCCGATTTAGCATATCGAATATGGGTTGAATTGGGCTGTCATCTGACATAGCTCTCATAAAAACCACATATCTTGACACTCCGCCAATAATCGGCTTACGATTCTCGTATTCGTTTCATTGAAGATTTCAGTATTGTCGGATATACAGTGGCGCAGAAAAGTCTACATACCCTACTGAAAAACTCACTTTACAAAACGAATGTTTTGAATGAAAAAGTTTCTCTGCCAAATATCTATTGGTGCTAAAAGTATTTACTATGGTTCCTAGCCTTACCTTACAGTCAGTTTACCTAACTGCTATTTACGAAAAGTTATGTAGACATATCTGTGCCACTGTATATTACTCACAAAACTGGGAGGAATGTTTTTGTGAAACATTTTAAACCTCCAGGTTTATAAGTCCCAGAATACCCCAAGACTTGACATTAACTTTCGAAATCAGAAAAAACATAAAATATATTTTGGGGTAAAAATAGTTTTTTCTAAGTTCGTGCCTAATCAATCCATAATACTTTATTCTACGGCGATGGATAGAACTTGGCAACACTGTTTATGACGGAGTGTATATGACTTACATTGGTTGTTTGTACTCCTTAGTCGTGGGGTTACAAAAGCTCAACTCTCCATATTCATGTAGTTTCTTTATAAATATTTTATGAATTATAAAGGACCAAAGGTATCTGTGTTAGTATACTGAGTGTAAGGAGTCCCGCATACTATTGCAAGAATAAGTGTTCGGATGGTTGTTTGGCAGTTTGCGTGTGTGTGTGTATTCGTTGGAAGAAATAAAAGTACGATAAGCAAGAGAAACGTAATAATGATAATAATAAAAACAACAGCTACGGGAACGACAAGAAATATAAATGCATGGAAGCGGAAGGAATTCGAGAGTGTATTTGTATTTCATAACAAGTGGTTATTAAATTTGTTGACACGACTCCTGAGTTTTTACGGCTTCCCGGTGGGAATTAAACATGAAGAAAATTCAATTTTCAAACAATCTACCTGGAATATGATATTTCTTCATTTTAAAATTGTTTCAAATTTCTAATAAACTGAATATGTGTAGGAGGCCACCGTAGCGCAGAGGTTAGCATGTCCGCCTATGACGCTGAACGCCTGGGTTCGAATCCTGGCGAGACCATCAGAAAAAATTTTCAGCGGTGGTTTTCTCCTCCGAATGCTGGCAACATTTGTCAGGTACTTCGCCATGTAAAACTTCTCTCCAAAGAGGTGTCGCACTGCGGCATGCCGTTCGGACTCGGCTATAAAAGTGAGGCCCCTTATCATTGAGCTTAAACTTGAATCGGACTGCACATCATTGATATGTGAGAAGTTTGCCCCTGCTCCTTAGTGGAATGTTCATGAGCAACATTTTGCATTTTGAATATGTGTACATTTCCGAGATATTGATTCCATATTGGAACGTTTGATACCGGCCTGCTCATTTCTTGTGTAGCTGAAAAGACCGAATCTAATCCGTTTACCAAAACCCTACGCGAACTTCTGTTAAAACGCCAAAAAGTTCCATTTTGCTTCCGCCTACAAATATACAGTCAATTAAAAAAAAAAAAACAGCTAAAAATTATCATGGAGTACTATTTTTTAATATGACTATGACATACTCAGTTTTGGATACCCACCACTACGGATTCCGCTAAAAATTTGTCTTTATTAACTCAGTTCGTATTTGAATTATTTCACAACAATCTAATTGGGAAGTGGTTGCGGCTGCTAAAATTAATTTGTGGTTGTTTGTAGGTTTGTTTGTTTGTGTGTTCCTTATAGACTCAGAAACGCCAGAACAGATTTTCTTGAAATTTTCACAGATGGTGCACAATGACCCCGTAGTGCAAATAGGGTACTACATTTTTTGATATCTGAAGAGTGGGCGGACCCTCCCCCTTACCCTAATTTTCAGAAACGCCAGATCTCGGAGATGGGTGGTGCGTTTTTAGCGAAATTTAGTTTGCTTTCATATAGTATCCTAAAAATAAAAATTTGGTATCCAAATTTCGGATGGGATACCTAGGGGGGCCGCCCCACCCAAAAACCTACCAAATATATATTTAGACCAATTATGACAATATAAGACTCAAATAAAAGGTATTTAGGATAAGAAAACGTATCTGATATCCAATTGTCGGACCAAGTGTTAGAGGGACTACCCAAAACACCCCTAAATCGGACATATTTACCAACCATGGCAATATGGGACTCAAATGAGTCCCATATTGCGAGTAGAATACGAATTTAATATCCAAATATGGGACAACGTTTCTGGAGGTCCACCCCTTCCCCAAAACACCCCCCAAACAGGACTTATATACTGACCATGGGAATATGGAGCTTAAATTAAAGGTATTTGGGTGTAGAATTTTAATCTGATATCCAAATATAGGACGAAGTGTTTGGGGGCCGCCTCTCCCCAAAAACATCACCCAAAGGGTACAAGCTTACGCCCATAGCAATATGGGGCTCAAAGGAAAGGTCTTTGAGAATAAAGCACGAATCTGATATAAATATTCTCGAAAAGTGTCTATAGTGTCCACAACACCACACAAATTGGAATTATTTGTTGGCTATTGCAATATGAGGCTCAAATAAGAGGGTTTTTAGAGTAGAACATGAATCCGATATATATTTTAAAGACCAACTCACTGAGTGGTCGCCCATCCCCCAAAACACCCCCAAGCCGGTCATGTTTGCCGACTATGGAAATATCGGGCTCAAATTAAAGGTATTTGGGATAAGTCCACGTATCTGATATCAACATTAGGGACCAACTGTCTAGGGGACGTCCCACCACCATAACAACCCCCGAATAGGACGTATCTGCTCACTAAGACAATGTGGGTCTTAAAGAGAGTGGAACTAAATATTTATAGTTTTTAGGGCCAATACCCCAAACAGGACATATTTGCTGACTTTTGCAATAAGGAGTTTAAATGAGATAGAAAACGAATTTGATATCCAAAGGAGTTTAAATGAGATTAGAAAACGAATTTGTTATCCAATGGCAATATGGGGTTTAAATATGTGATATATAAATATTTGAGAAAAGAGCACGTTGCTGATATATTTTCCGGGCTTAGTGTTTGGGGGACCACCCCAATCCACAAAACACCCCTAAATCGGCTATATTTACCGACCATGTCAATGTGGAGTTTAAATGAAAGGTATTGCGGGGTAGAGCAAGAATTGAGAATTGATAAAAATTTTCGTCCATGCCAATATGTGGCTCAAATGAAAGGTATTTGAAACGAATTTGATAACCTATTTTGGAGCTATGTGTTTGGGGGACGCCTCATCGTGTAAACTCCCCTAAACCAATTTCAATATGGGGTTTAAATAAAGGGTATTTGAAAGAAGAGCACAATGCTGATATTTTTTCAGGCCAAGAGTCAGGAGGACCACCTCACCCCCGAAAACACCCCTAAATCAGATATCATGAGAATATCGGGCTGAAATAAAATATTTTAAGAATGGAGTACACCTTACATCCAAACTTAAATTCGTAGACCATAAAGATCATATGGCGTTATACTATATTCGTAGCATGGTATTTCACTAAAAGCTCTTTAGATGTCGAAAATAAATATTCCAAGTAAACTTTTGTTCCATATGAAGTAAAAGAAGTCTCAGCGGAGCGGGCCCGGGTCAGCTAGTAGTATATATTTGTGTAAGTGTGCCCACCACTGCTTTAGACCTTTACTAAACATTCATTGCAATTCCACACAAACGGACACACACTCATACAGACTCACACAACTTGCCTGCCTTTTATTAATTTTAAGTGAAAACCAAAAAAATACAGGACACATTCATCTTTATCTTCGTAAGCAATTCATAAAAACTAAAATAGTATCGTTCCATACAGACTCACACAACTTGCCTGCTTTTTATTAATTTCAAGTGAAAACCAAAAAAATACAGGCCACATTCACCTTTATCTTCGTAAGCAATTCATAAAAACTAAAATAGTTTCGTTAATGAAAATTAATGAAAAAGTCATAACAAAACATGCTGATTGTTTTCTACTAGATGTTATTGAAGATGTCTTCAAAGTGCATTGCATCCCCCACTAGGTTAGGTTGTAAAGAGCGTGCAGATATTAATCCGCTCCATGCCACTATGAACATACACCTAATCCAGTAATCGGCTATTGTGCGCTCTAAGAACTATAAAGTAACCTCTAAAAAGAAAATTTTAAGTTAGTAATTCCGTGCTACTTACAAAATCCTTAATTGTTTTCAATACCACCCCCCTAAGTTGGTTCATGTCTAATATTGTGTCTCCACCTAAGTACCGGTATGTGTTAGACACGAAAGCCGAAGGAAATGTGTTGACAAAGGAAATGCTCCAAAGTCTCATCCTCTTCCCCGCATGCCCTACACATGCTATCATTTGCCGCACCGATTTTACATAAGTGAGCTCGTAGTCCTATGTGTCCCGTTATGATACCAATAGCTATACTGACCTTCTTCTTGTGTCCTTTCAGGATTTTCACCGTCCTATCGAACGTTTCATTGTTCCACAATGTTTCATGTGCATTCGACGCCCACTCCCTTAACTCGGATTGTGTCGACCCGAAAGGCTTCGGGTTAACCAAGTTCAATGACGGCAGTCCTTCGGCCTTCACCGCCAAATCGCCTGCCCTTTCATTTCCCCTTACTCCGTTATGGCCCGGCACCCAAACCATGCGGATTTTGCCATCCTCAGAGAAGGCGTTAATCTCCTTCTTACACTGCATGACTGTTCGTGACCTTACCGTCCTGGTTGTTATTGCCCTTATGGTAATTTTACTGTCGGTAAAGATGTTCACACTCGACGTCCCCGACGTTAGCACCACATTACGTCACGCATTCCGTGATCGCCCGGATCTCCGCCTGCAGGACTGTATTATGGTCAGGCAGTCTAAAGCAGATCTTAGTCCCTGGGTTCTCAATGTAAACCCCCAGGCCCACTCTGTCTTCTTTGATCCAACCGTGTAACATGATCTTCCAGATGGCAATACTAGGGTTCTGTCAATCCAATACTGTGCCGATGGCAGCAGTGCCTCGCACTCGACTTCAAGGTTCACCTCAGGTATCCGATCTGAAACCTCTTCCCCTCCTTCCTGGTTTCCTATCGTCGCCTCGATTGTATCGCGAAGGTATGAGCTGCTTCCATACTTAATCCATTCTCCCATCGCCTTAAGTCTCATAGCCGTAGTGGCTGCCTCACACTTAATCTGTATGTCAATGGGTCGGATATATAGAATAGTCTCCAGTGCCCTAGTGGGCGTGGTCCTCATCGCTCCGCCTGTGCCAAGACAACATATTCTCTGAACCTGTTGATAGTGAATTATAATTTTTATATTAAACTAGCTCTAAAAACGTGGTGAACTTCATGCTGACAATCGCTGGTAATACGCTTCAGTATCGTTTTTGCATATAAATATATTTTTTTTGTATGTCACAACTAAAGGTGTAATTTTCCCTTCTGGGAGTATTTCGGAACGTGATTTAAATTTTTTAAACTGGTTACAAGAAAATATTTTTGGCAAATTTTATTACCCACTTTAAGTATATGAACTAATTGCAATTTTTTTGAAGATAGGATATGTTCCGGTAGTTTAGTAAATTTTCACAATAGAAGAGAAATATTTCAAAAAGAGTATTAAAATTTGTATACAAATTTTGGGACTATGTTTTTACTAACGATAACCTTTTCAGCGAATATTTCTTCAAAATTTTTAACATATTTTTTTGTTCTTTCGAAAAATGGCGTCATTTTAACAGTCGTATAATACCAACACAATAATGAAGTATACCTCCTTTGCTGTACATTATGAAACGATAAGAGTTTCAAAATTAATTCAAAAGAAGCCATTGCTTTGTTAACTGAAAACCAAACTTCAATCTATCAAATTGATCTCTTAATGTAACAATTCAGAGAAAAACTCTTAAAAATGCGTCCTACATTTCTTGTATTTCAGCTTACACAGAAAAAAATATGACTTGACTTCTTTTTGTGCTACTCTTTATTTCGATTGTTTTATTTTATTGTTAGATTTCATTGTCCAGCTGAAACAAACAGGCTTTGATTTTCCTTCTCTTTAGAATAGAAAGCAAAATAAAAAGATTTTTAGAAAGTAAAGGCATATGTGGTGTGCTTGAAATGCATTTGGCAAACTACGGAGGTCACGATTTCGAAGCTAACCAAAGCTTCATCACCAGTCCCCTAAGCCCCAAGAACATTACATGCTTCCCTCAATTAAAGGCCTTGGGCTCATAGTAGGCATATTTTTTGTCCGATTTTGCTGAAAATTGGTACAGTGTGTTGTAGTAGACCTCACGACACCCCAGTTCATTATAGCTAAGATCGTTATAGGTTTGGATCTAGCTGCCATATACACCCATCACCCGATTTAAGGTTTTAGGCCCGCAAAAGGTGAATTAATTAACCAATTTCGCTGAAATTTTGCACAATGAGATGTGTAGAACCCCTCGATATTCGTACCAAGTATGGTCAAGACAGGGCTATATTAAGATATTCCTTTTAGATTCTTCGGACCATAAAAACACATTTATTACTCGACTGAAATGTGGCACGAGTTCACATCTAGAACGAGTAAAATATGGGTTGACCCATAACCCGGAACAGTTGAAGAAATTGGAAATGAACAACATTTCAGCCAAATCGGATAAGAATTGCGCCCTCTAGAGGCTCAAGAAGTCAATATCCCAGATCGGTTTATATGGCAGCTATATCAGGTTCTATACCGATTTACGCCAAACTTCTCACAGATTATTGGAAGTCATAACAAAACACCTCGTGCAAAATTTCAGCCAAATCGGATGAGAATTGCGCTCATCCATCGCTCTATTGGCTCAAGAAGTCAAGATCCAAGATCGGTTTATATGACAGCTATACCAGATTATGAACCGATTTGAATCATACTCATTTATTGCAAGTGATACCAAAATACTACGTGCAAAATTTCAATCAAATCGGACGAGAATTGCGCCCCCTAGAGGCTCAAGAAGTCAAGACTCAAGATCGGTTTATATGGCAGCTATATCAAAACATGGACCGATCCGAACCATACTGAGCGCAGTTGTTGGAAGTGATACCAAAACACTACGTGCAAAATTTCAATCAAATCGGACGAGAATTGCGCCCCCTAGAGGCTCAAGAAGTCAAGACTCAAGATCGGTTTATATGGCAGCTATATCAAAACATGGACCTATTAGGCCTATTTACAATCCCAACCGACCTACACTAATAAAAAGTATTTGTGCAAAATTTCAAGCGGCTAGCTTGAATAGCTAGGGTATAAAAAACAAACAAGATTAAAAACTTATCCACCTATGTTGACGCCCTCCGCAAACGTTTTAATTGCCATGATTTTCGTATCTGCATCTGGAATGTTCGCACTCTTTATAGAGAGGGTGAAGTATACACACTGGCGAATGTACTGAAGAAATACATGGTAGAAATTTCTGCCATACATGGAAGTGCGATGGCTCAGGAAGAACCCCACAACAACACCGAGCTGCCATCCCATCACAGGATAGCTGTGAACACCACACAGACTGGGACATCGAGGTTCGATCTGTGTGGTGTTCGTTTCTGTCACGAGAAGCTTAGCTGCGAGCTACCGGGCGCGTCCTCAGGTTGCGGATAATGGAATGCTCTATACGGAGTAGCTGCAACGGCAGTCGCGGGCAATCAGCGGTATCAGGGAGAGAGTCTCAGTGAGACGCTGGGTGGCACCGGCTCTTGCACAAATACTAAGTGCCTATGATTCTTGATGTGACAAGGCGGGTTATTGGTGCCATTAAAGACCGATGGACCCGAACGAGGTTGCTCACCTACAAAATAATTGTCTAAAGAGAATCACAAACTCCACATGAAATGTGGTTACAACAATAACAACCGAACTGGCATGAAACGGGGCATGAATTTGGCTGTGGACTCGTTGTTAGTCGGATTATTTTAATTATTCAACATCAGACATATTTGCGCCTATGCCCTGATGGAAGACAAGGACGAACAGATGAAGGATATTTTCTATAAGCGCCAAGAAAGAGAATATGACCGTTGTCTCATGATATTAAAATCGTTCTGGGAGGTTTTAATGCGAAAATAGGGAAGGAAAATATCTTTGGCCCAACAGTCGGAAAATTAAGCCTACTTGAAGAAACTTCCGATAATGGATTAAGGCCAATAGGCTTCGCCAGGGCAAATTACACGGTAGTAAGCAGCACCTGATTCCAACATCGAAGGATTCAGACGGCCACATGACTGTTATCCGATTAAAACACGAGAAACCAAATATATCATATTGTGATAGATGGAAGGCATTCAATTAGCGTGAAAGATTAGTGTGGTGAGAAGCGACGATCTGACACTGCAAGGAAGCTGGACATCGGAAAGCTGCAAACACAAAAGGTGGCAACGGCATACTGCACTCGGCTAACCCAATTGCTTGAAGAAATCGCTCCCTGTTTCGATAGTATACCAGAGCAATGGAAAACCATTCCCCACCAAAAGCCTCCCCCAAGAAACCCATGGTACGACCAGGGGCTCCAAAAAGCTACTGAAGCCATGAATGCGGCAATAAGGCAGCAGGAGCCGATGGGTTACCGGCGGAACTGTTTAAGAACGGTGGCAACATCTTGATAAGGCGTACGCATTAGCTAGTCTGCGCAATTTGGTTACAAGAACGCATCTCTGATGATTTGTACTGAAGCCAAGAATGTGGCATACAGGGCAACATTACAGTCAGTACCAACGCGCCAGGCGAAGGCGAGGACGATTGGGAGAAAAGGAGAGAGGAGAAACGTCTTTCCGCACGAAGAAAGAGGATATGGAAAGACGTGTGAGCGAACCGAGATGTTCAGGAGCCGAAAATTCCACCAAAGAATCAAACATCAAACCGGTGAATTTAGTACAGGCACATCCTCCTGCAGAGACAAAGAAGAAAATCTGGTAAATGAAATATATAGTGCTAAGGACATGGAAAGAACACTTTTCCCAGATATTGATATCCGATGATGGTGGCCATGAGTATACCGCAGAACCAATCCCTGATAATGGTAAAGAATGTCTATCACTTACGCAAAACGAGGATCACGTTGCAGTAACCCTGCTGAAGAACAAGAAGGCAGCGAGAGCCGATGGGTTGCCGGCTAAACTGTTTAAGATCGAAGGCGACACGCTGATAAAGCGCATGCATTAGCTCGTCGTCGCAATTTGGTTAGAAGAATGCATACCCAATGATTGGAAACTCAGGAAACTATGTCCCGTACACAAGAAAGGAGACAAGACGGAATGTGCCAACTACAGTTGAATAAGTCCCTTCCCCATCGCATCGCATCGCACACAAGATACTCCCGAGTGTACTGTGTGAAAAATAATTGTCTAAAGTCAAAGAAATTATTGGGCCCTATCAGATTGGATTTACACATTGTAAATTATAATATACAAAGTATTTACACTGCGCCAAATCCTGGAAAAGACGCGAGAAGAACAAATTAACACCTACCATCTATTTGTTACCCACAAAGCCACCTTCGACAGCCCTATACTTTTAAAGCTATATCTGAGGTTTGTATCCATGCAAAACTGATACGACTTTGAGGGATAACGTTAGCTGATACACCCTCCTCATTTAAAATAGGAGCGAACAAAGATGATCGAGGGACCGGTTTACGTGGAAGCTATATCCGGTTATAGACGGATTTGAAACGTATATGGCACAGTTGTTGGCAAAATTTTAGCCAATTGCATTTTGTAAGGGCTCAAGACGTCAAATCGGGAGATAGATTTAAATGGGAGCTATTTCTAAATCTGAACCGATATGGCCTATTTGCCATCTCCAACGACCTACAATAATGTTAAGTATCTGTACAAAATTTCAAGCGGCTGCTTTACGCGTACGACCGCTATCGTGATTACGAAAGACGGACGGACATGGTTAGCTCGATTCAAAACGTCGAGCCGTTCAAGAATATATATATACTATACCCCCATCCTGTGGTGGTGGGTATAAAAATGGAAAAGGTTGGACACTACAGCTTTGATATTGTCAGCAACTTTTTCTACCTCGGCACCGCCGTATTCGAAACAAATGAAACCAATTTTGAAATAAAACGAGAGATAATATTGGCTAACAGATGCTACTTTGGGTTGAGCAAACAGCTGAGGAGAACAACCACCTCTCGAATAGACGAAAATTACACTATACAAGACACTGATAGTAACCGTGCTGTTGTATAGCTCCGAAGCATGGGTACTTGAGGTAGTACTTGCAGTGTTTGAGACAAAAATCCTTCGAAAAGTATATTGACCACTTTGCGTTAATGGGAATTAAAGGTGTCGTATGAACCACTAGTTTTATGAGTTGTATGACGACAAAAGCATAGTAAAGTGCAGATCAGACCTGATGGAAAAATCAAGTGGTGGAAGACACCTCGAAACTTAGTGTCAGAGATTTCTGAAGAGTGCAGAAAATCGAGGTGCTTGCTACCCTATTCTACGTTCGGCTAATGAGACAAATGTTCTGTCATAGACAATTTAAGTAAGTAAATCATAAAGGGTGATTTTTTTGAGGTTAGGATTTTCATGCATTAGTATTTGACAGATCACGTGGGATTTCAGACATGGTGTCAAAGAGAAAGATGATCAGTATGCTTTGACATTTCATCATGAATAGACTTACTAACGAGCAACGCTTGCAAATCATTGAATTTTATTACCAAAATCAGTGTTCGGTTCGAAATGTGTTCATTCACCGAACCTCAAAAAAATCACCCTTTATATACTGATCTCCCAATTTAAACTCTTTATAAAAGCACGTTTACTACCCGATCTCGCTAAAATTTGACACAGTGGACTCTGTTAGGTTCTTCGAGACTTATGTTCAATGAGGCTCAGATCGGCTTATATTTAGATATAGCTGCGATGTAGACCGATCTCCCGATTTATGACCTTGTACTTGTAAAAGGCGCTTTTATTGTCTGATTTCGCTAAAATTGGCACAGTGAGCCCCTTTTAGGTCTTCGATAACTTAATGCCTTTTTCTACCCACCACCGTAGTATAGGGGTTATATTCATTTAGTCATTCCGTTTGTAACACATCGAAATATCAATTTCCGACCCTACAAAGTATATATATTTCGGATCGTCCTAAAATTCCAAAACGATTTAACGATGTCCGTCTGTTGTATTCACTTTACAGGCTTCAAAAATTGAGATATTGAGCTGAAATTTGGCACAGATACGTCTTTTTGATACACGCTGGTTAAATTCTTGAACGGGCCAAATCGGACCATATTTGGATATGGATGCTATATAGACCGATTTTCTGATAAAGGATTTAATGCCCATAAAGACTTAATTTTTCTTCCGAATTTGCTGACATTTTAAACAGTGAGTAGTTTTAGGCCTTTCGATATCTGACCAAATATGGATCAGGTCGGACTATATTAATATATAGCTGCCATATAGACCGATCTGCCGATAAAGGGTCTGAAGCCCATAAAAGCTATATTTATTGCCCAATTTCGCTGAAGTTTGAAATAGTGTATTATTTTAAGCCTCCCGACATCTGACCTAAGTATGGTTCAGATCGGACTTTATTTAGATATAGCTGCCATATAGACCGATCTCCCGATAAAGGGTCTGAAGCCCATAAAAGCCATATTTATTATCCGATTTCGCTTAAAATTGAAACAGTGGGTAGTTTTAGGTCTCCCGTCATCCACCCCAAATATGGTTTGGATCGGACTAGCTAAAGGGTGATTTTTTTGAGGTTAGGATTTTCATGCATTAGTATTTGACAGATCACGTGGGATTTCAGACATGGTGTCAAAGAGAAAGATGCTCAGTATGCTTTGACATTTCATCATGAATAGACTTACTAACGAGCAACGCTTGCAAATCATTGAATTTTATTACCAAAATCAGTGTTCGGTTCGAAATGTGTTCAAATTTTGACAAATTTTGTTCAGCGATGAGGCTCATTTCTGGTTGAATGGCTACGTAAATAAGCAAAATTGCCGCATTTAGAGTGAAGAGCAACCAGAAGCCGTTCAAGAACTGCCCATGCATCCCGAAAAATGCACTGTTTGGTTTGGTTTGTACGCTGGTGGAATCATTGGACCGTATTTTTTCAAAGATGCTGTTGGACGCAACGTTACGGTGAATGAACACATTTCGAACCGAACACTGATTTTGGTAATAAAATTCAATGATTTGCAAGCGTTGCTCGTTAGTAAGTCTATTCATGATGAAATGTCAAAGCATACTGAGCATCTTTCTCTCTGACACCATGTCTGAAATCCCACGTGATCTGTCAAATACTAATGCATGAAAATCATAACCTCAAAAAAATCACCCTTTAGATAGATATAGATATAGCTGCCATACAGACCGATCTCCCAATAAAGCCATAAAAACATTATATTTTTTTCAATTTCACTGAAATTTAAAACAGTGAGTAATTTAAGTCGCCCGCCATCAGACCCAAATATGGTAAAAATAGGACTGTATTTGGATATAGCTGTCATATAGAACGATATACCGGTAAGGGTCTGAAGCTCATTAAAGCTTTATTTATTACATGATTTTGTTGAAAATTGAAATACAAAATTCAACAGTGACTTATATTTATAAGACCACCCCATGTCCGTGCCGAATTTGGGCGCATAAGTTATGTAGTTTTCATCGGATTGTGACGAAAGTGGGCTTGCATATATACCCGAGGTGGTGGGTATCCAAAGTTCGGCCCGGCCGGACTTAATGCCTTTTTATACCCTCCACCGTAGGATGGGGGTATACTAATTTCATCTTTCTGTTTGTAACACCTCGAAATATGCGTCTGAGACCCCATAAAGTATATATATTCTTGATCGTCATGTCATTTTAAGTCGATCTAGCCATGTCCGTCCGTCTATCCGTCCGTCTGTCTGTCGAAAGCACGCTAATTTTCGAAGGAGTAAAGCAAGCCGCTTAAAATTGTGCACAAATACTTTTTATTAGTGTAGGTCGGTTGGTATTGTAAATGGGCCAAATCGGTCCATCCTTATCCTATTTCATTGAAAATTTGCACGTAGTGTTTTGGTAGCACTTCCAAAAACTACGCCAAGTATGGTTTTAATCGGTTTTGATATAGCTGCCATATAAACCGGTCTTGGGTCTTGACTTCTTGAACCACTAGAGGTCGCAATTCTCGTTGGATTTGAATGAAATTTTGCACGTGGTGTTTTAGTATCACTTCCAACAACTGTGCCATGTACGATTCAAATCGGTTTATACTCTGGTATAGCTGTCATATAAATCGATCTTGGATCTTGACTTCTTGAGCCAATAGAGCGCGCAATTCTCATCCGATTTGGCTGAAATTTTGCATGAGGTGTTTTGTTATGACTTTCAATAACTGTGATACGTATGGTAAATCGGTATAGAACCTGATATAGCTGCCATATAAACCGATTTGGGATCTTGACTTCTTGAGCCTCTAGAGGGCGCAATTCTCATCCGATTTGACTGAAATTTTGTACAACGGCTTCTCTCATGACCTTCAACATACGTGTCTAATATGGTCTGAGTCGATCAATAGCTTGATACATCTCCGATATAAACCTATCTCCCGATTTTGCTTATTGAGCCCCTACAAGGCGCAATTCTTATCCGAATGAAATGAAATATTACACAATGACTTCTACAATGTTCAGCATTCATTTATGGTCCAAGTCGGACTATAATGTGCTACTGCTCCAATACCATAACAGTTCTTACTCAATATTCAATGTTTGTCTATAAAGAGATACCGCGCATAATACTCGACAAATGCGATCAATGGTGGAGGGTATATAAGATTCGGCCCGGCCGAACTTACCACGCTCTTACTTGTTACTTATTTAAATTGAATTATTGAATTAAACTATAACATGTGACCGTTTATTGTTTATAATTGACCGTTTATTGTTATATCGTCTATTTCAAAATAAGTTAGAAGTGTTTGTGCAAAATTTCATGCGGGTTGCACAAATTGTATCAATTCATTCTGGTCATCGAAATGCATATTGGCTCTACAGATTCCTAAGCCTCAACTTCTGCCAGATGACTTTTGGGATATGGTATTCCGAAAAAAATTAGAACCAAATAATAACAGCACATAATAGCAGCAGTCTTAACTTATCTCGAATTATTCATCTATGCCTCGTTTTTAAGACTATTACAAATGGTTCCAGGCTATATTCTAAAGTAGGTGAGATATGCCTCCTTCAATCTTCCTCCACCAACAAATCTCTAGATATGAATATATCTGCTTATGTCTTAACATAATTATAAACAAGTAAAAGCGTGCTAAGTTCGGCCGGGCCGAATCTTATATACCCTCCACCATAGATCGCATTTGTCGAGTTCTTTTCCCGGCATCTCTTCTTAGGCAAAAAAGGATATAAGAAAAGAGTTGCTCTGCTATTAAAACGATATCAAGATATGGTCCGGTTCGGACCACAATTAAATTATATGTTGGAGACCTGTGTAAAATTTCAGCCAATTCGTATAAGAATTGCGCCCATTGGGACTCACGAAGTAAAATAGAGAGAACGATTTATATGGGATCTGTATCGGGCTATAGACCGATTCAGACCATAATAAACAAGTTTGTTGATGGTCATGAGATCCATCGTACAAAATTTCAGGCATATCGGATAATAATTGCGACCTCTAGGGGTCAAGATCCCAGATCGGTTTATATGGCAGCTATATCAGGTTATGAACCGATTTGAACCTTATTTGACACAGTTGTTGAAAGTAAAAAAAATACGTCATGCAAAATTTCAGCCAAATCGGATAGGAATTGCGCCCTCCAGAAGCTCAAGAAATCAAATCCCCAGATCTGTTTATATGACAGCTCTATCAGGTTATGAACCGATTTGAACCATACTTGGCACAGTTGTTGGATATCATAACGAAATACTTCGTGCAAAAATTCATTCAAATCGGATAAGAATTGTGCCCTCTAGAGGGTCAAGAAGTCAAGACCCAAGATCAGTTTATATGGTAGCTATATCAGGTTATGGACCGATTTGAACCATACTTGGCACAGTTGTTGGGTATCATAACAAAACACGTCGTGCGAAATTCCATTCCAATCAGATAAGAATTGCGCCCTCTAGAGGGTCAAGAAGTCAAGACCCAAGATCGGTTTATATGGTAGCTATATCAGGTTATGGACCGATTTGAACCATACTTGGCACTGTTGTTGAATATCATAACAAAACACGTCGTGCAAAATTTCATCCCAATCGGATAAGAATTGCGCACGCTAGAGGCTCAAGAAGTCAAGACCCAAGATCGGTTTATATGGCAGCTATATCAGGTTATGGACCGATTTGAACCATACTTAGCACAGTTGTTGGATATCATAGCAAAACACGTTATGCAAAATTTCATTCTAATCGGATAAGAATTGCGCACGCTAGAGGCTCAAGAAGTCAAGACCCAAGATCGGTTTATATGGCAGCTATATCAAAACATGGAGCGATATGGCCCATTTACAATACCAACCGACCTACACTAATAAGAAGTATTTGTGCAAAATTTCAAGCGGCTAGCTTTACTCCTTCGAAAGTTAGCGTGCTTTCGACAGACAGACGGACGGACGGACGGACGGACAGACGGACGGACATAGATCGACATAAAATTTCACGACGATCAAGAATATATATACTTTATGGGGTCACAGACGAATATTTCGAGTAGTTACAAACAGAATGACGAAATTAGTATACCCCCCATCTTATGGTGGAGGGTATAAAAAGTCGAAAGACTCTGTTTATCGATGTTGGCACCGCTTTCGACTCCCTCTCAGTCTCTCTGTCTCTCTAGCGCCACAAGAGAGATAATTTGTTGAACAAAAATATTTCTTTTCCGCAAGCCCATATTGCAACTACATTCTATTGAAACACTTGCATGCAAATATTTACGGTTTCCGGAACAAATATTAATCTTTATATGAATAAATACGGAAACCATTCCAGCGACAAGTAAACTTTCGTTTATTTTATATTTCGCTCCTCAGTACGTATTTTATAAGCCTAACCATAAACTAAATTCCTTTGTTTGCAGTTTTATTTGCCTACTTTGCTTGGGTGTCTCCACTCTTCATGCAGGAATGTGTTGGATGGCATTTAAACAGTTGCTATTGCAGAAAAAAGTCATTTAGGAAAAATAAATACCTAGAAAGCCCTTTGATGTGGTTCTGTGGATATGCCAAGACCCGGCAACAAAAGGCAGTAAAAGGGAAAACGGCCGCCTGTCATGTAAAGGCAGCCCAAGTGCTTAGACACTGTTAGCCTGAGAGAGCATTTAGAAATCCACTGACCAAAAAAGGAGGGTCGTTCGTTGTGTCCTTAGGTTTGTTGTGTCTACAGCGACCATTTGACTCTAGGAGGAGGTTTTGAATAGCTGTATTCAGTTTAGTGCAGGGTATGGTTTGGCTTGTTTTTTTGCATAAACATTTGACTGGAAAAACGGAATACTTAATAACGTTATTGTTATTGTTCTATAGACGACGAAAAACAGTCAGAGCAGCAACACCAACAACATCCAGGCGTAACAAAAAAGTCTGTTTGGTATGAATCTTTTTTTGTTTGTATTATTTCTCATAGAATAGCAAAACAAGAAAAGTCCATAGATCTGCATAAATGCAAGTACAAAGCGGACCAAAAGAAACCAAGTTTGAGTGTTGCTCCGAAAAGGACCAAAAACAATGGCAAGGAAACAAGTCAAGCGCCAGAGAAACGGAAACTTTTTAATTAAAACAAAACAACGCTTTTCAGCATTAAAAAATCAACGTTTTTTTATAATTTCGTGTTCAGGCTGAAAATTTGCGAAACTAGCATAATTTTTGTTCAGCTTTTATTTGCTGCTGGCAAAAAAAGTGGGCGATAATAACCGTACAACATTGCTGCAAATTACTTGCTATGATATTCATATTTTAATTTATCCATTAGGTTGCCTCGCGTAATGAAAATTTTCATTTGGAACGTTTTCCCCTGCTAACATACATTCAATAAACTATTCTAACGGGGATTTGATATGAGAAATGAAGCCCCCATATAATGGTGTTATATAATGGCACAACAATTATTAAAGTATTATAAACAAGTAAGAAGGCGTTAAGTTCGGCCGGGCCGAACTTTGGATACCCACCACCTCGGGTATATATGTGAACCACATTTTGTCAAAATCCAGTGAAAAATGCATACCTTATGCCCCATAGCAGCTATATGGATATAATCCGATTTAGACCAAATGCTTATAAGTACAAGTCATTGTTCAACCGAGAGATCGGTCTATATGGCAGCTATATCCAAATCTGGACCGATCTGAGCCAAATTGAAGACAAATATCGAAGGGCCCCACACAAGTCATTGTCCCAAATTTCGGCGACATCGGACAATAAATGCGCTTTTTATGGGCCCAAAACCTTAAATCGAGAGATCGGTCTATATGGCAGCTATATCCAAATCTGAACCGATCTGAGCCAAATTGACGAAGGATGTCGAAGGGCTCAACGCTACTCACTGTCCCAAATTTCAGCAAAATCGGATAATAAATGTGGCTTTTATGGGCCTAAGACCATAAATCGGAGGATCGGTCTATATGGCAGCTATATCCAAATTTGGACCGATCTGGACCAAATTGACGAAGGATGTCGAAGGGCTCAACCCAACTCACTGTCCCAAATTTCAGCAAAATCGGATAATAAATGTGGCTTTTATGGGTCTAAGACCATAAATCGGAGGATCGGTCTATATGGCAGCTATATCCAAATCGGGACCGATCTGGGCCAAATTGACGAAGGATGTCGAAGAGCTCAACTTAACTCACTGTCCCAAATTTCAGCAAAATCGGATAATAAATGTTGCTTTTATGGGCCTAAGACCATAAATCGGAGGATCGGTCTATATGGCAGCTATATCCAAATCGGGACCGATCTGGGCCAAATTGACGAAGAATGTTTAAGGGCCTAACACAACTCACTGTGCCAAATTTCATCCAAATCGCATAATAAATGTGGCTTTTATGGGCCTAAGACCCTAAACCTGAGGATCGGTCTATATGGCAGCTATATCCAAATTTGGACCGATCTGAGCCAAATTGACGAAGGATGTTGAAGGGCCCAACGCAACTCACTGTCCCAAATTTCAGCAAAATCGGATAATAAATGTGGCTTTTATGGGCCTAAGACCCTAAATCGGCGGATCGGTCTATATGGGGGCTATATCAAGATATAGTCCGATATAGCCCATCTTCGAACTTAACCTGCTTATGGACAAAAAAAGAATCTGTGCAAAATTTCAGCTCAATATCTCAATTTTTAAAGACTGTAGCGTGATTTCAACAGACAGACGGACAGACGGACGGACATGTCTAGATCGTCTTAGATTTTTACGCTGATCAAGAATATATATACTTTATAGGGTCGGAAATGGATATTTCGATGTGTTGCAAACGGAATGACAAAATGAATATACCCCCATCCTTCGGTGGTGGGTATAAAAATTAAACATTTGAAAGATGGGACATACTAAATATAACATTTAATAATTTGTTTATTGCAGTTGAGTGTAGTATGAAAATATGTGGCTCTTAAAACTATATGCGTTGCTAATTGTTTGAACGACATTTAGGAGTTGATTCCAGAGAGGGATTGTAGGAATAACAAGTAAAAGCGTGCTAAGTTCGACCGGGCCGAACCTTGGGAACCCACAACCATGGATTCTACTAAAATTTTATACAAAATAAATTTAGTTGAAGAGCATAATTTTATAGTTTTTTTTGGACCGTACATGGCACAGTTGTTTGAAGTCATAACAGATCAATATGTGCAAAAATGTTAACTAAATCGAACAAAAAATGCTGCTTGTAAGGACTCAAGAAGTCAAACCGGAGTTTATATGGGAGGCATATCAGGTTATAGACCGATTTAGACCGTACTTGGCAAAGTTGATTGAAGTCATAACAGACCACTACACGCAAGATTCTAGCCAAATCCGACAAAAATTACGGCTTGTAAGGGCTCAAGAAACCAAATCGAAAGATCAGTTTATATCGGAGCTATATCATCTGTTGAAAGTCATAACAGAACACTACACTCAAAATTTTAGCCATATCGGACAAAAATTATGGCTTCCAGTGGCTCAAGAAGTCAAATCGGGAGATCGGTTTATATGGGAGCTATATCAGGTTATGGACCGATTTGAACCGTACTTGACATAACTATTGGAAATCATAACAGAATAGTATATGCAAAATCGGACAAAATTTGCGGCTTCAAAGGGCTCAAGAAGTGAAATCAGGAGATTGGTTTATAAGGGAGCTATATCAGGTTATAGACCGATTTTGACCGCATTTGCCTCATTCGTTGAAAGTCATAACAGAACACTACACGCTTCCAGGGGCTCAAGAAGTCAAATCGGAAGATCGGCTTATATGGGAGCTATATCATGTTATTGACCGATTCAGACCATACTTCGCACAGCTGTTGGAAATCATAATTGAACAATATATGCAAAATTTCAGACAAATCGGCCAAAATTACGGCTTGTAAGGGCTCAAGAGGACAAATCGGGAGATCGGCTTATATGGGAGCTATATCAGGTTATAAAGCGATTTAGACCGTACTTAGCACAGTTGTTGGAAGTCATAACAGACGCTTTGTTCAGAATTTCAAATCGGTCAAAAACTGCGGCTTGTAAGGGCTCAAGAAGTGAAATCGGGAATATAAACGGACGGACGGACAGTGCTAGTTCGACTCAGAATGTCGAGACGATCAAGAACATATATACCTTATGGGATCCTAGATCAGTATGTCGATGTGTTCCAAACGGAATGACTAGATTAGTATACCCCCATCCTATGGTGGTGGGTATAAAAAATTGATTTTGTGAAGAATTTCGCCGATATGCTAGTTGTATTGGATTTCTTCCTCTCGAAGATATTGTGAATCGCAGTTTGTTATATAAGTATGATAGCTTTCGCGTATTTATAATTTTATGAAGAATAACAATGATTTCTACTTCAAATGTTTCCCATCTTCGAACTTAATCTGCAGTTTTAAATACTGTAGCGTGATTTCAACTGACAGATGGAAGACAGGCAGAAGGACGAACATTGCCAAACCTTCCTCGATTTTTATGACGACCTAGAATATGTATACTTTGTAGGGTCGAAAATGCAAGAGAAATGCCATAATTAATATACCCTCGGCCTTCGGTGATGTTGAAAAAAATGCTATTTCTGGCAATATAAACGTCTTCTCAGGCAGGTGTCGTAATGTAACGTCACAAATTACGTTCGTAAGTCGTCATCCAACTTGTATTTACGGCACGGAATTAATCTTCGATAAAAAATTCGCTCGATAAAGGATGCGGGAATTAGGCCCCAGGCTTATTTACAATATCTATCTTCAGGATTGCCATGATAAATTTTCCACAATTAAGTGTGGCCACTTCCAGAAGTGACTCTATTGTGAATAGCAGAATAAAAATCAAATTGAATTTAAATCAATTGCTTATAAAAATACATTTACAAATGTTAACAAATTTTATTCGACCTCAATGTCCGCACATATTTGCAAATTTTATTAATAAATGTTCCAAATATTTTCTCATTTTCCTCATGTTGTTTTGGCAGGTTGGCAAACGTTGCAAACGTTCTTACTACCTGATGTCAAACTTGCACTGGAAAAATATTTTGCGTTTTATACTTTGCCAATCACGGCTTGTGTATCCAGCACAAAAAAAAAATAATCAAATTTGTAACTTACACTTATACTTCCACAATGAAATGATGAATTATTTAATTTTTCTGTGTTAATGACTAGATGAGAGTCTACTTAATATGACCAGTTTTCTACACCACTTTAAGCACAAAATAATTTTCAACTATTCAAGAAATGACGAACATTGAATCACTAGTGTGCCATGTATCTCTCGTTCTTATTTTAGTGACCTATGCACCTATATGTATAAATAAATATTATAAATGTCCGTTCAACCATGTCCGTCCGTCCGTCCGTCTGTCTGTCGAAAGCACGCTAACTTCCGAAGGAGTAAAGCTAGCCGCTTGAAATTTTGCACAAATACTTCTTATTAGTGTAGGTCGGTTGGTATTGTAAATGGGCCATATCGGTCCATGTTTTGATATAGCTGCCATATAAACCGATCTTGGGTCTTGACTTCTTGAGCCTGTAGAGTGCGCAATTCTTATCCGATTGGAATGAAATTTTGCAGGACGTGTTTTGTTATTATATCCAACAACTGTGCCAAGTATGGTTCAAATCGGTTAATAACCTGATATAGCTGCCATATAAACCGATCTTGGGTCTTGACTTCTTGAGCCTCTAGAGTGCGCAATTCTTATCCGATTGGAATGAAATTTTGCACGACGTGTTTTACTATTACTATACTATAGGCCGATACAGCTCCCATATAAATCGATCTCTCTAGTTTACTTCTTGAGCCCCCAAAGGGCGCAAATCTTATTCGAATTGGCTGACATTTTACACAGGTCTCCAACATATAATTTAATTGTGGTCCAAACCGGACCATATCATGATATCGCTCTAATAGCAGAGCAAATCTTTTTTTATATCCTTTTTTTTGCCTAAGAAGAGATGCCGGGAAAAGAACTCGACAAATGCGATCCATGGTGGAGGGTATATAAGATTCGGCCCGGCCGAACTTAGCACGCTTTTACTTGTTTTACCTACTGTTGTAATCTATAGGTAAATAAAAATATATCACACTTTAATTTATATTCGTTTGGGCATTTCTTCCGTGTCTCTTTTCGTTTACTATTTTGCTGTTTTTCACCAGACTTCCGAGAGTATAATTCATACGTCTTTCAAGGCAAAGTAAATTTAAACAAGTAAGAGCGTGCTTAGTTAGTCCGGGCCGAATTTTATATACCTTCCACCATTGATCGCATATGTCGAGTTCTATGCGCGGTATCTCTTTTTAGACAAACAGAATATTGCATTATAACTGTTATGGTATTGGAGCTATATAAAGTCATAGTCCGATTCGGACCATAAATGAATGCTGAACATTGTAGAAGTCATTGTGTAATATTTCAGTTCATTCGGATAAGAATTGCGCCTTCTAGGGGCTCAAGAAGCAAAATCGTGAGATAGGGAGCTGTGTGGGAGACTATATTAGACACGTATGTTGAAGGTCATGAGAGAAGCCGTTGTACAAAATTTCAGCCAAATGGGGTGAGAATTGTGCCCTCTAGAGGTTTAAGAAGTCAAGATCCCAGATCGGTTTATATGACAGCTATATCAGGTTCTATACCGATTTACGCCATATTTAACACAGTTATTGGAAGTCGTAACAAAACACCTCATTCACAATTTCAGCCAAATCGGATGAGAATTGCGGCCTCTACTGGCTCAAGAAATCAAGATCCAAGATCGGTTTATATGACAGCTATACCAGATTATGAAACGATTTGAATCATACTTAGCACAGTTGTTGAAAGTGGTACCAAAACACTAGGTGCAAAATTTCTGTAAAATCGGACGAGAATTGCGCCCTCTAAAGGCTCAAGAAGTCAAGACCCAAGATCGGTTTATATGGCAGCTATATCAAAGCATGTACCGATTTCAACCATATTTATCGTAGTTGTTGGAAGTGCTACCAAAACACTACGTTCAAAATTTCAATAAAATCGGACGAGAATTGCGCCCTCTAGAGGGTTAAGAAGTCAAGACCCAAGATCGGTTTATATGGCAGCTATATCAAAACGTGGACCGATGTGGCCCATTTACAGTACCAACCGACCTACACTAATAAAAAGTAATTGTGCAAAATTTCAAGCGGCTAACTTAACTCCTTCGAAAGTTAGCGTGCTTTCGACAGACAGACGTACGGATGGACGGACGGACGGACAGACATGGCTTGATCGACTTAAAATGACGATCAAGAATATATATACTTTATAAGGTCTTAGACGCATATTTCGAGGTGTTACAAACAGAATGACGAAATTAGTATACCCCCATCCTATGGTGGAGGGTTAAAATATAAAACATTTTGTCGGGAGCCACCTCATCCTTGTAATGCAACCAGACGGCCATGCATAGCAGGAAAATTCTGAAATCAAATTAAATGTCTTTGAGATCAAAATATGAAAACAATTTAACATTCAAGGACATGTAGCTGGGAACCAGTAAACTGCAAAACGAATGTGTGGGTTTATCGGAACCAAATGTGTTTTGGGAGTTTCTCTTCACATTATTTTAGTTTGATACACTTATAGGAAACTCAAACTAGTGGAGTGGCTTGTCCAAGTTCCACTAGCTGACAGACGACTGGTCAGCAGGTCTGTTTGACGAAGGCACTGGGTTCGAGTCTTAAGGACAACGCCCAACCTATTTTATCTTTGCATACCTATAATTTTCTTAGGCCATCGGCTTTCTCAGGCAAACCATTATGCTGTTTTATAGATTGAAAGAATAAAAGGCGTACCGGTCTCAGATTTATTGAGAGGCTTGGTGCAAATGATCCTAAAACACTCACCGATAAGGAGAGAGGCTACCTTAATTGATCTTGGAGATACGCCGCGCAGACCACCCCAAAGGCTACTCGTCTAGTTTTGGAAATGCCACCGCAGTCAGCCAAAGGATTGCGATCACCTGGAGCGCGTTCCATGCCCAAAAGAACTAAGGCGAACAATAGAAAGATGGGTCCAAGAATCTTCGGTAATAAAGCTAAGGACAGCTTGATGACGGTAGTTGTCGACAAGGGAGAAGTAAAGGACTGCATATATAGGAACAATTGGAGTGGGATTATCAATGGACTGTGATCTCTACACAGACCGAAATTTCACTTGCCACAATCAAAACAGGAAAGGAAAGCGTTGGAACGGGGCCCGAAAAGCCCTGTGTGGATGGGTTATGTGATTGGATAGGTCTTAAGGTGTTCGCAAGCGGGGAAGAACGGAACTCATAAGGTACTTCGACAACAACAGCAATCATCTAAGGAGAAATCGTCCACACTACAATGTCAAGTGTCCTGAGGAAGATTGGTTCCAACACTTTCTCAGCTGCCCCTGGATGCACAAGGATCATGACAAGATCGAACGAACTCCTGGCGGACTCAGAAGTTGAGGCTAACGCAACAGTGGTGGAAATTCTGAATCCTGACTAAGGTTCAGTTTCTCCAGATAAATCTCCACCATTGTAAGGCCGCTTTGGTGAAACTTAAAGGCTTTCTGATGGCAGGAAGATTTGACGTGGTTCTGATCCAGGAACCATGGGTGTGTAGATTCCGGTATTTAAACTACTCAAGGATACGGGGAATGGGAGGCACAGAGCCTGTATTTTTGCAAAGAGTAGTCTTAATGTTTTTCTTCTTCCGTCGCTAAGCACTAAAGATTCAGTAGTACCCATCCTTGAAATTAATAGGTCTCGCTACTGATAGTCTTTCTTTTTATATGACACACGATTCAGAGATGGTGCCTTCAAGCCTTAAGTTGCTGGGTGAATTCGCTTCTGCAGGGAAGAAGAGCCTCATTGTATGTAGTGATGCTTATGCACATCACCAATTATAGGGAAGTTCAGATATCAACGAAAGTGGTGAGCTGCTTATCGAATATATATAAGTAGCAATCTGGCGATTTGTAATAACGGGAATAAATCGACTTTTATAACCAGGATCTTTATAAGTAGAAGACACTAGATGTCACCTTTATATCGGAAGATATAAGCTGAAGGATATGCGTTGCATAACCACAGCTTCTCTGACCATTGTTATATTAGTTTCAATCTTGGAGAAAATACTGCACAAGTGGTCCCTCGGCTAAATAGAAGAAAGGCTGACGACTATCGTTTCTATGTCAGAAAAAGAAGTGGAAACTGCGGAGGACATCGAAATAATGATCAAACGGGTCACGAAGTCCCTGAATGACTCGCTTGTGTCAGCCTGTCCTAGATCTGAAACAAAGGGCAAACAGCGACCGCCATGTTGAAGCACAGAACTGGTTGGTCTAAGGAAGGGCTACAAAAAATCTTCAGAAGGACAAAAACCACAAGGGCACTACACGGTTGGAACGTCTATATGGCTGAGCTAAGAAGATACAAGTGCGAGCTGAGAAAGGCTCAGAACAAATCCTGGGTGGAATTCTGCAGCTCCATGGAGTATAGGCTAAGAAAGATCCTATCCTCGAGACCTCTTACAGTGAGATATAAACAGAAATCAGAGAATGCAAGGACAATGTCTTGGAAGGAAATACTAGAACTACTCGTTGACACACATTTCCTGGGAAACTCTCCAACGGACAACGTGGCGCCAGAAGAGACCGTCACTTGTAAGGAGGTTTTTGGGGAATTGTATCAGAATCGATAATCCTTAAGGCAATAAAAAGAAATTCCACATGCCACTGATAGATTCGCAAATCCAAGTTTGAATCCCACGGCAGGCAATTTTGTTTTACCCACCACCGTAGGATAGGGGGTATATTCATTTAGTCATTCCGTATGCAAGACATCGAAATATCAATTTCGGACCCTACAAAGTATATATATTTCGGATCGTCGTAAAATTCTAAGACGATTTAACGATGTCCGTGTGTCTGTCCGTCTATCCGTCTGTCCGTCCATCTGTTGTAATCACTTTAGAGCCTTCAAAAATTGAGATATTGAGCTGAAATTTGACACATATACGTCTTTTTGATGCACGCTGGTTAAGTTCTTGAATGGTTCAGATCGGACTACATTTGGATATAGCTGTAATATAGACCGATCTGGAGGTTAAGGGTCTTAGACCAATAAAAGCTGCATTTATAACCCGATTTCGCTGAAATTTAAAACAATGAGTTATTTTAAGCCTCCCCACATTCAAACCAAATATAGTTCAGATCGGACTATATTTAGATATAGTTGCTAAATATACCGATCTGCCGATAAAGGGTCTAAAGCCCATAAAAGCTTTATTTTTCACCCGATTTCCCGATCACCCGATTTCGATTTGAAACGGTGAGTTATTTTAAGCCTGCCAACATCCGACCTAAATATGGTTTAAATCAGACTATATTTGGGTGTAGCTGCCATATAGACCGATCTTCCGATAAAGGGACTAAAGCCCATAAAAGCTTTATTATTTATCCATTTCGCTGAAAGGGGGTACATATATACCCGGGGTGGTGGGTATCCAATGTTCGGGCCGGCCGAACCTTATGCCTTTTTAATCGTTTAAAATAGTTAGAATTTTAAAAAATTGTTAAAAAAATAGCACAATTTAAGGCAAAAATCCTACTTCTTTTGACGGCAGGTGCTATTTTAAGCCATTAAATCCAGCTTTCATTTTGCAAAGAAAGCTGGATTTAATGATTTTGGCTTAAAATCGCACCTGCCGTCAAAAGAAGTAGGATTTTTGCCTTAAATTAATTTTTTTAATATAGAAACAGTCAACTGCGACAAGACATTAAAACCGATTCTCACTTCTAAGATTTTTAAGAAATTTTTTCGTTTGATTTTTGGGATATTAAAAAAATGCCCACTTTAGACAATCCAATTTTCCCCCAGAACATGATTGGAAAAATAGTTGCAACTGGTTTCAGTCGTCCACTTTACGCCAATCCAAATTTTATTACGATACCTCTTTCCTAACTCGAGCTAGAATTTTTGTAAGGCAGCTCTATTCTTGGGTATTTTTTATGGTTAATGGATTAATGCATTTTTTTTAAGACCGAATCGCCATGCAATTTTTGCAAAATATAACATTTTTGTGATTATTTTAAACGAAAAGTTGTTAAGTTTCTTTAAGCCCAAATCGTTACCAAAATCGTTACCAAAAAATTTTTTTATTGAGATTCCATTGCAAGATATTGTCAGGCTTTAGACCATTGTTTAATGCTTTCTATTCAAAGAATTGTATAGCAAAAAACATTTAAAAGTTAGCAAGAGAGTTTAAGTCGACTTAAAAAGTCCTGTTCAACTTACTCTAGTTGGAATGGTTGTAAAGCACCATGATCCACTTGACATCTCCTGCTGATGATTTTTCTTGGTCGAAAATCAAATCGCCGAAACCAATCAAATGCTTCTAGCAACAAAACATTCTTTGCTAACTTTAAAATGTTTTTCGCTTTACTATTCTTTGAATAGAAAGCATTAAACCATGGTCTAAAGCCGGACAATATCATGCAATGGAATCTCAATAAGATTTTAAGACCAAATAAAGAAAGCGCAAACAGACAAAAAATTTTTTTTATAAAAATTGCTGCGAAAGACACACATTTCACAGAAAACTTTCTAAGACATAATTCCATATGAATTTTCTCTTAATTCTCGTTTTATTATTTTAATAGAACTTTCATTTAAAACAAATTGTTTAAAAAATATCTTTAAATGAAATAGTATGCTTGTTAGCATGAAAAACTTTTCCAAAGAATAATAAGTAATATTTATTAATAAATTATTTGAATTACACTAGCAATGAAATGAAAAATTTTAAGGACTCGGAAACACAATTTCAAAACTCCAAAATGATCACCCAGATTAATTTATATTTTAAACTAGATGACCCGCTTCGCTGCGCCTTCTTTTACTTTATATGGAACAAAATTCTCCTGGGAATATTTGTTTTCGACAATTAACGAGCTTTTAGCGAAATACCATGCTACGAAAATAGCATATCGCTCGACTAACAGTTTAACAATAAAAGTGACTTTATCTGAATCCTATATGATCTTTATTAGTCTACTAATTTAAGTTTGGATGTAAGGTACTCCATTCATAAAAACTTAATTTCAGCCCTATATTCTCATGATATCTGATTTAGGGGTGTTTTCGGGGTGAGGTGGTCCCCAGACACTTGGCCCTAAAAAAATATATATTATTTAAACCCCATATTGCCATTGGTTTTGAGGGGAGTTTACAGGATGAGGCGTCCTCCATACACATGGCCCCAAAATTGGTTATCAAATTCGTTTTCTAATCTCAAATACCTTTCATTTGAGCCATATATTGACATAGTCGAAAAATTTTCACCCTTTGGGGGGTGTTTTGGGGAAGGGGTGATGCCTTAAATACATGGTCCTACATTTGGATATCAAATTCGTATTCTACTCCCAAATACATTTATTTGAGCCCGATGTTGCGATGGTCACTAAAAAATTGCTGTTTGTGGGGTATTTTGGGAAATGGGTAGACCCCAGAAAATTGGTCCAGAATGTGGGTATCAATTCTTGCTCTAGCGCCCAATACCTTTCATTTAAGCTCCATATTGACATGGTCGGTAAATATGCCCGATTTAGGGGTGTTTTGGGGATTGGGGTGGTCCCCCAAACACTAAGCCCGGAAAATATATCAGCAACGTACTCTATTCTCATTTATCTATATATCATTTATTTGAACCCATATTGTCATTGCCCTCAAAATTGGATATCAAATTCGTTTTCTAATCTCATTTAAACTCCTTATTGCAGAAGTCTGCAAATATGTCCGGTTGGGAGTGTGGACCCTAAAAGCTATCAGCATTGAGCTCTACTATCTTGAAGACCAAAATTGTCTTGGCGAGCTAATACGTCCTACTTGGGGGTTTTTATGGTGGTGGGACGTCCCCTAGACATTTGGTCCCGAATTTTGATGTCAGATTCATGGTCTACTCTCAAATACCCTTCATTTGAGCTCCATTTTTCCATAGTCGGCATACATAACCGGTTTGGGGGGTGTTTTGGGGGATGTGGCGACCACTTAGTGACTTGGCTTTGAAAATATATATAAGATTCGTGTTCTACTCTAAAATACCTATTATTAGACCCTTATATTGCAAAGGTCAGCAAATACTTCTTATTTGGGTGGTGTTATGGGGGTGACCTTTCAGTTGAACCCCATATTGCTAAGGTCGTAAACTCGTTTTCTTTGAGGGATGATCTCGGGGATGGGCGGGCCCCCAAATACTTGGTCCCACATCTGGATATCAGATTCGTATTCTACACTCAAATACCTTTTATTTAAGCCCCATTTTGCCATGATCAGTAAATAAGTCCTGTTTGAGGGGTGTTTGGGGAAGGGGTGGACCCTCAAAATTTTCGACCCAAATTTGGATATCAGATTCGTGTTTTACTAGCAAATACCTTTAATTTGAGTCCTATATTGCCATGTCCGTTTTAGGGGTGTTTTGGGGGTTGGGGTGGTCCCCCAAACACTTGGTCCTACAATTGTATATCAGATAGGTTTTCTAATCTTAAATAGAATAGAAAATAGAAAAATAAAATTGAGTCCCATATTGTCGTGACTCAACTGGTTTTGGGGTGGGGCGCCCCCCCTAGGTATCGCATCCGAAATTGGGATACCAAATTTTTTTGAAGTTTACTGTAAGAGAGCATACAACATTTCGCACCACCCATCTCCGAGATCTGGCGTTTCTGAAAATTAGGGTAAGGGGAGCGTCCGCCCCCCTTCAGATATCAAAAAATGTAGTACCCTATTTTCACCACAGGATCATTATGCACCATCAGTGAAAACGTCAAGAAAATCGGTTTAGCCATTTCTGAGTCTATAAGGAACACACAAACAAATACAAATTGATTTTTATATATAAGATGCGACAATAGTTGGATGCAATTTTTACCGGACATCTTTTCTACCAAAAACGGATTTTCAATAAATTTTTACTAAGTTGGAAGAAAAAATTAGCGATTGGAGCAGAATGTAAATGATACTTCATAAAAATTGGTCGAAATTTATTTTTAGAAATATTTAACTATTATAGTTATAAAAGTAACTTAAAACCAATAGACCGACACAAACAATAACCTGTTGAAATAATAAAAATAGTTTGAGAACGCAAATGAAAAAATTTCATCAAAGTACTGAAGCAGATTCGCCGAAACTTTCACTATAAAACTATGATATTCGCAAAGACAAACACACTTTGACGGCTTTAAAAGATTAGGATTTGTTGGCAATCATTACAAAATTCAGCTCTGACTTAAACCAAATGACCCGCTGATGGGCCTGTTCATGTACCTAAAAGAGGCCACAATTTTCAAAAAATAATATTTTTTTCAAGTATCTTTATGAATATCACAGTAACAGAATTCTGACGATTTTCGATTTTGAAAAATGTGGGGTGGGTCTACCCTCAAAATAAAATCCTGGCTACATCCCTGACAACAACAACAAACACCAAGCCTTAAGCAAATGAAGATGCTGAAGTAACTCATTATGTTTTGGCGCACCCATAGCTTTAGTGAAAATTCGCCGGGAGATCGCCGTGCGAAAAAAAGGGCAAACAGAAAATTCGCCCACCACCTCGGATATATATGTAAACCACCTTTCGTCAAAATCAAGGGGAAAAATGCATACCTTATGCCCCATAGCAGCAATATCGAAATATCTTCCGATTTGGACCAAATACTAATAAGTACAAGTCATTGTTCAATTGTGTAAAACAAAATTTTGATCTTTTTAGTAGCCATATCTAAAAATAAACCGATCTGAACCATATACAACATGGATGTCGAAAAGTCTAACATAAGTCAATGTGTCAAATTTCAGTTAAATCGGATTTTAAATGTGCCTTTTTTGGGGCCAAGACTTTAAATCGAGATATCTGTCTATATGGCAGCTATATCCAAATCTTGATCGATCTATATGCAGAGATATGTGGAGGGAATTAACTTAACTATCTGTCCCAAATTTCGGCTACATCGGACAATAAATGTGCATTCTATGGCCCCAAAACATTAAATCGATCGATCGGTCTATATGGCAGCTATATCCAAATCTGGACCGATCTGGGCCAAATTGAAAAATGATGTCGAAAGTCTTAACACAACTCACTGTCCCAAATTTCGGCGACATTGAACAATAAATGCGCCTTTTATGGGCTCAAAACCTTAAATCGTCGAGCAGCTATATCCAAATTTTGATCGATCTAGACCAAATTAACGTGGAATGTCGAAGGGCCTAACACAACTCACTGTCCCAAATTTGAGCAAAATCGGATAAGAAAGTTGACTTTTATGGGCCTAAGACCCCAAATAGACGGATCGGACTACATGGGGGCTATATCAATATATAGTCCGATTTAGCCCATCTTCGAACTTAACCTGCTTAAGGACAAAAAAAGGATCTGTGGAAGGTTTCAACTCAATATTTCCATTTTTAAAGACTGTAGCGTAATTTCAACAGACAGACGGACAGACGGACGGACATGACAAGATGGTCTTAGATTTTTACGCTGATCAAGAATACATATATATACTACTAGCTGACCCGGGCCCGCTCCACTGCGCCTTCTTTTACTTGGTATGGAACAAAAGTTTCCTTTGATTATTTATTTTCGACAATTAAAGAGCTTTAAGTGAGATACCATGCTACGAAAATAGTGTATCGCTTGACTAACAGTTTAACAATATAAGTGCCTTTATCTTAATCCCATATGATCTTTATTGGTCTACGAATTTAAGTTTGAATATAATGTGTACTCCATTCTTGAAATACTTTATTTCAGCCCGATATTCTCATGAAATCTGATTTAGGGGTGTTTTTGGGGGTGAGGTGGCCCTGAAAAAATATCAGCATCGTGCTCTTCTCTCAAATACCATTTATTAAAACTCCATATTGCCATTGGTTTAGGGGAGTTTACAGGATGAGGCTTCCCCCAAACACATGACCCCAAAATAGGTTATCAAATTGGTTTTCCAATCTCAAATACCTTTCATTTGAGCCACATATTTGCATGGTCGAAAATTTTTGACTCTTTTGGGGGGTGTTTTGGGGAAGGGGTGACACCTTAAATACATGGTTCTTCATTTGGATATCAAATTCGTATTCTACTCCCAAATACATTTATTTGAGCCCCATATTGCGATGGTCAGTAAAAAATTAATATTTGTGGAATATTTTGGGAAGGGGGAAGATCCCTAGAAATTTGGTCCCGAAAGTGGGTATCAATTCTTGCTCTACCCCCAATTCCTTTCAGTTAGGCTCCACATAGACATGGTTGGTAAATATGCCCGATCTAGTGGTGTTTTGGGGATTGGGGTGGTCCCCCAAACACTAAGCCCGGAAAATATATTAGCAACGTGCTCTATTCTCATATATCTATATATCATTTATTTGAACCCCATATTGCCATTGCCCTCAAATTGGATATCAAATTCGTTTTCTAATCTTATTTAAACTCCTTATTGCAAAAGTCAGTAAATATGTCCGGTTTGGTGTTTTGGCCCTAAAAACTATGAATATTTAGTTCC
The DNA here is from genome assembly GCF_963082655.1 of Stomoxys calcitrans. NCBI lineage: Eukaryota > Metazoa > Arthropoda > Insecta > Diptera > Muscidae > Stomoxys > Stomoxys calcitrans. Next base: position 79,586,994 of record NC_081555.1, on the reverse strand, counting down.
ACTCTCTTTAAAACCCAAATTGACTTGGTGAGGAAATACGTCCTAAAAAAACCTTTCATTTGAGCCCCATATTGCTATGGTCGTAAATTTGTCCCCTTTGGGGGATGTTTTTGGTGAGGGGCGGGCCCCCAAACACTTGGTCCCATATTTGGATATCGGATTCGTATTTTGCATTCAAATACCTTTTATTTAAGCCCCATATTCCCATGGTCAGTAAATAAGTACTGTTTGGGGAGTGTTTTGGAAAAGGGGTGGACCCCCAGAAACGCGGTCCCAAATTTGGATATCAGATTCGTATTTTACTCGCAAATACCTTTCATTTGAGTTCCATATTGCCATGGTCGGTATGTATGTCTGATTTAGTGGTGTTTTGGGGCTTGGGGCGGTCCCCCTAGCACAATGTGATATCAGATACGTTTTATTATCCAAAATACCTTTCATTTGAGTGCCATATTGTCGGGATTGGTTTAAATATGTGTTTGGTTGGTTTTAGGGTGGGGCGTCACCCCTAGGTACCCCATCCGAAATTTGGATACCAAATTTTTATTTTTAGGGTACTATAAGAGTGCACACAAAATTTCGCTTAAATCGCTCCACCCATCTCTGAGATCTGGCGTTTTTGAAAATTAGGGCAAGGGGGAGGGTTCGCCCCCCTTTCGGATATCAAAAAATTTAGTACCCTATTTTCACCACGGAATCATTATGCACCATCTGTGAACATTTCAAGAAAATCGGTTCAGCCGTTTCTGAATCTATAAGGAACACACAAACAAACAAACAAATCTACAAACAAACACAAATTGATTTTTATATATAAGGTAGGGTCGGAAATGGATATGTCGATGTGTTGCAAACGGAATGACAAAATGAAAATACCCCCATCCTTCGGTGGTGGGTATAAAAAAGGAATAACATGACTAATTTTACATATTTTTGTCTAAGTTTTCTAAAATTTGGTGCGTAAAGTGTGTTTACACCCCCAATACCTACGCCAAATCGCGGCTTGATAGGTCCATAAATAGATATACACCCCCTATAAACCGATCTCGGTATTTGGATTCTAGAGGCCCTAGATGACACTAACATTATCCGATTTGCCATTTTCACGTTTTACTTGCACAATATGTTTGCTTATTTGTTATACCCACTACCGAAGAATAAGGATATACTCATTTTGTCATTTCGTTTGCAACACATCGAAATATCCATTTCCGACCCCATAATGTATATATTTTTGGTCGTCGTAAAAATCTAAGACGATCTAGCCATATCCGTCCGTCTGTCCATCTGTCTTTTGAAATCACGCTAGTCTTTAAAAGTGGGTTTATTGAGCTGAAACTTTGCACAGACTTCTTTTTGTCCATGGGCAGGTTAAGTTCGAAGATGGGCTATATCGAACTATATCCCTATATAGCCCCCATACAGAGCGATCTTTCAATTTGAGGTCCTAGGCCCGTTTCAGCCACATTTACTATCTGATTTCGCTGAAATTTGGGACGGTGAGTTGTGTTAGGCTCTTCAACATTCGTACCGAGCATGTTCAAAATCGGTCTATATATGGATATAGCTGCCATTTATACCAATTTCCAGAGGTCTTGGACCCATCAAATGCATAATTATTTCCCGATTTCGCAGAAATTAAGCTAATGCTCTTTGACATCCGTGCTCTATATAGTTCAGATCGGTCTTTATTTAGATCTGCACTATATAGAAAAACCGATTTCCGATGTACGTTCTTGGGATCATAAAATCACGTTTATTACTCGATTTCGCTGAAATTTGACGTAGTGCGCTCTTCAATGTTCATTTTCAATGTGACCCAGATTCATCTATATTTAGATATAGCTGTCATATATACCGATCTCGCGATTTAAGCTCTTGAACTTACAAAATGCGTTATTATTGTCCGGTTTCGTTAAAAAAATAGTTCAGATCGGTCTATATTTGGATGTAGCTACCATATTTGTATATAACAATCTCCCTCTTTAATTTCTTAGGCCCATAAAAGGTGATTTTTTTTATCCGATTTCGTTCATGGCTTCCGGAGAGAGTGGCAGCCGTACAGGATAGGTATCCTGAAAACATGCAGCTTTCCCCGCCTGGTGAGACTTTCTGTTGTTTATTCCAAGCCCATTGGACCTCGCCAACGACGATGTCATCTTCTATTTCCCCAAATAGCTCAGAATCGCTTTGAAAGCCTCAAACCACAAAAGAGGGACTAAAAATTATCTTTGCAGAGTTCCTCTGGCTACAGTCTTTACTATAGAGACCTCTGCCAGCGATGCGCGCATAGTCAGAATCGTATTAAACCTATTCAGCAAAAAAAAAAAGCTACATGTCCACCAGAGCGCCATGCATGTACTCCAACTTCGACTGCACCGAAATTACCTTCGAAAAAGCCAACACATTATAAAAGAAACTGTAAACCAACCGATCTTCATTGCAAGCATCCTGATAACCGCATTCCAGTTAATGGTCAATAAGGTTCTCCAGTTCTTTCAACACGAACGTCGAGAGACTGATTAGAGTGCCTAGGTACACAAGATGAGACCAACATAACCAAAATTGCAAATTTGCCAATGAACATTCCATAAGGAGCAAGCGAAACTTTTCACATATGAATGAGTGCTGTATGATTCTAGTTTAAGCTCAATGATAAGGGGCCTCCTTTTTATAGCCGAGTACGAACAGCGTACCGCAGAGCGACACCTCTTTGGGGAGAAGTTTTTACATGACAAAGTACCTCACAAATGTCGCTAGTATTAAGGGAGAAAACCACCGCTGAAAAATTTTTGTTCTGATGTTCTCGCCAGTGATGTGAACACCATCTAGGCGTTCACCGTCACTGGCGGACATGCTAATTTCTGCTCTACGGTGGCAACCAGTCAAGCAAAACGCAACTCCTTACCAGTAAGGAAATGCAAAAGTCGGGTTGTGCCGACTTTATAATAGCCAAACTTACTCTATAGGTACAAAGTGGGAGCTATATCTAATTCTGAACCATTTTGATGGATCTGGGCGGATGTCTTCAGATGGTTTATAAAACAATCCGTATCAAAGTTCGAGCGAATATGTTAAATTTGTAATAAATACGGTTGACAAATGACAACATTATTGTAAATTACCCCAAATCTGAGGAACATATATTGGAGCTACATCTAAATCTGAACCGATTTTGAAGAAACTTCTAAGATGTTGTGCTAGGCATCGCGGAAAGCGTTGTGCACAATTTTGGCAATATTGCACATTAAATGGCATTGCACAGAGACCACCGTAGCGCAGAGGTTGGCATGTCCGCCTATGACGCTGAACGCCTGGGTTCGAATCATGGCGAGACCATCAGAAAAAATTTTCGACGGTGGTTTTCCCTTCCTAATGCTGGCAAAATTTGTGAGGTACTATGCCATGTAGAACTTCTCTCCAAAGAGGTGTCGCTGCGGCACGCTGTTCGGACTCGACTATTAAAAGGTGGCCCCTTATCATTGAGCTTAAAACTTGAATCGAACTGCACTCATTGATATGTGAGAAGTTTGCCGCTGTTCCTTAGTGGAATGTTCATGGGCAACATTCGCATTTGTATTTGCACAACAAAATGCACTTGCAGTGGCTCTAGAAGTGAAAATCGGGCGATATACAAATATGGCAGCTATATCTAAATCTGAACCGATTTCAACTAAACTTTATAGGTATTGTGAAAGTCATCGAGGAAAACGTTGTACAAAATTTTGGGAAGATTTGTCAATAAAGGCTCTTGCAGTGGCTCTAGGAACTGACAATCGGGCGATATAAATATATTTGAGCTATATCTAAATCTGAATCGATTTGAAATTCATGAAATCGATGAAATTCCCCAGTAATGTCAAGAGTCTAGAAAACATTCTTCCTGCTTAATTTCGAAACTATCGTTTAACAAATAACTATTTTATTGCATTATTACTGCAAATCGGACGAAAATATATATAGGAGCTATTGGGTTGCCCAAAAAGTAATTGCGGATTTTTTAAAAGAAAGTAAATGCATTTTTAATAAAACTAAAAAAAAATTTACTGACAGAAGAAAGAATGCAAATACAGAGTCAGAAGCTATGAAAAAATTTTTCAACGCCGTCTATATGAAAAATCCGCAATTACTTTTTGGGCAACCTATATATATAACCTATATCTAAATCTGAACCGACTTTTTCCAATTTAAATAGGTATTGTCTCTAGGCCGAAAAACATGCCTGTACCAAATTTCAAGACAATCGGATGAAAATTGCTACCTGTAGTTTGTACACAAATTTAGGAAATTGTTGCTAAATTTCATTGTATGCGCACTAAAAAAAAACAATGTATCAGAAATAATATTTGGAAGAAAATTTCTCGAAAGATTCATAAATGAATAGAGCGTCTGGGACGGCTGCCATGCCAACTTTATTCATGTAAACCTAACATAGATTAGCACAATAACATAGATTAGCATAATAGACATACATACATATGCATGCTCCTTGGCACTTCTGTCCTAATGTAAACTTTGTGTAAAAATAAAATTTCTGATTTTTTATAACATTAGCAATATTTTTAACTACAGTCCAAATGTTACTTACAGCTCCATAAACCACAAAACAGCTTCCAATAAAATATCTGATAGATTTCAATAATTATGGGTAGAAATTGTAGCAAACAACTTGCAACTAGATGATGGTTTTAGTGCGCATGTCACAAAAGGGCTGTTAAAACAGAGGAATATTCTCTTAAATCAAACAAATTTATAGTAGAGTTGGATAACTATAATCCATGTTATGTTTATCCTTTCGTTCTATAAATAAGAATGAACTCAAACTGTTTATTTCCGCTATAATTCGTAAAATGGTTTCATTTCTTAAGATACACATGATAAAACTGGATCCTGGAAGCTTTTATACACAAATTATCATCCAAAGTTATTTTGACATCCAATGTTATCAAAAAGTTGTGAAGTTTCATTGTGAAAAACTTAGTTTAATACATTAAAACAGAAATTAAATAGCGAAACAACTCAATCTCAAATTTAGGGTTTCATTGTTGTTTGATGTAGAAGAAACTACAATAGTAAGAACGTGCTAAGTTCGCTCAGACCGAGTGTTGGGTTCTCAATGGGTACTACCCACCACCATATATTCCGCTAAAAGTTTAGCTTTACTAACTCAGTTCCGATTTGATTATTTTGAAACAATCAAATCGGAAGTTGAGCGCGGCTTCTATAGTCTTCAGAAGTCATATTCGGAGGGTCGGTTTATATGGAGGCTATACCATTATACAGCCTGATTCCAATCATACTCGGCACTGAAGTTGGACGTCAGAACAGAAAATCTTGTACTACATTTCAGTAAAATGGAATGAAAATTAGAGTCTCTAGGGGCTCAAGAAGTCATAACTGAGATCTATATGGGGCTATATCCAAATTTGAACCGATATGGCCCATTTGGAACCCCCAACGGCCTACATCGATAAGAAGTAACGGTGCAAAATTTTAAGGGGATAACTTTATTCGTCCAAAAGCTATATCGACTCAGAATGTAAAGACGAATAAAAATATATGTACTCATAGGGTCTCTGAACAATATTTCGACGTTTTTCAAACAGAATGATTAGCTTAGTCTACCCCCATCCTATAGTAGTGGGTATAAAAAAAATTGAAAAATTGGAACAAATTTAAGATCAATTTTTTTTGGATGGGGGTATACTACAATAAATTCTTTATTCCGTTCGTAACAAACGGTAATATTCGTCTGAGATTCCATGAAGTTTATATATTCTGGATCGCCATGACGATTTAGCCATGTCCGCCATGACGATTTAGCCATGTCAGAAAGACTTCTATCGAAAGCACGCTAACTTTCGAAATAGTAAAACTAGGTGCTTGAAATTTTGCACAAATTACTCTTATTAGTGCAGGTTGGTTATAATTGTAAATGGGCCTTATCGATCCATATTTTGATATTTTTGTTTGAGATGTTTGTTATCACTTCCAACAATTGTACTGCACTCAAAGAAACTCAGAAAATATAGCAGTATTAAAGAGGCATAAAGTAAGAGCCAAAAATGTTCTTGATAAAATTTTACTATAAGTTACTGAACAAGAAAAATCGATGTCAATTTTGGCAAAAACATGACTCTATATCGACTGTTTTCGCTCTTTTTTCTTGTCGTTCTCTTTTCGATTTGGTGCATTAAGGTAGGTTCAGTTGAGTGGGTTGCCTAGGTGAGTTCACTCGGAGGCCAGTTTGACCCATTTTGGTACCTTAGAAAGAAGGGTTTGGTACCCCGAAGGGAAAAAAGAAATGAAACTTCAGACTAGAGATTATACACGAATAAAAAGAAAAGCAGGAGAAATGGAGATCCCGAGCGGGGGCTGAAGAACGCCCATCCCCACACAAGAACGAATGTACAGCGGTCAAAAAAAGTATTCATCATTCAATGTTTTTTTTTTAATAAGTCTACAAAAGACAATTGGAATAAAAACATATTAAACTAATGATGCAGTAGTGCTTGTGTGATATATATGTACACAATTTCATTGTTTTTAAAGAAAAAAATAGTATTTATTGGAACAAAAAGGGCCATTTTACAGCTGAACACAAAAAATTAAACAAAAAAAGTATTCATCATTGCAAAAAAACAAAAAAATAAATAACATAATTTAAAAAATTAATACTTTGTTATTCGACCACCGCGTCTTATAACTTCTTTTAAACGGTTTGACATCGATTGGACTAATTTAGCGGTTATATTTTGGTCTATATTAGTCCATTCCTCCATTATCACCTGTTGCATTTGACTCTTGCTCGAAAAATTGCGCGTTCTCAATTTGCGTTCGAGATGTTCCCAAAGATGTTCAATTGGGTTCAAGTCGGGACTTTGAGGAGGAGTTTTAATGACTTTGGGGCAGTTATACAGCATCCACATCTTGGTATTTAAAGCAGAATGTTTGGGGTCATTATCTTGATAATATTGAAAGTTATTACCAAGCCCAAGTTTTACAGCACTATCTTTTAAATTCCTCTTTAAAATGTCAATGTAATACTTATGATCCATTACTCCATTAATAATTTCAAGATTTCCCGCTCCTGAAGCCGCCATACACCCCCAAACCATTAAACCACCTCCACCATGTTTTACAGTAGCAACTGTGTTTCGTTCTTCAAGCTCTGTATTTGGTTTTCTGTACACTATGACCTTTCCATCGCACCCAAAAAGATTAAACTTGCTCTCGTCTGCAAAAATGACTGTTTTCCAAAATGATTCGGGCTGTTTTACATACATTTTTGCGAAGTTTAGCCTTTTCACTCGGTTTATTTTATTTATAAAGGGCTTCTTACGTGCAGTTCTTCCTCTGTAACTATGCCTTTTGAGTGTATTTCGAATTGTTTGTGTAGTAACTTCCTTCCCTAAATATTCCATAGTGTTTTTACGAAGAATGGTCGCATTTGTCTTCGGAGTTTTCTGAACTTGCCGCACTAGCCAACGCACATCTCCAACTGAAAGTGCTTTTGGTCGACCAGATCTTGGTTTATTGTCAACAGTTTTCGTTTCTGTCCACTTTCTGATGATGGATTGTATAGTAGATCGTGGTCTATTTAATATTTCACTGACAGTTTTTTGAGTTAAACTATTCCTGTGGTGTTTTATTATCAAAACTTTTACCTCATCAGAAACCTCGTTTTGCTTACGACCCATTTTGACAAAAACTATATTTTCAATGAAATTAAATATTTGCTGTCAAGGGCAAAGCCTCCTTTACTAAATAAAACAGAAAAGGGGGATTCCCAAATAATATTTGAATTTGACTTTGATGATAGCACATCAATGATGAATACTTTTTTTGTTCTGTTTTTGGTGCATTTTTTGCGCTAATTAAATTTATTTTTTGAATTTATTTTAAAACATATTACGAAAAATAAACTATTGCATAAAACTGCATTATTTGTTTACTTTAAATTTTCTTCAATTACCCAAAATAAGTGAATTTATTATCAATTTTGCTAATGATGAATACTTTTTTTGACCGCTGTACCTACGCCGGAGTTTTTGGCAACCCCCGTTGTAACCATCTTGTTCCATCAACAAATCTTAGGAGACCTACCAAAGGTACGTTTGCAAGTTTATCCAGATCGCAGCAAGTGCTCGATAGTCTTATAGCAACTCCCTTGTCCTCCTCCGCTCGATTACAGGCCAAAGCGCCCTTGCAGTCCGGCTACCATCCATCGAGTCCATCTTGCCACGGACGCCGCTCTGGCCATCCCCCTACTGTGTTCAGTTGCGTGACAAATTGCACGTAGGCAAGACCGGTGGCTGATCCGCCCGGCGCAGACGAACCGCTCCTAGCCCACTCGTTCCCCTCTCATTTCCTGGAATCCACTCATGTCCAGGAACCCATGTAACCATCTCATCGTGTATCCGAAGCCAATCCCGGGCTTCCAAACAATCTTTCACGCATTTGAGCGCCGCCATACTGTCCACATATATTCTGTGTTTTGAGGGCGGTAAATTCCTAACCAGAATTTCTATTGCAGCTACTGTAATGGCACATACCTCTGCCTTAAAGACCGTACACTCGCCCCAATCTAGTCCCAAACACCACCTTGGAGCCATCAGTTTAGATCGATGTCTCATCCTCCTCACCCCAGCCGGCACTGGTGCTAGGTAGTGGGAGATCCTCCTCAGTCTACTCTCCGCATTCAAAACACCCAGAAACGAACTGTGGCCGCAACCATGCTCTTTTAGCATGCCGAGCTCCCTCAGCATAAGGGCGATCTTGACGGCGCAGGTGGGTTCCCAACCCACCCAACCCTTTTCTAGTAGCCCATCGCGACATCCATGAACTCGCTGATCGTCAACAGAGACCTGCCTCGGACCACATAAGCGATTATCTTGGTGTCGTCCCCATCGAGATCCAACAGGGTTTCATTAATCACGACGTTCCATTGAATCAGCGAGAACACCCGTCCTTGTGGCGTTTATCTGCTCACCCGCCTTCTGACCACACTATCTCCCAGGTTTGCATTAATAATCCTGCCATAAAACATATTATTGGTCCACTGGGAAATTATTGGGTGAATACCCTTCCGGCCCAAAGCGGCGACTATCGATCCTATCTCCACATTATTGCAAGCGCCCTCAATATTAAAGAAGGCCGCAAAGTGTACTCCTTCTGTAGGAGAGACGTCTCGACCTTGTGTAACACCTCATGAAGGGTCGTCTTCACCGACCTGCTTTTGAGGTATGCGTGTTATGCCCCACTGAAGTTTCCGGCGTCAGTACCCCTCTCACATTGAGGTCAATCAGTCTTTGCAGTGTTTTCAGCATTAACGATGACAGACTAACAGGCCTATGATGCTTCGTCGTACAGTGGTTTATTCTTTCCGCCTTGGTTGGGATAAAAACCACCTTCACCTCCCTCCATGCCCTTTTGTATGGAGGACTATGCCAGGCTCGATCGAAACAACCGCTCAATCCAGAGTAGGGTGACTCCAAGGGACTCCTGCAGCAGTGCCGGGATAATTCCGTCAGGTCCGGCCGATTTAAGAGGCTTGGATGTGGGGACTGCCTACACTATCTTCTCCTCGTCAATGATGTCCCTGATGAGGTTATTCGTTAAGGCTCATATGTTGGTTTTGCTAAATCTTGATCCTGAGCATCCGGAAAATACGCCTCCATCATACGATTTCCGATTTCCCACAGAATTTCGCCCAGGAAATCCTCTTTGCCTTCCTCGTCTCCTTTTCGAACTTGTCAAGGGCTTCGCGATACTCGTCCTAGCCCTCTGCTGAGTTCTCTCTCTTGGTGTTATTAAAAAGCCGTCTACTCTCCCTCCTGAGCACCATCAGTTCCGGTGGCCACCATTACTGGCTGGTTTTATGTGGCGGTACTCGTTCGGGGCATGCCTTCAAAAAGGCCTCGTTGAGGCATCCCGTGACAAGGTCTACTGCTGCCTGCAGATCCCTTGTATCTTTCAGAGGCTCCCAGTTTCTCCATCTGTTCCCTGAACTTCTCCCAGTTGGTCATCCTCGGGTTTCTGAACGGCATCCTCTTCCCCCTCTCGTGCTCGACCTGAAAACATATCCTATAGTGATCCGAAAGAAGAACTGAGTGGAAACGTTCCAGTCCAAACCTCCACCGTGTCAGTATTCGTCACAAGCGTTATATCTATAACCGCATGCAACACAGCGAAACGGTCGGTAGGACGGAGAAAATCCTATGGGGGGACCCAGATTGTGAGAAGACGAGGTTATTACTGAAAGGATGCAAGAAGGAGGTCAGTATAGCTATTGGTCTCATAGCGAGACACATAGGACTACGAGCTCACTTATGTAAAACCGGTGAGGCAAGTGATAGCATGTGTAGGGCATGCGGGGAAGATGATGAGCCGTTGGAGCATTTCTTTTGCCATTGCCCGGCTTTCGCGTCTAACAGATACCGGTACTTAGGTGGAGACACAATACTAAAAATGAACCAACTTAGGGGAGTGGTATTGAAAACAATTAAGGATATTGTAAGTAGCACCGAATTCCTGACTTAAAATTTTCTTTTTAAGAAGTTACTTTATAGTTTTTAGAGCTCCCAAAAGCCAATTACTGGCTTAGGTGTATGTCCATAATGGGATGGGCGAATGAATATCTGCACCCTCTTTTCAACCTAACCTAACCTATATCTATACCTGATCCAGTTGTAGAAAGTAGGGGCGTTGCCCTGTTGAATATAACCAGACCGTGGACAAAATGTAATCAAAAAGTGACTCACCTCTTCAGTTGGTATCCGTACTACCAAAGAGACTGTGGAGTGCATTGGCGTCACACTCTTACACAAGGTCACGCCCCTTCTCATCGCACCAACTGACCAGGGCTCGGACTGTGTATGTAGGGACGTTGTCCACATCGTAAGGTAGGTACATGGAGGCCAGGACCAGTAATGATTTGCGGGGTCTTCTCAAGGCCACTACCGTTAAGTCTTCATCGTTGAAACGAGAAATCAGAGTAAGATTCAAATACCTGCTGGCTACGATACAGCTTCTAATCTTACCATCTGCTGGGGGGAGATGAGATTAAGACAAAAAGGGCCAAGGCCGCCGCAGGGCGAAAGAAAATCCAAAGCTTTCTTATCGCCGCATCCGATCACTTTGGCGCCCTTCTGCCACTTGGCACCATCGAAAGCCGTGAGGGAGTCATCCTCGCCTTTCCCAATGGCTCGGAGAATCTTCTCTTCGACTAACAACCATGACAAACTGGTCAATTCCTTGGCCATTTTGCCATCAGGCGCCTGCGCATCGTCTGAAATTAACATGAAAATTAATCTTGTATAGATGGTCTCAAAAGAAACAAATATTTTTGCATAGGCAGGTTAAGTTAGAAGATGGGCTGCGTCGGCCTGTATCCATATAAACCGATCTTCAGAATTAAGGCCCTGGGTCATTAAAGTCGTATCTGTTTTTCAATTTCGGTGAAATTTGGAGCAATTAGTTGTTTTAGGCTCTTTGACATTACTACCGAGTACCAGATAGGACCATACATTATGTATAAAGGCAGGGTGCTAGATATATTTTTGGCCTGGGCAACACTAAGTGTTGACAGTGCAATATCCAATTGCCATTGCAATTTTCAGGCATATTTGTACTCAGAACTTTTTGACATACGATCATCATTACTGATGTTTTCAGTGATTTGAAACAAGTAAAAGCATGCTAAGTTCGGCCGGCATTTGTCGAGTTTATTTCCCGCCATATCTTCTTAGGGAACAAAAAAGATAAAGATAAAAGATTTGCTCTGCCATTAGAGCGATATCAAGATATGGTCCGGTTTTGACCACAATTAAATTATATGTTGGAGACCTGTGTAAAATGTCAATCAAATCGAATAAGAATTGCGCCCTTTGGGGGCTCAAGCAGTAAAATAGAGAGATCGATTTATATGGGAGCTGTATCAGGCTATAAACCAATTCAGAGTATAACAAACACGTATGTTGATGGTCATGATAGGATATGTCGTACAAAATTTCAGGCAAATCGGATAATAATTGCACCCTCTAAAGGCTAAAGAAGTCAAGACCCCAGATCGGTTTATATGACAGCTATATCAGGATATGTATCGATTCCCCCCGTAATTGCACATTTGTTGGAAATCATAACAAAAGACCTCATGCAAAGTTTCAGCCAAATCGGATAAGAATTGCGTCCTCTAGTGGCTCAAGAAGTCAAGATCCCAGATCGGTTTATATGGCAGCTATATCAGGTTATGAACCGATTTGAAACATACTTGGAACTCATGATGAAACACGTATAGGAATTGCGCCCTCTAGAAGCTCAAGAAGTCAGGAAGTAGGCCGATTTGAACTATACTTGGCACAGTTGTTGGCTATCATAATAAAACTCGTCGTGCAAAATTTCATACCAATCGGATAAGAACTGCACCCTCTAGAGGCTCAAGAAATCAGGACCCAAGATCGGTTTATATGGCAGCTATATCAAAACATGGACCGATATGGCCCATTTACAATCCCAACCGATCTACACTTATAAGAAATATTTGTGCAAAATTTCTAGCGGCTAGCTTTACTCCTTCGGAAGTTAGCGTGCTTTCGACAGGCAGACGGACGGACGGACATGGCTAGATGGACATAAAATGTCACGACGATCAAGAATATATATACTTTATGGGGTCTCAGACGAATATTTCGAGTAGTTACAAACAGAATGACGAAATTAGTATACCCCCATCCTATGGTGGAGGGTATAAAAATAACTCGTGAACAATTCCGTGCGATAATTTTTCACATCTTTCGAAGTGGATTACCACGAAAAAAATACATTGTTGAACTTAAATCTAAGTAGCCCGTTTCTTCAGCAAAACTGATCATGGGTCGACCGTTTCGATTGAGCAATGTGGGACTGTCAATTCTACATGGTAAGCCTCAATTAGAGGCTCTAGAAGTCAAGACCCAAGATCGGTTTATATGGAAGCTATATCGGGTTTTTGACCGATTTGAACCTAATTTAGCACAGTTGTTGGAAATCATAGCAAAACACTTCGTGCAAAAATCATGGATCTATCCGTATGAGCTCGAAACAAAACAAAAATCGACCCTGTGGATCTTTGAAACCGAGCCAAATCCAACGAATGTTGTTCGTAGAAGAAGCACATCGCTGGAAATGGTAGCCTGTTTCTTCGGCAAAACTAATCATGGGGCGACTGTTTCGATTGAGCAATGTAGGGCTCTCAATTCTATGTGGTAAGCCTTAATTTGTTTGCCTACTTACCATAGAATAGCAACCTCTCACACATCGGCTCAAACCAACAACTTTTGTGATGATGATCACTGGTGAAAAAATCATGGTTCTTTTCTTATGAGCTCGAAACAAAACAAATATCGACCCTGTGGGTCTTTGAAACCGAGCCAAATCTAGCAAATGTCGTTCGTGGAAGAAGCACTTCGCAGAAAATAGTAGCCTGTTTCTTCAGCAAAACTGATCATGGGTCGACTGTTTCGATTGAGCAATGTAGGACTGTCAATTCTACGTGGTAAGTCTCAATTTGTTTGCCTGCTTACCATAGAATGGCAACCTCTCACACATCGGCTCAAACCAACAACTTTTGTGACCGGGCAAAATATAGAATTGATGGGTCATTCGCCATACAGCCCTGACTTGGCACCAAATGACGTTTACTTTATCCCCGCACATTAAAAAAAATGCGTAGTCAATGATTGTCGCCGCCAAAATATGCTGTTGAAGCGTTAAAAAATCATGTTTTGGAGGTGCTGCAGCCCACGCACCATATATAAAACAAGTAAGGACGGGCTAAAGTCGGGCAAAGCCGGCCTACACCACATTGAGTATGCAGGTTAAGATTTTTATGTGAATTTGAAACAAAGAATTGTGACCTAAATCCGTACATATTGTGGGAGTCATAGAGGAAAGCGTTGTGAAAATTTTGAGAAGATCGGTTTATAAATCAGCTCGTACAGGCTCTAGAATAAAAATCAAGGTTCACAAAAAAAACTTTTATAGCAAATTTTGTGAGAATCGATCCAATAATAACCAAATTATCTGAACCAATTTAAACCAAAATCGGTAAACATGGTTAAAGTCATAAAACAAGACATTGTGTAAAGTATGCAAATAGTATATGGAAGCTATATCTAAAATTGAACCGATTGGTATAAAATTCAACAAACAGTATCGATAGCCATAAGAGAAACTTTAAATCGAATAGTAAGTGATTCCGAATTGATCGTTATACTTATCAATGGGTCTAGCTCTCTTCTTTCTGAGTGTTACAAACACATGCACAAGTTATAATACCCTGTACCACAGTAGTGGTTAAGTGTATACAAATATAACGTAGTAGATTAAAATAATATAACAGAGGTTAAAGTGGTGACTTTTGCCACTCGTTTTCTTTTCATAAATGAAATACATCATTGATAGGCGCTCAAAGTGCCACTTGGCCATTACGAAACATCAGCGTTTAATGTTGCAGCTACATCCAATATTGTCGGAGTGACCAATCAAACTAGTAAAAACGTACTAAGTTCGGCCGGAATCTTAGGAACCCACCACCATGGATTCAGCTAAAAATGTATACAAAATTAATTTAGTTGAATGGCATAATTTTATTCAACTTACCAAACTTCTGTCAAACTAGCAAAAATTAAAGATTCTAGGAACCCAACAACGATGATCGAGAAACCGGTTTACATGGGAGCAATATCAGGTTATACACCGTTTTCGACCGTATTTAGCACAGATGTTGGAATTCGTAACAAAACACCGCATGCAAAATTACAGCCAAGTCGGGCACAAATTGCGACTTGTAAGGCCTCAAGAAGTCAAATCGGGAGATCTATTTATATGGGAGCTATATCAGGTTATAAATCGATTTAAACCGTACTTAGCAGAAATGTTGGAAATCATAACGGAACAATAGTTGCACAATAACATATATATCGGACAAAAATTGCGTCTTGCAAGGGGTCAAGAAATCAAATCGGGAGATTGATTTCCTTAGTGGAGGAAGAGAGATGAAAACCGTCATTTTCACTATTCAGATACAAACTAATAATCAATACTAAGAACAACAAACTCAATAGTCGTTGGAAATATAGGGCACCGTAATCAATTTGACAACTTATTTCTTCAAGATCTTATTTCATCACTTTTCTACCCTACAAAGGGAATTTTTATACCCTCCACTATTGGATGGAGGTATACTAATTTCGTCATTCTGTTTGTAGCTCCTCGAAATATTCGTCTAAGACCCTATAAAGTATATATATTCTTGATCGTCATGACATTTTAAGTCGAACTAGCCATGTCCGTCCGTCTGTCTGTCGAAAGCACGCTAAATTTCGAAGGAGTAAAGCTAGCCGCTTGAAATTTTGCACAAATACTTCTTATTAGTGTAGGTCGGTTGGGATTGTAAATGGGCTATATCGGTCCACGTTTTGATATAGTTGCCATATTAATCGATCTGGGATCTTAACTTCTTGAGCCGCTAGAGGGCACAATTCTTATCCGATTTGGCTAAAATGTTGCATAAAGTGTTTTGGTATGACTTCCAACAACTGTGATGAGTATGGTTGAAATCAGTCCATAACCTGATATAGCTTTCATATAAACCGATCTGGGGTATTACTGCAAATCGAACGATCATATATATGGGAGCTACCGATTTTCTCCAATTTTAATAGGATTCGTCTCTACGCAAAAAAAAAAAATGCATATGCCAAGTTTGAAGACGATCGGATGAAAATTGCGACCTGTAGTTTGTACACAAACTAACATGGACAGACAGACAGACACACAGACCTGCGGGGTATAAAAATAATCACATAGTAAGTTGTTTGTCAGTTTGAAAATTTAGTCATCAAATTGGATATATTGGTCTTAAGATAACTGGGCGGCTTGATACCGAAATGAGTCAAATTAACATTTTTAACTTTTCTTATTACATTCTTTATGAAAATGGAAAGAAATGATAAACTCCTTGACGGTGTTTGGGAAAACTTGAAGGAAATTGGGGTATCATTTATCATAACATTTTTGGAAAATGTTGCAAATTTAAAAAAAAACCAAGCCAAAATTTTGATATATTTAAAAAAATTAAACTATTCATACGAGAATCGGACAACAAATGCGACTTGTTCTTTAATCATAAAAATACATGGACAGACAGACAAACGGACATAGCCAAATTGAATCATGAAGTGATTCTAATCCAATCGTGCACCATAGTTGTCGTGTAGGATATACAAATAATTATCCCCTAACAAGCAGACTTAAAATTAATACAATAAAATATTTATTGTATAATAAAATTCATATACTCCCTACAAATAATAATATTTTAAATTTCCAATGATATTCAAACTTTGATAAAGTTCTCTTCAAATAAAACACCAATCCAAAAGTACTGTATAAATAATTCTTAGACTTCAACAACATTAAACATATATTCTAAAAGTCGCTATTACCATCATTTAGTAGTACGACTATGCCAAGATAAGCTTACGAGTGTTAGCTTTATCTGTGAACATTTAAAATATTTTAAAAGCTTACCAAATAACAAAAGTTTACTCAAGTTTGGTTAGTACATATAGTCCCTACTATGCAAAAGTTACTTAAGCTTTGCCCATTTCCCAAATTAGCAGAGAAAATGGTTTCAATGTTGAGATTATACGTTTCGCGTATAAAAACCCATTATTTTCGGAAAAGAAGAAAATATACATGCATTTAAAGCTCTTTGTGTAATCTAATAAAATATTAAATAGTTGGGACATCAACATTCTTAGCATGTTTCATAAGTGGTAGGAAATGGAAATAAGGTATATTTTGGTGCCATGCAGGTGTCTCTAAACAGCACAACACAATTGTTCAAAAAATAATTTCCGCTGGAAAAGTTTTTCTATTTTTTTTTTTTTTTTGAAACCAACAAATAAGGAGAATTAGCTAGTAAGTATATCATTATGTTCAGCTACGTGGAACTATGTTTAAATAGCATAAAGAATAAAGTTAGTCTTCAGAAATCAACTCGACTTAAGTTTATTTGAGATTTATAAAAATAAAAGTAATGAAAACAGTTTCCAGTCTAACCACTTTACAGACTAAATTGAGAACGCCAATCAGATTTATATATTTTCAAAAATAAATTGAGCTAAGTTCGGCCGGGCCGAATCTTATATACCCTCTACCACGGATCGCATTGGTCTAGTTCTTTTCCCTGCAACTCTTCTTAGGCAAAAAAGGAGCGATATCAAGATATAGTCCGGTTCGGACCACAATTAGATCATATGTTAGAGAGAAAATGTCAGCCAATTCGAATAAGAATTGCGCCTTTTGAAAGCTCAAGAAGTAAAATTGAAATCGATTTATATGGGAGCTGTATCAGTCTATACCGATTCAGACCATAATAAACATGTACGTTGATGGTCATGAGGGGATCCGTAGTACAAAATTTCATGGAAATCGGATAATAATTGCGCCCTCTAGAAGCTCAAGAAGTCAAGACCCAAGATCGGTTTATATAGCAGCTATATTAAAACATGGTCCGATTTGGCCAATTAGCAATCCTAACCGACACTAATAAAAAGAATTTGTGCAAAATTTCAAGCGGCTGGCTTTACTCCTTCGAAAGTTAGTGTGCTTTCGACAGAGAGACACGCGGACGCAAGGACAGACGGACGGACTTGGCTAGATCGACTTAAAATGACATGAAGATTAAGAATATATATATATATATATATATATATATATATATATATATATATATATATATATATATATATATATATATATATATATATATATATATATATATATATATATATATATATATATATATATATATATATATATATATATATATATATATATATATATATATATATACTTTATGGGGTCTCAGACGCATATTTCGAAGTTTTACAAACAGAATAAAGGTATAAAAATCTATTAGCGGAATACTTGCTCGTGCGATGTTGCTAGGTCTGAAGCTCATAAAGAAGAGAGCAAAATAAAACAAGTAAAAGCGCGTTCGGCCGGGCCGAATCTTATATACCCTCCACCATGGATCGCATTTGTCGAGTTCTTTTCCCGGCATCTCTTCTTAGGCAAAAAAAGGATATAAGAAAAGAGTTGCTCTGCTATTAAAACGGTATCAAGATATGGTCCGGTTCGGACCACAATTAAATTATATGTTGGAGACCTGTGTAAAATTTCAGCCAATTCGTATAAGAATTGCGCCCATTGGGGCTCACGAAGTGAAATAGAGAGAACGATTTATATGGGATCTGTATCGGGCTATAGACCGATTCAGACCATAATAAACACGTTTGTTGATGGTCATGAGAGGATCCATCGTACAAAATTTCAGGCATATCGGATGATAATTGCGACCTCTAGGAGTCAAGAAGTCAAGAATCCAGATGGGTTTATATGGCAGCTATATCAGGTTATGAACCGATTTGAACCTTATTTGACACAGTTGTTCAAAGTAAAAATAAAACACGTCGTGCAAAATTTCATTTCAATCGGATAAGAATTGCGCCATCTAGAGGCTCAAGAAGTCAAGACCCAAGATCGGTTTATATGGCAGCTATATCAGGTTATGGACCGATTTGGACCATACTTGGCATGTTGGATATGATAGCAAAACACGTCGTGCAAAATTCTATTCCAATTCTATTCTAAGAATTGCGCACTCTAGAGGCTCAAGAAGTAAAGACCCAAGATCGGTTTATATGGCAGCTATATCAAAACATGGACCGATATGGCCCATTTACAATACCAACCGACCTACACTAATAAGAAGTATTTGTGCAATATTTCAAGCGGCTAGCTTTACTCCTTCGGATGTTAGCGTGCTTTCGACAGACAGACGGACGGACGGACGGACATGGCTATATCGACATAAAATGTCGCGACGATCAAGAATATATATACTTTATGGGATCTCAGACGAATATTTCGAGTAGTTGCAAACAGAAAGACGAAATTAGTATACCCCCCATCTTATGGTGGAGGGTATAACAATACAAAAGTGTAGAACCCAAATTGATTATACACCCTAAGTTGAGTTTAATTTTCTTACATATTTGAAGGCAACACCTGAGCCTCAATTCACATGACATTTCTATGCATTCATACCAGCAAACGTTTTGAGCAATCAGAGTTTTATGGTATTTCGGTTTAAAGAAACAAAAGCAGCAAAGAGTCTGAATATATAAACAAGTTCCACTTATTATACCCACAACCGTAGGATAAGGGGTATTTTCATTTAGTCGTTCCGTTTGCAACTCATCGAAATATAAATTTCCGACCCTACGAAGTATATATATTTCTGATCGTCGTAAAATTCTAAGACGATTTAACGATGTCAATGTGTATGTCCGACTATCCGTCTGCCGTCCATCTGTTGTAATCACACTACAGGCTTCAAAAATTGAGATATTGAGCTGAAATTTGGCACAGATACGCCTTTTTGATGCACGCTGAATAAGTTCTTGAACGGGCCAAATCGGACCATATTTAGATATAGCTGCTATATAGACCGATTTTCCGATAAAGGGTCTGAAGCCCATAAAAGCTTTGTTTATTGTCCAATTTTGCTGAAATTTGAAACAGTGGGTTATTTTAAGCCTCCCGACATCTGACCTAAATATGGCTCAGATCGGTCTGTATTTAGAAGTAGCTGCTATATAGACCGATCTCCCGATAAAGGGTCTGAAGCCAAAAAATGTTTTTTTTTTTAACCGATTTCGCTGAAATTTGAAACTATGAGTAGTTTAATGTCTCCTAATATAGAACCCAAATATGGTTCAGATCGGACTATATTTAGATATAGCTGCCATATAGACCGATCTGCCGATAAAGGGTCTGAAGCCTGTAAAAGCTTTTATTAATCCGATTTTGCTGACATTTAAAACAGTGACTAGTTTTAGGCCTCTCAACGTCTGACCCAATTATGGTTCAGATCGGATTTTATTTAGATATAGCTGTCCGATAGACCGATCTTCCGATAAAGGGTCTGGTAAAAAATATTTTCCCTAATATTAAGGATGTCTTATTTTAAATGGAAGGTTAATAAATCCTTAGCTTTTCGTCTTGTTATTAAAGACAAAAATCTAAAATCAAGCTAGAAAATTGTTTTGGAGACAAGACAACAGTGTACCGTTGTTAAAGACGCAAAATAGCCTAACAAATAGGAGCGATTATAAATGTTTAGTTTTTTATACCCACCACCGAAGGAGGGTGGGTATAAAAAACGTTTGCAACACATCGAAATATCCATTCCCGACCCTATAAAGTATATATATTCTTGATCAGCGTAAAAATCTAAGACGATCTAGACATGTCCGTCCGTCTGGCTGTTGAAAACACGCTACAGTCTTTAAAAATAAAGATATTGAGCTCAAATTTTGCACAGGTTCTTTTTTTGTCCATAAGCAGGTTAAGTTCGAAGATGGGCTATATGGGTCTATATCTTGATATAGCCCCCATATAGACCGATCGGCCCATTTAGGGTCTTAGGCCCATAAAAGCCACATTTATTATCCGATTTTGTTGAAATTTGCAGTGAGTTGTGTTAGGCCCTTCGACATCCTTCGTCAATTTGGCTCAGATCGGTTTAGATTTGGATATAGATGCCATATAGACCGATCCTCCAATTTAGGCTCTAAGGCCCATAAAAGCCACATTTATTATCCTATTTTGCTGAAATTTGAGACAGTGAGTTGTCTTAGGCCCTTCGACTTCCTTCGTTAAATTCTCCCCGATCGGTTCAGGTTTGGATATAGCTGCCATATAGACCGATCTCTCGGTTTTAGGTTTTGGGGCCATAAAAGGCGCATTTATTGTCCGATTTCGCTCAATTTGGGACAGTGCCTTGTGTTAGACTCTTCGACATTTTTCTGCAACTTAGCCCAAATCGGTCCAGATTTGGATATAGCTGCCATGTAGACCGATCTCTCGATTTAAAGTCTTGGCCACATAAAAGGCGCATTTATAATCCGATTTCACTGAAATTTGACACAGTGACTTATGTTAGGCTTTTCGACATCTGTGTCGTATATGGTTCAGATCGGTTTATTTTTAGATATAGCTACTAAAAAGACCAATATTTTGTTATACACAATTGAACAATGACTTGTACTTATTAGTATTTGGTCCAAATCGGAACATATTTCGATAAAACTGCTATAGGACATAAGGTATGCAATTTGCACCGGATTTTGATGGAAGGTGGTTTACATATACAACCGAGGTGGTGGGTATCCAAAGTTCGACCCGGCCGAACTTAACGCCTTTTTACTTGTTTAGGTTAAGATGCTAAGTTTAAACAAGTAAAAGCATATGAAGCTCGGCCGGGCCGAAATTTGGGAACGTGATGGGTTTGGGTTCTGCTAAAAATTTATACAAAATAAATTTAGTTGAAGGGCGTAATTTTATTCTACATACCGAATTAATGCCAAACCAGCAAAAATTAAAGCTTCTACGAACCGAACAAGGATAATCCAGAGCACGGTTTATATGGGAGCTATATCAGGTTATTGACTGATTTTAACTGTATTTAACAGAGTTGTTGGAAGTCATAACGGAACACCACCTGCAAAATTTTCCCCAAAATCCGACAAATATTGCGGTTTGTAAGGCTCAAAAATTCAAGTCGGGAGATCGGTTTATATGGTAGCTTTATCTAAATCTGAACCGATATGGCCCATTTGCAATCGCCAATGGCCTGCTTTAATATTTTATATCTGTATAAAATTTCAAGCGACTAGCTCTATATCTGATTTCTTGACTTCGACAGACGGACGATCTCCAGATCGGTTTATATGTTATGTTATGACCTCTAAAAACTCTATCTAGTGTGGTTCAAATCGGTCTATAACCTGATTAGCTTCCATATAAACCGATCTCACGATTTGACTTCTTGAGTCCTTACAAGCCGCAAGTTTTGTCTGATTTGGTTGAAATTTTGCACGTAGTGTTCTGTTACGACTTCCGACAACTGTTTCGAGTACGGACCAAATCGGTCCATGACCTGATATAGCTCCCGTTTAAACCACTCTCTCGATTTGACTTTTTGTTCTATTATGACTTCCAACAACTGTACCTAGTACGGTCCAAATCGTTCTATAGTCTGATATAGCTCTCACATAAACCGATCATCCGATTTGACTTGTTAAGCCCTTACAAGCTGCAATTTTTGTCCGATTAGGCTGAAATATTGCATGTGGTGTTCTGTTACAACAACTGTACCAAATACGGTCCAAATCAGTCTATAACCTACAACCTCCCATGTAAACCGGTCTCATAGGTTATTAGTGAAAGAGATTGAGAAGGAGTTTAGTATAGCTATTGGTATCATAACAGAAGCTCACTTTTGTAAAATCGGTGCGGCAAGTGATAGCATATGTAGGGCATGCGGGGAAGATGATGAGACTTTCGAGCATTTCCTTTGTCAATGCCCGGCTCTCGCGTCTTAAAGATACCGGCTCTTAGGTGGCTCAGACATGAACCAACTTAGTGGCGTGGCATGCAAAACATTTAAGGATTTTGTAAGTAGCACGGAATTCCTATCTTAGATTTTCTTTATAGTTTTTAGAGCGCACAACAAGCCGTTTAGTGGCTTAGGTGTATTATCTGCATGTAATATCTGCACCCTGCATCTTTTCGACCTAACGTAAACCTGTATCTCGATCATCCTTGTTCGGTTCCTAGTACCTTTAATTTTTGCTGGTTTGACAGAAGTTTGGTACGTAAAATAAAATTATGCCCTTCAACTACAAAAAATTTGGTTTGTATACATTTTTGGTAGAATCCATTGTGGTGGGTTCCCAAGATTCTGTCCGGCCGAACTTAGCACGCTTTTACTTGTTTTCATTAAAACTTTGTTTTAAAGTCTTTGTTGTTTGGGTCGTTTTCAATGCTAAAATGCTACGAATAAAGAAAAATCTTAAATTATCGACCAATTTTTTTCCGTGTATATAATTAAATCGGTAAATTATAACAAATGCGTGTATTAAGAAAATAATTTGCGCTGTGCTCCGACTCACAGCGCTCGTACATTGGCACCATCTATACGAGATTCTGCAACAAATATTGGATACGAGGTGTGCTGTTTCACAAAATACATCTTAGATTTAAATGTTATATCTTAATAGTACCTTAATAGTTTGTGGTGAGTAGATATTAAATATTTTTTTCAGCCTTTTCAGTCTCATTTTGGGAAACAAATCCTGATGGAAAAAATTTTTATAATCTTTTCCAAATCTTAACACGACCAGGACCAAACCTTTTGTTTGGTTAAGGTATTCGTTATGCCAACGTTTCCAAAAATGCTGTTTCATTCATTCCAAATGTATCCATCGATCAATTCGGGTTTCGTAAACTACAATAACTAACCTAACTAGAGTTAGGTTTCTCCTGGATATATTTTGTAGGTTCATCAATTGAGAAATGGGCTGTAATGAGTGCATCATCATGGATCAGTTGACAACGAGCACAAAGGTAGCGAGTTTTAACAACTTTCAATTTGGGATAGTAAAGTAGAAAGCTCTTCAAAACTAATTAACCTAATCTAATTAATCCATTAGCCGCATTTTGCCGAAGCTGGAGGAATAAAAACTACGAAGTACCATTGGAATTAACTGTATAACGTTTCTCCCCTGACAGAGGTTTATAGGATATAGGTTTCTCCTGGATATATTTTGTAGGTTCATCAATTGAGAAATGGGCTGTAATGAGTGCATCATCATGGATCAGTTGACAACGAGCACAAAGGTACCGAGTTTTAACAACTTTCAATTTGGGATAGTAAAGTAGAAAGCTCTTCAAAACTAATTAACCTAATCTAATTATTCCATTAGCCGCATTTTGCCGAAGCTGGAGGAATAAAAACTACGAAGTACCATTGGAATTAACTGTATAACGTTTCTCCCCTGACAGAGGTTTATAGGATATAATTTGCCGAACTTGTAGTTTCTTAGAGGCACCCACGAAGTTTGTTCCACAATCGGAATATCGTCAGTACTTGCACTTCGACAGGAGACAAAACGTCTACTTACACAAGTATCCATACCTCGGAACCATATAACAAAACGTGTAGAACCTATGTGTTGTAAAGTGTAATCTTTGTCTGTCGAGAGTTGGCCTTGTTTGTAAACAGCTTGCTTTTAAGCACCTGCTTACCAGTATTTTTCTTTGCTTTATTTCAAAACTGGTATCAATCGTTTCGCTTGTGGCGGTGACGAGGAACATAAATTTGCTGACCTCTCAAAGTTGTGGTTCCTAACTTCTCCATTTTCTTTATCTGCTTGAGTGTACAGGGTGTTGTGAGAGTTGATACCATTCATTTTGTCTTATCTCCATTTACTGCCAGACTCACTTCCACTAATTCTCTTTCGAATATTTCAAAGGCTGCAGTTACTACTTCCGGTGGCAGACTCATAACAGCCATACTTATTACACGATTTCGATGAAATTTGAAACAATGACATTCACTATGCATACCAATTCGATGTAGGGTCCGAATAGAGTCCAAATTGGACTATATTTCCATATAGCTGCCATATAGACCTATCTACCTATTTTGAGTTCTAAGCCCATAATTGCCGCATATATATAACCTGATTTCGAGGAACTCGGAACAGTGAGTTCCAGAAGGTTCCCCAATGTTCGAGTTGAAGATAGTTTGTATCGGACCATATTTCGATATACTTCCCATATAAACCGATCTCCTGATTTGACTTTTTGAGCTCTTGAGCTCTTGGAGGGCGCATTTTTTATACGGTTTGGCTGCATTTGCTTGATTTGTTATAACCTCTAATATACATGGAAAGTATGATCTAAAACGGCATTTAAATTAATATAACTCACATATAAATCAATCTGTGAATTTTACTTCTTAAGTGGTCCCGTTGTCGAAACACCCCAAAACAGAAGTTATTTACCGACCTTGGCATTATAAGACTCAAGTACAAGGTATAAGGGAGTGAAAGAAAGGGCTGCGGAGCGTTCCCGGTTACAAGGTGGAACCCATAAATAAAACAATGTCACATAACCCATACGACGGACACAACCGAAAACTTACAAAAAGGGAAAACTTACACAAAGGATAAAAGAAATGAATTGCTACGTTATTTGACGGACGGACAGATGGACGGACATGGCTAGTTAGACTTAAAATATCACGAATATATATACTTTATGGGGTCTTAGACGAATATTTCGAGGAGTTACAAACAGATTGACGAAATTAGTAAACCCCCTACCTATGGTGGAGGGTATAAAAATCCTTAATATCCATGAAAATATTTTTCACCAAAGGGAATGTTTTCAAAAAATGTTGGAAAATTGATCATCTTTAAATTAAGTTTGCTAATCTTTGGCTTGAGTCTTTCAAATTAGGATAAGAAATGTTTCGGGTATAGTATTTTAACACACATTGACACAGAATTCATGTTTCTTAGCACACTTTGTTAAAGCAAAACAAATCATTTGGGCTAAATGAGTTTTCACATCCACAAATTTTGCAACCGAAGCCATTGTATTGTATTAAAGGATTAGAATACGGCTGAGCATAAAACAATTACAGCGATGAAACCTCATATCGAATTTATTGTAAAAATGTTATTGCAAAACTTCATTGATGAATTGAATGTTTTCACACTGTCATGCTTACCATACAATACAGAAACAAATATAAAATTATTTTTTTAAGGAACTGATTTCAATACAGATACAAGAAAGATCTGATATATATTAACCATTCCACTGATTGGTAGATTACTTAATTGACATTACTCATCTTCCAGATATGACACTATAAAAATTAGTGTAAGAAAAAGTGTTCCCAGCCCATTGTTGTTACCGAAAACTATTTTTAGACTTTTACAACAGAGCTTATTCAAATCGGATGATCGGTTCAAATGTGGCAGTTTTATCAAAATGTTAGCCTATAAGGCACATTTGCAATCGCCAATGGCTTAAGTGGATATCTTGATTTTTCGAACATCTTCCAGCTCTCTTCAATTAAAGGCATAGCAAAGAATATATAACAAGTAAAAAGGGGTTAAGTTCGGCCAGGCCGAACTTTGGATAGCCACCACATCGGTTATATATATAAACCACCTTTCATCAAAGTCCGGTGAAAATTGCATACCTTATGTCCAATAACAGTTATATCGAAATATTATTCGATTTGGACCAAATACTAATAAGTACAAGCCATTGTTCAATTGTGTGTAACAAAATATTGGTCTTTTTAGTAGCTATATCTAAACATAATCCGACCTGAACCGTATACAACATGGATGTCGAAAAGTCTAACATAAGTCAATGTATCAAATTTCAGTTAAATCGGATTTTAAATGTGCCTTTTTTGGGGCCAAGACTTTAAATCGAGATATCGGTCTATATGGCAGCTATATGCAAATCTTGATCGATCTAGATCAAATTGCAGAAATATGTGGAGGGGATTAACTTTACTCTCTATTCCAAATTTCGGCTACATCGGATAATAAATGTGCCTTTTATGGCCCCAAAATATTAAATCGGCGATCGGTCTATATGGCAGCTTTATCCAAATCTGGACCGATCTGAGTGAAATTGAAAAAGGATGTCGAAGGGCCTAACACAACTCACTTTCCTAAATTGCGGTGACATCGGACAATAAATTCGCTTTTTATGGCCCCAAAACCTAAAACCAAGAGATCGGTTATATGCCAGCTATATCCAAATCTGGACCGATCTGTGCTATAATGCAAAAGTATGTCAAGGCGCTTAACCTTACTAACTGTCTCAAATAACGGCGACATCGGACAATAAATGCGCTTTTATGCACCTAAGACCCTAAATCGGAGGATCGGTCTATATGGCAGCTATATCCAAATCTGGGCCAAATTGACGAAGGATGTCGAGGGGCCTAACACAACTCACTGTCCCAAATTTCAGCAAAATCGGATAATAAATGTGGCTTTTATGGGCCTAAGACCCTAAATCGGAGGATCGGTCTTTATGGCAGCTATATCCAAATCTGGATACCCACCACCTCGGGTATATATGTAAACCATATTTTATCGCAATCCGGTGACAAATGCATAATTTGTGCCCCCTAACAGCTATCGAAATATGGTCCGATTTTGACCAAATTCGGCATAGAGTGGTCTAATATTCCAATTCAAATTCGGACATAGAGTGGTCTAATAGATACAAGTCAATGTTCAATTTTGTAGATCAACCGATTTGAACCATAAAATACACGGATTTCGAAAAGCCTTACATAAGTCACTGTGTCAAGTTTCGGCGAAATTGTATTATCGCGCCTTTCATGGGGCCAAGACTTTAAATTGTGCCGATCTAGGCCAAATTGAACAGCGATTTCGAAGGACCTCGTACAACTCACAGTCCTAAATTTCGGCGAAATCGGACAATAAATGCGTCTTTTATGGCCCATGACCTTAAATCGAGAGATCGGTCTATATGGCACTGTCCCAAATTTCGGCGACATCGGAAAATAAATGCGCCTTTTATGGCCCAAAACATAAATCGAGAGATCGGTCTATATGAATGCGTCTTTTATGGGCCATTACCTTAAATCGAGAGATCGGTCTATATGGCACTGTCCCAAATTTCGGCGACATCGGAAAATAAATGCGCCTTTTATGGCCCAAAACATAAATCGAGAGATCGGTCTATATGACAGCTATATCCAAACCTGGACCGATCTGGGACAAATTGAAAAAGGATACCGAGTGATTTTATGGGTCCAAGGTCTTAAAGCGAGAGATCGGTCTATATGGCAGCTATATTCTAATTTGGACCGATTAGGGCCAAATTATAAAACGATGTCGAGTGGTCTAACACAACTCGCTGTCCCAAATTTTGGCAAAATCGGATAATAAATGTGGCTTTTATGAGCCTAATACCTTAAATGGACGGATCGGTCTATATGGGGGCTGTATTATTGTAAGATTTAGTCCGATATACCCCGTCTTTGAACTTAACCTGCTTATGATCAAAGAAGAGTCTGTGCAAAGTTTCAGCTCAATATCTCTATTTTTGAAGATGAAGCGTTCAACAGACCGGCCAACATCCCTATCTATACGATCATCTTGAAAATTTGCAGACTACTTTTTTGGGGTAGTCTGGATACTCCACTATGGATCGCATTTCTCGAGTTCTTCTCCCGGTATCTGTTTTAGGCAAACAAACGATAAAAAGAATTGGTATGCTATTGGAGCTTTATCAAGTTATGGTCCGATTCAAACCATAATTGAATTGAATGTTAGAGACCATAGAGAAGTCATTGTGTAAAATTTCAAATCATTCGGAAAAGAATTGCGCCTGGTAGGGGCTCAAGAAACATAATCGAGAGATCGGTTTATATGGGAACTTTATCAGGCTGTAGACCGATTCAGATTATATTTGACACAAACGAGGTTCTGGTGTACAAAATTTCAGCCAAATCGAATAACAATTGCGCCTTCTATAGGCTCAAGAAATCAAGATCCCAGATCGGTTTATATGGCAGCTATACTGAGTTTATATGACAGCTATACCGGTTACGGACTGATTTGAACAATATTAAACACAGCTGTTGGAAGTCATTTCGAAATACATCATGCAAAATGTCAGCCAAATCGGATAAGAAAAAGATCGTTTTATACAACAGAGAGACTGACTATCAGCGCTTGGGTTACCTTGCACGTTTTTAGGGACATTCACTTCATCATCTCGAATTCAGATAATGAATTCGAGATAATTCAATAATTAATGATCTTCGTTATTGAACGTATAACAAGGGCAAATATCTTTAGCCGTTTCAGAGATGTGGGTCGCTGAAGTCCCCAAAGACGCCAAATAGCCAAAATACCGAGATTTTTACAACTGTGAGGCCTCAACAGTACGCATTATAATTGTGTTTAAATTTTGGGAATCTTGTTTCCAAACAAAATGAAACATTTTAGGGCGTGCCGCCAAAAAAAATTGACATAGTTTTTTCCCTTTGAGATAAAACCACCCTAATATACATATATCGCCCGAGTTAAGTAGAAAATATATTAAGATTTAGTTGCAGCTTTCTTTTAATGAAATTTGCTAAATTACATAGCCTACACCACCACTGTGGTACTGGGTATTATAGATTTGTGTATTTGTTTGCAACGCTGAGAAGGAGAAGAGCTGGACCCATCGATAAGTATATAGATCGGCTTAGAATCACTTCCTGATTCGTTTTAGCTATGTTCGTCTGTCCATGTATTTTTGTAATCAACATACAGTTCGCGTTTATTGTCGATTTAAAAAAAAAAATTTTCCCCAGGCTTTTTTTTGGTCCAAGGACGAACGCTATAGATTTCGAAAAAAATTGGTCCAGATTTAGATATAGCTTTCATATATATCTTTCATCCGATGTGCCCTTTTAAAGCTGTGGAAGCCACAATTTTGGTCCGATCCTTACAAAATTTGGCACAGATTGTTTTTTAACGTCCCGATATGTGTGCAAAATTTCATAGAAATCGGTCCAGATTTAGATATAGCTCTCATATATATCTTCCATCCAATATGCCCTTTTAAAGCTATAGGAGCCACATTTTTGGTCCAAATTTAGCATGATATGTTTCGTGTGACTTCCTTATATGTGTGCAAAATTTCATTAGAATCGGATTAGATTTAGATATAGCTCCCATATATAACTTTCATCCCATTTGACCTATTAAGGCTGTAGAAGGCACAATTTTGGTCTGATCTTTACCAAATTTGGCACAAAATGTTTTTTGTGACGTCCCAATATGTGTGCACAATTTAATTAGAATCGGAACAGATTTGTATATAGCTCCCATACATTCATTTCATCCGATATGGTCTTTAAGGCTATAGAAGGCACAATTTTGGTCCGATCTTTACCAAATTGGGCACGAAGTGCTTTTTTTGACGTTCTAGTACGTGTGCAAAATTTCATCAGAATCGAATTAGATTCATTCGGTGGTGTAGGGTATTATATAGTCGGCTCCGCCCGACTTTCGTCTTTCCTTACTGGTTTTTATATGGTAGGTGTGGCTATTATATAGTCGGCACCACCCGACGTTTGCCATTCCTTACTTGCTTTCATCTTAAGGTATTCCAAAAGTTTGGGAAATCCCCTATAACATTAATTTTAGATAAACAGAAACCAAATAAAATAGAGCCTATTTTAGAGTTCACAATTCTATTTTGTTTAAGGTATTTTTTTTACTCATAGTTATATTGTAGATATTTATGAAATCTAAATTATTACCATGGATAAATTTGTATGAAATTTTCCCTATTTGAAAAGTACGATTTCAATGGAAATTGAAAGTTCAATGCATGATGCATGCAATGTTTTTGCTTGTACAACATACAATGTGCTCATTTAGGTTTATTCATTTTCACAGCTAAGTTTTCCTATTAGGGGTAAGCAGTAGATCCATATACACATGAACTTTTCGTCCATTTAGATTTCCTACAAAATTTTAAAAGTCGGCTGTTAAAAATTGGTAGAGAAACTTTATACAAAACAAAAATTGCAGTACTTTCCATCCCGTGGAGGTCACCGTAGCGCAGAGGGTAGGATATCCGCCTATGACGCTGAACGCATGGGTTCGATTCCTGGCGAGAACATCAGAAAAAATTTTCAGCGGTGGTTTTCCCCTCCTACATTTTTAGCGGTGGTTTTCCCCTCGTATTGCTGGCAACATTATTGTCGCAATGCGGCACGCCATTCGGACGCGGCTATAAAAAAGAGGCCCCTTATCATTGAGCTAAAAACTTGAATCGGACTGCACTCATTGATAGGTGAGAAGTTTGCCCCTGTTCCTTAGTGGAATGTTCATGGGCAAAATTTGCATATTTACTTTCCATCCCAAAATAAAAATGTTTTCACCAAACGAATATGAATTAAATCAACAATTATTTTGAATACATGTGTTTTATTTTATACTAGCTGACCCGGGCCCGCTCCACTGCGCCTTCTTTTACTTTATATGGAACAAAAGTTTCCTTGGAATATTTATTTTCGACAATTAAAGAGCTTTTAGTGAAATACCATGCTACGAATATAGTATATCGCTTGACTAATTATGCCTTTGTCCGAATCCCATATGATCTTTATTGAAATACGAATTTAGTTTGAATGTAAGGTGTACTCCATTCTTAAAATACTTTATTTCAGCCCGCTACTCTCAGGGCCCCAGGCACTTGGCCCTGAAAAATATGAGCATCGTGCTCTTCTTTCAAAAACCATTTATTTAAACCCCATATTGCCATTGGTTAAAGGGAGCTTACACGATAAGGCGTCCCCCAAATACATGGCCCAAAATAGGTTATCAAATTCGTTTTCTAATCTAAAATACGTCATATTGGTCAAAAATTTTTAACCCTTTTCGGGGTGTTTTGGGGAAAGAGTAATGCCCTTTACTTGAGCCCCATTTTGCGATGGTCACTAAAAAATTTCTGCTTGTGGGGTACTTTGGGAAAGGGGTTGGCCCCAGAAAATTGGTCCCGAAAGTGGGTATCAATTCTTGCTCTACCACATTGACATGGTCGGTAAATATGGCCGATTTAGGGGTTTTTTGGGGATTTAGGTCTTCCCCCAGGAAAATTTATCAGTAACGTGCTCTATTCTCATATATCTATATATCATTTATTTGAACCCCATATTGCCGTTGGCCTCAAAATTGGATATCAAATTTGTTTTCAAATCTCATTTAAACTCCTTATTGCAAATGTCATCAAATATATCCGGTTTGGGGTATTGGCCCTAAAAACTATAAATATTTAGTTCAACTCTCTTTGCGACCCAAATTGTCTTGGTGAGCAAATACGGCCTATTTGGGGTTGTTATGGTGGTGGGACGTCCCCTAGACAGTTGGTCCCTAATGTTGATATCAGATACGTGGTCTACTCCCAAATATTGTAGCTTTTATTTGAGCCCCATATTTCCATAGTCGGCAAACATGACCAGCTTGGGGGGTGTTTTGAGGGATGATCGGCCACTCAGTTGGCCTTGGCAATATATATCGGATTCGTGTTCTACTCTAAAAACCCTCTTATTTGAGCCTCATATTGCAAAATTCAGCAAATACTTACTAAAGGGTGATTTTTTTGAGGTTAGGATTTTCATGCATTAGTATTTGACAGATCACGTGGGATTTCAGACATGGTGTCAAAGAGAAAGATGCTCAGTATGCTTTGGCTTTCATCATGAATAGACTTACTAACGAGCAACGCTTGCAAATCATTGAATTTTATTACCAAAATCAGTGTTCGGTTCGAAATGTGTTCATTCACCGTAACGTTGCGTCCAACAGCATCTTTGAAAAAATACGGTCCAATGATTCCACCAGCGTACAAACCACACCAAACAGTGCATTTTTCGGGATGCATGGGCAGTTCTTGAACGGCTTCTGGTTGCTCTTCACTCCAAATGCGGCAATTTTGCTTATTTACGTAGCCATTCAACCAGAAATGAGCCTCATCGCTGAACGGTGAATGAACACATTTCGAACCGAACACTGATTTTGGTAATAAAATTCAATGATTTGCAAGCGTCGCTCGTTAGTAAGTCTATTCATGATGAAATGTCAAAGCATACTGAGCATCTTTCTCTTTGACACCATGTCTGAAATCCCACGTGATCTGTCAAATACTAATGCATGAAAATCCTAACCTCAAAAAAATCACCCTTTATTTGGATGGTGTTGTGGGGTTGGGGTGGCCTCATAGACACTTTTCCCAAATATTGATATCAGATTCGTGCTTTACTCCCCTTTGGGGGATGTTTTTGAGTAGAGACGGCCCCCCAAACACTTGGTCCCATATTTGGGTATCATATTCTAATTCTGCACTCAAATACCTTTTATTTAAGCCCCATATACCCATGGTCAGTAAATAAGTCCTGTTTGGGGGGTGTTTTGGGAAAGGGGTGGACACCCAGAAACGTGGTCCCATTTTTGGATATCAGATTCGTATTCTGCTCGAAAATACCTTTCATTTGAGCCCCATATTGCCATGGTCGGTAAATATATCCGATTTAGGGGTGTTTTGGGGCTTGGGGTGGCCCCCCTAGCACTTGGTCCGACAATTGGATATCAGATACGTTTTCTTATATTAAATAGCTTTCATTTGAGTCCGATATTGTCGTGATTGGTATAAATATATGTTTGGTAGGTTTTAGGGTGGGGCGGCCCTCCTAGGCACCCCATCCGAAATTTGGATACTAAATTTGTATTTTTAGGGTATTATATGAGAGAACACAAAATTTCGCTTAAATCGCACCACCCATCTCTGAGATCTGGCGTTTCTGAAAATTAGGGTAAGAGGGAGGAGCCGAACTGGAAGCCGTAATTTTGTACGATTTGTTCCAATTTTTCAGATAATATTCTGTTATGATTTCAAACAACTGTGCCAAGTACGGTCCAAATTGGTTTATAACATGATACAGCTCCCATATAAACCGATCTCCCGATTTGATTTCTTGAGCCAAAAGAAGTCGTAATTTTTGCCCAATTTGTCCCAAAATTTGCACGTGGTATTCTGTTCACATATAAACCGAACTTTGACTTCTTAACCTGTTAGAAGCCGCACGCAATTTTATTATGTTTATTTTTATTTATTATGACTTCCAACAATTGTGCTAAGTATGATCTAAATCAGTCTATAACGTGATATAGCTACCATATAAACCGATCTCCCGATTTGACATTTTTAGCCCCTGGAAGCCGCAATTTTATTCCAATTTAGATAAAATTTTTCATATAGTGTTCTGTTATGTCTTTCAACAACTGTGCAGTCCAAATCGGTTTATAACCTGGTATAGCTCCCATATAAACCAGTCTCTCGATTATCATTCTTCGGCTCCTAGAAGCTTTAATTTTAGCTGGTTTGACAGAAGTTTGGTATGTAGAATAAAATGAAGCCCTTCAATTAAATTTATTTTGAATACATTTTTTGCAGAATCCATGGTGGTGGGTTCCCAGGACTCGGGCTGGCCGAACTTAGAACGTAATATCTTGTTTAAACTCATGTTAAACTTTATTTTAAAATTAAGTAAAAGCGTGCTTAGTTCGCCCGGGCCGAATCTTGAGAAGCCACCACCATGGATCGCATTTGTCAACTTATATGCCCGGTAGCCGAGTTGGTAGCGTGTTTGGATTACCAGTGCAGGTGTCGTCGATTCCCGCCAGAAGCCTTGGTCTGTCGCTACTGCGGTATCATAATGAACATACGGGTACGGCTAACGAAATTACTACACCCCCATCCTATGATGAAGGGTTTAAAAAAACAATAACAAGTATGAAGGCATTAAGTTCGGCCGGGCCGAACTTAGGATACCCACCACCTCGGGTATATATGTAAATCCCATTTCGTCACAATCCGGTGAAAATAGGATAACTTAAGCAACCAAATTCGGAACGGACATCGAGTCGGTCTTTTTGGCAGATATATCCAATTAGAAACCAATTAGAAACCGACAGACCGAAGCCCAATTATGGGCTTCAGTCCCCTTATCGGCAGTTCGGTCTATATGGCAGCTATATCTAAGTATAGTCCGATCTGAACCATATTTAGGTCGGACTTTTGGAGGTCCAAACCTACTCACTGTTTCAAATTTCAGGGAAATCGGGTAATAAACAAAGCTTTGATTATAACCAACGTGCATCAAAAAGACGTATCTATGCCAAATTTCAGATCAATATCTCAATTTTTGAAGGTTTTAGAGTGATAACAACAGACGGATGTACAGACGGACGGACAGACACACGGACATCGTTAAATCGGGTTAGAATTTTACGACAATCCGAAATATATATACTTTGTAAGGTCGAAAATTGATATTTCGATGTGTTGCAAACGGAATGACTAAATGAATATACCCCCTATCCTACGGTGGTGGGTATAAAAGGAACATTTTCGTCATAAAAATTATTTTAACAAAAGTTAATTTGATTTTTTGTATTAGATGCCGCCTTTTAGGGACCATACAAAATTGAATTTTCCAGTAGTCTGCATTTGAGTACCGGGTGGAAAATGGTTCTTCAGTGCCCTTCAGAAATCGAATTGGTAGATCTATTTAAAAGGTAAATATATCAAAATATTGTCCGATATAGCATATCTTCGAAATTAACCTGCCCATGGACGAAAAATAATCTGTAGTACGTTGGATGCCTCAGTGGCACAGAAGTAACTTGTCCGTCTATGAATCTGAATTTCCGGTTTCGAATCCTGGAAAGAAAATCCAAAAAAATCTCCCTTTAAATCTCCAGCCACTTAAAATTAAGACCTGAAACTTGGTACAGAAACTTGGTATCGGAGCTCAAGTCGGAGCTCAAAGTTCCAGCCTGTGTGGTGCTCACAGCCATCCCGTATCGGCCGGATCAGTTCGATTATAGATGCCCATTTTCGAATACATACAGCCCCTCTTCACCTCATGAGAGGAATATTTTTTACAACATTTTGTTTGAAATTTCGAATTTTAAGAACCAAATTTCAATTGAATTGAGTGCTTGTACTTGGAAGGAGGGTGGATCGAAAAAGCAAAATCCTTAATTTGCTGCTACACTTACCCTATATCAAGCCGTTAGAAAAGGAAAGGCGAGATTAGTATACCCTTTATATTTGGTTGGTTTACCCCTAATATTTGCAAATGCAAACATAGGTATAAATCAGTGGTGGGCAAATACACACACTCTATCGTACGTTATTGTGAACGTGTACAAGAAAATAAGTCCAAGGGTTTGGCAATAGTGTTCACATGGTTTAGTGTGACCACCACTGGTATAAATGAATGTATAGATGATTGTCTGGAAATGGATGCATATTTATAAGGATAACTAAAATTGTTAAAATGCAAATCCGGTTGCAATAACGATATGAGTGCACATAGTCATACACACTCACAAAACAAAAACATGCACACACACATCGTGCAATCTACGGCTTTATCTCTGCTAAAATGTGGTTGTTTTTGTCGTTGTAGAAATAAAGATCCATGCAAAAGATAAGACATTTGCTATGTTCTCACATGTTGGTATGCATCCTCCCAATAGCTGAATGAATAAAGGATGTTTCTAGGCTTTTATGGGATTGTGTGCATATGTTTATGCAGACAGGCATGCATGTTGCACATAAAATACAAAATGTTTTATTATACAACACATATGTACGTGTACATAACCAAACAACATGTACGAAAGGTTGTTGAAAGGAAAATCATAAATCGAGCCAAAGCAATACATCCTACGAATTGTGAACGGTAGCGTAGGAGATGAAAAATT
Source organism: Stomoxys calcitrans (assembly GCF_963082655.1). Classification (NCBI taxonomy): domain Eukaryota; kingdom Metazoa; phylum Arthropoda; class Insecta; order Diptera; family Muscidae; genus Stomoxys; species Stomoxys calcitrans. The sequence goes on along the minus strand of NC_081555.1, from coordinate 79,550,686 downwards.
TTGGAGCTATGCTAGAAGATTTTCCCAAACAAATAAAATACTGTGGTAATTACTAAGAACTATTGACGTGGTGTAAGAATTCGAACAGATGGGTTCAAATAGAGAAAAATACACAATCAAAATAAGCATTTTTAATCAGAGCTTTTCAGTTTTTCAGATTACAATTTTATAATTTTTTAATGATTTCAAATAATGGAAAAGAAAATTTCTACTAAAACCATATTAATGTTTTTGAACAAAAAATTACCGCCTACAGTAACCAAAAATTTAAATTAATATTGGAAATGCCTTGACGATTTTCAAAAGTTGTACAGTGTTTCCTTTAAAGAACTATTCGTTGATACACATTTCCCGAGAAAATCTTCAACGGACAACGTGTCGCCAGAAGAGGTTGTCACTGGCATGCATTCATCGGAGGCTATTAGATAAATTGTGTCTGAGCCGAAAATCTTTTGGGCGATAAGAAGTTTTGACTCCTATAAGTCGCCTGGCGTTGATGATGTATCACCGGTTGAATTACATGCTGTGTCTGATAGACTGGTTCCCTGGCTTAGGGACATTTACTCTGCTTGTATCAGAATGCCATATATACCTTTGGGATGGCGGGACACGAAGTTAATTTTCATTCCGCGAATGATTTTCGTCCTATTAGTCTGTCATCCTTTATGGCAAAGATTCTTGAGAAGTTGAAAGAAAGATATCTTAGGGAAAAGATTCTTGGAGATTGCCTGCCGCGACAGCAGTATGCATATAGTAAAGGCAAATCCACTGAAACATCCCCTTCACGACCAAGTCGGCCACATAGAGGGTTCTCTCGCTGTCAAGGACTATACGATAGTAGCATTTCTTGACATTGATCGTGCTTTCAATAATATAAAACCGACGTCAATCATGATGGAGTTTGAGTTTCTAGGCATTAACTCTACCGTAAAAGAGTTTATTAATAACAGAGGAACACCTCAAGATGGTGTACAGTCTACTCTACTTTGGAATATATTATTGTCTCTGGAAGAAAAAGGTGTAAAAGTGGTCGCGTATGCTGATAACGTGGCAATTGCGGTTAGGGGAAAGTGTCCCAGCACTCTAAGAGGTATACTTCAGGAAGCCCTACGTGCAACAGCAAAGTGGGCTACAGCAAGTGGTCTAGGTATAAATCCGTGCAAGCCAGAAGTAGTTCTTTCCAGCAGGAGATAGAAGTTGCCTACAGTGGAACCTGTCTTCTGGGGAGAAGAGCATGTTCCATTTACAGAAAGCGTAAAATACCTGCTAGACAGGATTGAACTTCAAATCCAACATTTTGGGAAGGGCAAGAAAGGCAACTCTTGCCTAATACACCTGCAAGAGATTCATTGGCAAAAGTTGGGGGTTAAGACCCCGTGTCCATTCATTGGGTATATACTGCAGTTGTCAGACCTACTACGCTATATGGTGTTGTGGTCTGGTGGACGGCTCTTCAAAAGTCCACCTACTGCTCAATACTTAACCGGATCCAAAGGATGGCTTGTTTGTGCATCACAGCCTCACTGAAGACGACACCATCTAATGCACAGAATTTAATGCTACATGTTATGCCTCTGGACATTGTGGCAAATTGCAGCGAGCACTGCCGTGATGTTAAGGGAGCTTTCTAATTGGTCATGTGGCGGCTACGGACACTGTGTTATACTTAATACCATATCCGATGTTCCAGGCAGTGTGGATTACACCCTACCTGAGTCGCTGTTTGATAAAAAATACTAGTGGTACAGTACTTTCCTGATAGAACCGATTGGAACTACGATAACTCTGGTAACAGCAGCAAATGACCATGTGGGCTTTGGGGTGCACTCTAAAGTTCTGAAACTGGTCATAGCGAAAAGGTTACCCCACCACTGCAGTATGTATCAAGCGGAGATCCTTGCAATTATGGAAGTTGTGGAATGGCTAAGATATAATGTCATTACGACAATTGTCACAGGCAGCCAGGCAACAACAGTATATAAACAAAAGACAAAGACAAAAACAACACACAACCAAAGCTACAGCGTTGAAGCAGACTCAGCGTGAAACTTGATTTGTTCCGTATTAAACAAGGTAGAGCGTGCTAAGTTCGAGCTTGCTAAACTTGCTAAGTACCCTCCAACATGGATCGCATTTGTCAAGTACTTTGCGCTGTGTCTCTTTTTAGGCAAACAAAGAATAATGGATAAGAATTGTTATGCTATGTATCAAGTCATAGTCCGATTCGGACCATTAATGAATTGAATGTTGAAGACTGTCATTGGGTAATATTTCAGCCCATTCGGATAAGAATTACGCCTTGTAGGGACTCAAGAAGCACAATCGTCCGATAGGATTATATGGGATCTGTATCAAGCTTTATATCGATTCAGACCATATTGGACACGTATATTGACGGTCATGGGAGAAGACGTTGTACAAAATTTCTGCCAAATCAGATTAGAAGTGCGCCCTCTAGAGGCTCAAGAAGTGAAGATCCCAGATCGGTTTATATAGCAGCTATACCAGGATATGAACCGATCTAAATCATACTTACCATAAATGTGAGAAGTGATACCAAAAGACCACGTGCAAAATTACAGCCAAATCGGATAGGAATTGCGCCCTCTAAAAGCTGAAGAAGTCAAGACCCCAGATCGGTTTATATGGCAGATATATCAGGTTATGAATCGATTTGAACCATACTTAGCAGTGAGGTGCAAAATTTCAGTCGAATAGGATGAGAATTGCGCCCTCTTGAGGCTCAAGAAATCAAGACAAAAGATCGGTGATTCGGCCCATTTACAATCCCAACCGACCTACACTAATAAAAGGTATTTGTGCAAAATTTCAAGCGCCTAGCTTTACTCCTTCGAAAGTTAGCGTGCTTTCGACAGAAGGACGGACGGACATGGCTAGATCGACTTAAAATGACATGACGATCATGAATAAATATACTTTATGGGGTCTTAGATGCATATTTCGAGGTGTTACAAACAGAATGACGAAATTAGTATACCCCCATCCTATGGTGGAGTGTATGACAATTTAAGGCTTTCCCTTCGCATATCCGAAAGAAGGGTTTACAGAAGGACTTATACGTAAGGAACTTTTGATCGTGTAGGACCTAAACAAATGCTCCCTCAATTTGAGAAGGTAAACTAAATTTCTTACTTTTCTCTTTAGACTAGAATCGCGTAAAACATATTTTTAGAATGAGAATTTTATTGTACCCACCACCATAGGATGGGGGTATATTTACCGAGTCATTCCATTTGTAAAACATCGAAATAGTGATCTTCGACCTCATGAAGTACATATATTATGGGTTGTCTTGACATTTTAAGTCGATCTAACCGTGTCGTTCCTTCCCTACCTCTGTCGAAATCACATTAGCGATCGAACGAATAACAATATCCGCTTGAAATTTTGCACAGAGACTGATGTAGGTCATTTGATGAAGGTCGTTGTGAATTGCTAAATGGGCCATTTCGGTTCAGATTTGGATATAACACCCATATAAACAGATCTCCCTACATTCCTCCTTGAGCATCTGGAAGCCGCAATTGTTATCTTATTTTGCTGAAATTTTGCACGAAGTGTTTTGTTATGACGTCCAATAACTGTGCAAATACGGTCCAAATCGATGAATAACCTTATAAAGTTTCCATATAAACCGATACCCCGATTTGAAATCTGGAGCCCATGGGATCCGAAGTTGCTATACGATTTGGCTCAAATTGTTAACACTGTGTTTTGCTATGACGCTCAACAACTGTGCCAAGTACGGTTCAAATCGGTCTATAACCTGATAAAGCTCCCATATTAACTGATCCTCCGACTAGTCTTCGACGGCCGCTTGAAACTTCAATTTGTGGGTGATTTTCAGAATCTTGGTACATAAAATACACATATGTCTTCAACTCAGTTCATTTGGAGATTTTTTTTTTTTTTGTAGAATCCCTGGTGGGAGGTTCCCAAGATTCGGTCTGGCAGAATTAAGCACTTTTTACTTTTCGATGTGAATTTAGAAAGTGAAAAAGGTTCGTCATATTTAGAAGACCGTTAAAACTTTATTTTTCTTTGTTTGATTGTATGTTTGATGTTGAATTATAGGTCTTATGGAATGTTTCTTAATGTGTGTCGTCAAGTTTACCGCTAGGGAGTTGTACAATTATTTTAATCGCTGCTATTTAGCTCATAGAGGCGCATTTAATACTGGTAAATTTTGGTAAAATGTTCTGTTCAGGGGAGTCCGAGCTTAGTATCGGCTTAGATCGGATCTTATTTGGACGTATCACTCATATAGTCGGATCTTCCGATTGAAGGTCTTTCACCCATAAATGGTATATTAAGTACCCGATTTTGGAGCAGATCGGAAAATTTGGAGCTGTGAGTTGTAGACCCCTCGACCACTGTGCGAATTTTGTCCAAATCGGACATTATTTCGTTATGGTTGTCATGGTTTCATAAACGGAGCATTTTCGATCTGATTTTGACGAAATGGGATTAATATATAGATGCTAGGTTGTGGGTATCCTAAGTTTGGCTCTGCAGAACTTAATGCTTTTTAACTTATTTTAGGATGTTTTGATAGTTGTTCGAGAGTCGAACTAAGTATTAGGCTTTAGTACTACAATGCTTGAACGTAGAGGCAAAAAAAAAATTGCAAGACTCAACGAGAAGGTGTATAATGAGGCCTATTTAAATCAAACGCTAATACCAAACCACTGCATAATTCACTTTTTCAAATACAAAAAAAAAAATAATTTTTACGCTGCTTTCCCCCAATTGTCAACATTGGTTTGGGTATAAATAAACATTCAATATCGAATGGAAACGATCTGTTATAAATATAATTGTCTAGGACAAATTTTATTTTCTCCTTTCTAAACATCCGTAATAATATTTTCAAACCCTTTTGAACCGTTTCACAGTTTAATACTTGGTAGGTTGTTACTCGCTTCAAGGATAAGGCGCGTTTTTAAAGCATTGCCCCACTTTATTGTTGCATTTCAAATATCTTCACAAATGCATGCAAATTCATGTAAAGTTGCAAAGTTCAAGCGGCTTGGTCCGGAAGTGAAATTGTAACAACATTAACTCTCCTTCCGTATGCGTTTTGCACGGTTCAATTCCATCTCACATATTTTTTGATTGGCTTTGATTCGTATGGTGCCCGATATTCCAGCAGTCTTGCCAATGCACAACTGTTCGACAATATTTTGTCGCCGACAATTTATGCTTTTACGCCAATTGCGGATGGGTAAAATAGGAAGGTACTCTGTCAGATTGTCGCTTGCTGTACAATCCCACCTTCACATGTTGTGGAGAATAGGGGACAGGCGTACATTAAAAAAAATCACAGAACACTATAACAAGCGCGCAAACGAATGAACTAACGGCTGAATGAAATCAACGAAATATCCGCTTATGCCAAAGGCAGTCTCTACAAAGTTTCCAATTGAAAGCTGATTGACTCAGCGCAAATGTGGTGTGGTGGAGCATTTGCATGGCGCATTGGAACAATGGTGTAGCCGACGGCATGTAACGCAAATTCGAATGTGAGTGAAGCAAAAGGAAATACCGAATTATTATAAAAAAAACTTTTGCACACAATTAAATCGTGAAATATTTTTCTAGAAACAGACTTTTACAAAATAAATCGATATGAATATGTAGAAAATTATCTGAAAACTCCATGATGATCCGTAAATTTAGAAGAAAATATTTTTCACCACATACTAAGGTACACACATAGTATTTCGATAAAAATGCTCCGCAAGTTGGGGGTGTTTTTACCTGCAACAAGCACGCAACCATTGACATACAGTGCTTTTTTAAAATATTGCCATTTTATGGCATTCTATACGATCTTGTTCAGAAAGCTTTGGAAAATTAATTAATTTATTGATTTTTTTGGTTATTTTACGCTTCTTTAGTTTGGTCACAAAAAATGTTTTTTTTTTAACTAAATAGAAGGTTTGAATAAACGGTTTCCTTTACTATCACTAAACCATTTTTTTAAATCGTCAGATATTGGAGATTAAGTCGAAGTTTTCCTTTGCACCTGTATTTTAACCAAAAAATACGAATCTGAAAAAATACTTGGATTCAAGTAAAGTTTCTACAAATAACCTGCCAGAGAGACATTAAGGCCTATAGGGAAAATATTTATGAATTTGATTATAAAATTTGGAAAATTCTTCGGGAGACATCCAAATGTTGGGTAGAGTTAATGCAGGAGTTCACTGTAAACAACATAGAATGATATATGGTGTTGAAGTCTGGTGGATGGATAACACAAAGAATAACTTGTTTGTGTATCACATTGATGACGACAACATCTTATGCACTGAATTTAATGCTACACTTAATGCCTCTGGCGATTGTGGTGTATGAGCATTAAAGAGTTTTTTCTTTACCCAACAGCAGCTTTGGAAATTGTATTACCCTTGAAAAAAGGTTTCCTTTTTTCCAGGAGATACTATTTAACAAAAAGTTCTGTACTAATATACCTAATAGGGCCGATTGGAGGTACAATATTCATGGTAATAGAAGGTTTCTAGATCACTGTACCGATGGTTCCAGGCTACCGTAGCGCATCCTGGTGAGAACATCAGAAACAAGTAAGGACGCATAGCACCACCCCGGATATACAGATTGACCTCATTACGTCAAGGCATCTCCGATGAAAAATACACCTTTTATGGAACCTTAACAGCAATGTCGAAGTGCAGTCCGATCTGGACCAAACTCGCCAGGGATGTCGAGGATTCTAACGCAACTCACTATCATTGACCATAAAACGGTTGAATTGTCTATATGGTAGCTGTATCCAAATATAGTCTGATCTACACCATATTAAGGATGTGTAGAAGTTGAATACAACACATTGTATCAATAATTCAGCAAAGTGTGTAAAAGCGTGCCTTTAATGGTCTTTGGACTTATATCTGGGAATCTGTATATATAACATCTATATGCAATTATACACTGATCCAAACTATATCAAGGAGCCAACACAACTAATTGGGCTAAATTTCTGCGGAATCGGATAATAAATGCGATATTTATGGTGCCAAGATTACGGAGTACGGATAACGAAGAGCCAAACGCTACTCATTCAGCAAAATTTCACAATAAAAATGTTGTTTATGGAGCCAAGACCTTATATCTGGGGATCGGCATATATGACAGCTATATCGACATACAGTCGGATATAAACCATATACAGCACGGCTGTCGACAAAACTAACACAACTCACTCTGGCGAATTTTAACAAAATCGTGCAGTAACTGCGGCTTTTATGCGCCTACTAGCATTTTTCGGAAGATCGGTATACATGACAGCTATTTCCAAATATAGACCGATCTGAACCATATACGGTACGGATGTCGCAGAGCTTTTACAGCTCACCGTACCAAAATTCCACCGAAAACGTTTAACAAGTGCGCCTTTTATTGGTATAACAACTTAAAATATAGCCTGATCGTTGAGGGAACTAAGACCACTCATTGTTTCAAATTTCAGAGAAATCGCTTTTTTGGGTCCAAGAACTTAAATCGGAGGATCGGTCTATATGGGGGCTATATCAAGATATTGTCTGATGTAGCCCATCTTCGAACGTAATCTGCCTACGAACAAAAAAAGAATCTGTGCCAAGTTTCACCTATATAGTTCTATTGTTAACGACTGTAGCGTGATTGCAACAGACAGACGGACGGATGGAGATGGCTAAGCCGTCTTAAATTTTTACGACGGCATAGAATAATATACTCTATATGGTCGTAAATTACTTAAGGCTGAATTACCTTCAATCGCGAGATCGGTCTATATGGGGCTATACCCAACAAGTAAAAACGAGCTTAGTTCGGCCGGGCCGAATCTTGGGAACCCTTCACCATGGATTCTGCTAAAAATTTATTCCAAATAAATTTAGTTGAAGGGCATAATTATTTTCTACATACAAAACTTCTGTCAGACAAGCAAAAATTAAAGCTTCTAGGAACCAAACAAGGACGATCCGGATACCGGTTTATGTGGGAGCTTTATCAGGTTATAAACTGATTTGTACTGTATTTGGCACAGTTGTAGGAAGTCTTAACAGAACACCGCATGCAAAATTTCAGCCAAATCGGACAAAAACTACGGACCTATGCGGAAAAATATAGGACCGGAAATAAATATCTCGATGTGTTACAGGTCGGACTCGGCAATAAAGAAGAGTTCCCTTTAGCTTTAAGTTGATTCGGACAGATAAAATTGATATGTTAGAAGTTTGCCCTTTCCTTAATGGAATGTTCACGGGTAGATTTGCAATTTTGTTCCAGGCTATATGAGCATGTGGCTTTAGGATGTACTTTGAACAGAATGCAAACCAACACTATAGCGTCTATAAAGTGGATATCCTTACATTTTAGGTGGTGGTATATGGTCTTAATGACGGCTGGCAAAACGTTTTCCCAGACGTAAAATCTGTTAAAAACTTATTTCTGAATTTTAAACACATCCTCAACAATTTCACCAGTTCTGGGCAGGTTACTGGCTGATTGCGAAACATATTGACTAAAGATGGAAAGTAACGATTTTCGGCAAATTCTGAGACGTTTAAAAATTGTTTTTATTTTTTTCTAGCTGACCCGGGCCCGCTCCGCTGCTCCTTCTTTTACTCTTTATGGAACAAAAGTTTCCTTGGGATATTTATTTTCGACAATTAAAGATCTTTTATTGAAATACCCTGCCACGAAAATAGTATATTGCTTGACTAACAGTTTAGCAATATAAGTGCCTTTATCTGAATCCCATATGATCTTTATTGGTCTACGAATTTAAGTTTGGATGTAAGGTGTACTCCAATCTTAAAATACTTCATTTCAGCCCAATATTCTCATGATGTCTGATTTAGTGGTGTTTTCGGGGGAGAGGTGGTCCCCCAGATACTTGGCCCTGAAAATATATCAGCAACGTACTCTATTCTCATATATCTATATATCATTTATTTGAACCCCGTTTTCTAATCTCATTTAAACTCCTTATTGCAATAGTCAGCAAATATGTTTGGTTTAGCCGTTTCTGAGTCTATAAGGAACACACAAACATACAAACAAACAAGCAAACACAAATTGATTTTTATATATAAGATTCTTCCACATCGCAATTGAAATAAACGTAAGAAGTCAAAAAATACATATAATCGATTCAAATCTCAATATCCATATTTTTGAAATCCTAACTGAAAGTCAGTTCTCTAATGTTAAACCTATTTTTCCATAGCACTGTTGTTACGAAATATGCATGCGTAGTTATGCTGTCAAACAGAAAATAAAATCTCCCAAATACGCATATACACCACCACATGAATACGTATGTATGTGTGAATGCGAATTATAACAAAGTGCACTTTTACGACAATCAATAGCCTTGCACAAGGATTTGCAGTTGTGTGCCGTTTCGGCGGATATTAATTTAAAACGCATGATAAATACTCTCTGAACTATAATATTTTTTCCAATTTTGCTTTCATGCTTTCAGTCAAAGAGAAATTGTGGCTTAAGGTTATTTTATTTCAATATTGATGCCGGCAGCTACAAAATCAGCCAGTCAGTAAATGGCAATAATAGCAGCTGCTGAATAGCTGTTTTCCCATGTTTTGAAGGACACTTTTTGCTTTATTTTTGATTCCATCAGTTTTCAATTATTAATACGTAATCGTAATATATTTATAGAGAATTGATCATTTCTTTTGGCAATGGCTTCCCTACACAAGAGGGCTTGGCTTTGTGCATCACGTTGCAGTTATTGCAAGGATGTCACGATTTCTTCTATGAAATTTTCGCATTTAATGCTCTTTCATAGCAGACTATATATTTCCTTTCCCTGGTTTGTGTGCTATCGAGGGTTTATCCTATTTCTTTTATAAAAATGCCCTTGCCTGTTTTCATATGATTTGTACGCGTCTTTTTCTCTTTTCTATGGCACAACCCCTGGCGTTATATGAAATAAGTTAATCGATGACGGAAATTAGTTTTCCTTTCAACGTTTTTATACTTGCGAAAGCTGTTACTGCCACCACCATAGCAGAACACCTGTGGGTGGTTCTGTGTGTGTATATATACTAAATCGGAAAATCTTACGTTCCTCTGCCCTGTTTTCAAATAAATGAAATGAAAGGAAATTGCACTTTTATGCATGGATATGTGAAGGTTGTTTAAAACATTTGTGCCACTGAAATGACAAAAACATGTTGAAGTTGAAAAGTATATCTAATTTACAAATGTTAAAACTAATTTGTTTATATATAAAACAAGTACGGATGGGCTCAGGTCTTGCAAAGCCGATCTTTTGATACCCTACCCCACATTGAGTATGCAGGCTGAGTCGTCCGATCTAAAAATCGTTGTGTAAAAAGATCGGTTGATAAATGCACTTGCAAAGGCATTAAAAGTTAAAGTATGGGGAGGATATGCACATATATGGGAGCTCTATCTAAATCTGAATTGATTTTTATGAAATAAAGCAGTGAGCAAAAGAGTCACATGAGAAACCTCCGTGCCTAATATCGTGAGAATCGGTTATAAACAGGGATTCGGTGCGGAGTGTGGCTTTTTTTTTTGCCGGAGCGGGAGTAGATCGGTTTCCAATCTCCAAATCCTATCCGCTCCGACAATATAAAAATCTTTAATATACATATTTTTTTTTTGGTTTATGAACTTGTTATTTATATTAGAGAACAGATTTGTACCAATTTTAAAAAGCTTCGTCTTAAAGTTAAAACAAGTGAAACGAGCTAAGTGCGGCAGAACCCAAGATTTGTCCCATCTATCTATCATCATCTATACCATCCACTATTGATAGCATTTGTTAAGTTCCTTGCACTGTTTCCTTTAATAGGCAGAAACTAAAAAGAATCAAACTCCCATGGATTTTTGTATCCACCATCATAGGATAGGGGGGTATATTCATTTTGTCATATATATTTTGAATCGTCGTACGACGATTATATATAAGTAAAGGGTGATTTTTTAACACATGTAAGAAAGTTAAAGGAAACACATGAAATTCAGAAAAAATCATGAAATCTTCATTTGAATCGATATTACATGAGTGCGCCTCACCTTGACTACGCCTCAAATGGTCCATCCGCTTAGTTCAATTTTAGCATCAATGCTTCAATGTTTTGTTCCAATGCGTCAATTACAGCGTGCTTGTCTGCATAGACATGAGCTTTAACATAGCCCCACATAAAATAGTCTAATGGCGTTAAATCACACTATCCAGGCGGCCAATTGACCGGTCCCGAATGTGAAATAAAATGTTAAATAAGTCCATTGTTACACATGCTGTGTGGCATGTGGCACCGTCTTGTTGAAAAAAAAGGTTGAATATCATCTCATGATAACGCTTACCATTCACAGTTACGTTACGATTCGCATCATCTTTGAAGAAGTACGGTCCAATGATGCCACCAGCTCATAAGCCGCACCAAAACCGTGACTTTCTGGATGCATTGGTAGCTCTTGCAATGCTTCTGGCTGGCCTCCACTCCAAAATCGACAATTCTGCTTTTTTAGGTACCCATGGCCTTCTTTTACTTTATATGGGACAAAAGTTTCCTTGGAATATTTATTTTCGTCAATTAAAGATCTTTTAGTGAAATACCATACTACGAAAATAGTATATCGCTTGACTAACAGTTTAACAATATAAGTGCCTTTATCTGAATCCCATATGATCTTTATTGGTCTATATTTAAGTTTGAATGTAAGGTGTACTCCATTCTTAATATACTTACATTTCAGCCTGATATTCTCATGATTTAGTGGTGTTTTCGGGGGAGAGCATCGGCATCGTGCTCTTAAACCCTATATTGCCATTGGTTTTGAGGGGAGTTTACACGATGAGGCGTCCCCCAAACACATGGCCCCAAAATAGGTTATCAAATTCGTTTTCTAATCTCAAATACCTTTCATTTGAGCCACATATTGGCATGGTCGAAAAATATTTTCCCTTTGGGGGTGTTTTGGGAAAGGGGTGAAGCCCTAAATACATGGCCCTACATTTGGATATCAAATTCGATGGTCACTAAAGAATTACTGTTTGTGGGATATTATGGGAAAGGGCTAGACCCCCAGAAAATTGGTCTCGAAAATGGGTATCAATTCTTGCTCTACCCCCCAATATCTTTCATTTAAGTTCCACATTGACATGGTCGGTAAATATGTCCGATTTAGGGATGTTTTGGGGATTGGGTTGGTCCGCCAAACACTAAGCCCGGAAAATATATCAGTAACGTGCTCTTTTCTCATATATCTATATATCATTTATTTGAACCCCATATTGCCATTGCCCTCAAAATTAGATATCGAATTCGTTTTTTAATCTCATTTAAACTCCTAATTGCAAAAGTCAGTAAATATGTCCGGTTTGGGGTATTGGCCCTAAAAACTATGAATATTTAGTTCCACTCTCTTTAAGACCCAAATTGTCTTGGTGAGAAAATACATCCTATTTGGGGGTTGTTATGGTGGTGGGACGTCCGCTAGATAGTTGGCCCCTAATGTTGATATCATATACGTGGTCTATTCTTAAATACCTTTAAGTTGAGACCCATATTTCCATAGTCGGCAAACATAACCGGTTTGGGGGGTGTTTTGGGGGATGGACGGCCACTCAGTGAGTTGGCCTTTAAAATATATATCGGATTCGTGTTCCACTCTAAAAACCCTCTTATTTGAGCCTCATATTGCAAAAGTCGGAAAATAATTGCTATTTGGGTGGTGTTATGGGGGTGGGGCGGCCCCTTAGACACTTTTCGCGAATATTGATATCAAATTCGTGCTTTACTCCCAAAGACCTTTCATTTGAGCCCCATATTCCCATGGTCAGTAAATAAGTTTAGTTTGGGGGGCTTTGAGAAAGGGGTGGACCCCCAGAAACGTGGTCCCACATTTGAATATCAAATTCGTATTCTACTTCCAAATACCTTTCATTTGAGTCCCATATTGCCATGGTCGGTAAATATGTCCGATTTTGGTGTGTTTTGGGTCATGGGGTGGTCCTCCTAGCACGTGGTCCGACAATTTCTTATCCTAAAAACCTTTCATTTGAGTCCCATATTGTCGTGATTGGTCTAAATATATGTTTGGTAGGTTTTAAGGTGGGTCGGCCCCCCTAGGTACCCCATCCGAAATTTGGATACCAAATTTTTATTTTTAGTGTACTATTTGAGAGCACACAAATTTTCGATTAAATCGCACCATCCATCTCCGAGATCTGGCGTTTTTGAAAATTAGGGTAAGGGGGAGGGTCCGACCCCCCTTCAGAGATAAAAAAATTTAGTACCCTATTTTCACCACTGGGTCATTAAAAATTCAGATATTTAGCTAAAGTTTGGCGCAGATTCGTATTTTGTTTATACGCGGGTTTAGTTCTTGAACGAGATATACGGGCAAAAGTCAGTAAATATGTCATATAGATCGATTTCCCAGTTTAGGTACTTTAACATATAAAAGCCGCTTTAATTGTCAGATTGCGCTGAAATTTCAAATCCCTAATTGTACTAGGGTTCCCGTTATCCGAACTGACAATGGTCTATATCGGGCCAAAATTAGATATGGCTGCCATAAAGACCTACCTACTGATTTACGGGTGCGTTTATTACCCGATTTTATTGAAATTTAGAATAGTGACATCTATTTAATATCCGCAACGAGTTTAGATGTCGAAATTGTAACAATGAGTTACACTGAGCCTCTCGTTGGACGACCTGAAAACAGTCCAGATCGGACCTTATTTCCATATAGCTGTCTTATAATCCGATCGGCCAAATTAGGGTTTTCAGCCCATAAAAGCCCCTTTTTTACCTGATTTCGCAAAAATTTTAAACAGTGAGTTGCACTGGGCCTCTCTTTGTCCGGATCAAATTTGGCTGGCATATAGACCGATATAGCTGCCATATAGACCGATCTACCGATTTGCGGTCTAAAGCCAATAAAAAACGTATTTTCCCATCTCGCAGTGCAGTAAGTTCGACAAGAATTCTCGTATTTGTAACCGACTTTGGCCCAGATCGGACCATACTCTTATAAAAATTTGGCCACCCGATATTCGAAAGATAATAAAATGGATATAAAAAAATGGCCGGATTGGAGCAAATAATGCTACATTATACAGACTATAATATGCTTCTGAAATTCGTACTCTAACAAGATTATGACGGAAATGTACTAGTAGGTTAGGTTAGGTTGAAAAGATGGTGCGGATATTAATTCGACCATGCCTATGGACATACACCTATCTTCGAAAAAGAAAGTTGATGTCAGGAATACCGTGCTGCTTACAAAATCACTAATTGTTTTCCATACCATTATTATGGGATTATGTCTGATATTATGTCCACACCTAAGTGCCAGTGTCTATTAGCCGCGGAAGCTGGACAATGACATAGGAAATGCTCCAACGTCTCCACATCTTCCCAGCATGCTCTACACATGCTATCACTTGCAGCACCGATTTTGCATAAGTGAGCTATGTGCGTAGTCCTATGTGTCCTGTTATGATACCGAAAGCTTTACTAAACTCCTGCTCGCTTCATTTCAGTAATAGCTTCGTCTACTCACAATCCGAATCTCCCCATAGGATTTTCGTCGTCCTACTGACCGTTTCGCTTTTCCACAGTTTTAAAAGCCCTTAACTCGGACTGCATCGACCCGAAAGACCAGTAAATTGGCAAGGGTTGTTTTAGGTCAATGGGGTTCAGGTAAAGCTGTGACTTGCTGAGTCTCCTGCCGTCAATTCCATTAAATATTTTTGGGGAGACATTGAACCAATATTACAAAGAATCAGTGAGCAGTGCGTAATGCCGGGTACAAAATTCTATTAAAGTTATCCCAGGATCTTATCGAGACTTCAAGCATCATAGATGTGCCGAAGACACCAAAAACCCGGTTATTGATCTAGGCATAGAAATAATTTATGTTTTAATATATTATTTTCATCTTTTACGCCATTTCCCTTAAAAGTATTGGGTTATGTATCAATACTCCTATTATTTTGAACAGCTAATTTTGGGGGAAGAATTATTCAATGAAATATATTAAATTTTTGTAGCTTTAATTAAATTATTTATTACTAAACAACTTAGAGAACAAATAAAAGCGTGCTAAGTTCGGCCAGGCGATATCTTATATACCCTCCACCAAGGATCGCATTTGTCAAGTTCTTTGTCCGGCATCTCATTATAAGTAAAACAAAATTTTTGCCAAGCATTTCTTTAGAGGCAAACAGAGGATAATGATAAGAATTGCCCGAAGAATAAAATCTGCTGATGGGTTTATATAAGAGCTACATCTGGTTATGAACCAACCTAGACCATACTTCGCACAGTTGTTGAAAGTCATAACAAAACTCCCCATACCAAATTTTAGCCAAATCATATAAGAATTGCGCCGTCTTGAAGCTCAAGAGTCAAGACCCAGATAGGTTTATATGGCAGCTACTTAGTACAGTTGTTGATAGTCATAACAAAACTCCTTATAAAAAAATTAAGCCAAATCGGATGAGAATTGCGCAATCCAGCGGCTCAAGATGTCAAAATCCCAGATCGGTTTATATGGCAGCTATATCATGTTATGGACGGATTTTGACCATACCTAGCACATTTGTTGCAAGTCATAACAAAACACCTCATACAAAATTTTCGTCAAATCGGTTAAGAATTGCGCCGTCTAGAATCTCAAGTAGTCAAGATCCAAGATCGGTTTATATGGAAGCTATATCAACACATTGGCCAATATGACCTATTTATGGTGGAGGGAATAAAAATTCTAATAAACCTGTAAAGCGTGCTCAGTTCGGTCGGGCAAAATCTTTTATACCCTCCACCCTGGATTTCATTTGTCGAGTTATTTTACCGGTATCTCTTTCTAGACAAACAAAGGATAAAAGAAAATAATTGCTAAAATATGGAGGCTATATCAAGTTATGATCCGACACGGGCCATAATTGAACTTAAGTTTGGAGACAATAGTATAGACCGTTTCAGACCATATTTGACACGTATGTTGAAGGTCATGGGAGAAGCCGTTGTACAAAATTTCAGCAAAATCAAATAAAAATTGCGTCTTCTAGATTCAAGTTTCCAGACAGGTAAATATGGCAGCTAAATCAGGTTATGGACCGATTTGAACCATATTTGGCACAGTTGTTGGAAGTCATAACAAAACACGTCGTGCAATTTTCAGCCAAATCGGATAAGAATTGCCTTGTGGCTCAAGAAATTAAGATCCAAGATCGTTTTATATGGCAGCTATATCAGGTTATGTATCGATTTGAACCATATTTAGCAGAGATTTTGGAGGTCAAAATAAAACATCAACACAAATTTCAGCCAAATCGGATAAGAATTGCCTTGTGGCTCAAGAAATTAAAATCCAAGATCGGTTCATACGGCAACTATATCAGGTTATAGGCCGATTTGGACCGTACTTTTCACAGTTGTTTGAAGTTGTAACAGAATACCGCATGCAAAATTTCAGCCAAATCAAACAAAAATGGAGGCTTGTAAGGACTCAAGAAGTCAAATCGGGACATAGGTTTATATTGGAGCTTTATCAGGTTATAGACTGATTTGAACCATACTAGGCAGAGTTGTTGAAAGTCATAACAAAACACCACATGCAAAATTTCAGCCAAATCGGACAAAAATTGCTGCTTGTAAAGACTCAAGAATTCAAATCGGGAGATTGGTTTAAATTGGAGCAATATCAGGTTATAGACCGATTCGGAACGTACATGGCACAGTTGTGAGAAGTCATAACTTAACACCATGTGCAAAATACAAGTCAGATCCGACAAAAGTTGTGGCTTCCAGGGCCTCAAGAATTCAAATCTGGAATACGGTTTATATGGGAGCTATATCGGAATATGAACCGATATGACCCATTTGCAATCCTCAACGACCTACATCAATAGTTAGTATCTGTGCAAAGTTTCAAGCGGCTAGCTTTATGCGTTTGACTGCTATTTCGTGATTTCGACAGACGGACGGACATGGCTAGATCAACTCAAACTGTCGAGACGATCCAGAATATATATACATAGTTCATGGGGTCATTGATCAATATTTCGAGGTATTACAAACAGAATGACTATTTTAGTATGATATCCCATCCTATGGTGTTGACTATAAAAAGCACAGCACTAAAGTTAAACAATTTTAGCTATGACGTTTGAAAACAGTACATTATACATGGCAACGCAGGATGATTCTCGATTTTAGTCGTCAAAGTTGAAAATTCTTTAATTTTTGCGCGTTGTTTTTATAGTATTTGTTTGCAGAGTTAGATTTTTCAACGCAACGCTCCTCAATGCTCATTCTATTTTGGGTTTTAATGCCTAGTCTTCTCACGATCCGTCGAGGCTTTACCTTTTGGGCCTCTAAAAACTTATTTTTTAAACGACGTGGCTGAAATTTCGTATATAAAGAGAGTTGATGCAAGACACACATCAAATACTGCCTTTTTATACCCTCCACCATAGGATGGGGGTATACTAATTTCGTCATTCCGTTTGTAACACCTCGAAATATTGTTTTGTTATGATATCCAACAACTGCGCTAAGTATGGTTCAAATCGGTCCATAACCTGATATAGCTCTCATAAACCGATCTTGGGTCTTGACTTCTTGAGCCTCTAGAGGGCGCAATTCTTATCCGATTTGAATGAATTTTTGCACGAAGTATTTTGTTATGATTTACAACAACTGTGCCATGTATGGTTTAAATCGGTTCATAACCTGATATAGCTGTCATATAAACCGATCTGGGATCTTGACTTCTTGAGCTTCTAGAGGGCGCAATTCCTATCCGATTTGGTTGAAATTTTACATGACGGATCCTCTCTAACCATCAACATACGTGTTTATTGTGGTCTGAATCGGTCTATAGCCCGATACTGCTCCCATATAAATCGAGCCCCCAAAGGGCGCAATTCTTATTCGAATTGGCTGACATTTTACACAGGTCTCCAACATATAATTTAATTGTGGTCCAAACCGGACCATATCTTAATATCGCTCTAATAGCAGAGCAAATATTTTCTTATATCCTTTTTATACCCTCCACCATAGGATGGGGGTATACTAATTTCGTCTTTCTGTTTGTAACTGCCATATAAACTGATCTGGGATCTTGACTTCTTAAGCCTATAGAGGGCGCAATTCTTATCCGATTTGGATGAAATTTTGTACAACGACTCCTCTCATGACCTTCAACATACGTGTCTGAATCGATCAATAGCTTGATACAGCTCCCATATAAACCTATCTCCCGATTTTGCTTTTTGAGCCCCTACAAGGCGCAATTATTAGCCGAATGAACTGAAATATTACAAAATAACTTCGACAACGTTCATCATTCACTTAGGGTCTGCATCGGACTATAACTAAAGGGTGATTTTTTTGAGGTTAGGATTTTCATGCATTAGTATTTGACAGATCACGTGGGATTTCAGACATGGTGTCAAAGAGAAAGATGCTCAGTATGCTTTGACATTTCATCATGAATAGACTTACTAACGAGCAACGCTTGCAAATCATTGAATTTTATTACCAAAATCAGTGTTCGGTTCGAAATGTGTTCAAATTTTGACAAATTTTGTTCAGCGATGAGGCTCATTTCTGGTTGAATGGCTACGTAAATAAGCAAAATTGCCGCATTTGGAGTGAAGAGCAACCAGAAGCCGTTCAAGAACTGCCCATGCATCCCGAAAAATGCACTGTTTGGTGTGGTTTGTACGCTGGTGGAATCATTGGACCGTATTTTTTCAAAGATGCTGTTGGACGCAACGTTACGGTGAATGAACACATTTCGAACCGAACACTGATTTTGGTAATAAAATTCAATGATTTGCAAGCGTTGCTCGTTAGTAAGTCTATTCATGATGAAATGTCAAAGCATACTGAGCATCTTTCTCTTTGACACCATGTCTGAAATCCCACGTGATCTGTCAAATACTAATGCATGAAAATCCTAACCTCAAAAAAATCACCCGTTAGATATAGCTCCAATAGCATAACAGTTCTTATTCAATACTCTCTGTTTGCATTAAAATAGATACCGCGCATAGAATTCGACAATTGCGATCCATGGTGGAGGGTATGTAAGATTCGGCCCGGCCGAACTTAGCACCATCTTACTTGTTTTGCCTAAGAAGAGATGACAAGAAAAGAATTCGAAAAATGCGATCCATGGTGGAGAGTATATAAGATTCGGCCCGGTCGAACTTAGCACGCTTTTACTTGTTAAGTCAATAAATAGACTTACGACTCATATGAACCGATTTCCCGATTTCCTTCTAGAACTCCAAAAGTTCGCATTTCTCCCAATTTGGCTGAGATATGGTTTGTAAGAACTTTTACATCCTACAGCTCTTACACCACATCCTGCCCAAGTTAGGGCGATCTATTAATCGATATAGCCGTCAAAACTTCCTTCTTGAGCCCATAGATGGGTAGAATTTTTTTCCGTTAGTGGCTTCCAATAACAACTCAATATCCCGGCCAGATAGTCCATAAATAGATGTAGCCTCGTGTAAGCCGATCTTGGAGTTTGAGTTCTTGAATCTCTGGACGCATACATTTTTTCTCATTTACAATAGTTAAAATCTGACGAGTGGAATACAATGATTAAAATCGATCCCCCGATCTGACTTCTTGAAGCACAGAGAAAGTCAATCATTATATGATTTCTATAAACTAATACATATATAAACTGAGTTAATATGAGTACATTTATAGCAGAATCAACGGAAGCTCGGCCAAACTTAGCATGTGTTTACTTGTGATATAAAATGTCTCATATGAGCGAATAAAAAACCAAAAGACTTATTGCTATTAACGAATGTGTAATAAAATAAGCGTTTTCCCATGCATACCAGTTAACATATACTTATGTTATATAAATAAATATATACATACCGACTGCCATGTGTGTGAGAAATAAAGCAAACACTCCATTCAACAAGTTAAACGTTTAGTAAGCAATAACTTAAAAGCCTAATTTACCTTCTCCACAGCCGAGCCGTTTTGCGCCAACACTTAAGCAAAACAGAGAAATAAAGAGCTGAAATAAATAATCCTTAAATTAAATTACCATTACACACAGTTTGCCGCTGAGCAGAACGAACATAGCAAGAGGAAAACGACGCATAATTTTCACATAAAATTGATGATAAACAAAGTGTGAAAATACCGCGTAACACATTCCGAAAACTGGAGCTGATACCATCGTCACTCATGTTACCATTGCCTGGCTGCCACAGCAGCTGATGGTGCTGCTGTTGCCACTTGAACTACTATGGTGTTACCTTCCTGCCTGCCTGTCTTCCTGATGGAACAAAAAATATCATGGAATACAACGAGTAAGGTAAAAACATGCCGTGAAATCTCTGGGATCTTGGTGTTGTTCTGTTTCTTCTTTTTTTTTGGTTTGTGTTTCATTTGGAATTGCTTTAATTTGTTTATTTTGTACCGAGCGCTCCCCAGTGTTTGTTTTCAAAGCAAGTGTATCTGTCTGCCCCCACTAGGGGCACCACGCAAGTTGTTTCGTGTTGTTTATCCCTCCCCTTTGATTTAAGGCAATTGATAGTTGAGAGCTTGCGAAAAAGGAAACCATTTTTTTTTCTAGAATATCCTTGTAAGGTATGCCGAGGCATGGCCCATCACAGCAGGACTCTTTAATAAACATAAACAATTTGGCGGTAATTTGAATAGACTGATTTGGAGAACAAGAGCGACAAGTCCAGAGTCCAAAATGAGAGATTTTGCTCTCTCTTTCCTTCTCACTCTCTCTACCCCTCTCCTTTATTGAGTAAGTTCTCCTGTAGTATAAGAGTATTTTCATATACTTCCAGTGAGAGAATATATGTCAGCTTTTTCGTTTCATATAAGAGAGCAAAAAAGCTTATGACCGAGCGTGTGATAGTATTCACTCACTTCGAAACTAGGTAAACGAATTAACGATTGCTTCGCCGCCACATCCTGGCAGATAAAAACATTAAAGCTAACACTTTTTGTTGTCCTTTGTTTTGTTCCTCATGCTGCTGCTTGAATTCAATTCCTGCGAAATGTAATTAAATGCTGCTAATGGCTGTCCTGTGGGGGCACGTTGTAAACGCACCATCCACGAAACAAAGGCCATCCACTTTATGTTCGAACCTTTCACACTACGAACAGAGGCATTAGCTGCACATGTCGGGGATTTGCGAGCTCCTTTTTGTTATTGTTTTATTTTCTTTTATGTGGTCATCTTTAAAAATGGTCGAAGCAGTTTAAGTGAGCGGTGTTATCTTTATTAATTGGATAATGGTTGGATATTTTCATCGTGATTCTTATCTAAAGAAATAACATCTTGTTTTGTGAACATAGCATAGTGAAACAATAAAATCTAATAAAGAATGTTTCTTTATTTCCGTCCACTGCAATATGATAGAAACTGTTTCTATTAAAACTACACGCAATAATTATAAAGAATATGGTTAAACAAGTAAAAGCTTGCTAAGTTCGGTCGCGCCGAATCTTATGTACCCTCCACCATGGATCGCATTTGTCAAGCTGTTTAAATGATCATACCCTACTCCACCATTGTTGTACAGGGTATTATAAGTTTGTGCATTTGTTTGTAACGCTAAGAAGGAGAAGAGCTAGACCCATTGAGTAGCATACCGATCGACCAGAATCACTTTCTGATTCGATTTGGCCATGTCGGTCTGTCCGCCTGTTAGTCCATGTATTCTATTAATCAAAGTGCAGGTCGTATTTGTTATCCAATCATCACAAAATTTTGCACATATCACTTTGTTGGGCCAAGGACGAACGCTATTGATTTTGGTAAAAATCAGTCAGATTTAGATATAGCTCTCATATATATGCATCACCCGATTTGCACTTAAATGGCCGATTTGCACTTAAATTTTCAAACGATTTACACCAAAATCTGGCACGGATTGTTTTCTTGTAGATTTTAACATATCCGCAAAATGTTATTAAAATTGGCTCAGATTAAGATATAGCTCCCATATCTATATATATAGCACGATTTGCGCTTAAAATGCCGCAGCCTTTTCAACCGATCCGCACACAATTTGCCACAGACTATTTTGTTTTTGATTTTATCATATCCTCAAAATTTCATAAAAATCGGTTCAGATTTAGATATAGCTGCTCGATTTGGAATTAAATGGCCGTAGTAGCTACAATTTTCAACCGATCTGCACAAAATTTGGTACGGATTGCTATGTTGCTGTTCTTATCATATATGCAATATTTCTTCAAAATGGGTTAAGATAAAGATATAGCTCCCATATATATCTATCGCCCGATTTGCACTTAAGTGGCTGTAGTAGCTAAAATTTTCAGCCGATCTGCACAAAATTTGGCAGGGAATGTTTTGTTACTAACCTTAACATATCTGCAAAATTTAATCAAAATTGGTTTAGATTTAGGGTATAGCTCCCATATATGTATGGATCGCTCGATTTTCACTTAAATGGCCGTAGTAGCTAAAATTTTTAACCGATTTGCACAAAATTTGGCACGGATAGTTTTGTTTTTGATCCTAACCTATCTGGGGGATTTCATCCAAAATCCATATATATGTTTCGCCCGATTCGCACATAAATGGCCGTAGGTACTACAATTTTCAACCAATCTGCACATCATTTGGCATGAATTGTTTTGTTACTGATCATAACATGCTTGCAAGATTTTATCAAAATCGGTGCAGATTTGGATATTGCTCCCATGTATATAATTCGCAAGATTTACACTTATATGTTATATATTATACACCCAGGGACTGAGATCTGTTTTAGATTGCCTGACCATAACATGGACCTGCAGGCGGAGATCCGGGCGATCATGGAATGCGTGAAGTGGTGTGGTGCTATCGCGAGGACGTCGAGTGTGAACATCTTTACCGACAGTAAAATTGCCATAAGGGCAATAACAACCAGGACGGTAAGGTCACGAACAGTCTTGCAGTGTAAGAAGGAGAAAAACGCTTTCTCTGAGGATGGGAGCCGGGCCATAACGGAGTAAGAGGAAATGAAAGGGCAGACGATTTGGCGGTGTGGGCCAGAGGACTGCCGTCAATAAACTTGGTTAACCCGAAGCCTTTCGGTACGACGCAGTCCGAGTTAAGGGAGTGGGCGACGCTTGCGCATGCAACATTGTGGTACAGGTAGAACTTCGAAAAATCTATGGGGGGATCCAGATCGTGAGAAGACGAGGCTATTACTGAAAGGAAGCAAGAAGGAGGTCAGTGTAGCCATTGCTATCATAACGGGACACATAGGACTACGAGCTCACTTATGTAAAATCGGTGCGGCAAGTGATTGCATGTGTAGGGCATGCGGGGAAGATGATGAGATGTTGGAGCATTTCCTATGTCATTGCCCGGCTTTCGCGTCCAACAGATACCGGCACTTAGGTGGAGACACAATATCAGACATTAACCAATTTAGGGGAGTGGTATTGAAAACAATTAAGGATTTTGTAAGTAGAACGGAATTCCTAACTTAAAATATTCTTTTTATACCCTCCACCATCGGATGGGGGGTATACTAATTTCGTCATTCTGTTTGTAACTACTCGAAATATTCGTCTGAGACCCCATAAAGTATATTCTTATATGTCGCGACATTTTATGTCCATCTAACAATGTCCGTCCGTCCGTCTGTCTGTCGAAAGCACGCTAACTTCCGAAGGAGTAAAACTAGCCGCTTGAAATTTTGCACAAATACTTCTTATTAATGTAGGTCGGTTGGTATTGTAAATGGGCCATATCGGCCAATGTTTTGATATAGCTGCCATATAAACCGATCTTGGGTCTTGATTTCTTGAGCCTCTAGAGTGCGCCTTTCTTATCCGATTGGATTGAAATTTTGCACGACATGTTTTGTTATGATATCCAACAATTGTGCCAAGTATGGTTCAAATCGATCCATAACCTGATATAGCTGCCATATAAACCGATCTTGGGTCTTGACTTCTTGAGCCTCTAGAGTGCGCAATTCTTATCCGATTGGAATGAAATTTTGCACGACGTGTTTTGTTATGATATCCAACATTGTTCCAAGTATGGTTCAAATCGGTTGATAACCTGATATAGCTGCCATATAAACCGATCTTGGGTCTTGACTTCTTGAGCTTCTAGAGTGCGAAATTCTTATCCGATTGGATTGAAATTTTGCACGACGTGTTTTGTTATGATATCCAACAACTGTGTCAAATAAGGTTCAAATTGGTTCATGACCCGATATAGCTGCCATATAAACCGATCTGGCATCTTGACTTCTTGAGCCTCTACAGGTCGCAATTATTATCCGATATGCCTGAAACTTTGTATGACGGATCCTCTCATGACCATCAACCTACGTGTATGATATCGAACAACTGTGCCATGTGTGATTTAAATCGGTTCATAAACTGATATAGCTGCCATATAAACCTGGGATTTTGACTTCTTGACCTTTTAGAGGTCGCAATTATTATCCGACTTGCCTGAAATTTTGTACGACGGATCCTCTCATGACCATCAACATACGTGTTTATTATTGTCTGAATCGGTCTATAGCCCGATACAGCTCCCATATAAATCGCTCTCTCTATTTTACTTCTTGAGCCCCCAAAGGGCGCAATTCTTATTCGAATTGGCTGACATTTTACACAGGTCTCCAACATATAATTTAATTGTGGTCCAAATCGGACCATACCTTGTTTTTTAACCAAAAATTTCCGCATTCGTTATAAACTCTAAATTTCTTTTCATTTGAGTACCATATAGGATGAAGGGGTGGAAAATTCTCCTGAACCTCTTGGACCCTTTCCGGGCCCGCTTTATGGGCAGATTTTTCAGCATTTGTTATATACACAGAATTTCCTTTCTTTTGAGTACCCAATTCCCGTGTTAAAAATATTGAGGACGTACATGAAAGAAGTTGTATACTGAATTTTGAATTGAATATCGGGTTACCGACTGACTTACCTGGTAATGTGACTTTCTGCTGGGATGGTGTCTTGATAGTGGTGCCACATCCGACGCGTGTGTCGACTAAACTTTTTTTACTGTATAAAACAAGAAATATGAAGGTAAAGTAATATAAGTTGATCATAATAATGCCAAAGTGAAAGGAATTTTTTTTTTTTGATTAGATTTTTTAGATTAGATTAGATTAGATCTTTATTAAACAAAATTCAACTATATAAGTATAATATTCATTGCTTGTATTTTTTTTTTTGATTAACTTTAATAAAGATAGTTAAACTTAGACAATGTTTTTTTTTGCATTAAACGTCTGTCACATTTGTGTTTAGTTTAATTCTTGTATCAAATAGTGCCTATAACTCATTGCACATTTTATGTATTTAATCAAATTGCTCCAATCATCCTGTCGTTGTCCATTCAATATATTGATCATTTCATGATCAGCTAGTACTATTTTGCCAAAGTACAAAATTCGAAATTCTTTTAGCACTGGGCATACACCTACGAAATGTTGGATATTTTCGATAGCCCGCATATTGCAAAGGTTACATAATTTATGGTTATCTTCCACACCATATAAATTGCCGTTTAAGTTAAGCATTCCACCTCGCGCCTTTAGAATCCATATGATGTTATCTAACGGATTCTCATCTGTTATATATGAAAGCCCCTTATTATAGTCCAGATGTTTGTAAAACCGTTCTGTTGAGTTTTTATTTCGAATATTACCATAGATGTTTCTCAATTTTAAAGCCGTTAGCAGTTCAATGCTGAAAGTTTTCCATTGGACGAAAATATTCGGCAATTCAGGCCAATTGATGTTTAGATCTCTTGCTATATTTCTCAAATCTTTCACCCAAAACGAATTCCTTTCTATTAATGCTCTCGTTAGCATCTTTGGCAACCGATTATCATGGTAATGTAGTAAAACGTTATTTATATATTTCAAATGTAATCCCATCGTATATATATGGCTTTCTTCAGCAGCAGTTTCCAACATCAGTACATAATTTGGCGTATTTTTCGGCAGCCGTAAAATTTTTTTCATAAAAAAGCGTTGAAGTTTGTCTACTTCATCAAAATGTCTAAAGCCCCATATTTGAGATGCATAGCTCTGTATTGCTCTACAAACGGCTAAGTACACCTTCCATTTCATACGTAGACTGATTCGGTTCTCCTTCATTATGTGATTCCAGGTCGTATTAAGAGCAATCTTTGCTTGCAGATTTCTCTTTTCTACATGTTTTTGAAAACTCAGCTTTGGAGTAAAAATTACTCCCAAATAATTAAATTCAGAGGTAATTTTAATTTCTTCCCCTTTATACCACCACTTTTCGAGAGAGCTTAATCTTCCACCTCTTCTAAAAATTAGCATCTGCGATTTTGCCATATTGACTGAAAGGTTCCATTTTTTGCAATAGATTTCTAAGTTGTAAATCATGCTTTGCATTGTTTCTATATCATCAGAGATAATCACAATATCATCTGCGTATAGTAAAATCCTCAGATTAATACCATTACACTGCAGTCCTCCCTCCAGGCTATCATGCAAATCATTGATGTATAAAGCAAATAATAAGGGTGAGAGCAAACATCCCTGTTTTACGCCAGCCTTAGTTTGAAAATATGCGGACATTTCCTCCCCCGTCCATACAGCGTACTGTGTATTAGCGTATAAGTTCTCTACAAGCTTAGCAAATTTATAGGAGACACCCAGTTCAAATAATTTATAAATTAGGGCTTGTCTGGACACATTGTCAAAAGCAGCGGAAAAGTCTACAAAATATGCATAGACTTTCTTCTTTTCGTCTAGTTTAAGACTTACTATTGCAGACAAGTTGTATATATTATCGTATGAGGAGTAGCCTCGTCTAAATCCTGCTTGAAATTCATTCAAAACATTCTCAGATTCTACCCATTTCCATAAACGCTCGTTAAGAATCCCCATCATTATCTTTGCAATACAGTTTGAGAAAGCAATTCCTCTGTAATTATTGGGTTGTTCACAATTCCCTTTTTTATATATTGGATATATAATAGATTTACTAAATGACTCATCAACGCTTTCACCATCTAGTATCTTATTATACTTTGTTAACAATATATTCTGGAATTCATCCGTTGCATTCACAAAGAACTCATAAGGCACTCTATCCTCGCCTGGAGCTTTGTTGTTTTTCATCTTACGCAGTGTTTCTCTTAACTCAGCTATTGATATAGGTTCATCTAAATATTGGTTTAATCTAAAGGGAGGTGCATATTGAATAGGGGCAACAACTTGAATTGGATTTAATAGGTGCATAAAGTAGTTTTTAAATTCATCTGCCGTTACGTTACTGCCAATTTGAAATTTTTGATTTCGGACTTCCCTTATCCAACGCCACCATTCTTTCGAGTTATTTGCCGTGTGAATCTTTTCAATCACATTATGAAAATAGTTTTCTTGGCTATTTTTACAAATAATCTTATAATGTTTTTGAGCCTCTAAATATTTGTTTTTTTCTTCAATCTCACCAGTTTTTCTATATGTGTTTAACAACCTAAAGCACTTTTCTCGTGCTTTGTTGCATCTTGAATCATACCACTGTTGTTTCGGGACATAATTCTTCGAAGGCCGCTCAGCTTTCCCAACCGAAGCCTTTATCACTTCCGTTAAGTCGCTTAACTTTATACATTCCATGTTTCCAATTTTGTTTGTCTCAATCGACAATCTTTCTTGATATTCCCTTTTCCGGTTATCCATCCATTGAATTTTTGGTAAAAGATTCATGGTTTTTGTTTTGGGGGTAACTCCTTTGACTGCTATATTTATTATTATGGGCATATGATCAGACCAAGCCTTGTTATCAACCTTAAAAAGTTCCACATTATTTAAAAGTTCATGACATACTCCACATATATCTATAACTGATTCTCCAATTGTACTTATAAAAGTAAAGTTTCCAACTTCATCTCCTTTAGTTCTTCCGTTTAGAATTAGCATGTTATTATCAGTCATGAATTCTATTACTTGCCTTCCTTGGCGGTTGATTATCTTGTCTTTTGAATTTCTACTTTCTAGACCCGATTGAAAAGTTAAAATAAACGAATCATCAATCTCCTGTTTAAACTCTCCGATTCTGGCATTTAGATCTCCCATTACAATTGGGTTTACAACATCATTATATAGAAACAGGTTTGAGATACATTCAAATTGCATATCCCAACACGCTGGTCTGAAATAGGACGGTACTAATGTAAAACAAACCTCACTAGTTGCAATTTTAAGCAGGTTTGCTTCTTCAATCCTAAATGTATATGAAGATATTCCCATGCACTTCAATCGTGTGTTTACGCCGAGTATAAGACCTCCTGTTGCTCTACCATATCTGCTAAAACGCTTTGCTGCTTCAAAATTCAAAGTAAATCCTTGAAAATATTTTTTTACAGACTCGTATTTATCTTCAGTTAAATGTGTTTCGATTAGTATAAATATGTCATGGGTTTTTATGTACTCAAAGAATGATGGGTAAATATATTTGTTTTCCAATCCATTTACATTGTATGAAATAATAGATATGTGTGTAGTAACTTGATTTTTTTCGTTGTTGATTGATAATGAATTATTTGATTTCAGTTTTTTGATTCCATTAGATTCCCGCTTAGATGAATTGTCAGCTCTTTAATTTGTTCGCCATATATTTTTTCCAGTTCATCAATTCCATCATATTTGCCTGCAACCAGTTTAAAATTATTATTCAGCATGAACCATTTATCCTTAACTCTCATTCTGTCTTCCCTTACAACAATTTTATGGTCTTTGTTTATTGCTAGAAGCTTCCGTTTAATATCCAAAAGTTTTTTCTTCTTTTGTTGTTTTATTGGCTCCATATCTCTCTCAATAGTTATTCTTGTATTAGCTAATTTTTTCGTGTTCCTCAGCACTTCATTAACTGCTTCTTGATTTTCTAATTCGACTAAAGCAGACATCATATTATATCGTTCATAGATCTTTCTTACATTTACTATTTTTAGTTTGATCCCCATGTCATTTTGTATTAAATTTTGTACTGCTTTATAAATTGATTTATTTGTGGGGAGACCCCTTATAAATAATTTAGTACATTTGATTTGAGATTTTAACCAGTTTATTTGTCTTTTAACTTCATTATTTTCTCTAGTAACTTCGTCTAGCTTTTGTTTAAGCTCGAGGTTTTCATTTTGCAGTGAATTTATCAGTGTACTAACCGAGGTAATCTCTTTCCTAATCTCTTCGATATCGTCCTTTGTTGGAAGATTTTTTAGTTTTTCATCGAGGTTGGAATTTATAGTGTTTTTAATAATGGAAATAAGGTCTGTTGTTTCAATATTCATTTTTTTAATAGTTTGTTTCTTTTCCGGTGAAGTTTCAGATAATTTCCTCTTGGGTGTATGAATATTGGGTGTATGACTATTGTTATCCATCCGTTTCGATAACAGTTTATACGATAAAATCGAATAATCGCAATAGGCCAGTTACAACAGAAATTATGTGATCAAATTGTTGGCATATTTTTAGGCGCGAAATAAGTTCCAAATAAAAGGTTGTAAAATACCATATGATTCCACAATTACAATGTAATCGATTACGATATAATAGACTTACGAACAGCAGGTTTGAGGAAAGAGCGCAGCTGATGTTTGTTGAATGCTTATTGTAGTACTAGTTGGGCTGGAGTACTTCCAATGAATTTCTAACTCATTCCGCGAATAATTGGATTAAATTAATGTGAAATTGCTGCTTAACCTCCGATTGTTTCACTTTGCCTTCTTCGTCATTGAATATATACGGTACACGGATCCAAATTTCAGTAAAAACGGTTTGCGAGATTTATTCTATCGCCCTTAACATGCGAAACAGTTGGAGCTGCACAAAAAAACAACCGGCTTCTTTGAAGGTTATGTATACACCTCAGGAATTGGAACGATACAAATTAATGTTGTGGTAAAGAATAAGATGAAATCTTTAATATTGCAAAATATTCTTTTTGTTCCATTACTTGGAGGCAACAAAATTTCGATGTGGAAGTAGACTGATTTAGGTTTTGAGGTGTTAAGGTAGGTTAAGAAAGCATAGATACTCAAAGAGCAAAATATATATATGGAAGCCTTGAAGGAAAATAGATTGTATATGGTGGAATCAAAAACTGATAATTTGAAATGTAAGACTTTAGACTCTGACACCAGATCTCAAACCTGGCATAAACATTGGTAATTCGAACTATAACGTTTTAGTTTAATTACACACGAAAAGGATGGTTCATGGATCGCAAAAAAATAGTTCCTTTGTAAACGTTGATTTTTTAAGAGCTATAGAATAGTTTGTAAAAAGAAAAAAAAAACACATATAAATCAGAAAACTTCATGAAATTTTAATTGAAATCCAAAGTACGGTCAATATAATATAATGTTTGAAGATTATTTCATGCAAATGTTGACAGCGACTGCGCCTCGTGATCCGCTCTGCCACGATTCGAAATGCGACGTACAATAGTGGGTGTTTGATATCCTTTTGATATTCCTTTCGAATTCCGGGAAAGTCTTTAATCATTAAGCATAATAAGAAGGGGAACTGACACAGATAGCACGCTGAGGATATCAAAAGAACATTTTATACAACTGCTGGTGTCCGACGTTGGCGGCGAAGAGGAAACCGCAGAACCAATACCCGATGATGGTATAGATCGTTTATCTCCTAGTCAGAATGAGGTCCAAGTAACAGTGACCTGAGTAAAGAACAACAAGGCAGCAGGAGCCGACGGGTTACCTACTGAACTATTTAAGACCGGAGGCGACACGATGATAATCAGCTTATCTGCGCAATCTGGCTAGAAGAACGCATGCCCGATGATTGGAACCTCAGCATACTATGTCCCGTACACAAGATAGGAGATAAGACGGAATGTGCCAACTACAGAGGAAAAAGTCTCCTCCCCATCGCTTACAAGATACCCTCGAGTGTACTGTGTGAAAGATTAAAACCTAAAGTCAACGAGATAATTGGGCCCTATCAATGCCGCTTTAGACCTGGTAAATACACCCTGGACCAGATATTCACACTGCGCCAAATCTTGGAAAAGACCCCAGAAGGACAAATCAACACCTACCATCTCTTTGTTGACTACAAAGCCGCTTTCAATACCCCTCTACGTTCAAAGGTATTTCTGAATTTGGTATCCCTGCAAAATTAATAATACTCTGCAGGATGACACTTGCTGATACGCGTTGCTCAGTAAGAATAGGAAAGAATCTCTCCGAACATTTAATACCAAACGAGGTTTCAGACTAGGAGACAGCCTATCGTGTGATCTCTTCAATATCCTGTTGGAGAAGACTATACGAGATGCAGATGAGAATAGATATGGCACACTAATCACATGTGTTCTCTCATGCTACTCGCCTATGCCGACGACATCAACATCATAGGTCGGTCACCGGAAGTAGTAACTGCAGCCTTTGAAAGAAGCGAAAGAGAGGTTTTAACTCGCAAAACGTTTTGTACAAACGAGCAGATAAAAAAATATGGAGAAAGTTGGGAACCACAATTTTGAGATAGTCAGTAACTTTATCCACCTCGGCACCGCCGTAACCGAAACGAATGACACCAGTTTTGAGATAAAACGAAGAATAATACTGGCAAACAGATGCTACTTTGGACTAAGTAAGCAGTTTAGAAACAAGGCCACATCTCGACATACGAAAATTACGCTATACAAGACACTGATACTGCCCGTGTTGTTATATGGTTCTGAGGCATGGGTACTTGTGAAAGCATATAAGGCAGTGCTTGGAGTATTTGAAAGAAAGATTCTTCGTAAAATATATGGACCAGTTTGCGTTAATGGAGAAGACCAAAAGCCCGGAAGATCAAAAGCCCGATGAAAGATCAAGTGGTGGAAGTCACTTCGAAACTTGGTGTTAGTGATTTTAGAATGGGCGCAGAAGTTCGAGGCGCTTGGAAGCTATTCTACGTTCGACTAGTAGAAGAAATATCATAGCCAATTAAAGTAAGGTAAAGTAAAGAAGGGGAAATACAACCATTAAAGTTTTTCTATATAATTAAATAAAGGGTGATTTTAAGCTATTATGTTTTTGACAACACTGGTTTACACAGCTCACGCACGTTTCGTATTTTGTTTCACTGTCCAACATCTTCAGTTTGGTCTATAATTTAACCATGAATCGTCTTACAAACGAACAACGCTTGCAAATCATTGAGTTTTATTGTCAAAATGTGTGCTCTAATAAGAAATTTCATCGCACGGTTCTTCCTTGTTATGGACGAAGCTCATTTTTGACTTAATGGGTACGTAAATAAGCGGTATTGTTTATTTTAGACTGACGATCAGCCAGAAGCATTGCAAGAGCATCCACAAAAAGTCACAGTTTCGTGCGGTTTATGGGCTGGTGGCATCATTGGACCGTTCTTCTTCAAAGATGATGCTAATCGTAAAGTAACTGTGAATGGTGACCGCTACCGTGAGATGATATCCAACTATTTTTATATATAATGCAAGAGTTTGGCTTGCATGATTTGTGGTTTCAACAAGACGGTGCCATATTCCACACAGCGATCGTTACAATGGACTTATTGGGAGGCGAGTTCGGTGAACATTATATTTCACGTTCGGGACTGGTCAATTGACAGCCTAGATCGGGCGATTTAAGGACTTTAGACTATTTTTTGTGTGGCTATGTTAAAGCCCATGTCTAAACAGATAAGCCCGTTTCAATTGACGCATTGGAAGACCACATTGAAGCATTTATTCGTGAAATATCTGCCGAAATGTGAGATTTTTGATATACGAATTTGGGATTGAGATTGATTATACGAGCAGACGGACATACTGCGTGATAGCTGCTACTTATCCATCAAATTTACGAGGAAAGAGACATCAAACAATCTTGGATCCACTTCCAAACAAAAATATAGGGAAGGTGGCACTCCTGACGGTGTAGAAGACATTCTTGCATGCCTAGGTAAGTCAGTAAAAGCTATATTTCTCCCACAAAAATTGCAAGAGTTTTGTATTTTCACACTGGAAAGTTAATGTTCGCACCAACACCACAAAACCAAAACAATAACATCAGCTGGCCTTGTTCTTCAAACATAGTGGTGATATAAAAACGATAAATCTCGATAACTTTGGAAAAAATATCGATTACGAAAAAAGCGAGTTGCCAACCACAGCAAATTTCCGTTAAAATATTTCTGGTTTCAACTTTGAAGATGCAACGTACTCCTCCAGCTAACTCCACTGCTACCCAGCAAACAATTAATGTTCAATCTGCGAAACGAAACAGAAACGAATTATCCCCAAATATTGAAACAGAAAGGGCAGTAACTCCGACTGGTCTTTCACAAATCGAACTCATAGAGCTTATTAGCAGCACAATCAATTCAAATTTGGATGAAAAGCTAAAAACTTTGTCCACAAAAGAAGACATAGAAGAAGTCAAAGTAGAAATCAACTCTATAAGTTCGGAAATAAACCAATTGAGAACTGAAAATCAGAAATTAAAAGAGGAACTTAGATATGTACGACGAGAATGCGAAGAAAACAAGAAGGACTTAATGTGGATGCACGAACATATCAAAAGCAACAAGATTTTTATCAGAGGGCTAAATAGTTCAAGTGAACCTGTAAATGAGGTGAACAACATATTAACCAATAAATTAGAACTCAAAGTGATGGCTAGATCCGTTCGGAAGATACACGAAAGAAATGGTAGAATGACTGTTGTGACAGAGTTCACATCAAGCCAAGAATCTGAGGATGTCATTCGAAATGGTAGAAAGTTAGCTGGTTCGAACATATATATAGAGCGTGATCTCATCCCTTCGAAGCAACAGTTGAAAAAGATCTCTCTATGTCTGAAGTCAAAAATAATGAAAATATCTAAGGAGCATAATATTACTGTGAGAGAAGACAAAATCAAAATAAAAAATATATGGTTTACATGGAATAAGGACCGAAAACTAGTTGCCGGAAAAAACGATGCCAAGGATGAACTACATAAGATCTACGGTGATATTATTGAAACTTTGGACACCAATTACGAGTATTTGCTATGTGAAACTCAGTCAAAAAACTAATTACAACCCCAAATACAACTTACCGAAACCTTACTGCCTTATCGTATAACGTCAATGGAATGGAAAACAAATATTTATATCCATCATTCTTCAATTTCTTAAATAAAAATGATATACTTGTATTAACAGAAACACATCTACTTGAAAATAAATTTGAAAACGTTAAGAAATATTTCCCTGGATTTGAATTGTATAATGTTCCGGTAATAAAAGTACACACGCACGGTCGTGGAATTGGTGGTATCATATTTGCAGTAAATAACACTGTTTCAAGAATGGGTATAAACCATCGAGTAATAAAACATGAAAATATAAACTGCTATCTGTTTTATTCCCAACAGGGACCAATATTTACAATCATACCTCAATATTGGAGACCCGCACAATGGTCATATGACTATAATAAAATCCGTAAACTTTTTGAAGAAAAAGATGTATTTAATCCAATTTTAATTGGGGACCTTAACTCAAGGATAGGAGAAATATCACAAGAAGTAAACGAAGTATACAGGGAATTATTCTCAGCTGGAATGAACACACGAAAATCTCGAGATAAACAAGTTAATAGAAAGGGAAATCTACTTGTAGAACTATGTACAAATAATAATATGCTCATTCTAAATGGTAGAACACGCGGAGACGAGGAAGGAAATCTTACCTTTATAAGTGGAACTGGAGCATCCGTAAATGATATTTGCGCAGTATCACAAGAAATACTAAATCTGGTAGAGGAATTTGTAGTAGAAAATAAAACGTGGTCAGACCACTTGCCAATAAAAATTCAACTCAAGTTACCTACAGAAAACACTACTAACAAAGGCCTTAATTTACTTCCTAAACTTTTATGGAATAAAAATAAAATCAGCAGGTACCATGTAGATCTCCAAGAGAATCTAAATAAGTTTATAAGCAGATCAAATGACCTTACATTGGCCGATCTTGGAAACACAATAAAAGCGTCAGTAAAACTTGAGGTACACCAAAGAGGATTTACACCAAAACAACCTTGGTATGACTTTAAATGTCACAATGCAAGAAATAGTATGTTCTCTCTGTTAAAAACTTACAAAAAAGACAACTCACTTGAGTCCAAAACACAATATTTAGAATCTGCCAAAAAATACAGATATATATGCTTAATCAGTAAACAGAACCATAACAGATATTTATTGAATACAATAAACAATGTAAGCGACTCTAAGCAGTGGTGGAGAGCAGTCAAAGTGATAAGGAACCAAACATTTCAAATAAGTCCAACAATATCATCAGAATGTTTCAAAAATCACTTTCAAGAGCTTTTAAACCCTCAACAGAATGCATTGCAAATATCTTACGCCCTAAATTTTAACACTGATCTGATTTTAGATAGTGAAATCAGTTTGGTAGAGCTAAAAAGTGTTCTTAGAAAGTTGAAGATGAATAAAGCGCCAGGAGAGGATCGAATCCCATATGAACACATTGTATATGCAACAGAAGATTTCCATAAGCAATTAGTAGTTAGATACAACAAAATTCTAAATACTGGAGATATTGATAATGCATTTAATAAGACTATAATATTCCCGATACATAAAAAAGGAAATATGTCAGAACCTTCAAATTACAGAGGAATTGCGTTTATGAACTGCTTGGCAAAAATAATGATGGGTATCCTAAACGAAAGACTATGTAAATGGGTAAATCATCATCAGGTGTTATGTGAATATCAGGCCGGATTCAGAAAAGGTTATTCCACTGTTGATAACATCTATAATCTAGCATCTATTGTGAGCCTTAAAATCAAGGAAAATAAAAAAGTATACGCATTTTTTGTGGACTTCAAAGCGGCTTTTGATAATGTTCACAGAAAATCACTTTTATACAAACTGGCTCAACTTGGTGTATCAAACAAGTTCGTAAAACTGATTCAGAATATATATGACAACACAGAATATGCGGTTTGGACAGGAGAGGAACTTTCGGAATATTTTGGAACTGATTCGGGAGTTAAACAGGGATGCCTATTATCGCCAATGCTATTCTCTCTATATATAAATGATCTACATGAACACTTAGAAGGTGGAATATACATCAAAAATTTGAACATAAGACTTTTGCTATATGCAGACGACATTGTTATCCTAGCAGATGATATACATATACTGCAAACCATGATCTTAAACCTCGAAAACTACTGCAGAATGTGGAACTTACAAGTCAATATGAGCAAGTCTGAAATACTCATATTCAGAAAGGGAGGAAGGCTTAGCGCAAGAGAGAAATGGATGTATAATGGAAATGAGATTAGAATTGTAAACGAGTATAAATATCTAGGCGTCACATTTACACCAAAGCTATCATTTTTAAAGCATGTAGAAAATCGCACAAACCAGTCAAAGATGGCAATAAATACCACATGGACTAACTTTCTGGGAAAAAAAGATGTCAATATTCCCATGAAATGGAAAATCTACCAGGCCGTTTGCAGGGCAATACAAACATATTCTGCTCAAGTATGGGGATTTGCTCACTTTGACGAGGTTGATAAACTACAACGTTATTTTTTGAAGAAAATACTGAAGGTGCCCTGTTTTGCTCCTAACTACGCACTCATGCTCGAGACCGCGGTTGAAAGTTGCCATTTATATACACTAAATCTACATCTACAATACATACACCAAATAATGCACAAATATCAAGAAACTCGTTTACCAAGAAAGCTAACTAATTTATTACTGCAAGAAGAAGGATTTTGGGTATCAGATATTAAAAGAACTGCACAACGATTAAACGTACAATGGCCAAATACCACGAATGAATATGAGTGGAATTTATTCAGCACATGCTTGGTTAATAGTGAACGACATTATATCTTTTATGAAAACTTGAAGTTAAAATATCAAAGCCAATCTAGAATATACAAACATTTAGATTATAGAATGGGAGAAATGTACTTTACTGATTCTTACTCTAGCGATCAAATTTCCTGGGTCTTTAAGGCAAGATGTGGATTGATCAACCTGAATGCCAACAGATTAAATGCAGAAAACGAGGAAAGAAAATGTTCTATGTGCAACCTTAATCGAGATGAAACATTACTGCACTTTCTTGGAGAGTGTCCTGTTTTGAGAGAATTTAGAATTACAATATTCCAATCTGCTGTGCTATCTGAGGAAACCATGATCAACATCTTAGACGGCCGTGAACCTGACAATTGGCGACAGCTAATTTCATACTTAAAAACTTGTTTATCCTACAGGAAATTTCTAGTAAATGAGTACAACTCCGTATAGAAGGCATGAAAAGTTATATATATGACAGACGGCTTATAACAGAGCCATTGTCTATTAATACCTTACTTTCTTTTTTTACCAAACTGTAATTACAGATCAGCAATCTATTGTAATGTAAAGAAATATGTTGGTGAATAAAGAAATTATTATTATTATTATATTATTATTATTATCTGCCGAAATGTTGGAAAGAGTATGACGAAATTGCACTAAGCGGATGGACCATTTACATGAAATAATCTTCAAATATTAAGTTTATGTACCGAACTATCGATTCAAATGAAGATTTCGTGCATTTTATTTGTTTTCTGAAAAACTTACCTTTAGCTCTTAAAAAATCATCCTTTATATAAAACTACACCAAAAATTTTATGATTGACAATGCATTCCATAATGACTCTTTCGTTATGCAAGAACTACAATCAATTGCCTTCCTTATTTTCCTATTGAACGTTTTTATGATATTCACCATGAATTGAGATTTTTATTCAGACAATTGAAAAACGTTTAAAAATTAACAGAAAGATTTTTGTACAATAGGACAATAATATAACAAATATGAATATAAAATATATGAGTAAAAGCTATGCCAAGCAACAAAGCAATGCCAATTATTTCAAAAGTGTATTTAACCCAAAAATGTCCTCCAATAGCATTTTATACTCGTTTGTAAATGTAATCGAATTTCATGCACATTAATTTTTTATAGAGAATTAAATTTAAATCATCATCAGAAATAACTCCATAACCTGTATAATCTGAATGGGATATGCAAATGTCATGGCAAATATTTAGCATAACATTGACCTTAAATATGTATATACATACAACATGCAAGCACATCCGAATAAATGCGGATATGTCTGAATTACAACAGTAATCACATTAAAGTTTCTAACTTAATTTTAACTCAAACATGATGAACCCCATCGTTGGTAAGGCAATGAATATGCAAATATCTACCTTTTTCATACAAGGTTACATTTATGTAGACACAATATGGGGCGGCAGGATGCTCGGGTGGCTGGTTATACGGTAGTGTTACAAACTCGTAAAACTGCTAATACCAGATATGCAAACTGGGATCATATGAATTTTGCTGATGATGAAAGTATATCCACACCGAGTGAAAGTTAAGTACAAAAATAAATATAAATGTAAAACAACATCCTCCTTTACCACATATATGTATTTGCTTCATGTGTGTAGATGTCTATACTTCTATAGAGTTGCCAAGGGAAAGCAGATTTAATCGACATTTATCCAGCATCATCCTCTGGTTATGAAAAGGGTTTGAAGGAAGATAGAAACTAGAGATCTTAAGATTGACATTATGATAAGCTTAGAAATTATCCGAATATTTAAACTTATTCATGGGTTTATTATATACGATCAATTTAACATGTCAAGTATTTACAACACTTAGTCAGATTGAGGAAGATGAAAGATATGTTGCAAGATCTGGCCCAACAAAATATAGCTGTAGTATGACAATCAAGTTAAATTGTCTAATGAACTATAACGGCAAACTTCGGCCAAAGGGTAGCTGACACTATGTGTTGCCAAGTTCACGCTGGTATATCGGTCAAACTAGTAATGACAGCTACATGATAACAGTTTTACTGACAGCTCTTTATGTTGTTTACAAGCCACCAAAAGCATTTTCATCTGATTTTATTTAAAAAGAAAGTTTTTGGTAATGGAGTTCATGCGAAGTTCAAAGTGAACAAAATCTTTGTGTATCGCAACATAAATCATTATAATGATATTGGTAGCGTTGCTAACCACCATGGTGCTGGTTCAAGAACACAGCACGGCGATTGAAGATTCGAATTCAACGAAATCCACGCCGTAGGATCGGCGTGGAGTGCCAAAAGGCACTCAACCTTTCATCAAAGCAAAAAAAGTTAGACTCGAAAGAACAAAGAAGTTTCTGCGCTTGCAGCAATCGTAGCGAAATATAATCTTTTTATGGCCTGCTCAGTTTGGGGAATAAAGAAGTCACAGGGAACCAGTTCTGCGAAAAATGGTGGCTTCGGAAAAACAAATGTATGTGTTTGGCTAAAAATTCGCTCACTAACAACTATGCTTGAACAGGACCGTGCCATTAAGCAAAAAATAAAGCCAAAAGTCAAAATTTTGTTCTTCCACAAAAGCGGGGGTTTTCAAACGGATTGATTCGCGTATATTGCGCTTAACTACACACAGAGAAATCATTGGTTGGAATCGATTATAGGTATAAATTGATGATAATGGTGAATAATTTTTAATTGTCAGCACCAAAGATCAGTCATTTTCTTAGTTCAGTAGTTCACTTGATTACGATACTATTGAATGTATTAAATGAAGAAGTTCATAATCAATCTATTGGTTGTGCCAATCATTTGCACAAAAAATAAATTTGTTTTGCCTCTACTTGTTGTATCAACTATGGTACAATTTACAGGCGCAAAAGTAAAAGGAGCTGTTGTTTATTGACCGTGATGCAGCTATTGGATCATGTTGGCGTAGTCCATTTTATTATAATAGTTCCAAGATACGTGAAATCAATTTGTAGTTTCTAGCTGGATATTTTTCTGTTTATTGTATAAAAACAATGATCTTCTTGCATATTTACAGATTGGGATTCTTCAAATAAAGAAACGTAAATAAAAAATTGCCAAAAGTCTGCTCTTTTAATTTTTCCATACAGTAACATTTTTGGTACCAATAACAAATATATAGCAATAACCCCAATTTTAACATTGATTATCGCTACCGAACTGTTCATGAACCTTCGTAGTATGGGGAACCATCAGCATTCGGTGGGCAAAAAATTGGTTGAGGCAGCAAATCTGTTTTCTGAGTGTACAGCGACTAAAGAACATTGTCTAGAAGTTTGTAATATTCTTTATTGACCGTACAACCCTTTGACACGTATTTAGACCTCATGATGTTCCTGCAATTGAAGAAAATATTAATCATCCTATTTTATTATAAGGAAGCCACCGTGGTGCAGAGGTTAGCATGTCAGCCTATGACGCCGAAATCCTGAGTTCAAATCCCAGAGTGAACATCAACAAAATTTTCTGCGGTGGTTATCCCCTTACCAATGTTGACCACATTTGTAAGGTATCCTACCATGTTAACTTCTCTACCAAGTGGTGTAGCCATGAGGCACGCCGTTTGGACTCAGCATAACAAGGGAGATCCCTCATCATTGAGCTTAAACTTTATTCGGATTGCTCTCATTGATATAAGAGAAGAATCGCCTATTCCTTAGTGGAATGTTCTGGGGCAGTTAGTAGTATTTCATTGTAACTCCACTACCATATAGTTATGTATATCTAAATACGGGCTGGTTTGGATCAAGTCACAGTTTCAACGAAAACACGCTATTAATCCGTTTTTTTTATGGGATAAGTACCCCAAATTGGAAGATCGCTCTATATGGCAGTTTTATCTGTATAGTCTGATATGGACCATATTTGGGTCGGATGGTAGGTTTAAAACAACTTAAAACAACAGCAACAATATGAAATAGTATATTCCAGCGAAATCAAGATATATAAAAAAAATTTATAGACATTAGACCCTTAATCTGCAAATATGTCTATATGGCAGCTATATGTAAATATCATCCGATTTGAACCATATGTAGGTATGTTAAGAGGCTTAAGACAACGCACTTTTTTAAATTTCAGCGAAATCGGATAATAAATAAAGCTTTTATGGGCTTAATCGGTAGATCGATCAGTATGACAGCTAAATCTAAATATAGTCCGAACTGAGCCATAGTTCGGTGGAACGTCGGGAGGATTAAAACTACCCACTGTTTCAAACTTCAGCATAATCGTGTAATAAATACCGCTTTTATGGGTTTCAGACACTAAATCGGCAGATCGTATTATATAGCAGCTATATCTAAATATAGTCCGTTCTGA
This sequence comes from Stomoxys calcitrans, assembly GCF_963082655.1. Lineage (NCBI taxonomy): Eukaryota > Metazoa > Arthropoda > Insecta > Diptera > Muscidae > Stomoxys > Stomoxys calcitrans. The sequence continues at coordinate 79,509,350 of NC_081555.1, read as the reverse complement.
ACAGCTCACAAATCCGATAATAAATGCAGCTTTTATTTGCTTCAGACCCTTAAGCGGCAGATTGGTCTATATCGCAGCTATCTAAATATGACCCGAGTTGGCGCGGTCAAGAACTTATTCTGCGTGCAGTAAAAAAATGTATCTGTGCCAAATTTCTGCTCAATATCTCAATTTTTGAAGACTTTAAAGTGATTACAACAGGCGAACGAACAGAATCCCGGACATGGTTAAAAATCCCCTTAGAATTTTACGACGGTCCAAAATATATATACTGTATATCATCGGAATTGAATGTTTTGATGTGTTGCAAACGGTATAAATAAATTAAAAAGTTTAATATACAATATTTATGACTCTTTCATTGGAAAAGTACACTTATTGTTATGACTGTGTTACACTTTCCTCCACTGTTGAACAATAGGTGTGAGATTGCCAATTTTCGAATTAAAAGTCTCTTCGTTTATGGTAAAACTATTTTGTAATATTATTTTCATTCTTGGAAATTATACTGTAGAAGTGGTCCCTCAGGTAAACAGATCAAAAGCGGATTTTGATAAATATGAGCATACATTCGGCATGACTATCCCTTCTAGACCAGAAAAGGACGTGGAAACTGCGAAGACCCTATATGGCTCGCTTGTATCAGCATGTTCAAAAGAGAAGCCAAGGTGCAAACTGCGACCGCTATGGTGGATCCCAGAACTTGTAAGGAAAGTTTGCAGAATACTTTTCAATAGACCACAAGCGCAGTATGGGACGTCAAAGAACTAAAAGAAATACAAGTGCGAGCTGAGAAAGGCTCAGAACAGATCCTGATTGGAATTTTGCAGCACCGTAGAGGATACATATGAGGCCTCTAAGCTAATGAAGATCATATTCTCGAAACCTATTACGGTAGGATATATTCAGAAGTCAACGGCTAGAACTACTTGTTGATACAAGTAGGGAAACTCTCTAACGGAAGAAGAGATTATCACTGATATGCATTCGAGGAAAGTTAGTGGGGAAATTGTGTCTGAGTCTTTGAGGAAATTGTGTCGACTTCTTTAAATCACTGGCCCTGATGATGTATCACCGCTGTGTTCCATAGACTGGCTCCTTGTCTTAGGGAGATATATTCTGCTTGTATCAGCATTACGTACAATATATTATTCCAAAGCAGGAAAGTTTGTTTGCATTGCAGGTGCTTCCAATAATAAAAAACCAACGTACAGTAGGCCGAAAGGCCCACAACCTTTTACCTGTTTATCTGACCATTTAATTTTCAGAGGAGGATAAAGGCTTTCAGAATCTCAATCTTTAAAACAGAGTGTCAATGTTGACCATTCTCCACTTCTCCAACCATCAAGGGGCTAGATCTACTCAACCAATTTGAATGATTTACGAGAAAGAGCTTGTCGAGATCTAAAAAAGCATGCCTAATGTACTTTGTCTATAGGAGCTATGAGCAATATTAATATCTAGGAGCTATGAATAATTTAACTCCGTTAGTTTTTAAGCCATATACTAGAAATTTCACACAAATTCTGCCAGTATTTTGCAAATTTTTCCTATGAACATTCCACTAAGGAACGGGGGCAATCTTCTCACATATCAATTAGTGCCGTCCGATTCAAGTTTAAGCTCAATGTGAAAGGGCCTCCTATTTATAGCAGAGTCCGAATGGCGCAAAGTATTGCCCCCGTGGGCAAAAGTGCAAAAATTGAAAATGGAAATTGATATGAAATTTGTTACTAGTCTTCTAAAAAAAACCCTTCAAATAAGAAGATTTAAAAAAAGATTTATATTTAAGGTCCCCCTTCAACTAATCGATGTTTACGTACGAAGGTTTTTTAACACATTTTTTTTTTTTTTCAAAAAAATATTTTTTTTTATGAGCAAGATGATTTTTTTTTTTTATTGGGGTACCAAAATAGAAAAAGATGTTAAAGAGGACATATCTGAAAGCTCATTTGTGAACGATAAGTGTGGATTGCCTGAGCCACTTTTTGAAAAAAAGTACTATAACACTTTTCTGATAGAACAGATTGGATCAACAATGTCCCTGGTAGTAAAAGTTATATAGACTACTTACTATACGGATGGATCCAAACTACTTAACCAGGGCGTACTCTGAAGAACTTGGTCTGGTCATATCGGGAAGATTACCCGACCACAGTAGTATTTCTAAAGTGCAATAAACAAATCCAAATACGACTTTGTTTGCAATGCAAATTTGCCACAAACCTTCTAATATGGAACAAGGAATACTTTGTTACTAAACATTTTCGACATAACTTCTAGAACCTACTCGAATAGCTTTAATTACACAATCCATCATATGTAGAAGGCAAATTACTTTTCTTACTCTGTGGTTTTCAAATTCACTCTCGGGCAAAAATGGAGTTAAACATTTCAATGAAATATTTCCTTATTAACATCTTAAACATTCTAATTTTGATGCTAATAATAGTTTGATACATTGATGCAATATTGAAGAAGGAATTTTTGAAATCTTGGTTTACTTTGACCCTAAGCTTAACCACATCTCATCCCAACAATTTAAGGTAGATAATAAATCATCTGCAAAGCACATCTGTATAACTCACTTCTGTGTGGTTTTGAAGTTTTGCTTTCCAGAAAAAAGTTTCTCTAAGAATATCTAGAGAAAGTTAGGGAGAGCGTTACGTCTTGGTTTACAACATTCTTGGCAATCTTAAGCACATGGCACATATTCGAATGTTGCAAATGTTGGTTGTACACTTACCACAACATAGACTTGCTATGGAACCCTAATGAACATTTAAGTTATCTTCCACTTGGCTAATTTGCCCTTTGGTTATATCAAAATTTTACAGCATTTATGCTTGTACGATTCGAAAGACATGCTTCCTGCCAGTTGACACTTGTAAATGCATGCTTGTTCGAGCGCAGGAGTATTGTACAACAATGCCACCATTCTTGTATTACAAAATAGGATAAATTTTCCATCATTTCAATTGTGATGTGACTCAACTACAGAACTAAATATTTGAAGAAATGTTGAAAAAATTACTTGCTTGAAATTCCTTGCTTGAAATTCCGCATGTGTGAAGTTCTTTGCACGATTTCTCTTCAAAGGCAGAATATAATGGTAAAGAAGATCATGCAATAAATACCATTGATTTTTATACCCTCCACCATAGGATGGGGGTATACTAACTAAAGCTGGGCGCTTGAAATTTCGCATAAGTACTTCCTATTTATGTATATTGGGACTGTAAATGGGCATTATCGGTCCACATTTAGATAAAGCTCCCATATAAAGCGATCTCCCGATTTCACTTCTTGAACCTCTAGAGAGAGTAATACTTATCCGATTTTGTTGAAATTTGTCACTGTCACTGTATCTATTACATACAAACGTGCCAAATATGGTCTGAATCAGTCTATAGCCTGTTATAGCTCCTGTATAAACCGATCTCCCGGTTTAGCATCATGAGTCTCTAGAGGGCATAATTCCTATCGCATTTAGCTGAAATTTTGTACTATGACGTCTTCAACAGCATTTAGTGGATTTACCAAGAATGGTTTGAATCGGTCTAAGACCTGATATGGCTCCCATATAAATCGATCTTCCGATTTTACTTCTTGAGCCTCTAAAGAGCGTAATTCTTATCTGATTTTGCTGACATTTTGCACAGTGACTTCTTCCATGCCCTGCGTGCCAAATATGGTCTGAATCGGTATATAACCTGATATAGCTCCCATGCAAACACATAAAAATAATTTCGAAAAACAACAACTTTGGTCAAAAAAACAACTACGAAAGTTGTTAATTTTCCTGCAACTATTTTTTTTGAATCTTAACGACCCAAAGTACAAACTTGTTGTTGAAAGGCACTCTTTGTAAGCCACCATATAACAACAACAATATATCCATAAGCAAGTAAAAAACCATATAAACAGCCAACGCATGTGCTTTGCTTCAGGTGTTGGTGTTTTTGTTTTCTTTGTTCGGCTCGCGCTGCTTTGTCTTGTTCATTTTACTGCTGCTCTTGGGATTTTTCTCTGTCACTCTCTACTATTACTTTTAAAAACAAATTTTAATAAATTTGGTATTGAAACTCATAATCTGATGACATCATCAGGATCCCCTTACCCTAATTTTCAGAAATGCCACATGTCGGAGATGGGTGGTTCGATTTAAGCGAAACTTTGTGTGCTCTCATATAGTAACTTCAAAATAAAAATTTGGTATTCAAATTTTGGTTAGGGTACCTAAGGGGGCCGACATCAACATTCGAGACCAACTGTCTAGGGGACGTCCCACCACCATAACAACCCCCCAAGTAGGACGTATTTGCTAACCAAGACAATTTGGGTCTTCAAGACTGTGGAGCTCGATATTCATAGTTTTTAGGGACTGGACATATTTGCTAGCTTTTTCAATAAGGTGTTTAAGTGAATGGTATTTGAGATTAGAAAACGAATTTGATATTCAATTTTGAGACCAATGGCTATATGGGGTTCAAACATATGAGAATAGTGCACATTGCTGTTATATTTTCAAAATTAATGTTAGGCTGGCACTGTGGCTATGAAACATAAGGCGACGGGAGAATGGATAGAGGATAGGAGCAGATTAAAACATCGCGGAATAATCGAGGCGACCTAGGAAATGTGTACGAGGTTTCCGATCAGGTATTTGAGACGACACTTGAGGTCGGACGGAGCTTTGGTATTGCCTCCTGGAACTTCATGCAACACATTTGAATCAAAACTAGAGGACAGAGTGGTCCTAGAGGTCTACATTGAGAACCCAGGGACTGAGATCTGTTTTAGACTGCCTGACCATAATACGGTCCTGCAGGCGGAGATCCGGCGATCACGGAGTGCGTGAAGTGATGTGGTGTTTACGCGAGGACGTCGAGTGTGAAAATATTTACGGCATTAAAATTGCCATTAGGACAATAACAGGACGGTAAGGTCACGTACAGTCTTAGAGTGTAAAAAGGAGATTAACGCCTTCTTTGAGGATAGCACGATTCACATAGTTTAGGTGCCAGGCATAGCAGAGTAAGGCGGAATAAAAGGAAATGAAGGCAAGAGGACTGCTGCCATTGAACTTTGTAAACCCAAAGTCTTTTGAGTCGACGCAGTCCTAGTTAAGAACGTGGGCGACAAACGCGCATCTGGAACAGCGAAACGGTCTGTAGGACAACGAAAATCCTATGCGGAGATCTGGATAGTGAGAGTCTTACTGAAAGAAAGTAAGAAACAAATCAGTATAGCATACGGCTTTAGAACGAGACACATAGTACTACGAGCTCACTTATGCAAAATAGGTGCGGCAAGTGATAGTGTGTGGGGAAGATGATGAGAAGTTGGAGTATTTCCTATGACATTGCCCGGCTTTCGCGGCTAACAGACTCCGTAACCTAGGTAGAGACACTATACCAGACATTAACCAACATAGGGATGTGGTATGGAAAACTATTAGAGATTTTATAAGTAGCACGGAATTCCCACCTTAGATTTTAATTTTTGTGGTTACATTTTAGCGTTTTGAGCGCACAACAAGCCTACTACTGGCTTAGGTATATCTATTGAAACATGAGGCGGATTAATATCAGCACCTACTTTTCTACCTAACCTAGCCTAAAGTTAAACCCTTGACCATTCATGGTGCATCCTCGATGTAGGAAACGTAAAGGACAATACAAATTCATTTTGGAGCTAAAATTAAAAGAAAGTGACGCTTTTTATCACATTCGATACTTAATTCATTTTGCTATTGAGCTCTAATTTTAAATTTCTACGTACATATTGCATATGACTGTATTTGTGGATTTCTGCTGCTAGGTTTTCAGCTTAGTAAATGTTTGTATTCTTGTAGAAAATTTTGGCACAACAAAAAAGTTGCTCTGCTCTCATCAAGAACTGGGCTTACTAGTACAACATGTTTCATGCCAGCCCTCATATCTTAGCTCGGGGACAGCAGCGAGACCAGCCACCACCGGGAGTTGCATTAATTTTTATTTCTCGAATGAAGTGCTGGAGGAAACTGTTGATGTTTGCCATTTGGAGAGAGATGGTTTAACATGTTATGCATGTAACTCAACTTGCATATCGTATTGCCGCTACTAACATATATTTGCATCCTCATCCGGTTCCCCCCGCAATATTTTGTTTTTGATTTGGTTAAGTCTGAGTGGTGGCCTTTTTGCATGCTGTTAATTTAAGTGCTCCAATGGGGAACAATATTATTTTACACCAGAGAAAAAGTGTTATGTGCTTGCATGCAACACCATTGACTATAACAAGGCATTTTCATCATCGAGGAACAACTAAGTTTGTGTTGTGAGTTGGAAAGTCGATAGTAAAATAAGTTTAAGGAAGAATTAAATAAGTTTTAAACTTCCCGCAGAGAATTTGTTATGGAAGTTATGTGCATATCAAAGGGAAAGGTAGGAAATTCAATATGGTCGAAATATATATCCTATGGGTGGCAAGACACCTTCTGGATATTATGGGGAAACGTTCCTTAAACCTGATTCATGCTTATTTTTTGTACACTCACGACATCCTTCATAATTTTGACTTAGATCTATTTCTAGTAGCTGTAAATTGCTTCTTGAGCACAAATAAGAACTAAAATTAACAGTATACGAAAGTATACGATCAGTAACTAAAAAAAAAAACAAGTAAAAAGGCTATAAGTTCCGGCCCGAACTTTGGATACCCACCACCTCGCATATATATGTAAACCACCTTTCATCAAAATCCGGTGAAAATTGCATACCATATGCCCTATAGCAGTTATATCGAAATATGTTCCGATTTGGACCAAATACTAATAGGTACAAATCATTGTTCAATTGTGTATAACAAAATATTGGTCTTTTTGGTAGCTATATCTAAAAATAAACCGATCTGAACCATATACGACACGGTTGTCGAAAAGCCTAATATAAGTCACTGTGTCACATTTCAGTTAAATCGGATTATAAATGCGCCTTTTATGGGGCCAAGACTTTAAATCGAGATATCGGTCTACATGGCAGCTATATCCTAATCAAGATCGATTTGGGCCATGTAACACAAAAACGTCGAAGGGCTTAACGCAACTCACTGTCCAAAATTTCAGCAAAATCGGGTAATAAATGTGGCTTTTATGGGCCTAAGACCCTAAATCGGAGGATCGGTCTATATGGCAGCATCAGGACCGATTTGAACCAAATTGACGGATGATTTCGAAGGGGCTGCACTTAACTCATTGTCCCAAATTTCAGCAAAATCGCATAATAAATGTGGCTTTAATGGTCGTAAGACCCTAAATAGTCGGATCGGTCTATAAGGGGGCTATATCACCATATAGTCTGATATAGCCCATCTTCGGACTTAACCTTCTTATGGACAAACAAAGAATCTGTGCAAAGTTTGAGCTGAATATCTTTGTTTTTAAAGACTGTAGCGTGATTTCAACAGACAGACGGACGGACATGCCTAGAACGTCTTAGATTTTCCGCTAATCAAGAATATATATACTTTGTGGGGTCGGAAATGGATATTTCGATGTGTTGCAAACGAAATGACAAAATTAATATACCCCCATCCTTCGGTGGTGGGTATAACAAGTAAAAGTGTGCTAAGTTCGGTTGGGCCGAATCTTGGGAAACCCACCACAATGCATTCTTCAAGGGCATAATTTTATTCTACATACCAAACTTCTGTCAAACCAGTAAAACGTAGAGCTTCCAGGAACCGAACAAGAATGATCGAGAGATTGGTTTACATGGGAGCTATAGACTGATTTTGGCCGTATTTGGCACAGGTGTTGGAAGTCGTAACAAAACATCGCATGCAAAATGTCAGCCTGATAGGTTAAAATTGCGGCTTGTAAGGACTCAAGAAGTCAAATCGGTAGATCGGATTATATGGGAGCTATATCAGGTTAAATACCGTACTTGTCACAGTTTTTAGAAGTCATAACAAAACACTACATGCTAAAGTTCAGCCACTTCGGACAAAAATTTTTGCTTGTAAAATCTCAAGAAGGCAAATTGGGATATCGGTTTATATGGGAGCTATATTGATTAAAGACTAATTTAGACCGTACTTAGCGCATTTTTTTAAAGTAATAACAAAACACTACATGCTCAATTTCAGCCAAATCTAACAAAAATTGCGGCTTTTGAGGGCTCGGGGACCGCAATAAAATGTATTGCGCCTGATAAATGAATTTTGCGATACAAAATTTTTTTTATTTTGCCTTTCTGTCTCAAATAGACATGAAAACAAAATGAAAGACATTTCAATGAAATATTTCTAAAGCCTAAAATTGCTCAGTCCCAAGCATTCACGAAATTATTTTTTCGAAAAGAAAGATTTCGATAAGTTTCCATAACACCTTTCAAACTGAAACATTTTCCTCATATTTTTCTAAAGACAATTTTCAATAAATATTGTCCCTAGCTTGACCCTCGACCCCCTTGTCCAATTTGAATGAAATTTCACATATTCACAATTCAGAGCATTAATATTGACATAGTTATTTTTTTTTAAATTGATTTTAATTAATTTTTATGAAACTTTAAAAAAAATTTGTAAATATTTTTGAAAAAATAAAAAATCTTCTCATTATTTCCTAAGCCACAATGTATTTACAACAACAAAAATCATGATTTTAATACCTTATAACCATTAAGCGAAGAAAGGTGGATTTTATAACGTTGAGATAAAATGGCACCTGCTTACTTATAGCCATAAATTTAGTTTATACCCACCACCATAGGATGGGGGTGTACTAAACTAGTCATTCGGTTTGTAACACCTGGAAATATTCGTCAAAGTCCCCATAAAGTATATATATTCTTGATCGTCTCGACGTTGTGAGTCGATCTAGCCGTGTCCGTTCGTCCGTCTGTCGAAATCACTGTAGAAGATACATAAAATGGATGCAGGTCATTGGGGATTGCAAATTGGCCATATCGGTTCAGATTTAAATATAGCTCCCAAATAAACCAATCTCCCGATTTTTTTTCTTGAGCCCTTACAAGCCGCCATTTTTGTCCGATTTGGCTCAACTTTTGCATGTAGTGTTCTGTTATGACTTCCTGCCAAGTTCGGTCCAAATCGGCTTTTAAAATTATATCGCTTCTACATAAACCGGGCTCTCGATTATCCTTGTTCAGTTTCTTGAAGCTTTAATTTTTGTTGATTTAACGAAGTTAAGTATGTGGAATAAAATTAAGCCCTTCAAATAAATTTATTATACCCTCCACCATAAGATGGGGGGTATACTAATTTCGTCATTCTGTTTGTAACTACTCGAAATATTCGTCTGAGACCCCATAAAGTATATACATATATTCTTGATCGTCGTGACATTTTATGTCGATCTAGCCATGTCCGTCCGTCTGTCCGTCCGTCCGTCCGTCCGTCTGTCTGTCGAAAGCACGCTAACTTCCGAAGGAGTAAAGCTAGCCGCTTGAAATTTTGCACAAATACTTCTTATTAGTGTAGGTCGGTTGGTATTGTAAATGGGTCATATCGGTCCATGTTTTGATGTAGCTGCCATATAAACCGATCTTGGGTCTTGACTTCTTGAGCCTCTAGAGTGCGCAATTCTTATCCGATTGGAATGAAATTTTGCACGACGTGTTTTGTTATGATATCCAACAACTGCGCCAAGTATAGTTCAAATCGGTCCATAACCTGATATAGCTGCCATATAAACCGATCTTGGGTCTTGACTTCTTGAGCCTCTAGCGTGCGCAATTCTTATCCGATCAGAATGACGTGTTTTGTTATTATATCCAACAACTGTGCCAAGTATGGTTCAATTCGGTCCATAACCTGATATAGCTGCCATATAAACCGATCTTGGGTCTTGACTTCTTGAGCTTCTAGAGGGCGCAATTCCTATCCGATTTGGCTGAAATTTTACATGACGTATTTTATTTTTACTTTCAAACACTATGTCAAATAAAATACAAGTCGGTTCATAACCTGATATAGTTGCCATATAAACCGATCTTGGGTCTTGACTTCTTGAGCCTCTAGAGGGCGCAATTCTTATCTGAATGGAATGAATTTTTGCACGAAGTATTTCGTTATGATATCCAACAACTGTGCCAAGTATGGTTTAAATCGGTCCATAACCTGATATAGCTGCCATATAAACCGATCTTGGGTCTTGACTTCTTGAGCCTCTAGAGGGCACAATTCTTATCCGATTTGAATGAATTTTTGCACGAAGTATTTCGTTATGATATCCAACAACTGTGTCAAATAAGGTTAAAATCGGTTCATAACCTGATATAGCTGCCATATAAACCGATCTGGGATCTTGACTTCTTGACCCCTAGAGGTCGCAATTATTATCCGATATGCCTGAAATTTTGTACGACGGATCCTCTCATGACCATCAACAAACGTGTTTATTATGGTCTGAATCGGTCTATAGCCCGATACAGATCCCATATAAATCGTTCTCTCTATTTTACTTCGTGAGCCCCAATGGGCGCAATTCTTATACGAATTGGCTGAAATTTTACACAGGTCTCCAACAAATAATTTAATTGTGGTCCGAACCGGACCATATCTTGATATCGTTTTAATAGCAGAGTAACTCTTTTCTTATATCCTTTTTTGCCTAAGAAGAGATGCCGGGAAAAGAACTCGACAAATGCGATCCATGGTGGAGGGTATATAAGATTCGGCCCGGCCGAACTTAGCACGCTTTTACTTGTTTTGTTTACATGTGTAGCAGAATACATGGTGATGGGTTCCCAAGATTCAGCCCGGATGAATTTAGCGCGCTTTCACCTGTTCTTATATAGAAACCATCAAATGCAAAAAGACACTAAAAGGGGTTTCAGAAATCTCACTTCTAAGAATTTTGAGAAAATATATTGTTGGGTATTTTCCAATCCCAATTTCATTAGAATATCCCTTTCCTAGTTCGAGCTGGAATTATTCTAAGACAGCTCCATTCGTGGGTATTTTCTACCCTTACATATTTACGCTGAAAACAGCCGGCCAGTTTGACTTCCAACAAGTGTGCCGAGCACGGTCGAAATCAGTCTATAACCTGATATAGCTCGATTATCCCTGTTCGGTTCGTAGGAGCTTTAATTGTTGATGGTTTGGCAGAAGTTTGTAGAATAAATTTATGCCTTTTAACTAAAAATATTTTGTATACATTTTTAGCAGAATCCATGGTGGTGGGTTTCCAAGATTCGGCCCGGAATTTTTGTTTTTTGCCATTGCAAAAACTATCCCAACAATTTTCTTCGAGTTTATTATTACTTTGTCCAACCTCAGGCAGTTGGAGAGCATGCACCATTGTGTCGTTCTGTATAACACTTTGCTCCCTGGATTATTTCATTGTTGGTAGTTTCCCTCTGCTGATTTGCTATTATATTTAATTACTTACATGAAAATTTAATACGACAATTGCCATAATAAAAACTAAAAATATTTTAAGCAACACAATTTCGGTAGCTAAATATAATTTTGTTGATACAAGCAAACAGAGAAATCAGGGAAAATTTAATTTGTACGCAAAGCAAACAAAATTGTTGGGCTTGCAAAAGAAAGACAATAGTGACCATATTAACAATTGTTGGTAGTATTACTAAAGTCAATTTGTTCAAACAATCGAGAGACGTAAATAAAGATTTGTGTGTAATGGCAGACATTTAAATTGGCTTAAGGTTTTTTACCCTATGTCATTACTGTGATACAGGGTATTTTTATATCCAATACTAGCTGTCCGGGCCCGCTCCGCTGCGCCTTCTTATACTTTATATGGGACAAAAGTTTCTTGGAATATTTATTTTCGACAATTAAAGAGCTTTAGTGAAACACCATGCAACGAATATATTGGGTTGCCCAAAAAGTAATAGCGGATTTTTCATATAGTCGGCGTTGACAAATTTTTTCACAGCTTGTGACTCTGTAATTGCATTTTTTCTTCTGTCAGTTATCAGCTGTTACTTTTAGCTTGCTTTAGAATAAAAGTGTAAAAAAAGTATATTTGATTAAAGTTCATTCTAAGTTTTATTAAAAATGCATTTACTTTCTTTTAAAAAATCCGCAATTACTTTTTGGGCAAATTCGTAGCATGGTATATGGCCCCATAAACACTATTCCCAAATACTGATATCAGATTCGTGCTTTGCTCCCAAAGACCTTTAATTTGAACCCCATATGGCTATGGTCGTAAATTTGTACCCTTTGGGGGATGTTTTTGGGAAGAGGCGGCCCCGCAAACACTTGGTCCCATATTTAGATATCAGATTCTAATTCTACACTCAAATACCTTTTATTTAAGACCCATATTCCCATGGTCAGTGGTGGGTGGTTCCCCTAGTACTTGGTTCGACAACTGGATATCAGATACGTTTTTTTATCATAAATAACTTTCATTTGAGTCCCATATTGTCGTGATTGGTCTAAATATATGTTTGGTTGGTTTTTGGGTGGGGCGCTTTAATCGCACCACCCATCTCCGAGAGCTGGCGTTTCTGAAAATTAGGGTAAGGGGAGGGTCCGCCCCCCTTCAGAAATCAAATAATGTAGTACCCTATTTTCACCAAGGGATCATTATGCACCATCTGTAAAAAATTCAAGAAAATCGGTTCAGCCGTTACTGAGTCTATAAGGAACACACAAACATACAAACAAACAAACCAACAAACAAACACAAACTGATTTTTATATATAAGATTTCTGTTTGGATACCGAATATTACTACTTAGTCCATTTTTATATCCATCAACATAGGATGGGGGTATACTAATTTCGTCACTCTGTTTGTAACACCTCGAAATATGCGACCAAGACCCCATAGAGTATACATATTCTTGATCGTCATTAAATTTTAAGTGGATCTAGACATGTCCCTTCGTCAGTCCATCCATCTTTCTGTCGAAAGCACGCTAATTTTCGAAGGAATAAAGCTAGGCATTTGAAACTTTGCATAAATACTTCTTATTAGTGTAGGTCGGTTCGAATTGTAAAAGAACAAAATAGGTCCAAATTTTATATATACTATCTCCTGATTAGACTTCTTAAGCTTATAGAGGGCTCAATTCTTACATGATCTGCATATGTCATTTTGGTATTACTTCCTGAATCTGTGCGAAGTATGGTCTGAATAGGTTGATAAACTGATAAGTGGCAGATCTCAAAATTTGACACTCTGAGTGCGATTTGTACTCTATTTGCCTGAAATTTTGGATGTGGGATATTTCTATGACTTCAAATAGCCACGGCAAGTAAGGTCCATATCGGTAAATAAATTGATAAGGATCAAAGAACTTGACAAATGCGATCCATCGAACTTAGCAAGCTTTTACTTGTTGTGTATATGTATAATAACTTAAAAATTAAGTTTGCCAATCACTTTATGAGTTGATTTGTACAAATTATGTGATATTGCCATATTATCTGCCTATTTCATCATAAAAACTGAACACAGCCCTAATTTTAAAAATTCTACAAAAATGTCAAGTATCTGGAAAAATTACATAACCCAATCACATAGTGGTGACAGAGGGAATGAAAATGCGATTCGACCACATGTAACTTAATTTTTTATGTTTCTACATCTCTTAAAAGTCTTTTTGCCCACCCCACAGTTGATAGTCATTACACAATGATTCGTCCCAGATAGATGTTTTTACAAAGATAGAATATTGACATAAGTGAATTAGTAACCCATATGCCTTATGGAAGTAGAATGTCCCCTAATGCATTTCTTTTGTTTGTTGTGTCTAGGAAATACAAACTAACCAGAACCGAAAAAAGAAGAACAAAGGACAAGCTAAAATAACAAGAAAAAAATGGAAACCAAATCTTAAAACATATTTCAGATTCTTTTCATTTTTATACCCTGATCCATAAGATGGGGGTGTATACTAATTTCGTCATTCCGTTTGTAACTCATCGAAATTTTAATCTGAGACCCAACAAATATATATATTCTCGATCGTCTTAACGTTCTAACCCGATTTAGCCCTATCCATCCGTCTGTCGAAAGCAGGTTCACTTTCGAAGGAATAAGCGTAGGTCATTCGGGATTGTAGATGGACTATATCTATATATATATAAACCGATCCTGGATCTTGTCTTCTTGAGCCGCTAGAGAGCGTAATTCTTATCCGATTTGGCTGTAATTTTGCATGAAGTGTTTTTTTATATGTTCCTACAACTGTGCTAAGTATGGTCAATATGGGTTTATAACCTGATATATTTCCCATATAAACTGATTTTGGATCTTAAATTTTTGATTCTTATGCTGAAATTTTGCATAATAAATTCCACATTGGTCTCCACAGCCAAACCAAGTATGACCCCATCGGTTCATAACTTGGTATGGCTTCAATAGCTTAGAATTAGCCTATAAAGATAAATCGGGCATTTAACTTGACAAATGCTATCCATGGTGGAGGGTATATAAGATTCGGTCCTGTCGAACTTAGCACGCTTTTACTTGTTTTCTGTTTGTTCTTTTCATGTGCTGGGATTCTTGTGTTTATGGTAGCTGACTAGTTAGTTGGGAGGTTGATTGTACGTTTTCGAAGAGTCAATTATAGCCTCGTTTGGTTTACATATGTTGCCTGGCATCACAGCAGAGATTACAATCTTTTGCCAAACGAAAGCTTTTTGACCCTTACCAGTTTTGCTTTTGCTTTTTTTTTTGGTTTCTGCTTTAATACCACTACACTTTTTTAAATTTTAGAGGCATTTCATCTTGATTGTAAGTTATTTAAGAAAACTCCAATAAGTTCACAAAAGAAAATACTGCCAATATTTTTCAGGAAAAAGGATTTAACTATGAGATACAAACGACTCTAAAACTGCATAAACTCAGAGCTCTTGTGTTTCAGTCAATTTCAATTAATTAAAACAAGTAAAATCGTGCTAAGTTCAGCCGAGCCGAATCTTGGGAACCCACCACCAAGGATTTTACTAAAAATTTATACAAAATAAATTTAGTTGAAGGGCATAATTTTATTTTACATACCAAACTTCTGTCAAACTAGCTGAAGTTAAAGCTTCTAGGAAACGAACAAAGATGAGGGAGAGACCGGCTTACATGGACGCTATATCAAGTTACAGACTGATTTCGACCGCATTTCGCACACATGTTGGACGTCATAACAGAACACCAAAATCGGACAAAATTTTACGGCTTCCACGGGCTCAAGAATGCAAATCTGGAGATCGGTTTATATGGGAGTTTATATGTGGTGTTCTGTTACTATTTCCAATAACTGTGCCAAATTGCCCACGAACATAGCATTAAGGAACACGGGGCCAGGATGGAGGTATATTCATTTTGTCATTCCGTTTGCAACACATCTATCCATTTCCGACCCTTTGAAGTATATATATTCTTGATTAGCGTAAAAATCTAAGACCATCTAGCCATCTCCATCCGTCTGTTGAAATTACGCTACAGTCTTTAGAATAGAGGTATTGAGCTGAAACTTTGCACAGATTCTTGTTTTGTTCATAAGCACGTTAAGTTCGAAGATGGGCTATATCGGACTATATCTTGATATAGCCCCCATATAAACCGATCCGCCTATTTAGGGTCATAGGCCCATAAAAGCCACATTTATTATCCGATTTCGGTAAAATTTGGGACAGTGAGTTGTGTTAGGTCCTTCGACATATTTCTTCAATTTGGCTCAGATCGGTCCAGATTTGGATATAGTTGCCATATAGACCGATTCTTCGATTTAGGGTCTTAGACCCATAAAAGCCACATTTATTATCCGATTTTGCTGAAATTTGGGACAGTGAGTGAGTGAGTTAAGGCCCTTCGACATCCTACGTTAATTTGGCCCGGATCAATCCAGATTTGGTTATAGCTGCCATATAAACCGATCCCCCGATTTAGGGTCTTAGGCCCATAAAAGCCACATATATTATCTGATTTTGCTGGAATTCGGAACAGTGAGTTGTGCTAGGCCCTTCGACATCCTTCGCCAATTTGGCCCAGATCGGTCTAGATTTGGATATAGCTGCCATATAGACTGATCCTCCGATTAAGGGTCTTAGGCCGATAAAAGCCACATTTATTACTCGATTTTGCTGAAATTAGGGACAGGGAGTTGTGTTAGGCCCTTCGACATCATTCGTTAATTTGGCTCAGATCGGTCCAGATTTGGTTATAGCTGACATATAAACCGATCCTCCGAATTAGGGTCTTAGGTCTATAAAAGCCCCATTTATTATCCGATTTTGCTGAAATTTGGGAAAGTGAGTTATGTTAGGCCCTTCGGCATCCATTGTTAATTTGGTCCAAATTTGCTGCCATATAAACCGATAATCCGATTTAGGGTCTTAGGCCCATAAAGGTCACCAAATCGGTGCAGATGTGGATATAGCTGTCATATAGACCGATTCTCCGATTTAGGGTCTAAGGCCCATAAAAGCCACATTTACTATCCGATTTTGCTGAAATTTGGGACAGTGAGTTGTCTTAGGCCCTTCGACATATTTCTTTACCTGATCGGATCAGATTTGGATATAGCTGCCATATAGATTTAAGGTTTTGGGTCCATAAAAGGCGCATTTATTGTACGATGTCGCCGAAATTTGGGACAGCGTGTTAAGTTAAGCCCCTTGACATAAGGCGCATTTATTGTCCGATGTCGCCGAAATTTGGGACAGTTTATTTTTAGATATAGCTACTAAAATGACCAATATTTTGTTATACACAATACACAATTATATACCCTCCACCATAGGATGGGGGGTATACTAATTTCGTCAATCCGTTTGTAACTACTCGAAATATTCGTCTGAGACCCCATTAAGTATATATATTCTTGATCGTCGCGACATTTTATGTCGACCTAGCCATGTCCGTCCGTCTGTCCGTCCGTCTGTCTGTCGAAAGCACGCTAACTTCCGAAGGAGTAAAGCTAGCCGCTTGAAATTTTGCACAGATACTTCTTATTAGAGTAGGTCGTTTTGTATTGTAGAGTGCGCAATTCTTATCCGATTTGACTGAAATTTTGTACTTAGTATTTTGTTGTGATATCCAACAACTGTGCCAAGCATGGTTCAAATCGGTCCATAACCTGATATAGCTGCCATATAAACCCATCTTGGGTCTTGACTTCGTGAGCCTCTAGAGGGCGCAATTCTTATCCGATTGGAATGAATTTTTGCACGTAGTATTTTGTCATGATATCCAACAACTGTGCCAAATATGGTTCAAATCGGTTCATAACCTGATATACCTGCCATATAAACCGATCTGGGATCTTGACTTCTTGAGTCTCTAGAAGGCGCAATTCTTATCCGATTAGAATGAATTTTTCCACGTAGTATTTTGTTATAATACCCAAAACTTTGCCAAGTATGGTTCAAATCGGTTAATAACCTGATATAGCTGCCATATAAACCGATCTGGTATTTTGACTTCTTGAGCCTCTAGAGGCCGCAATTATTATCTGATTTGCCTGAAATTTTGTACAACGTCTTCTCTCACAACTTTCAACATACGTGTCTAATATGGTCTGAATCGATCGATAGCTTGATACAGCTCCTATATAAACCGATCTCCCCATTTTGCTTCTTGAACCCCTACACAGCGCAATTTTAACCGAATGAAATGAAAAATTACATAATGGCTTCTACAATGTTCGGCAGTCATTTACGGTCCGAATCGGACTATAACTTGATATAGCCCTAATATCATAACAGTTCTTATTCGATATTCTTGTTTGCCGTAAAAGAGATACTGCGCATAGAACTCCACAAATGCGATCCATGGCAAGTAAGATTCGGCCCGAGCGAACTTACTTGTTTTTAAATCGCTCTTACTTGTTTTTTAATCGATTTTTCTTTTTAGACAATTTTAAACCGAAATAGGGATATTAGTTCGACTTCATTAAACAGTTTTTCAAAATGTTAAAAGATTTTGAATTTTATAAAAAATATCTGTTTAACCGGGTTTTAAAATATTACGAAAACTCAACCCGGTTTTTTAAAAGAGCTTATTTTTCGAATAGTTCGAAACCCGGTTTCAAGAAATTGCTGTCGTATATATATTGCTGTCGTACATATACATTATTATGTGGAACGCAATTTCCACCATTCCACAACCAACATCAGTACACCCAGTTACTTTAAATTTCTATTCATCATCCAAAATCTACATTAAGTTTTGAAAAGAAAAAATTGATACATTCCATACGCATTTGAGTAATTGTTCTCCCAAAATGTATGTAATGCAAATGTTATGTTTTATATGCTGTACATTTTTACTACCCATATCTGAGATATCATAATTTGCGTAAAATTTTCTGCATAAATTCCCAGCATATCCGCAAAGTATATGTCAGTTAGTCATATGTGTGAGTATGGATGTATGAATGTACGTCCTTTCATCATTCAATGTAGTAAAACATATATGTTACGAGGTCGTTGTATAAAAAATGGAACAACTATTGGAAAGTACTGCTTGTTTAAATATATGCATGTACATGCAAATGTAAAACAATGTGTTGAAATGAGGAAATACGCTAACTATATTTCAATGGAAGTTAAACATGAATTCTAAAGTATATCACTTTCACAAACATATTTTTTTTTTTTACAAAAAAAATAAGCTAAAATATTTTATAGATCAATGTTACTTGGTAAACGGATTTTTTTCATTTAAAAACACATTTGAAAAGTTTATAGCATGTTTTAATATTTGAGTTTAATCAATTTTAAAAATTGATAAAAGAAAATGGACAATTTTCATTGTATGACTATCTGGGCCGCTGTTCCATTTAAAAAAAATTGTAAATTAAGTGTTTTCTTAACATTATAAATATAAACTTGTAAACGCCTATCTTGCCAGTAAAACAAATGTCAAAAAATTTACATTGATTCCAGGTAACTAGGGGCCGACCCAAAATTACCCTAAAATAGGCATATTGGACGATCATGACTATATGGGACTTAAATGAAATGTGTTTGGAAGTAGATTACGAATAGAGTCTGGAAGAAGCAATAGGCTATATAATTTGTTAATATCGGAAGGGGGCGGAACCTAGCCTTACAAATAGTTCCCTGAGCATGTGTGTAATAAAATTTTATGTAGAACTTGGACTATTTGACATTGACTTTTTTTTAGTATTTTAGCTGCTACGAACTCATTTATAGCTAGGATATGACGGGATATATGTTGAGTTGTTGGGAATATTTAAAGCTTTAATTTAAAGTACAAAATTTAAAAAGTAGCTGTGAAACTTTTTGGCCGAAGTGAAACATTAGTAGTATCTTTGCTTTATGAAAATGAAAAGAAATGATAACGCTTTGATGGCCAAAGTTTAGTAGTAGTAGTAAATAGAAGTAGTCGTTTGGAAAATCTGGCAAATTTTTTACCACTGCGTCGGATAATAAATGCGCTTTTTATAGGGCCAAGACTTTAAATCGAAATATCATTCTATATGGTACCTATAACCAAATCTGGACCGATCTGGAATAAATTGAACAAGGATTTAATAATCATCCTATTCGAGTTAAGTTGTATCTCTCGACATACTTCTGCAATATGGCACAGATCGGTCCAGATTTAGATATAGCTGCCATATAGACCGATCTCTCGATTTAAGGTTTTGGGCCCATAAAATGCGCATTTATTGTCAGATTTCACCAAAATTTGGGAAAGTGAGTTGTGATAGGCTCTTTGACATTTTTCTGGATTTTAGCTCAAACCGGTTCCAATTTGGATATAGTTGCCATATAGACCGATATCTCAACTTAAAGTCTTGGCCCCATAAAAGGCGCATCTTTAATCCGATTTGACTGAAATTTGACACAGTGACTTATATTAGGCATTTCGACATCAGTGTCGTATATGTTTCAGATCAGTTTATTTTCAGATATTGCTACTAAAAAGACCAATGCTTTGTTATACACAATTGATCAATGACTTGTACTTATTAGTATTTGGTCCAAATCGGAACCTATTTCGAGATGCTATGAGGCATAAGGCTGCATTTTTCACCGATAGGTGGTTTACATATACACCCGAGGTGGTGGGTATCCAAAGTTCGGCCCCGCCGAACTTAACATGTTTTTACTTATTTAAGTTAGGCAGAAAATATGTCTTTTATATTTAATAGCATATAAAAGTGTCCTTTAACAAAAAATATATACAGCCGAAAATTTTTCACAGAAATACCCAAGATTACGATTTGGGGCAAAGATAGTGTCCACATAGGCATTTTTAAGTAAATTTGCTGTGGAAGCTAGAAATATTGTTTGGTTAGGTTAGGTTGAAAAGATGATGCAGATATTAATCCGCCCCATGTCACTATGGACATACACCTAAGCCAGTATGCGGCTTGTTATGCGCTCTCAAAAACTAACAAGTAACCTCGAAAAAGAAAATTTTAAGTTAGGAATTCAGCGCTACTTACAAAATCCTTATTTGTTTTCTATAGCACTCCCTTAAGAAGGTTCATTTCTGGTATCGTGTCCCCACCCAAGACTGTAAGCCGTGTAAGCCGGGAAATGACATAGGAAATGCTCCAACGTCTCATCATCAAGTGAGCTCGTAGTCCTATGTGTCCCGTTAGGACACCAAAAGCTATACTGACCTCCTCCTTACTTTCTTTCAGTAATAGTCCCATCCTCCCTATATTACTGATTTTGAATGTAGTTGGCAAAGTTGTTGGAAGTTGTAACAGAACACCTCACACAAAATTTCAAATCGGACATAAATTGCGGCTTGTAAGGGCTTAAGAAGTCAAATTGGGAGATCGGTTTATATGGGCGCTATATCAGGTTATAGACCAATTCGGATCGTACTTAGCACAGTTGTTGGAAGTCTTAACGTAACACTACATGTAAATTTGCGGCTTGTAAGGGCTCAAGAAGTCAAATCGGGAATTCGGTTTATATGGGATCTATATTACGTTAAAGACCGATTTAGAATTATTTGCAAAGATGTTGGAAGTCTTAAAAAAACACTGCATGCAAAATAACAGGCGAATCGGAAAAGAATTGTGGCTTCCAAGGGCTCACGAAGTCAAATCGGTTTGTATAAGAGCTATCAATATTAAGTATGTATCAATATTAAGTATCAATGCAAAATTTAAAGCGGATAGCTTTACGCATTCGACCGCTATCGTGATTTCGACAGACAGACGGACGGACATGGCTAGATCGACTCGGAACGTCGAGACGATCAAGAATATATATACTTTATGGGGTCTTATACGAGTATTTTGTAGTGTTGCAAACGGAATGACTAGATTAGTAAACCCCCATTCTATGGTGGTGGGAATAAAATTACTCTTTTTCACATCTTTATACTTCCAATCTGTATAATTTTTATCTGAATAATCAGATGTGAACGCTTTCTGCATCAAATTTGTTTTAAATGTTGTCACAAATCAAAATCATCCATAAAAGTTACAAGTAAAAGCGTGCTAAGTTCGGCCGGGCCGAATCTTAAATGCCCTTCATCTTGGATCGCATTTGTCGACTTCTTTTCCCGGTATCTCTTTTTAGGAAAACAAGGGATAGAAGAAGAGAATTGCTTTACTAGTTGAGCTGTAACAAGTTATGTACCATAAATGAACTGAATGTTGGTGACCATAGTGGAAGTAATTGTGTAAATACGAATACAAGGACCGGTTTATATGGGAGCTGTATCATGCTGTAGGCCTATTCAGACCATATACGACACGTATGTTGAAGGTCGTGGGAGAAGCCGTTGTACAAAATATCACCCAAATAATAATTGTGCCCTATAGGGGCTCAAAAATTCAAGATCCCAGATCGGTTTATATGGCGGCTATATCAAGTTATTTACAGATTTGAACCATTCTTTGCACAGTTGTTTAAAGTCATAACAAAACACGTCATGCAAAATTTCAGCCAAATCGGATAACAATTGCGCCCTCTAATGACCCAAGAATCAAGATCCAAATCGGTTTATATGGCAGCTACATCAAAACATGGACCCATACGGACCATTTACAATCTCAACCGACCTACACTCATAAGATATATTTTTGCAAAATTCCAAGCGGCTACCTTTACTCCTTCAAAAGTTACCGTGTTTTCGACAGACAAACGGACGAAAGGAATATTTCGAGGAGTTACAAAATGAATGACAAAATCATTAGTGGTGGAGGGTAAAAAAAAACGAAATTGCAAAAAAAATGTCTTATATCCACGAAACAAGACGAGATATTGTAGACCTCAAACGGACTTTTTTATAGGGATTCTTGAGCACTATCCATCAAAATTTATGAAATCGGACGACAAACGAAGATTTAGTATTACCAACTAAATTTCGAAATACCGATGTGACCAACTATAGGTGCCTGCCAAAAGACGCCCGGAAAACCTAGGGTCTTGACACACGATTTTGCTAACACCTCAGCTCTAACCATTCCAAATTTTAAGGAAATTTTTCCACCCGTTGTCAAGCGGCATATTTTTCACTAGTTTTGTTCGGTTTTATCCCACTGAGCGCCTATTTGATTTTGACTCCTTCAATTTCTATTAGATTTGATAAAATTTGGTTACTAAAGCAAAATTAAGTCAACAGGTAGATATGGCCACCAACAGCTAAATTAAATGAAAAATTTATAATTTGTCTATATCAGCAACACTTGAATTCCCTACTACTCTTGGTATAATCAGTTACAGAACAAATATTTAATAGGTCTCTCGGCTTGTTGTACCCTACGCCACCACTGTGGTATAGGGAATTATAACGTTGTGCATTTGTTTTTATACCCTGTACCATAGGACACTAATATCGCCATTTTTTTGTAACTCCTCGAAATATTTGTCTTACACCCCATAAAGTACATATATTTTTGATCATCATGACATTTTAAGTCGATCTAGCCTTTCGAAGGAGTAAAGCTAGCCGCTTGAAATTTTGCACAATTATTTCTTATTATTGTAGGTCGGTTGGGTTTGTAAATGGGCCATATGGGTTCATGTTTTGATTTAGCTGCCATATATACCAATTTTGTATCTTGACTTCTTGAGCCACTAGGGGTTCTACTCGATATTTCATTTCGACTACATTTCGACATAAAGTCTATGCATTAAAAGTAGAACGTAGACTCGGTGGTGTAGGATATTATATAGTCGGCGCCGAACTTCTTTTGTCTTTCCTTACTTGTTCATAATACCGTACTGAGTTTTTATTGGTGACTCATTTTTCTTGCGGAATATAAAAAAATCATTAGTTCATTCATAAACTTAAATTTCCTTCATAACATTTTGTTTTCTTCCTGATACGTATCAAAATCAAACACGAGCAATACTCAATTTTGTAATTTATACGGCTTACAACGGTCTTCACTAAACTTAATGTAGATTCCAAATATGAGTATTTGACAAAATTCCTTTATAGAACTGTCAAATAAACCTATTTTAAGGCTTCATTTAGTTTTGCGAATAAGGCAGTAAGCATACTGGCGATATCAAATCATGGAAACCATTCTTCTTGTTAACCTCGATGAATA
The DNA here is from genome assembly GCF_963082655.1 of Stomoxys calcitrans. Lineage (NCBI taxonomy): Eukaryota > Metazoa > Arthropoda > Insecta > Diptera > Muscidae > Stomoxys > Stomoxys calcitrans. The sequence goes on along the minus strand of NC_081555.1, from coordinate 79,485,861 downwards.
TGTTTAGAGAAGTATTTTTACAACCTTCCCGTTTTCTACATCTTTGTTCGGTTAACCTTGCCGAACATTATTGCAAATCACCCATTTATTAGTTGGGCTTAATCTGAAGTTCTCTGAAATGCAAACTTTTTTTTGTCTTTCAATCTGGTCATCCATCAGTTTCTGAATTATTACCCAAGAATTCGAGCAATGACTCTCCCACATACACAACACTCCATTTGCGACCAGAAGGATTTGGCAGTAAACGAAATTTTCGCACGCCATACACTTTCCTTTGTCCTACTGTTTATTGGAACATTTATTTAAACTGTCCGTGTTCCGTTTCGATTTTCCGCTTCTTTTATGTTTTATGCTTCGCTTTGGATTTGATATTTTTCCTTTCTCTGGATTGGATTTTTATAAATGTCTTCATTTCAACAGGCATTTATCATGTAACGTTTTATGTTATGAATATTTTCATATGATTTATATTTTAAGTTCGTCGAGTGAACAAACAGTCACTAGAGCGCAATGCTTCTGTTTTATTTTTGTGGATGGCTACCGCAGCTTCTTGTTGTAAATAGGTAGAAATATTATACGTGTTCTTGTCCATAGAATAATGTACATATATCTGAAATGTCCAACATTTTCAACAAATTTGTCGATATGTAAAAAACAATACATAACTAGCTGGCTGAAGGTAGATGAGCTTTTTCATGGTTATATATAAACATTTACGGCATTATTCGCAAAATTTAAAATAGGTTTACTTTGACTGTTATTTGTAGGAAATCTGCCAAATAAACCTATTTCAAATCTGCATTAAATTTTGTGAATATCGGTGTTATAGTTTCTTGTGTCTTTTAGATTTCTGATTTAAGCATTTATCAGTTGAAATGAGTGTTGTGTGTAACAAAAATTAAGGGGATATAAAACTCAAATCTGGACTAAAATACCGTTCAATTAGACCACGTTTAACCAACAAATAGACATTCACTCTTCCGTAATTGCTATTTATTTAGTAATAGTTTGAATATATAACGCAACAAATGTTGCATTTACATTCGTATCATTTCCTATTCACAGACTTTGGAATAGAGAATCATCGGGGTACTCATTCAACTGCAAACTTATGTTGCTCAAGCCTATATAAATATTTTTTTCAATATTGACCAGTCCTGTGTCTATAAGTGGGCTACAGCAAATGGTTTTTTTCTGAATCCCCAGAAATCGAAAGCTATGTGCACTGTGGATAACACACTCTTATACACGAATCGAATTTCGAATTCTGTTAGCAAAGACATTTCTAATACCTGTTCTCATCTATGGGTGTGAACTTTTTTAAACTGCTATTCACTTAACCAATGAAAATTTAATGTAGTATTCCACAGCATTATTAGGCATCTCTATAGTATAAGAAGGATTCAACATGTTTCTCACTTGGCTACTTCTCTTTATGGCTGTAGCTTCGACAATCTTCTCTTTACTATTCTACAATCCATAATCTAGATCTCTACTTTTCGTACATAAAATAATTTGGAAACAAACACCCAAAAACCTCTATGACAAATTAATATTTGCTTGATCTATTTAGAAGGGATAGGAAACTTGTCCCTTTTGGAAGATGGAGCTTAGGATCAGAATGGCAGTTTTATATGAGTACCATCCCAGCAAAAAATTTTACCTGCCTTGGATGCAATACGAAAATATTCTAGCATACTAATGCGCATTTCGAATGCTAAATAAGTATGCATGAAACTATCATATATTGTAAAGTAATATTTCTTAAAAAAAAATTGAAAATTATGTGGGTTTAACATACTTTTGTGCAATTATCTATTGCATACGGTATGTATGAAAAATTACTTCATAGTATGGTTGCTTCCGATCGGCGGTTGAGTATGTTAATAGCGATTTGATTTCAATGAACGAAATTCAAATGAAACACTTCACGATCTTCAAGACCGCTTTACGAAAGTTAGTAATCGGCAGATTTAGATATATCTCCCATATAAACCGATCTCCCGGTTTGACTTCTTGAGCCCTTGCCAATTTGGCTGAAAATTTGCATGTTGTGTTCCGTTATGATGTCCAACAACTTTACAAAGTACGGTCCGAATCAATTTACAATCTGATATAGCTCCCATAGCGCAACTTAATGCCTTTTTACTTGTTTCATTATATAAATTATAATTAATTACTGACTTTTTATACCCTCCACCATGGGATGGGGGGCATACTAATTTCGACGTTCTGTTTGTAACTACTCGAAATATTCATCTGAGACCCCATAAAGTATATATATTCTTTATCGTCGTGAAATTTTATGTCGATCTAGCCATGTCCGTCCGTCTGTCGAAAGCACGCTAACTTCCGAAGGAGTAAAGCTAGCCGCTTGAAAATTTGCACAAATACTTCTTATTAGTGTAGGTTGGTTGGTATTGTAAATGGGCCTTATCGGTCCATGTTTTGATATAGCTGCCATATAAACCGATCTTAAGTCTTGACTTCTTGAGCCTCTAGAGTGCGCAATTCTTATCCGATTGGAATGAAATTCTGCAGAATGTGTTTTGTTATGATATCCAACAACTGTGCCAAGTATGGTTCAAATCGGTCCATAACCTGATATAGCTGTCATATAAACTGATCTTGGGTCTTGAATTCTTGAGCCTCTAGAGGGCGCAATTCTTATCCGATTGGAATGACATTTTGCACGACGTGTTTTGTTACGATATTTAATAACTGTGCACAAATAACTGCACAAATATGGTTCAAATCGGTTCATAACCTGATATAGCTGCCATATAAACCGATCTTGGGTCTTGACTTCTTGAGCCTCTAGAGTGCGCAATTCTTATCCGATTGGAATGAAATTTTGCAGAATGTGTTTTGTTATGATATCCAACAACTGTGCCAAGTATGGTTCAAATCGGTCCATAACCTGATATAGCTGTCATATAAACTGATCTTGGGTCTTGAATTCTTGAGCCTCTAGAGGGCGCAATTCTTATCCGATTGGAATGACATTTTGCACGGCGTGTTTTGTTACGATATTTAACAACTGTGCCAAATATGGTTCAAATCGGTTCATAACCTGATATAGCTATCATATAAACAGATCTGGGGACTTGACTTTTTGAGCTTCTACAGGGCGCAATTCCTATTCGAATTGGTTGAAATTATGCATGACGTATTTTATTCTTACTTTTAACAACTGTGTCAAATAAGGTTAAAATCGGTTTATAACCTGGTATAGCTGCCACATAAACCGATCTGAGATCTTGACTTCTTGAGCTTTTAGAGGTCGCAATTATTATCCGATTTGCCTTTGTTTTTTGTACGACGGATTCACTCATGACCATGAACATACGTGTTTATCACGGTCTGAATTGGTCTATAGCCCGATACAGCTCCCATATAAATCGATCTCCCTATTTTACTTCTTGTTTTAATATTGACCTGTCCTGTGTCTATAAGTGGGACCCTCCCCTTTACCCTAATTTTCAGAAACGCCAGATCTCGGAGATGGGTGGTGTGATTTAAGCGAAATTTTGTGTGCTCTCTTATAGTACCCTAAAAATACAAATTTGGTTTCCAAATTTCGGATGGGGTACCTAGGGGGACCACCCCAACCCCCAAAACACCCCTAAATCGGACATATTTACCGATCTTGGCAATATGGGACTCAAATGAATGGTATTTGCGACCATGTATTTAGGGAATCACCCCTTCTCCAAAACACCCCGCAAAGGGTAAACATTTTTTGACCATGCCAATATGTGCTATTTAAGATTAGAAAACGAATTTGATAGCCTATGTGTTTGGGGGACACTTCATCGTGTAAACTTCCCTAAACCAATGGCAATATGGGGTTTAAATAAATGGTTTTTGAAAGAAGAGCACGATGCTGATATTTTTTCACGGCAAAGTGGCTGGGGGATCACCTCACCCCGAAAACATCCCTAAATCAGATATCATGAGAGTAGCGGGCTGAAATAAAGTATTTTAAGAATAGAGTACACCTTACATCCAAACTAGAATTCGAAGACCAATAAAGATCATATGGGATTCGGAAAAAGGCACTTATATCTTTAAATTGTTAGTCAAACGATATACTATTTGCATAGCATGGTATTTCACTAAAAGATCTTTAATTGTCGAAAATAAATATTCCAAGGAAACTTTTGTTCCATATAAAATAAAAGTAGGCGCAGCGGAGCGGGCCCGGGTCAGCTAGTTTTCTATAATAATATTCGAAATTGTTTATTCCTTTAAAATTTGTTTTATTATTTCTTAAGAAGGATATATGGCTGTTCTTATAAGCTTGCGCTATAATTATTATAAGATTTAATCTTGTTGTGTAGGAATTCATTAAATAAATAAATAAAATAAAAATAAATAAATAAATAAATTTATAAATGTAGATATTTTGCAAATGTGTAGCTAGCATGAACCGTAGTTTGTTCTGATACATTTTGAATTAAAATATAAAACTTAAGTTAACTAGGAAATGGAAAGTCTTGTTTCAAGATGCAAATCAATGCGTAACCAAATATTTGTTTGAAACTTAAGAGTTCATATATTTACACATTGGCACAGTAATAAGTAAAGCAAATTTGCTCATGAACATTGCACTAAGAAACAGGGTGCAATCTTCTCACATATCAATGAGTGCTATCCAATTCAGGTTTAAGTTCAATGATAAGGGTCCTCCTTAACTAGCCAAGTCCGAACGGCGTGTCTCAGTTCGACACCTTTTTGGGGGAAATTTGTACATGGCTGTTACACCATGTTGTCTAATGGCTCAGTACCCAGCAAATGGCGCCAGCGCACAGTGGGTTGGGAAAAAATAAGTGGAAATAAGTCTGTCATTTTTGAACGGATAAAGATATCTTCATGAAATAGCTGTGGTGTGAACCTGCTTTTGTGCAAATAAGTAAAAGCGTGCTAAGTTCGGCCGGGCCAAATTTTATATACCCTCCACCATGGATCGCATTTGTCGAGTTCTTTTCCCAGGCAAAACAGGATATAATAAAAGACTTGCTCTGCTATTAGAGCGATATCAAGATATGGTCCGGTTTGGACCACAATTAAATTATATGTTGGAGACCTGTGTAAAATGTCAGGCAAATCGAATAAGAATTGGCCCTTTGGGGGCTCAAGAAGTAAAATAGAGAGATCGATTTATATGGCAGCTGTATCGGGCTATAAACCGATTCAGACCATGATAAACACGTATGTTCATGGTCATGAGAGAATCCGTCGTACAAAATTTCAGGCAAATCGGATAATAATTGCGACCTCTAAAAGCTCAAGAAGTCAAAATCCCAGATCGGTTTATATGGCAGCTATATCAGGTTATGAACCCATTTGAACCTTATTTGACACAGTAGTTGAAAGTAAGAAAAAAATACGTCATGCAAAATTTCAGCCAAATCGGATAGGAATTGCCCCCTCTAAAATAAATAAAGTCCCCAGATCTGTTTATATGACAGCTATATCAGGTTATTAACCGATTTGAACCATACTTGGCACAGTTGTTGGGTATCATAACAAAATACTACGTGCAAAATTGCATTCAAATCGGATAATAATTGCGCACTCTAGAGGCTCAAGAAGTCAAGACCCAAGATCGGTTTATATGGCAGCTATATGAGGTTATAAATTGATTTGAAAAATACTTGGCAAAGTTGTTGGATATCATAAAAAAACACGTCGTGCAAAGTTTCATTCCAATCGGATACGAATTGCGCACTCTAGAGGCTCAAGAAGTCAAGACCCAATATCGGTTTATATGGAAGCTATATTAGATTATGGACCGATTTGAACCATACTTGGGACAATTGTTGGATATCATTACAAAATACGTCGTGCAAAATTTCATTTAAATCGGATAAGAAATGCGCCATCTAGAGACTCAAGAAGTCAAGACCCAAGATCGGTATATTGCAGCTATATCAGGTTATGGACCGATTTGAACCATGCTTTGCACAGTTGTTGGATATTATAACAAAACACGTCGTGCAAAATTTCATTCCAATCGGATAAGAATTGCGCTCTCTAGAGGCTCTAGAAATCAAGACCCAAGATCGGTTTATATGACAGCTATATCAGGTTATGGACCGATTTGAACCATACTTGGCACAATTGGCAGCTATATCAAAACCGATATGGCCCATTTACAATACCAACCGACATACACTAATAAGAAGTATTTGTACAAAATTTCAAGCAGCTAGATTTACTCCTTCGGAAGTTAGCGTGCTTTCGACAGACAGACAGACGGACGGACAGACGGACGGACATGGCTAAATCGACATAAAATGTCGCGACGATCAAGAATATATATACTTTATGGGGTCCCAGACGAATATTTCGAGTAGTTACAAACAGAATGATGAAATCAGTATACCCCCCATCCTATGGTGGATGGTATAAAAATGAGAGCCCTAGAGCGCCCGAGGGCCTATTGGTGGGCCTTCGAAGTTGAATAACTATGTAAACCTGAGCCGAATTCTATGAAATTCACCAGTTATGTCAAGAAAATCCTTCCTGCCAAATTTCGAGAGAATCGGTTAACAAATAAGCATTTGATTGCAATATTTCTCAAAATCGGACGAACATATATATGGGAGCTATATTTAAATCTGAAGCGATTTGCAGCAAACTTCGTAGATATTGTTGTAGTTGTCGAGGAAAGCATTGCGCAAAACTTTAGCAAGATTGGTCAATAAATGCGCTTGCAGTGGCTCTGGAAGTGACAATCGGGCGATATATATATATATATATATATATATATATATATATATATATATATATATATATATATATATATATATATATATATATACATATATATATATATATATATATATATATATATATATATATATATATATATATATATATATATATATATATATATATATCGCCCGATTGTCACTTCCAGAGCCACTGCAAGCGCATTTATTGACCAATCTTGCTAAAGTTTTGCGCAATGCTTTCCTCGACAACTACAACAATATGTACGAAGTTTATTGTTGTATATATATATATATATATATATATATACATACATATATATATATATATATATATATATATATATATATATATATATATATATATATATACAGGGTGGCTGATGAAAGCCGCTACCAAAAAAAAATGTAATAACTTTTTTTCTATTTAATAATAATAATTTAATAATTAATTTAATTAATTAATTAATTAATTTAATTAATAATAATTTAATAATTAATTTAATAATTTAATTTAACATGAATAAAAGAAAAATGTATTCCATACACCGAAAAAAAAATGTAGCAATATTCATCATTGTAGCAATATTCATCAGCCACCCTGTATATATATATATATATATATATATATATATATATATATATATATATATATATATATATATATATATATATATATATATATATATATATATATATATATCGCCCGATTGTCACTTCCAGAGCCACTGCAAGCGCATTTATTGACCAATCTTGCTAAAGTTTTGCGCAATGCTTTCCTCGACAACTACAACAATATCTACGAAGTTTATATATATATATATACATATACATATATATATATATATATATATATATATATATATATATATATATATATATATATATATATATATATATATATATATATATATATATATATATATATATATATATATATATATATATATATATATATATATATATATATATATATATATATATATATATATATATATATATATATATATATATATATATATATGGTAGCTATATCTATGTAAATCTAAACCGATTTATATGAAACTCACAAGTAATGTCGAAAAATATAAGAAAATCCATTTTGGCAAATTTCGAGAGAATCGGTTAACAGTTGAGCACTTTACTGAAATATTTCTCAAAATCGGACGAACATATATATGGGAGCTAAATCTCACCCGCTCCCGACTAAACTTCTCAGACATTGTAAAATCACTTGGAGAAAGCATTGTGAAAAGTTTTATCAAGATTGGTCAATAAATACGCTTGCTGTGAATCTAGAAGTTAAAATCGGGCGATATATATATATATATATATATATATATATATAATAGCTATATCTAAATCTGAACCGAGTTTCATGAAATTTACCAACAATGTGGACAGTCAAGAGAAAATCTTCTCTACTAAGTTTCGAGAGAATCGGTTTACAAAGGACCATTTTATTGCAGTTTTACTTTAAATCAGACGAAAATATATATTGGAGCTATATTCAAATCTGAATTGATTTTTCCAATTTCAAAAGGCTTCGTCTCTAGGCCGAAAAACATATTTGCACCAAATTTGAAGACGATCAGATGATAATTGCGAACTGTACTTTTTACACAAATGTACATCGACAGGCAGACAGACAAGCAGAACGCAGAACGAAATTTTGCACCAACACTTCCTATTAGTTTAGATCGGTTGGGATTGTAAGTGGATCATATCGGTCCATAACCTGATATAGCTTTCACATGAATCGATCTGGGGTCTTGACTTCTTGAGCCCCTAGAGGGCGTAATTCCTATTCGAATTTTGCATGACGTGTTTCGTTATGACTTCTAACAACTGTACTAGATATGGTTCAAATCGGTCTATAATCTGGACTACCTGCCATATAAACCGATCTTGATTGCTTGAGCTAATAGAGGGCGCAATTCTTATCCGATTTGGCTGAAACTTTGCACGACGTATTTTATTATGACTTCCAAACATTATGCTAAGAATGGTTCAAATCGGTCCATAACCTGATATAGCTGCCATATAAACCGATCTGGGATCTTGATTTATTTAGCCTCTATAGCGCGCAATTCCCATTCCGTTTGGCTGAAATTCTGTATTACGTGTTTTGTTATGACTTCCAACAAATGTGCTAAGTATGGTTCAAATCGGTCCATAACCTGATAGCTGTCATATAAACTAATCTGGTATCTTGACTTCTTGAGCGTCTAGAGGGCGCAAATCCTATCCGATTTGGCTGAAATTTTGCACGACGTGTTCCGTGCCTAGTACGGTCCAAATCGGTCTATAACCTTATGTAGCTGCCATTACGTTACGTTACGTTACAATACGGTCCAAATCAGTCTATAACCTGATATAGCTCCAGTATAAAGCAGTCTCTCGATCATCCTTCTTCGGTTCCTAGAAGCTTTAATTTTTGCTGGTTTGACAGAAGTTTGGCATGCAAAATACAATTTTGCCTTTCAACTAAATTTATTTTGTACAAATTTGTAACAGAATCCATAGTGGTGGGTTCCCAAGATTCGGCCCGGCCGAACTTAGCACGCTTTTACTTATTTCAAATGACATAGTTTCTCACAAATGTTGCCAGCATTTGGAGGGGATAACCACCGCTGAAAATTTTCTCTTCTTCTTCTCGCCAGTATTCGAACCCATGTTTTCAGTGTCATAGGCGGACATGCTATCCAGCGCAACGGTAGGCCCATGCTGATTGGTTAAAAAAAAGTAGGTCGAGTTTGGTCCAGCTAGTGATGTATTATAACAGAGATGGCCTGTCGATAACTTTGACGTATATGACATACATTACCGAAGTATAACACATACGTCGAAAACGTCGTAACATAACCAATATCTTATTTTTGACAGAATAAAAATATGGAAAACGCACAATTATTTATAACATCAGATTAAGGCAACCCTGGTGCATAGATTTAAAAGTGCACCTATAAAAAAAACGTATGAATTCTACCTGGCGCTTCCTCTAAAATCCACATTTTCGGCTGTTGTTAACTTCTCTCTAATGCTGGCGACACTTGGGACTATATAACAATTTCTTGTATTCTCTCCACCATGGATCGCATTTCTCAAGTTCTTTGCCCGGTATCTCACTATAGGCAAATTGTCATTCTATTGGAGCTAGAAATATGCACCATTATGGCTATAGAAACCACAATTTTGCCCCGATCTTTCTAAAATGTTGACTGGGAAGTTCTATATTTATGTCTGTCTATCATCCGACTGTCTGTCTGTCTGTCCATATTAATTTGTGTATAAAGTACAGGGGGAATTTTCGGCCCAGAGACAAAGCCTATTGAAATTGGCGATTTGAATGAATTTTTGCACGAAGTATTTTGTTATGATATCCAACAACTGTGCCAAGTATGGTTCAAATCGGTTCATAACCTGATATAGCTGTCATACAAACAGATCTGGGGACTTGACTTCTTGAGCTTCTAGAGGGCGCTATTCCTATCCGATTTGGCTGAAATTTTACATGACGTATTTTATTCTTACTTTCAACAACTGTGTCAAATAAGGTTCAAATTGGCTTAAGCCTCTAGATGTCGCAATTATCATCCGATTTGTCTGAAATTTTGTATAACACCTAGAAATATACGTCTGTGACCCCATATATTATATATATTCTTGATCGTCATGTCATTTTAAGTCGATCTAGCCATGTCCGTCCGTCCGTCTGTTTGTCGAAAGCACACTAAATTTCGAAGAAGTAGCTAGGCGCTTTAAATTTCGCACAAATAATTCTTATAGATGTAGGTTGGTTGGGATTGTAAAAGGGCCATATCGGTCCATGTTTTGTTGTAGCTGCCATCTGATTTGGCTGAAATTTTGTTCAACGAATTTCATTATGACTTTCAATAACTGTGCAAAGTATGGTTTAAATCGGTCCATAACCTGATATAGCTGCCATATAAACCGATCTTGAATCTTGATTTCTTGAGCCACTAGAGGACGCAATTCTTATACGATTTGGTTAAAATTTTGCATGAGGTATTTTGTTATGACTTCCAATAACTGTGGCAAGTATGGGTGAAATCGGTGCATAACCAGATATAGCTGTCATAAAGGGTGATTTTTTTGAGGTTAGGATTTTCATGCATTAGTATTTGACAGATCACGTGGGATTTCAGACATGGTGTCAAAGAGAAAGATGCTCAGTATGCTTTGACATTTCATCATGAATAGACTTACTAACGAGCAACGCTTGCAAATCATTTTCAGTGAATGGGCCCTAGAAAAGTTGGCAGAAAATCCGCTTTTTTATCGACAAATTTTGTTCAGCGATGAGGCTCATTTCTGGTTGAATGGCTACGTAAATAAGTAAAATTGCCGCATTTGGAGTGAAGAGCAACCAGAAGCCGTTCAAGAACTGTCCATGCATCCCGAAAAATGCACTCTTTGGTGTGGTTTGTACGCTGGTGGAATCATTGGACCGTATTTTTTCAAAGATGCTGTTGGACGCAACGTTACGGTGAATGAACACATTTCGAACCGAACACTGATTTTGGTAATAAAATTCAATGATTTGCAAGCGTTGCTCGTTAGTAAGTCTATTCATGATGAAATGTCAAAGCATACTGAGCATCTTTCTCTTTGACACCATGTCTAAAATCCCACGTGATCTGTCAAATACTAATGCATGAAAATCCTAACCTCAAAAAAATCACCCTTTATATCAAGTTAATAACCGATTTGAACCATACTTTGCACAGTTGTTGAAAGTCATAACAAAACACATCATGCGAAAATTTAGCGAAATCGGGTATGATTTGCGCTCTCTAGAGGCTCAAGATGTCAAGACCCAAGATCGGTTTATATGACATCTATATCAGGTTATAGACCGATTTGAATCATACTAGGCACAGTTGTTGGACATCATAATAAAACACGTCGTGCAAAATTTCATTCAAATCGTATAAGAATTGCGCACCCTAGCTGCTCAAGAAGTCAAGACCCAAGATCGGTTTATATAACAGCTATATCAGGTTATGGACCGATTTAAACCATAATAGGCACAGTTGTTGAATATCATAACAAAACACGTCGAGCAAAATTTCATTCCAATAGGATAAGAATTGCGCACTCTAGAGGCTCAAGAAGTCAAGACCCAAGATCGGTTTATATGACAGCTATATCAAAACATGGACCGATATGGCCCATTTACAAACCCAACCGACATACACTAATAAAAAGTATTTGTGCAAAATTTCAAGCGGCTAGCTTTACTCCTTCGGAAATTAGCGTGCTTTCGACAGACAGACGGACGGACGGACGGACATGGCTAGATCGACATAGAATGTCGCGACGATCAAGAATATATATACTTTATGGGGTCTCCGACGAATATTTCGAGTAGTTACAAACAGAATGACGAAATTAGTATACCCCCCATCCTATGGTCGAGGGTATAAAAAATTCCGTTGCCCACCTAAGGTACATTTTTGTCCGTGCTTATAGTACACACCCCATTTGCTTCGAATACAATAGGGGAAATTGAACAATAATATAAGGTCATTTATTTCAGTTCGTTTTTATTTTGTCCCATCTCGTTTGATTCGATTTTTTGGGTTGTTTAACAAAAGGTTCTCGTAACCAGTGGTCAGTCATAGATTTATGGCATTAATAAATGTATGCGAAGAGAGAATAAGAACATGCATGCATTTATGTGGTATCCCACATTCATTATGATTATTATTGAATCGGAAGTGGATGTGACATTCAAATAAAAATTGCAAACAGATACCAATATAGATTTTGCATTTGAGATTTGTGTAAAACTGTGAAATAATATGCCAGAATAGAATTAGGAGATTTTTAAATTTATTCAATTTTGTACCAACATCAGTATCTCTACAATTATTAATTTGCCTATAAATTTAATATCAAAGTAGTGTTAGAGTATGGAATATGTTTATTCAATTTAGTGTTATAGACTACAATTTTCTAACAGTTTAAAATGAATGTATTTTAGGTTTTATAAATTCTCAATGCAATTAAACTTTTTTACAAACGTACAAGTTTTCAGTTTTGGGCTCAATGGAATAATTGGGCGAACTACATTCTAGTTTGAAATACAGAATCAAAGGTGGGAAAAGTAACGTCGATGTTTGAATGCATACTCTAATTAAACCTTTAATTCTTTTTTAAGTTTGAGAATACAATATTCCAATATCTTTTCATAGAGTCTTGAAAATTATATCTGGTAAATGGCGACTCGCATTGCGCATACACTGATAAAGTGGTTTTTGAAATTCGTGTCCATACCTTGCAGCATCAATAGAAGCCACTGCATTGACTTCAAGCGGATTTGCACCACTCCTATAACGCACGTTTTGCTTGTTGACGCAGCCGGAAATGTGAAAGTGAGCCTCGTCACTGGAGAAAACTACCGTGTTTTCAGAGGTTGCCAATCAGCATTTGCCAATTGCATTTTGACGGGCAACAAAATCGCGTTCAGTTCATTCTTGCACAACAGCCAATTTATAGGGATGAAATTCAATGTCTTGATGGAGAATTCGTCAAAGAGTGCTGTAAGAAATTCCCATATCAGCTGCATGTTTGCGACTTGAAAGACGGACAGAACACACAACTGACTGCCTCACCCTTTTGATATTTTTCGATGGTCCGTTGAAATCCATGCTCCCGAAATGATCTAATCTAAGACCGAATCGAATCAGGACCAGAAACGAGTCTGTGAGGAGGAATTTCACAGCGACCGCGAAAAGAACTTCCCGCAGCTACAAGGGAGCGACCGTTAGAAAAGAAGATCTCGCTGTTCCCTTCCCTTGACCAGAGCATGATGGCAACTGACTAGAGACAGAAGCAAATCTGGGAATTTTTCCCTCCAGATGAGCACCCTCCCGACCCGGTTCAATCTACCTTTTGATATTTTTCTATATGCTAATCTTGATCGATCTGATATGTGTTGAGTGGCTTCACTTAACTCACTGTCCCAAATTTCGGCGACATCGGACATCGACAATAAATGCGATATGACCCAAATTAAAGAAGAATGTCGAAGGGCCAACACAACTCCCAAATTTCGGCGACATCGGACAATAAATGCCCAAAACCTTCAATCGAGGGATGTCGAGGGGCTTAACTTTACTCGCAGTCCTTAATTTCAGAGACATCAGACAATAAATGCGCCTTTTATGGACCCAAAACCTTAAATCGAGAGATCGGTCTATATGGTATATACAATATATCTAAATCTGGACCGATCTGGGCCAAATTGAAGAAGAGTATCGAAGGGCCTAACACAACTCACTGTCCCAAATTTTGGCAAAATACACCACCAAGTCTAAATTAAAAGCGCCTTTTATGGGCGCAGACCTTAAATCGAGAGATCGGCCTATATGGCAGCTATATCCAAATCTGGACTGATCTGTGCCAAATTGAAGGAGGATGTCGAAGGGCCTAACACAACTCACTTTCTTAAATTTCAGCAAAATCTTATAATAAATGTGAGTTTTATTTGCCTAAGACCCTAACTCGGCGGATCGGCCTATATGGAGGCTATATCTAGATATAGTCCGACATAGCCCATCTTCGAACTTAACCTGCTTATGGACAAAAAAAGAATCTGTGCGAAGTAGCAGCTCAATATCTTTTTTTTTTTTTTTGAAGGACTGAAGCGTGATTTCAACAGGCAGGCGGGCAGAGGGGCGGATATGGCAAGATCGTTTTAGATTTTTACGCTGATCAAGAATATATGTATACTTTATAGGGTCGGAAATATATTTTTCGGTGTGTTGCAAACGAAATGACAAAATTAACATACCCCCATCCTACGGTGGTTGGTATAATTAATTGAACATTAAATAAAATGGAAAATTTTGCAAATCTTATTAAAAATCAGTGGTTGTTATTATCGTTTTCGTGATTGGAGCTGTTTCAATTAAAATATTAACAAGTTCAATTAAAATCGTAATTGAACGATTTTTATATTATTCTGTGTAAGTTGCTCGTTTGGAATGGATTTTCTAAGCTCCAGAGAATTTGCAAGAAAACAGTAGGTTAAGGTATATAACACCCTACACCACCAAGTCCATCTTTTAATTCATGGAACCTAGGTCTAAATCTAGTCAGATTTTATTTGTGTCTATCTACTGATGTATCTAATAGAACATTTCAAAATTTTCTTACGATAGGAACTACATAGTTCCTAATGTAGTTTTAAAAGCGTATAAGAAAGATATATATTCGAGCCATAAATAAATCTGGACTGACTTTGATAATATCTGTGACTTGTACAAAACTGTGAGACAATCGGATAAAAAATTGCGACAAATACCTTGAGTACAGGAAGGCATGGTTCCTTTGGCTTTGCAAAAAGATAATATTTACACGTAAACCTGAATAGATTTCTGACAGGTTGATATTTGCACGTGAGAACCAACTGCTTAATACAGTTCAGAAATCGCTACGTAGTCTCTGATAGGCAATTTCTGTGTATGCAATTCGTTTCTCGAACTTTCTCCAATATACTTGAGAAATATTCCAAACGCCGCAACTTTTAAGAATAAACTTTAAAACTACTTCACTTTGTTGAACTTATGTTAAAACATGTAATGGTTTTAGAAGGCTACCGTAGCGCAGAGCTTAACATGTCCGCCAATGACGCTGATCGCATGAGTTCGAAACCTGGCGAAAACATCAAAAAATTTTCAGCGGTGGTTATGACTTTCTAATGCTGGCGATATATGTGAGGTACTACGCCATTTGAAACAAGTAAAAGCGTGCTAAGTTCGGCCGGGCCGAATCTTATATACACTCCACCATGGATCGCATTTTTTGAGTTATTTTCCCGTCATCTCTCCTTAGGCAAAAAGAGGATTTCGAAAAGATTTGCTCTGCTATTAGAGCGATATTAAGATATGATCCGGTTTGGACCACAATTATATTATATGTTGGAGACCTGTGTAAAATGTCAGCCAATTCGAATAAGAATTGCGCCCTTTAGGGGCTCAAGAAATAAAAATGGAGAGATCGATTTATATGGTAGATGTATCGGGCTACAGACCGATTCCGACCATAATAAACACGAATGTTGATGGTCATGAGAGGGTCCATCGTACAAAATTTCATCGGATAATAATTGCGGCCTCTAGAGGCTCAAGAAGTCAAAATCTCAGATCGGTTTATAAGGCAGCTATATCAGGTTATGAACCGATTGGAACCTTATTTGACACAGTTGTTGAAAGTAAGAATAAAATACGTCATGCTAAATTTCAACCAAATCGGAAATGAATTGCGCCCACTAGAAGCTCAAGAAGTCAAGTCCCCAAATCTTTTTATATGACAGCTATATCAGGCTATGAACCGATTTAATCCATACTTGGCACAGTTGTTGGACATCATAACAAAATTCTTCGTGCAAAAATTCATTTCATTTTCATTTCATTCCAATCGGTTAAGAATAGCGCATTCTAGAGGCTCAAGAAGTCAAGACCCAAGATCGGTTTATATGACAGCAATATCAGGTTATGGACCGATTTGAACCATACTTGGCAAAATTATTGGATATCATAACAAAACACGTTATGCAATATTTCATACCAATTGGATAAGAATTGCGCAGTCTAGAGGCTCAAGAAGTCAAGACCCAAGATCGGTTTATATGGCAGCTATATCAGGTTATGAAGCGATTTGAACCATACTTGGCACAGTTGTTGGATATCGTAACAAAACACGTCGTGCAAAATTTCATTCCAATCGGAGGCTCAAGAAGTCAAGACCCAACATCGGTTTATGTGGCATCTATATCAAAACATGGACCGATATGGCCCATTTACAGTTCTACACTAATAAGAAATATTTGTGCAAAATTTCAAGTGGCTAGCTTTACTCCATCGGAAGTAAGCGTGCTTTCGACAGACAGACGGACGGACGGACATGGCTAGATCGACATAAAATGTCACGACGATCAGGAATATATACTTTATGGGGTCTTAGACGAATATTTCGAGGTGTTACAAACAGAATGACGAAATAAGTATTCCCCCATCCTATGGTGGAGGATATAATAATGGTATGGCAGCCAGTCGCTGACGCCTCTACAAAGAGGCTTCGCACGTTTGGCAAGCCATTTGGATTCGTCTATAAAAAGGAGGCCCCTCATCATTGAGCTTAATATTGATTCGGGTTGAACTCATTGATATGTGAGAAGTTTGCCCCTGTTCCTTAATGGAAAATTTCGATTAGCAATTATTTTTCTTGTTCGATAAAATATTACATTAATTTTTATACCCACCACCATAGGATAGGGGGTATATTCATTCAGTCATTTCATTTGCAACACTTTGAAATATCAATTTCCGATCCTACAAAGAATAACAATGACCATGTGCCTCTCCGTCCGTCTGTTGTAATAACTCTACAGCCTTTAAACATTGAGATATTGAGCTGAAGTTTGGCACAGATACGTATTTTTGCTGAACGCAGGTAAAGTTATTTAAGTTCTTGCACACTGCTTTCATCGACTACTACCACAATATCTACGAAGTTTGTTGAATATCGGTTCAGATTTAGATATAGCTCCCATATACATGTTCGTCCGATTTTGAGAAATATTGCCATAAGTGCTCATTTTTTAGCCGTTTCTCTCGAAATTTGGCAGGAAGGATTTTCTTATGACTCTCGACACTGGTGAATTTCATTGAAATCGGCTCAGGTTTAGGTATAGCTGCCATATATGTATATCGCCCGATTTGCACTTCAAGAGCCACTGCAAGCGCATTTATTGACCAATCTTTGCAAAATTTTGTACAACTCTTTCCCCGACGATTACCACAATATCTGAGTAGTTTGCTCGAAATCGGTTTAGTTTCAGATATAGCTTCCACATATATGTTCGCCAGATTTTGGGTAATTTGCAATAATGTTGTCATTTGTCAACCGTAGTTATAACAGTTTGAACATATTTGCGTTGCTCGAAATTTGATATGGATTGTTTAATTAATCATCTGAAAACATCCGCCGAGGTCTATCAAAATCAATATTTTAAATGAAAATAAATATTTGCAAGGTAAAACTCGACTCGTCCCGACAGGTACTCATGGCTACACCATTAATTGTGAAGTATTTAGTTTGCAAATTGGGACTTCTCAATCATTCTGTGCTATCCATTCTGCATTTTATGAAGATTGACCATATGAACCTGAACATACATACATACATAAAGTGCGTCTGATTGCTCCATCCCAGTGGTTACATTACTTTGGAAAGCAAACATATGCAACTTAAATATATTTTCTTTGTGTGTTAGGGTGTTAATCTTAACTATTTAACGTTCAAAGTGTGCAAGGGTGCGCACTTAGTCTCACAATCCAAACCTCGCACTCTTGGCAATTGTAAAAATCCTTCTGCTTACTTTGGCAACTGTTTTGAATTTGAAAACAAAAACGCTTGTAACGAAAGAAACGCCATTATTTGACTTTTTTCTTTTTGCAAGCCACAGCTAGGCAAATAAGCACCACTGAGAGTAAACAAAAAAAAACATGACACAAGTTTGGAATGAAACGAATAATGTGAAAAAATGGAGAGAAGAGAATTGAAAACGAAATTGATTTATCGAATTGAAATCAGTCAATAAAGTTTTGCAGTTAAAAAGTTTCTTTTAGCTCTCTACGGGAAATCGTACTACTGTAGAACTCAATGCCAAATCACAAAAAAGGGAGCGACGAGAGAGGTAATAAAGTTGGCATTCTGTTTTTTTGCATACGTTTTGGAATGTGAAAAATTTTGTTAACAAACAAATGCATTTAAAGTGTTGGAAACTTTGTCATCGTTGCCATTGCCGTATCAGTAGCAACACTAAGGATATTTCTGCTATATCTAAGGACCGAAATGGCACTTAAAAGTACAAAATAGTGATTTTGTTCAATCACCAAAAATGGGTAGATAATTCAAATGCTGGATAATTCAAGTATTACACCTTTTAGTTACTCAAAAAACATATAGAAAGGTCGGATTATAAGACAGTTATATAAGGCTATATCTCCTTGGGTAATCTTTTGCGCAACATATGTATGCGGGTAACATACATTTTTATACCCTCCATCATAGGATAGGGGTATACTAATTTCGTCATTCTGTTTGTAACTACTCGAAATATTCGACTGAGACCCCATAAAGTATATATATTCTTGATTGTCGTGACATTTAATGTCGATCTAGCCATGTCCGTTCGTCTGTCTGTCGAAAGCACGCTAACTTCGAAGGAGTAAAGCTAGCCGCTTGAAATTTTGCACAAATATTTCTTGGGTTTGTAAATGGGCCATATAGGTCTATGTTTTGATATAGCTGCCACATAAACCGATCTTGGGTCTTGACTTCTTGAGCCTCTAGAGGGCTCAATTCTTATCTAATCGGAATGAAATTTTGCACGACGTGCTTCACTATGACTTCCAATATTTGTGCTAAGTTTGGTTCAAATCGGTCAATAACCTGATATAGCTGCCATATAAACCGATCTGGGGACTTGACTTCTTGAGCTTCTAGAAGACGCAATTCTTATCCCATTTGGCTGAAATTGTGCATGATGTATTTCATTCAGACTTTCAACAACTGTGCCAAATAGGGTTCATATCGGTTAATAATCTGATATAGCTGCCATATAAACCGATGGATCTTGAATTCTTGCAATCATTATCCGATTTTGCTGAAATTTTGTACAACGGATCCTCCCATGAACATCAACGTACTTTTTTATTATGGTTTGTATCGGTCTTTAGCCTGATACAGCTCCCGTATAAATCGATTTCTCTATTTTACTTCTTGAGCCCCCAAAGGGCGCAATTCTTATTCGAATTGGCTGACATTTTTCACAGGTCTCCAACATATAATTTAATTGTGGTCCGAACCGGACCATATCTTGATATCGCTCTAATAGCAGAGCAAATCGCTTCTTTTATCCCTTTTTTTGCCTAAGAAGAGATGCCGGGAAAAGAACTCGACAAATGCGATCCATGGTGGAGGGTATATAAGATTCGGCCCGGCCGAACCTATCACGCTTTTTCTTGTTATATTTTTTTTAATCCTATGCGTTTAACTTCACGTAATGAACATGTATATACAATCTCCAAAAAATTATTTTTCCTTAATGGGTTTTCATAAAAGGGCCCGCTGGCGAACACCATTGCTCCCAGATTCCATGCGAAGTCAAACTGTTGACATGACTATGAACATAGAAGCAAAACAAGAGGAAATAACGTTACAACAGGTTTATTTATACTTTGCTTGCAGAAAAAGTAGAAACTATGCTGCTTTTATTTACCAATTTACTTAAAAGTCAAGGGGCACTGCATTGAACTGGCGAATATCGATTTTGAAATAAGTTATTGAGGATTAAAATAATTAAAAACAATATTGTTGTTCGTCTCTTGTTTTGTTGATCCACTTTGTCATAGCTCTTTGTCTATGCGCGTTTTTAACTAATAAATAAGTTGGGCAGCCATTGGTCTGGTAGTTATTCCTGAGATAACTACTTTACTTTACTTTAATTGGCTATGACTGAACATATGTTACACTAGCCGAACGTAGAATAGCGTTCCAAGCACATCGATCTTCCGCGCTCATTCTAAAATTCTCTGACACCAAGTTTCGAGATGTCTCCCACCACTTGATCTTTTCATCGTGTTTGCCTTTAAAAGACTTTTTTGCTGGAGCTTCTTCATCCATTCTGACAACATGACCTAGCCAACGTAGCCGTTGTATTTTGACGCGAATAACTATACTATCGTCGTCATACATCTCATACAGATCGTGGTTCATACGACGCCTATATTCTCCATTAACGCAAACTGGTCCATACATGTTTACGAAGAATCTTTCTCTCAAATACTCCAAGCACTGCATCATCTGCTTTCACAAGTACCCATACCTCAGAAACATATAAAACGTGGGTAGTATCAGTGGCTTGTATAGTGTAATCTTCGTCTGTCGAGAGGTGGTATGGTTTTTAAATTTCTTACTTAGTCCAAAGTAGCATCTGTTTGCAGTATTATTCTTCGCTTTATCTCAAATTGGTGTCACTCGTATCGGTTACGGCGGTGCCGAGGTAGATAAAGTTACTGACTATCTCAAAGTTGTGGTTCCCAACTTTTTATACCCTCCACCATAAGATAGGGGTATACTAATTTCGTCATTCTGTTTGTAACACCTCGAAATATGCGTCTGAGACCCCATAATATATATATATTCTTGATCGTCATGTCATTTTAAGTCGTTCTAGCCATGTCCGTCCGTCTGTCTGTCGAAAGCACGCTAACTTTTGAAGGAGTATTGCTAGCCGCTTGAAATTTTACACAAATACTTCTTATTAGTGTAGGTCGGTTGGGATTGTAAATGGGCCAAATCGGTCCATGTTTTGATATATAAACCGATATTGGGTCTTGACTTATTTAGCCTCTAGAGGGCACAATTCTTATACGATTTTGCTTGCAACAGCTTCTCTCATGACCATCAACATACGTGTCTAATATAGTCTGAATCGATCAATAGCTTGATACAGCTGTCATATAAACTTATCTCCTGATTTTGCTTCTTGAGCCCCTACAAGGCGCAATTTTTCTCCGAATGAACTGAAATATTACACAATGACTTTTACAATGTTCAGCATTCATTATGGTCCGAATCGGACTATAACTTGATATAGCTCCAATTGCATAACAATTCTTATTCAATATTCATTGTTTGCAAAAAATACCGAAAGAGAAGAGATACCGGGCATAGAACTCGACAAATGCGATCCATGGTGGAGGGTATATAAGATTCGGCCCGGCCGAACTTAGCACGCTCTTAATTGTTCTATTTCCTTTATCTGCTCGGTTGTACACGGCGTTTCAGGAGTTGAAACCATCCATTTCGTCTTATCTCCATTTACTGCCAGACCCATCTTCTCACACCATAGGCTGCCTCCTTGTCTGAAACCTCGTTTGGTAGGGAATGTTTTGGAGAGAATCCTTCCAATTCTTACTGATAAAGGCGTAACAGCAAGTGTCATCCTGCAGTCTTATTAATTTTGCAGGGATACGATACTCAGACATGGCTTGAAATGCCTTTTAACGTAAAGGGCTATCGAAAGCGACTTTGAAGTCAACAAGGAGATGGTAAGTGTTGATTTGAGCCTAAGATAACTGCCAACCAAAAACGTGTGATCTACGTGATCGCACGTAGACAAGGATCTATAGAAAATATAGAAATTCGATTAGAACAAATGATTAAAATAACGGACTTATTTTGAAGTTAAAGAGATATCCGGGTATTTAGAAGAGTAAAAATATGTTAGTATTCCACCGCTATAAAACCAGATCATCTACACTTTTGATAATACATGCCATGTACAATATTATGGGAGTTTTATTTACCCATTTAGCGGATTTTCTCGGTTAGTTTGTATGGAGAAAAATGCTATCCCCGTTTAGCTAAGCGGCTAATCTTATCGCCGCTTATAAAAACATATGATGTCATCATTCAATTTGAATGAAATTGAACATACTTAGTCAAAGACCAAACGGTGGAATGACAAATTTGGTGAAGATTTTAATCAAATCACATATATGAACTCCGAGAAACATTTATTTATTTCAAATTAAGATGACTTTTTCGTGGAAATTTAATACTTTTTTGATTTGGGTTTTTAACTGATGGTAAAATGATGGATCAAAGTTACATATAAACAAGTAAAGACGGGCTTAAGTTGGACGAAAGCGACCTTTTGATAGCCTACACCACCATTGGCTAAGTCGTCAAATTTAAAATTTGATTAAATTTGATTTTTTGAGAAGAATTTTAATTGATTGATATATATATTCTTGATCGTCATGACATTTTAAGTCGATCTAGCCATGTCTGTCCGTCCGTCCGTCTGTCCCTTCGTTCGTCCATCTGTCTGTCGAAAGCACGCTAATTTTCAAAGGAGTAAAGCTAGTCGCTTGAAAATTTGCACAAATACTTCTTATTAGCGTAGGTCAGTTGGGATTATAAATGGGCAATATCAGCTATATACCGATTTGGCTGAAATTTTGCACGACGTGTTTTGCTATGACTTCCAACAACTGTGCTAAGTATGCTTTAACTGATCTTAAATCTTAACCGTTCGTCTGTCCGTCCGTCTGTTTGTAAAAAGCACGCTAACTTTCGAAGGAGTAAAGCTAGTCGCTTGAAATTTAGCATAAATACTTCTTATTAGCGTAGTTCAGTTGGGATTGTAAATGGCCTATATCTGTCTATGTTTTAATATAGCTGCCATATAAACCGATCTTGACTTCTTGAGCCATTAGAGGGCGCAATTCCTAACCGATTTGGCTGAAATTTTGCACAATGTGTTTTGCTATCACTTCCAACAACTGTACTAAGAATGCTTAAACTGATCTTGAATCTTGACTTCTCGAGCCATTAAATGGCGCAATTCTTATCCGATTTGGCTGAAATTTTGCATGAGGTGTTTTGTTATGAATTCTAACAACTGTGTCGAATTTGGTTTAAATCGATCAATAACCTGATATAGCTGCCATATAATCTGATCTGGAATCTTGACTTCTTGAGCCTCCAGAGGGCGTATATATTATCTGATTTGGCTGAAATTTTGTACAACGGCTTCTCCCATGACCTTCAACATACGTATCAAATATGGTCCGAATCGATCAATACCCTGATTTAGTGGGGGGCATCTCACTCACTTTTGATTTCAAGTTATGTTTTTGGGGCAACGGGGGAGGGTCCGCCCCCTTCCAATATCAACAAACTAAAAACCCTTTTCCTCCTTCCTGACCATTTTCGTAATCTACTCCCGAATACCTTTCATTCGAGTCCCATAAGCCTATTTTAAGGGGTTTTGGGTTCGGGGTGGCCCCCCAGTTACATGGATCCAATATGAAATTCGCAGTCTACTCCTGAGTACCTTTTATTTGAGTCCCATATTGCCTAGATCTGTCCACTTTTATTTTTGGGTGGTACTTTTGGGGTAAGGCCCCCCTTGGATATCAAAAAATTATATAGCCTATTGCTCCTTCCGGACCACTTCGCACAATATGTGAAAATTTTAAAGAAATCGGTTCAGCCGTTTTTGAGTCTATACGGTACAAACAAATTTACAAACCCACAAACAAACAAGCAACCATACAAAAAAACAAACAAACACAAATTCATTTATATATATATAGATGTTTTCGGATCTTAGGCGTTATTTTTTGGGTTAAATGCATAAATAAGATAGTAGTAATTATATTGTCTACTGTTATGTTAATTCGTTCAAAAATTAAAATTGAAAGATAAGATGGATATACAAATTTTTGGATTTTTGAACTTGTAGAGAACTAAAGCGAAGAAAGCATGCGGGCCCTAGAATCTTTGTTAATAACGCTAAGGTCAGCTTGGTGATGACTGTTATTACCAAGGTAGTAGAAAAGCGCTTACTATCTGAAATTACCAGGATCTCCTCTAGATTGTGACAACGCAGCCTTTTATAGGTAACGATTCAAGTTTATGTGGATATGACAAAACAAATCTGATATCCACTTCGAGACCAAGTGTTTGAGGTCCGCGCCAACCCTACAAACAGGACTTTTTACTGACAGGAAACAGTACTTTATGCGAATTAAATAAAAGATAATTAAAAGTAATGCACCAACTAATATCTTTATTCATGGCCAATCTGGACCAACCATGACAATATGGTGCTCATTGATATCCATTTTCTGGGGAAATTTCGAAGGGACCCTTCTACCTGTAAAAGGTCCCCAAACAGAACATGTTTACAGATCATGGCTATAAGGAGCTCATATAAGCAATTTGGGAGTAGAATACTAATCTTAAACCGAATTTTGTAGCAAGCAGTCTGGTGCCGAACGACCCTCAAAATTGACACGTAAACACAACATGAAATATGAGATAATCAAGTGAAAGACATTTTTGAGTAGAATATGAAAACATTACCAATTTGGCTAAGTAACTTGTAATGCCAATATAGTAATGTTTATTGGAAAATGTAACCATATTTACGTATGTATTCGACCTTCAAATCTATCCCCAGTGGGATAGAATCGACAACACAAATATAAAATCTGTCATTTGAGAACGGATAGAGGTAACACTTAAAAATTATGAATTGTTTGTGCTGAGGTGTAATTGAGATCATGTGCAAAATTTCAAGGTCTCAGGTGGTGCGAACTCATTTAAATTTTTTCGGGCCGCCAAATCATAATTTTTGGTCCGATTTTCGAATTTGGCCTTTGCGTTTTGAGACCTCGGGAGGTTTTTCCAATCTCTCGAAAAAATTTTCTATTTTGAATAAAGTATAGCACCGGTTTAAGTTGACACATCTTGTTAAAATTTCACTTACAACGTATCTACAATATGTCCTCTCCACAAAAGTAAATATTAATTTACAAAATTTTTTTCAATAAAGATAATAATGGTTGTTTGATTGTGATAAAAAAAAATAATGATTGTTTTTATCAAAAAATGCAAAAAATTCCCTCCTTTGCAGTTTTTGACCCCCAAACTTTATAACATTTAACTGAAATATCGGACGTGGACTTTTTGCGGCTAGGTCATTACAAATTTTGTCACCAAGGCAAATCATGCATCAAAACCAGTAAGGAAGGCATAAAGTCGGGCGGAGCCGACTATATAATACCCTACACCTATCCTACAATTACAAATTCGGGCATTATATAAATATATATGTATATGAGAGCTATAACTAAATCTGAACCGACTTTTAAACAGATCGGATACAAATTGTGTTTATTATAAGTGTAAATCAGGCGATACATATATATTGGAGCTATATCCAAATCTGAACCGATTTTGGTGAAATCTCGCAGATATGATCAGTGGCAAAACAGTCCGTGTCAAATTTTGTGCAGATCGGTTGAAAATTGTAGCTACTACGGCCATTTAAGTGCAAATTGGGCGATACACATATATGGGAGCTATATCTAAATCTGAACCGATTTCGATGAAATTTTGCAGTTATGTTAAATTCAGTAACAGAATAATTCTTACCAAATTTTGTGCAAATCGGTTAAAAATTCCGATGCTGTGTTTCATACGAAAATCACTTCTGGGAATCAATGGATATGGAACCAATGGCATCAATGCATCAAATATGCCGATACCCAAATAAAACGCGTTCACTTTTCCATTATTATATATTTCCTTCTAATATTTTGCCGCTTTTTTCTGAACATTCAAAAAAATGTTTTCTTCTTCTTCTGTTTAAACAAAATTTGATGAATTTGATGAATGATAGCCGCTGATTTAAAATACGACATTCTCCACCGTAGACTAGGTACGGTGTAAGAAATGCAACATTTTTCCACTCTTTATAGGCAACATTATTACAAACGAACACTACACCCGGTGGTGGGGTTACATTTTTTTGGACTAACGCACACACAATTTCGATTTCGGTGCAACATATAGAAAAAATGACACGTCTTTTTCACAATCGCAATCACCATAACACTATAAATTTGTTCTTCTTTCGTTCCAAAAGTTATGTGAGATAGATATAACTAATGGGAAATAATATTTTCTTTTTACTCTAAAAATAGTGTTGCCGACGTTACTGGTAGAATTGGGATTCTAAAGAATTCCAAAAGTATTTAAAATTTCATGTACTTTTTCCTAATTTTTTTTTCAACGAATACTTGCTAGATGGCCTTTGACATGGGGAGATAAATTAGGTTCGAGGTACAAATGAATTTCAACTAGGTTAGGTTAGGTTTTAGTGACGAACTGCACTCAGACTACTTAGATTTTTAGTCCATTGTGATTCCTCAGGATAAGGGGAGTGGAAGATGCATTCTAGTTGGCTATACCAAATAAACCCCAATGAAATAACTTAAAAAGAAAAAGTTAAACAAACTTCTTCCACACAATTTGGGATTTATAACACAAATGCAATAAGTCCAAATTTTTTGAGAACAACTTCATTATTACAGGGATGTATTATATTTTCCGCCCTAAATTTGCTTACAAATAAAACAACCCCTAAATAAGATAATTTCCAAAGAAAATCTAGTGGGAGTTATTTCATTTTACATTTATTTTTGCAGTTCTTCAATCTTATTTAAAACCTGGTGAATTTGTTCCAAATTAAATCGTTTTTGTATGCGTATATTTACTCTTAATTAAAATTGATTTTAATTAATAAATTGCAGTTAATTTACAGAATTTTAAACGAATACATATACTCGCTTACATTTAATGTTTACTAATATAAGTATATTGTTGTTGTGAATAAACACAAAGTGTGCGGAAGTCATCAATAATAATATTTAGTTCTCCTTTTGTCATAATTTAAACAAATTAAAAATTATTATATATGGCTACTATAAAGAGTAAAAATTTAGCTGCAAGCTCTTGCAGTAGTAGCTCATATAACTGGATAAATTATTGCAATTAGTTAACCTTAATAGCATTAAAATACAACAGAAAACTATGTTATAGTTTAAGGCAGGAATTAACTGTAATACGACACAAAATTTTCAGCTTGAAAACTGATTCGCTCAGACACTGAAAAGTCATACACAAGAGACAAGTCTCCAAAAGAAGTGATCATAAATTATAAGTTTTCTTTGTTGCCAGTACTGGACACGCACACTCCAGATGTTTCAGGGTTTTCGATTGTAAGACTATCAACTTAAGTCTGACTGACTGACTGACTTCGACTTTTCGCCCTGACAACTGTCAAAACGCCTTACAAACCTGTAAGGAAAGACAAAATTTAAAATTCAATTCACCTAGCCCATAAGTACCAATTGGGAGCTATATCTAATTCAGAACCAATTTCTAAGGACCTCGACTTCAATTTCGGGCAAATATGTTAAAATTGTAATAAATACGGCTCTACAAGTGCAAATAGCACGATGCATATACATATGTATATGTGAGTTAAAAATCAATCTTCACCAAATTCTATAAAATGTAATAACATTTTCAACAGTTATAAGAGATATGTATATGCCAAATTTTTGAGACTATAGGTTGACAAATGACAATATTATAGCAAATAACTGAAAAAAGGACGAACATATAATGGGAGCTATATGCAAAACTAAACCGATTTCGACCAAAACGCCATACGACTATGTAAGCGTACGTTAAGATTTTGTAGTAGTCGTCTGGGAAAACGATCGTTATATATATATATATATATATATATATATATATATATATATATATATATATACAGCGGTCAAAAAAAGTATTCATCATTAGCAAAATTGATAATAAATTCACTTATTTTGGGTAATTGAAGAAAATTTAAAGTAAACAAATAATGCAGTTTTATGCAATAGTTTATTTTTCGTAATATGTTTTAAAATAAATTCAAAAAATAAATTTAATTAGCGCAAAAAATGCAATTTTATATAATAACACCAAAAACAGAACAAAAAAAGTATTCATCATTGATGTGCTATCATCAAAGTCAAATTCAAATATTATTTGGGAATCCCCCTTTTCTGTTTTATTTAGTAAAGGAGGCTTTGCCCTTGACAGCAAATATTTAATTTCATTGAAAATATAGTTTTTGTCAAAATGGGTCGTAAGCAAAACGAGGTTTCTGATGAGGTAAAAGTTTTGATAATAAAACACCACAGGAATGGTTTAACTCAAAAAACTATCAGTGAAATATTAAATAGACCACGATCTACTATACAATCCATCATCAGAAAGTGGACAGAAACGAAAACTGTTGACAATAAACCAAGATCTGGTCGACCAAAAGCACTTTCAGTTGGAGATGTGCGTTGGCTAGTGCGGCAAGTTCAGAAAACTCCGAAGACAAATGCGACCATTCTTCGTAAAAACACTATGGAATATTTAGGGAAGGAAGTTACTACACAAACAATTCGAAATACACTCAAAAGGCATAGTTACAGAGGAAGAACTGCACGTAAGAAGCCCTTTATAAATAAAATAAACCGAGTGAAAAGGCTAAACTTCGCAAAAATGTATGTAAAACAACCCGAATCATTTTGGAAAACAGTCATTTTTGCAGACGAGAGCAAGTTTAATCTTTTTGGGTGCGATGGAAAGGTCATAGTGTACAGAAAACCAAATACAGAGCTTGAAGAACGAAACACAGTTGCTACTGTAAAACATGGTGGAGGTGGTTTAATGGTTTGGGGGTGTATGGCGGCTTCAGGAGCGGGAAATCTTGAAATTATTAATGGAGTAATGGATCATAAGTATTACATTGACATTTTAAAGAGGAATTTAAAAGATAGTGCTGTAAAACTTGGGCTTGGTAATAACTTTCAATATTATCAAGATAATGACCCCAAACATTCTGCTTTAAATACCAATATGTGGATGCTGTATAACTGCCCCAAAGTCATTAAAACTCCTCCTCAAAGTCCCGACTTGAACCCAATTGAACATCTTTGGGAACATCTCGAACGCAAATTGAGAACGCGCAATTTTTCGAGCAAGAGTCAAATGCAACAGGTGATAATGGAGGAATGGACTAATATAGACCAAAATATAACCGCTAAATTAGTCCAATCGATGTCAAACCGTTTAAAAGAAGTTATAAGACGCGGTGGTCGAATAACAAAGTATTAATTTTTTTAAATTATGTTATTTATTTTTTTGTTTTTTTGCAATGATGAATACTTTTTTTGTTTAATTTTTTGTGTTCAGCTGCAAAATGGCCCTTTTTGTTCCAATAAATACTATTTTTTTCTTTAAAAACAATGAAATTGTGTACATATATATCACACAAGCACTACTGCATCATTAGTTTAATATGTTTTTATTCCAATTGTCTTTTGTAGACTTATTAAAAAAAAAACATTGAATGATGAATACTTTTTTTGACCGCTGTATATATATATATATATATATATATATATATATATATATATATATATATATATATATATATATATATATATATATATTGGACAGGATTGGGGGTTTTCCAGTTAGAGCGGCTGTTGCTTTGAGAAAAGAGAGGCGGTGACGTCACTGGCGGAATTCCCTCAGTCGATGCTGTGTGGACTGTAATAATATGCGATGAACTAGTCTTATTATTCCTCATAGAGCGAGGAATAATAAGTTAGATGACGAGAAGGTAAACCCAATGAAAAAGAGTTAGAAAAAAAATAACGCAATGGTAAAGTTCGGGTATGGATATAGAGACACTAGTTTTATTATGAGAGAAAGAGTAGAGATGTGTTGCTCACCTTGCTGCGGTTGTAGAAGAAGTGGCGAGTTCATTAGTAAAAGAATTGCAGATGAGCTTAAGTACTAAAAATGGCTTAAGATTAGAAATTCACAATATATACACTTAGTGCTAATAGATATTTTCTTACGTGCTACAAATTCATTTACAATTCACAATTTGACTTCATATACTTCGACTTATTCTACGATAGATTGTACTTAAATTAAAGGGACAAATTCAAATTTGTCCATGGCGCCGGCCTTGCGCTTGCGCAAGATTTGGTGAAGCGCATAACACTGTTGCCAACGACTTGATGGCTTCAGATAAAATTAAGTAGTTGGGTTGTGGAGTTAGTGGGCGCTCTTTGTTGGACTTTTGGGTCTTCAATTTTCGTTGGTGCTTGGGTGGTTGTTGTTGGTGGCTTCTTTGACCCTTTGGTTTATTGTGCCTTTTGGCTCGCCTTTGTTGTTGTTGTTGTTGGCCAGCCGAAGCTGAGTGCTGACGTTGGCCAAGGCGTGATTTGGCTGTGGCATTGGACTGTGCTGCTGGATTTCTTTGGGGCCGAGATGAAGTTGGTTGGTTAGATGAGTGCGACTTGGAGGCGGCGTTGGAGCTTTTTGACTTCAGTACAAGTTTTCGTGGGTGCAGCATTGTATGATGCTGAAACCCACATTTTCGGCACCTATCCGTCGACTGACACTCTACTACAGAATGGCTTTTTGCCAGACAATTTCGACAGTAACGGTGTTGTCGAACGGCGGCTCTCCTGTCTTCTACAGTCATCAGTATAAATTGTGGGCAGAACCTGAGGGCATGACGTTTTTTGCAAAGCATGCACTTGTATAAATCTTGGGCATTCATATTTGACCTGAAAGAAGACAGATGTTAATGATTTGGTAATGCAATCAACAAGTGACACAGAGCCTATGAGAACGAGATAAGATGAGTGATAAGATGGTTTAGCAAACACAATGATGCATCGAGATAGTATTATACTAGGATTTCTATTGGGGTTGGTTGAGCAAAGGTAAGTGGCATAATTTAACAATCGGTCGCGTAATGACTCCCGATGCAATTCTTACGTCGGCTACCCTAATGTTCTTGTCCGAACCATTGTGAGTCTTGGCCACTCTTCCTAATCGCCATTCGCTAGGCGGTAGTAGATCATCCATTACGACCACAAGATCGCCGACCCTTATGTTGGGTGAAGCGGTTTTCCATTTATATCGCTTCTGTAGCGTCCTCAGATATTCTTCCTTCCATCGTATAGCAAACTGGTGATGGATTGCCTTAAGCTTCAACCACCTATTCACCAGGGAAATGTCATCAGCACTAGGCTCGGGAAATGCCATGATTGGAGCACCTTTCAAAAAGTGTCCGGGTGTTAGGGCTGTGAGATCATTAGGATCCTCAGAGATAGCGGAGATGGGCCGTGAGTTTAGAACTCCTTCAATTCGAGCAAGGACGGTCGAAAACTGCTCGAAGGTAAACAAATGAGCCCCAGCTACTCTTTTGAAATGGTGCTTGAAAGATTTAACAGCCGACTCCCAAAGGCCACCCATATGTGGAGCATGAGGGGGTATGAACTGCCACTCGAAACCCTGTGTAGCATATTTTTCCGCAATGTCGCTTGCCGCCACCTGAATAAAACTTCTAAATTCTCTAAGCATTTTGCGACTGGCCCCTACGAAATTTCTCCCATTATCAGACACTACCTTTCTAGGTAGGCCTCGCCTCCCAAGGAAACGAGAGAATGCGGCTTCAAATGCTGCTGTGGAGAGCTCGGAACATGGCTCTAAATGTACGGCCTTGGTAGCGAAGCACACGAAAATGCTCACATAGCCTTTCAGGAGAGGGGATCGGCGCAGGGATGAAACCTTAATTTCAAAAGGTCCTGCAAAATCTATACCAGTCACGTGAAATGCTGGTGTAATAGTGCATCTGTCAGGGGGGAGCGGAGCCATTATTTGGACGCACGGTCTCTTCTTAAAAATGATGCAAGTCTTGCATTTATGAATGATGTTCTTCACTCTCGGCTTGAGTCGTGAGACGTAAAACTCTGTTTGAATCATACGACACATGAGAATGCACTCACCGTGGGCGAGAAACTCGTGCAAATGGAGCAAATATAAATGGCAAAGGCGAGAGTTCCCCGGCAGTATGATGGGAAATCGTTCGTTGTAGGGTAAAGAACAGGCCGCGAGTCGGCCATTAACGCGTAGGACTTTGTCCCGATCTAAGAAGGGGTTCAGACATTGTAGTGAACTTTTGTTGGACAATTCCTCAGCCCTACTAACCTGCTTGTATTCCTCAGGGTACCATTTCATCTGGGCTAACCTTATTAAACGGGATTTGGTGTGCCTTACCTCATCTTGGGTAAGAATGGGAGAGGAGTTTCTTGTGTCACCTCTAGATCTACCAAGGCAGATATGGTAGAATCTGAATATGTAGGAGACTACCCTCAGTGCTCGCGGGTACGAAGAGAATCTGAGCAAGAGGTCTGAATCTTCTACTGTCTCATGTATAACCTGGATATCCAGGCGCTTCCCTATTTCCGGGGAAACCAAAGGGTTCCTGTTCGGCCATTCTGACGGTGGGTTCGTCAGCCAATTCGGGCCATGAAACCACAATGAGTTACAGGGGAGGTCCTGCGGCCTACAACCTCTTGTGCCGAGGTCCGCTGGATTGTCATGAGTAGGGACATGCCGCCATGTCCCCCCTGGAAGAAGGTCATGAATTTTGGACGTCCGATTTGCCACGTACGTTTCCCATGTCCATGGTGGTTTTGTTAACCAACCAAGGACAATGGATGAGTCCGTCCAGAGAGTTATGCCACTAATGTCTAGATCGAAAGTGCATAATACAAAATTGACAAGCTTTGCGAGGAGGTACGCTCCGTTGAGCTCTAGACGTGGCAGGCACACAGGCTTCAGTGGGGCTACTTTGCTCTTTGCGACGAGCAAATTCGAGAAAACAACCGAGTTGGAGGTTTGACACCGAATGTACAAGCATGCGCACATTGCTGCTTGAGACGCGTCAGAGAACCCGTGAAGCTCCACGGTATCAGAGGGATGATACTGTAGCCATCTAGGTATGGAAATCGCCCCGATGTGATTCAAATCATTCACTAGAGAATTCCACTTCAGCAGGGTCTCTGAGCCGAGTTCGTCATCCCAATCCAGCCCTTCTAGCCAAAGTTGCTGTATCAGTATCTTCGACCTGATCACTACAGGGGCAACCCATCCTGCAGGGTCAAACAATTGCGCGACGGCAGAGAGGACCTTGCGTTTGCTCATGGGCTGGTCTGTCGGTAAAGGGCCGAGGGTATAACTAAACGAATCAGTGAGCGCGTTCCACCTGATACCAAGTGTCTTGGTAGTGCTTGATTCATCGAAGCGTAGGAAATCAGAGTCATACAGACTCTCCGGTGGGAGATGCGCGAGCAACTGTGGATCGTTCGCAGTCAACTTGACGAGAGAAAACCCCGCTTGCTTAAGAACTGATCTCAAGTCCTCTTGCGCCCGAATGGTGTCCTCTATAGAGAAGCCGCCGGACAAAATGTCATCGACATATGTCTCTTTCCTCAATGCTTTCGCGACATTGGGAAATTCGTTCTCAGAGTCAGAGGCAAGTTGTAAGAGGGTGCGAATCGCCAAAAACGGTGCGCAATTCAGGCCGAAGGTAACTGTTTTCAGTTCAAAATCTCTCACCGGTCCCTTAGGATCCGGTCTGAAAAGTATTCGCTGATATGCTCTATCGATAGGATGTAGCCATATCTGCCTATACATCTTTTGAATATCCCCACAGAACACATATCGGTATCTACGCCAGCTGAGGATCACAGATGTCAAATCGGTTTGTAGTGTAGGCCCAGTGTGGAGGACATCGTTCAGAGAGTAACCCGATTTGCTCTTGCGAGATGCGTTGAACACGACTCTCACTTTCGTGGACTTGTGCTCTGGTCGGACAACTGCGTGGTGAGGGAGATAAAAGGAATTGTATTTTCCACCGCAGTTAATCTCCTGAGACGAGGTCTCCTGAGCATGTTCGAGAGAAATATATTCGTTTAACACTGAATTGTACTCGGTGTTTAGCTCGGGATCATCAGAGAGCTTTGTCTCCATCCGATTGTACTGAGCTAGCGCTAGAAAACGGGATGAGCCAAGAGATAGGGCGTCGGAGAATTCTGCTTTGAAAGGCAGTCTCACGACGTATCTACCATCCGGGGATCTGGACGTAGTTTTACAGTAGAACTCTTCACAAAACTGATCTTCTTTGCAAAGAGGGGGAGCCATAGGTACCTCTTCTTGCTCCCAGAATTTTCTTAGAAGTTCGCTTATTTTCACATCTTCGGATTCAACCACGTTTGTGGAAAATGAGAAAATTCTCTCAGTTTGCATTGGACCGCTCAATACCCAGCCAAAAACTGTATTGTATGCTGAGGTATCGCCACATATATTCTTCCTGATACCTTCAATATTTATGAATCGTTCCGAATCATTGCCTAAAATCAGGTCAATTTGAGCGGATTTATTGAAATTTGGATCGGCCAGATCTAGCTCCTCCAACTCTGAGGGATTTGAGATTTCGAACGATACGGACGGAAGCCATTATGTCATTTTAGGCAATACTATTGCCGAGACTGAAAAGCGGACATCGTATTTCTCCGCAACAATGACTAGTTGGCATTCTTTATTCGACGTCTGAGTCTGTTCGCCAATTCCAAAAATCTCAAAATGCGCTTTAGAAGTGGGAATTTGCAAGCGCTTCTGAATTCTCTGTGTTATAAAGGTCCGTTGAGACCCGGGATCAATAAGAGCTCTTAGCGTAAATAACTCCCCTTGATGTTCAACACGAACTAGAGCTGTTCGTAACAAAATCATGTCGTTGTTGGCCGAAAAATTGGCCTGAACCTGTGAGGATCGCCTTGCGGCTGAAGTTGAGGGAGCTTCATTATGAGACGTGTTTCTTAAATTTATGCCAGAAGATTTTATTTGACCCTTGTCATCCTCGTGACCAGAATGGATTGTATTATCCTCAGTTTTTTCTTCTGGCTTACCTCTTAGATGAAGCAGAGAGTGATGTGGCTTATGACAAATGATGCAAGTGTTCACGCTCTTGCAATTTGTCTTGAGATGAGACGAGGAGAGGCAGTTTATGCACAATTTGTGTTTGTATGCAAAATCTATGCGTTGTTGTGCAGTATATTTCCGAAACTGTCCACAACTCCTTATTGTGTGGTCGGAACTGCACAGGGGGCAAGAAGAGCTTAGCTTTTCTTGCGAGTGATAAGTTTGAATCTTACCACTGCTTTGAGACGGGAGCGAACTTCTGGTCTTTGTGGCTTTTATGCTCGAGAGCCGTTCCACGATTTCATACCTGTTGATGAGAAATTCATCGAGCTGATTCCAGGTAGGAAGATCGCGATGAGATCTGAGGGATTGTTCCCACAGAGCCAGCGTTTCATCTGGCAACTTGGTCGAAACCAAGTATAGCAGTATGGGATCCCAGCTTTCTACATTGACGTCAAGAGTCTTGAGAGTGCAGAGACAATCATTCACGGTGGATTGAATTTTGTGAATTGCCTCACTGTTCTCCACAGAAGCTGAAGGAATGTTGAAGAGAATCTTTAACTGATTATCTACTAAGACTCGCTTGTTCTCATAGCGAGCCTTTAGAGCACTCCAAGCGAGCTCGAAGTTTTCGTCGCAAAGAGTGTATCTTTTGACTATGGCGCCGGCCGCACCCCTAGTCTTGTTCCGCAAATGATACAATTTCTGAGCTCTTGTCAATTTCGGATGGTTGACGTAAACCGCCGTGAACATGTCACGGAATGACGGCCATTCTTCGTAACCTCCTTTAAATACCTCTGTATCACATGGCGGGACTTTGATGTAACTGTTGGCAACATCTTGAGAAGAGTGGTTAACCGAAGGCTGGGGAATGTAAGCGGGAATAAGGCTATGTCTCGCGTTTTGGCGAGAATTTCCACCTGACATTCTTAGAATATCTAGGATTTGGGACCTCGCCGTGTAATAGGCCTCGGAGCTAGCATTGAAATTAATTCTAGCATTCTCCCGGAAGTCTTTGGTATAGACATTCCTTGGAGCTAGCATGAGACCTTCATAGGTAGCCTGCAGTCGTTGCCACCGATTCTCGAGATCTTCCAATTTCACTTCCAATACCGAATCAGTTTGATCCTGAATGTCACTCTGTTCAAACTGAGTGCAAAAGTTGATCAAATGGTCACAATCGAAAAGAAACTTGTCATGGCTCGACGAAGTTTTGATTGCGGAAGCGGAATTCGATAAAGGATTAGATACTGAAGGCTGTGACGCCAAGTCTGCCGTTGCGTTTTCCAAGCTCATCATGTACTGATTCCGTAAAATAAAGTGAACGAGGGCAAAGAGAGCGAGTAAGCGTACAACACAGTGTACGATGAGAAAGTGGGTGAGTAAGCGAAGAGTCTGAAAATTCCGGTCTGAAAACAAACCTAGCGTAGCAGAATTATTTGGTAGAATTATTTGGTAAAAAGTCGTAAGAAATTCCGTTTGCCTCTGGAAACACAGGGAGATAGAAACAATTTTGATTTGCGATTGAATTGAGTGCAAGCGTAAAGCTCCGATGAATAGTCAAAATTGTTCCGCTAACAAGGGAGGTGACAATATTCTGAATAATTAAAGTAGCGGGTCTTGCATCATATGCCAAATATAATTAAAAATTCAGAATCTTTGCGGGCGTCTAAAGGGTAGTCTTAGACTCAAAGCGACAATACCAAAGGCAAAATTTCAGAGTCAACCCAAATAATTCACAGTGAGGGACTGAAATCTCCGACATGAGCGTAATAGGATGGACCAGTGGTGTCTGAAAATTAAATTTCTATTGAATGCACCAAACTTGTGAAACGCGGTCCAATAGAGCAACCCCTACTGTATAGGAAAGTGCATTAAGAGACTTGGGCAATTAGGGTATTCAATAATTCACAACACCTGCAGATGGTAGTTGTTGAAATTTACTTGGAGTTGGTTTCTTGATCATATGTGTATATCAATTTCCAAAAATTGTAAAAACACATACGCTATTATAACCCCAAAAATTTCTTCAAATATCTCTGTTTAATTCATAAAAAAATTTTTAACTTGTTAAACAAGTTCACACAAAGGCTGAAAATCAGGTAAACAATACGTATATGATTTGTAATGAAAAGGGTTAGTTAATATATATATTGACTCTGTTAGTATGTAAACTATTCCTGCTTATCAATTCAGATTACATATGAATTGAAAGGTAAATCTCCACGAATGCACTGCCGCTGTATTTATCCAACATTTATTTATTTATTTTTTATCTTTTTTTTCCGAGTGTATGTCTGCTGGCGTTATATGAACACCACTGTTCTTCTACTCCCAAACTTCTATTCTATTTCTATGGACGGGTTGGTTTTCCGTCAACTTACATAAGCGCGGAAATTTTTTCAGAAAAACATGAATCCCACAACATATTACCAACCCCCTAGTCTGGCAACACCGCGTATTTGGTGGTTTGTTTTGATCCTCATATGACCACTTCTAGTGAGAGCGAACCAACCTGCCTACATATGTACGTGTGTGTATCAGGTGGCTGAACGCGTGGGCTCTGCCTGTTGAGCAGCGACAGAGTCAATGCGTAGGGAGTAAGCAGCACGGACGAGACCCCTTGAACAAACATACACTCATACTTGCCAATAACAAAGCTTAAGCGGAGAATGGCGTTTATGTTTTTTTCACTTTGTTTATTTACGCTTTATGTCTTCAGTTTAATTTTCTCTTTTTTTCGTAACCCAGTTGCTTTGATAGGTTCGTGGTTGTTTTTTCTTTTTTTTGTTTACGTTTGTCGCAGGTGGATGATGGTGATTATACTTGAAATGTAAATGGAGATAGAATCGTGCAATAATGTACGTTTTTTTTGTGAGGGAGCCGTGCAATAAAAACTATAGTGCTGTGATTTAGAATTAGTGTTTCAATAAGTGCGATATTATTTTTTTTACACTTCTTTTAAATTTTGCCCTTTGTTTTCCTTTTAATTATTTCATTTCCATTTAGCTTCAAATCTATTTAAATGTAATAAATTCTTCTTCTTGTAAGTGTGTGTCTGTCTGTCTGAGTGCTTCTTCTTTTCCTTTGCTCTTCATTCGTGGTTGGCATTGGCCTTTCCTGTTGCAGTTTAGTTATTTGTTCTCTTCTCAATACCAATCTAATGAGAGAGCTAACATTAATCTCCGTTCCCTTATATACTGTACGAAACGATCGTTGAACTTTGTGTTGTATATAGAACCGCCTATGTATTACCGAATCTTATGTTTTTGGTATAAATTATGTACTTTTTCTTGTAATCATAATCCGTTATGTAGACTTTAAACGACTTTCATTTGACTTTAACGGGATTTATGGCAACGAACAAAATAACACTACTTTTAAGCAATTTTCAGAGACGGGTAAAAATATGTTTTGAATAACGTTATTTTCAGCACTTTTCACCGTGTCCAACACATGAGGACAGACAGAAACAACACTTCTTTGCACTTTTAGCACTTTCCTCTCACAATTGACGATTCTATCTTTTTATGTATATAGATATAGGCATTTACATACACACTTTTTGAGAAAAATAGAGACGAGCTGATAATCTTCGCAGTATGACAAATTTTATCTCTTTTTTAAGGGATTTTACGTAGAATTTCCCCTGTTTCACTCCGCATTTAAAAATGCGTTTTTTAATTTTCACATGCGATTTTGACCTTTTGTAAATTTTCTGTGTGGCACTAACTCCTTTATTCTTTCTCTTTTTTTTTTTTTTTTGAGTGTGTATGTAATGTATGCTGCCTTTTTATGTCTTTTTGTTTTGTTTGACTTGACTTCTTAGACAACTTATGTGGTTTCACTTACCGAAACAATGACACACATCTACGTATGCTAGACACTGCAGATGGGATTTACCTCAATTGATGGTTAACTCAGTGAACGGTTTCGAAGGACCATGGACAGGAGTGGGGGCTTTCCAGTTAGACGTGAAGCGGGGTTAGAGCGGCTGTTGCTTTGAGAAAAGAGAGGCGGTGACGTCACTGGCGGAATTCCCTCAGTCGATGCTGTGTGGACTGTAATAATATGCGATGAACTAGTCTTATTATTCCTCATAGAGCGAGGAATAATAAGTTAGATGACGAGAAGGTAAACCCAATGAAAAAGAGTTAGAAAAAAAATAACGCAATGGTAAAGTTCGGGTATGGATATAGAGACACTAGTTTTATTATGAGAGAAAGAGTAGAGATGTGTTGCTCACCTTGCTGCGGTTGTAGAAGAAGTGGCGAGTTCATTAGTAAAAGAATTGCAGATGAGCTTAAGTACTAAAAATGGCTTAAGATTAGAAATTCACAATATATACACTTAGTGCTAATAGATATTTTCTTACGTGCTACAAATTCATTTACAATTCACAATTTGACTTCATATACTTCGACTTATTCTACGATAGATTGTACTTAAATTAAAGGGACAAATTCAAATTTGTCCATATATATATATAGTTCACAAATAAACATGGACAGACGGATATATCTAAATCTGAGCCGATCGGTATACATATCTGTGGCTCTAGCTCTCTTCCTACTGAGTGTAACAAACAATTTCCCTAAGTTATTATACACTGTAACACAGTATTGGTGTAGGGTACAAAAGTGGTAACAAAGAAAAAGCGACCACATTCCATAGAAGTGGTACTGAGTTCTAGAAGCAAAATAGTAGCTACATGTCACTGAGTCGGAATAAATTACGCTTCAATTAATTGAAAATGTCATTAAATACTCACGTAGTCTGGGTTAAGGGCGTGGGCGACAAACGTACATGTTGCACTTTGGAACAACGAAACAATCGGTAGGAGGACGAAAATCCTGTGGGAAGAACAGGATCTTGAGAAGAAGAGGCTACTACTGAAAGGAAGTAAGAAGTAGGTCAGTAAAGCTTTCCGTATCATTACAAGACACATAGGAGGCTTGTGCATAGCTCGCCAAATATCGTCCAAATCAGTCTATAACCTTATATGGCTCCCACGTAAACCGCTCTCTCGATCATCATTGTTCGGTTCCTAGAAGTTCCAATTTTTGCTGGTTTGACAGAAGTTTGTTATGTAGAATTAAATTATGCCTTCAAATAAATT
This sequence comes from Stomoxys calcitrans, assembly GCF_963082655.1. Classification (NCBI taxonomy): domain Eukaryota; kingdom Metazoa; phylum Arthropoda; class Insecta; order Diptera; family Muscidae; genus Stomoxys; species Stomoxys calcitrans. Next base: position 79,445,703 of record NC_081555.1, on the reverse strand, counting down.
GTTTTTTTATAAAATTTTAGCAGGATTCATGGTGGTGGGTTCCCAAGATTCGGGCCGGCCGAACTTAGCACGCTTTTACTTGTTTGTATTTAGAGGGCACAACAAGCCGATTAATGGCTTAGATAAATGTCCATAGTGATATGGGGCAGATTAATATCCGCAACCTATTTTCGCCCTAACCTAACTGTAATACGACACAAAATTTGCAGGTTTGCAAACTGATTCGCTTAGACACTTTACTGAATAGTCATGCACAAGAGACAAGTCCCAGAAAATGTGATCATATAGTAAAAGTTTTTCTTTTTGCCAGTATTGGACACGCACACAGCAGATGTTTCAGAGTTTTCGTTTCTAAGACTATCAGCTTAAGCCTAGTACCGACTTCGTCTTTTCGCCCGAACAACTGTCAAAACGAATTATAAAACAAGTAAGGAAGGCCGAAGCAGACCTTTTCGTCGAAACTAAAATTTGAAATGTAGAATTTCGACCAAAATCCGAACATTTTGTGGGAGTTATACACTGATAGCAAATGACGGTATTACTTTGCCAAAAACGCGCACCCCTATTATTTTTTCGCGTCATTGGCATTGATTTTAAATGCCATTAGGTATCAATTCAATGCCAGACAAAGGTAGCTATTAAGAATTGACTGTGTCATATTTGTATTCTTGTCATCGTTCTAGAAATGTTGTTGAGCTTTGTGCTTAAAATATTGACGCAACAAATGTTGTAATACAATTTGAGTACATAAAAACCTGTTCAAATACTCGAAAGCGGTAAAAATTGAAATAGTAAAAATTCTAAGGACATTCTAATCATAATAAATAACGAACTAGTGCTGCAACCAATAACATAGTGGTATTAAAACCAGTACCAGTTCGGTAATAAGACTAGTAACAAACGGTACTAATCATTTTACGTTTCATCCATACCATCCGGTATTGTTTTTGTACTAAACGGTGTTGCTTTGCTATCAATTCCTTGTGGTACTGAAATGAACACGTTTGGTGTCAAATTTTCTCTGGGAGCAGAAAAAATCGTAATGCAAAATGTTAAGATGATCGGTTGATAAATGCATTAGCAAAGGCCTTAAAAGTGAAAATCAGTAGATTCATATATATGGGAGCTTTTTCTAAATCTGAACAGATTTCTATGCATTTTACCAGTGATCAAGGAAGTCATAAGGGGACATCTTAATGCCAAATTTTGTGAGGATCGGTTAACAAATGAGCAAATTATTGTAATATTAGTCAAAATATATATGAGAACTATATTTAAATCTTAAAAGAGTTTAACCAAAATAGGCATAATTGGTATTAAATACAAAATTTTAAGGAAACGTTTTTCAAAAAACAAAGTTTGAATGACATATTTCCTAAAAATAAATTTTAAGGTATTTATTTATCAATAAAATCTTACATAACATCAAATAATTTTTTGTAAATCTAAAAGTGTAATAACATTTATTTCTAAATTTGTCATATTTTTATAGACTAATTATTTTGCTCAAATTTTCGAATACAAATGCTTTTGTAATTTAACAACTTTACAAATAATGATTTTCTTTAAGGGTACGTAGGAAAAACTGTGGTGAAAATTTACTAGTCAAATTCTCAAAATGCTGACAAAAAATTCGACAACTTCATAAATTGGGATATCTTTTCAAACAGGTGAGACTGCAATTATACGCAATTAGTCAGCATCCAATAAAAAATAATTTTCGGTCGATTTAAATAAAGTTCGAAGAAAAATTTGAGCACGTCATTTGAATAGAATATAGGTGGTTGTTCATAACAATTGGTCAAAATTTTCTTATTTTCTTCAGATGCATCTGAAAATAATATTTGCTTAGTATCTTCAATTTGTGTGCGTTGTATCTTATAGAAATAAATAGCATTGAAAATCGATTGTTGAAATCCGGATAATATCCTGTTAAAATTTTTTAACCAGTTTCAAACGAATCAAAACTAGGAAAAATATGAATTTTTACATTATTTAAAAAAAATTGTCATCAAAATACAAGCCAGTTCGCCGAAATTTGTTGAATGTTTGAAAAAAGGGGCAAAATATTAGCATGAAATATATATAAAAATTGTGAACGCGTTTTATTATGCTAACGGCATATTAGATGCATTACTAGAAAGTTCTTCATCCGAAGACGAGGATTCGAATTTTACCTTACTATTTGGTTGATATGACAATATATTGTATTTGCATATGAACATTGAAAAAATCGATTGAAAATTCAAAAAGTATTACACTATGAGAGGGTTGGGGAAACATTTGCAAAATATTGTCTCTTACCGGCAAGCAACACAAAGTTTAGCTCTTGTTTTATGACCAAATATCTTTGCTCATGAGTGTCTCCCTGAACCCTTTAGTGACTAAAATTATCCATAAGAAAATTTTAAATATTTCGTCCATTTAACAGTTACAGAAGGATTTTTAAAATTTTTCGATTTCGAACCACAGTGAGTTCTAGCTCTCTTGCTTCTGGGTGTTACAAACAAATTCACTAAGTTATAATACCCTATACCACAGTAGTGGTGTAGGGTATAAAAATGGTGTCAAAGAAAATGCGAACACATTCCGTAAAAGTGGTACTGAGTACTATAAGCAAAATAGAAGCGACATATCTCTGAGTCAGTATAAATTTTGCTACAATTAATTGTAAATAGGTGTAATTAAATGCTCAGGAAATGGGCACCAATCAACTCTGCTTAAATGCTATTGTCTTTGTTGTTATTTGATTGTTGTTTGTGTTCTAGCGAAGAATAGAGTCCGTCGGATTTCGATAATTTAGTAGGCATTTTCACTGCGAATTAAGTTAGTACTAGGCTTTGTTATTTGCAACCTTTAGTCCAACAGCATGTTTTCCAATCAGAAAGTCGGTGACAGATACTATTGATCTGGCCTCCGATCGAAAAACGATAGAGATCCAAAGGCCGAAGCAAAATTCGAGCGTTCCGTATTTTTTCATGCGTATCTTTGATGCTGGAAAAGTATAAGTTCATTATTTCATATATGTATGGCATCACAGAATGGTTTGTCAGTTGTGATGGTCTAAAATTACTTTAACAAAACCTAACGCTCTTTGGCCTTCCTTCTTTTTAGGGGATAGACTGCAGTATTTGCATAAGGGATGAAGAAAATGTAACGAATTTGTCGACATCAAAGACTTGCAATTCACATATCCTTTCATTTAGTTCTAAAATCTCGGATGCAAAATTATCACGTGGTAGACAATGAACTGCTTGCGCATTAAAAAATCACCGTGGCTTGTGCGCATGCTCAATGGAATTCTGTGCCGGTAGGTATACATACATGACTATGGATGTAGCTCGCCTCCCTCTTAGTGTTGCAAACAAAAGCACAAAGTTGCAATACCCTGTTCCATAGGGTGTAGGGCATATTTTCCGCCTATGTCGCTAAACGCCGGGTTTCGAACCCTGGCAATAACATCAGAAATAATTGTCAGCGATGGTTATTCTCTGTTAATGCTGGCGACATTTGTGAGGTACTAAGCCATGTAAACACTTATCAAAGAGATGTCGCCACGGATATAAAAAGTAGGTTCTTTTCTTATCGTTGAGCTTAAACTTGTATCGAACTTGCACTGATTCCCCTTATATGATGGAATGAATGTTTGTTTACACATTTGCATTTGCAAAAGTGAGTTACAAAAATTTCATAATAATTAACCTTATGAATGTAAAACAAACAATGAATATAAAAATGGGACAAAGTATTTTCACTTTTTATTGCATTGTGCTTCCTTTTTATACTACCAAAATAAAAAGAATTGTTGAAATTAATTCCGAATTGCATACAATTTTATTCGTTATTTGTTTTCGCCAATAAAAGCCCTACTAATTTACTGTGTCTCATTGTATTTTCATGTTTGCTCTATTTTAATACTTTTTTATTTGTTTTTACGAGGTTTTTGAAAAAAAAAAAACAAACAAAACCAATTGCAGGATGAAATTAACCTAGATTCTTTTAAATGACCTTTTTATGGCAGAAAATAGTTTAACCTTTTTTTAAAATCCGGTGCCTGAATTACATGGCCATTGTTCAATGATTATATGCATTGTTCGCGAGCTTCACTAAAATATGTGATTACAATAGCTGTTGTACCAATATCATCGCAAACCAATACATGTACATATATATATTGGGTTGCCCAAAAAGTAATTGCCGTTTTTTTAAAAGAAAGTAAATGCATTTTTAATAAAACTTAGAATGAACTTTAATTAAATATATAATTGCCATTTTGTTCGATAACCTTTTGCCATCTTCCTGGCAAATTTAGTGTTCCACGCTCATAGAACTTCTGGCCTTTATCTGCAAAAAACTTAACCAAGTGCGATTTTATAGCCTCACCTTTGCCGAAAGTTACCATTTAAGGAGTTCTGCAAAGATCGAAATAAATGGTAGTCTGATGGTGCAAGGTCTGGGCTATATGGTGGATGCATCAAAAGTTCCCAGCCAAGCTCACTCAGTTTTTGGCGAGTGACCAAAGATGTGTGCGGTCGAGCGTTGTCCTGGTGGAATATGACACCTTTACGATTGACCAATTCTGGTCGCTTCTCCTTGATGGCTGTATTCAATTTGTCCAATTGTTGACAGTAAACATCGGAATTAATCGTTTGGTTCCTTGGAAGCAGCTCAAAATATACCACACCCTTCCAATCCCACAAAACAGACAGCATAACCTTCTTTTGGTGGATATCAGCCTTTGAAGTGGTTTGAGCTGGTTCACCATGCTTGGACCATGATCGTTTGCGACTAACGTTGTTGTAAACAATCCATTTTTCATTCGTTTTAAAAACGGATCGAATTCATTGCGTTTAAGGTGCATATCACAAGCGTTGATTCGGTTTGTTAAACGAATTTCTTTCAATACATGTGGTACCCAAATATCAAGCTTTTTCACCAGTCCAAGACTTTTTATGTGATAATGAACGGTTGATTTTGGTATATTTAACTGATCTCCTATCTCACGCTCAGTTACATGACGATCCAATTCGATTAATGCTTTGATTTGGTCATCATCAACTTCATTTGGCCGACCTGAAAATCCGCAATTACTTTTTGGGCAACCCAATATATATATATATTTATATACAAGATTGGGTGATTACTTTGATACATGAGAAGACAGGGATGTCAATTGATAAGGAAATCAAAAGCTTGGGATTGATCTCTATTAAAAGTTAATCCTATCTGAATAACAACAGGACAAAAGATTTCAAAGAACTCTTACCAAATTCGCCTCAAGTTCTTTGAATGATATTTAGTTTCTAAGCCGGTTCTCAAGATGTGAAAATTGCAGATTGATTTTTGTGAGAGCTATGACAAAAAGAAAGAAAGAAAGAATTTTTAAACATTTCCTTTTTTACATATAGCCTATAAATAATTAAAATTTCTAATTTTGAGATTTCAAATGAAAGCTATATCAGGTTTTTATGCACTGCGCTACCTCTGTGCTACAGGGTATTGTAACTTTGTAACAGAGGTCGCATTTGTTGTCTAGTTTCCGTAAAATTTTCCCTAGCCAGTGTTTGTTCTAGGGACTTTGAAAAAATTCGGATCAGATTAAGGCATAGTTCCCATGTATAACTTTCATTCCATATGACCTTCTAAGGCTGCCATAGCCACAATTTTGGTCCAATCTTTACAAATATTTTTGTGAGATGTTTTATTTGACGTTCCACAGCTTGTACTAAATTTTATTAAAATCGGTCCAGATTTGGATATATTATTAATCAGGAAATTCCATCAGGAACATAGGCTGCATAAGTAGAATCTCCATGTCTATCTATCAGATGCTAAGTATCTGAGTTCTCCATGATGTTTTTGGTCTTCCTCGTCTCCTGTGGATTCCATTCAAGTGTTGCGTGACATATCTCGGTGTATAGCTTCCGTATTGTGTGCCCAAGCTATATTTCCTTCATTTTATTTGGAGGTTGATATTGTCCTCGCTTGCTATTTCAAGAAGTTGCTAATTAGAAACTACTTTGGGCCGTCAGGTCTTTATTATATTTCGCAAGCATCTAAGGCGAAGGTCTGAAGTTTGAGCTTAATGGCCAAATTTACGAGCCATGTTTCGGAGACGAAGAGAAGAATGCTTCTCACGCAAGCGTTGTATATCCGAATTCTGGTTTTTGGGGAAAGGGCGTTGGAATCCCATATATTCTTCAATTTGTAGAATGATGTTATGGCTTTATACGAGACTTTGTTTTACAGGAACCATTAGCGGTCATAACAAATTGCAATTTTTGCCCATAAATGTACTATTAAGGAACAGCGGCAAACTTCTCACATATCAATGAGTGCAGTCCGATTCATGTTTAAGCTCAATGATAAGGGGTCTCCTTTATATAGCCGAGTCCGAACGGAGTGGCACAGGGCGACACCTCTTTGGAGAGAAGTATTACATGGCACAGTACCTCACAAATGTTGTCAGTATTAGGAGGTGAAACCCACCTCTGAAAATTTTATTCTGATGGTCTCGCCAGTATGCGAACCCAGGCGTTCAGCGTCGTAGGCGGACATGCTTACATCTGCGCTACGGTGGCTTCGGTATATATGGTAGCTATATCTAAATGTAGCCCGATTTTGACCATACTCTGTAAATCTGTTAATAAATACTCAGCGAAATCTGTTAATAAATCCACCTTTTATGGGTCTTAAACTTTAAATGAAAAAACCGGTATAAATGGCAGGGCATCTATAGCGAACTGATCTGGGCCGTATTGAACAGCGATATTAAGAGCCTAACACGACCCGTTATGGCAAATTTCGGAAAAATCGGGCAATAAATACACATGTTATGGGCCCAACATATTAAATTGAGAGATCGGTCAAAATGGCAAGATCAAAATTAAGATCGATCTTAACCATACTCGGTACCAATATCAAGGGGCCTAACGCAACTCATTGTGCCTAATCTCAGCAAAATCGGTTAGTAAATTCACCTTTTATGAACCGTAGAGCATAGTACCTTACATGGCATATCGCCAGGATTCACCGAGGATGCTGCCCTAGCGTTCAGCGTGCTAGCCGATTCGCTACGTTGGCTTCCGGTCATAACTTTCACATTTTTCAAAATATGCTTGTCTCTGTGAATATCTTAGTTTTCTTGTGATAGTTTCGGCGAATTAGCTTCAGTATTTTTATGATATTTTTGTACTCACCCCCGAAGGATGGGGGTATGATCATTTTGTTATTACCGTTGCAACATATCGAAATATCCATTTCCGATTCTATAAAGTATATATATTCTAGCCATGTCTGTCCGTCTATCCGTCTGTCTGTTGAAATAACGCTACAGTCTTTAACAAGTAAGAGCGTGCTAAGTTCGGCCGGGCCGAATCTTATATACCCTCCACCATGGTCGCATCTGTCGAGTTCTTTGCGCAGTATCTGTTTTTAGGTAAACAAAGCATAATGAATTAGGATTAGCAGCTTCATCTAATTATAGTCCGATTCGGGGCTCAAGAAGCGAAATCGGGAGATTGGTTTATATGGGAGCTGCACCAAGCTATAGATCGATTCTGACTATATTTATATTGAGCTCTCTAGAGGTTTAAGAAGTCAAGACCCAAGATCGGTTTATATGGCAGCTATATCAGGTTATGGACCGATTAGGAACATACTTCGCACAATTATTGGAAGTTATATCAAAACACTATGTGCAAAATTTAAGTCAAATCGGACGAGAATTGCGCCCTCTAGAGGCTTAAGAAGTCAAGACCCAAGATCGGTTTATATGGCAGCTATATCAGGTTATAGACCGATTAGGACCATACTTGCCACCGTTATTGGATATAATAACAAAACACGTCGTGCAAAATTTCATTCCAATCGGATAAGAATTGCGCACACTAGAGGCTCAAGAAGTCAAGACCCAAGATCGGTTTTTATGGCAGCTATATCAGGTTATGGACCGATTAGGAGCATACTTCTCACAGTTGTTGGAAGTGATATCATAACACTGTTTGCAAAATTTCAGTCAAATCGGATAGGAATTGCGCCCTCTAGAGGCTCAAGAAGTCAAGACCCAAGATCGGTTTATTTGGCAGCTATTATCAGGTTATGGACCGATTAGGGCCATACTTCGCACAGTTGTTGGAAGTTATATCAAAACACTATGTGTAAAATTTCATTCAAATCGGATAAGAACTGCGCACTCTAGAGGCTCAAGAAGTCAAAATCCCAGATCGGTTTATATGGCAGCTATATCAGGTTATTGACCGATTTGAACCATACTTAGCACAGTTGTTGGATATCTTAACAAAACACGTCGTGCAAAATTTCATTCCAATCGGATAAGAATTGCGCACTCTAGAGGATCAAGAAGTCAAGACCCAAGATCGGTTTATGTGGCAGCTTTATCAGGTTATAGATCGATTCGAACCATACTTGGCACAGTTGTTGCACATTATAACAAAACACGTCGTGCAAAATTTCATTCCAATCGGATAAGAATTGCGCACTCTAGAGGCTCAAGAAGTCAAGACCCAAGATCGGTTTATATGGCAGCTATATCAAAACATGGACCGATATGGCCCATTTACAATACCAATCGACCTACACTAATAAGAAGTATTTGTGGAAAATTTCAAGCAGCTAGTTTTACTCCTTCGGAAGTTAGCATGCTTTTGACAGACAGACGGACGGACGGAAAAACGGACGGACATGGCAAGATCGACATAAAATGTCTCGAAGATCAAGAATATATATACTTTATGGGGTCTCAGACGAATATTTCGAGTAGTTACAAACAGAATGACGAAATTTAATCCCCATCCTATGGTGGAGGGTATAAAAATAGAGATATTGAGCTGAAACTTCGCACAGATTCATTTTATACCAACCACCGAAGGATGGGGTATATTCATTTTGTCATTCCGTTTGCAACACATCGAAATATCAATTTGCGAGGCTTTAAAGTTTATATATTCTTGATCAGCGTACAAATCTAAGACCATCTGGCCATGTCCGTCCGTCTGTCTGTTGAAATCACGCTACAGTCCTTAAAAATAGAGATGTGGAGCTAAAACTTTGCACAGATTCTTTCCAGATTTGGATATAGCTGCCATATAGACCGATCTCCTGATTTAAGGTCTTGGGCTCATAAAAGTCGCATTTAATGTCCGATTTTGCCAACATTTGAGACAGTTAGTTGTGTTAGGCCCTTCGATGTCCTGCTTCAATTTTGCCCAGATCGGTGCAGATTTGGATAAAGCTGCCATATAGACCGATCCGCCGGAGTATCTAGTGTTTATGTGAATTAAAACTAAATCTGAACCAATTTCTATGAAATACGCTAGTTGTCTTAAGAGTGATAAAGGAACATATCGTACCAAATTTCGTAAGGATCAATAGACAAATTATCACAATATTGCAATAATAATACAAATCGGAGGAAGATGAATATGCGAGCTATATTTAAATCTGAATATAATTGTATACATCGCCCTATTTGCACTTATAAAGCAATAGGTATTACAATTTAAACATATTTGCACACAATTTGATACGAAATGTCTTATAATCGATCTGGAAACATTCGCCAAGGTCCACCAAATTTGGTTCAGAGTTAGATAATCTCTATAGATAGAAATGGGATATAACGTAGTCACAGGCTTTTTTTACTTGTTTAGTATAAAGAAGCTCCAAAAATCATAGACGGGATTTCGGCCTGACGTTAAAAGAATAACAGTCTATTAAACCATTAAATTCTTTTTCTCTCACAGAACTGCATTTCAACTTAAACTGTAAGGTAGATAAATACATATTGATAAAATGAGATTCGTATGTAGAGTAAAAACTCAGGCTCTTCTATAAAATATTTCGCAACCAGCTAGATATTTTTTGTCAAACTGAAAAGTGTTGACCTTCACCTAAAATCGAAGCGAATTTGTAATTTTTCCCCAGTGCTTGACACAACTACATGTGGCGTTCGTAGGGGTAGTCATGCATGAATATCCGTTTATTTGCACTTCCATTTCCGATTCCGGTAGGCAATGTTCCATATCGACTAGTATGGAAAAAAAAATAATTTACACAAACGCAAAGCACATGCACGTCGCCGTTTTCCCCAATCACAGGCACGTATACACTCACACAGACACACAACTCGTTCCGGGAAAAATATCGTTAAACTAGATGCACACGTACAAGTAAACGTATCATTAAATACAATTAAATAAAATTATTTCACTTCACACACTCGTACATCCGTACATTTAATGTCAATATGACTTTTGTATCATTTCATAATAGTAAAAAGTCATGACTTTTGTTCACTTTGTGGTTGTGAGGTTCGTATATTCTGCACAATTTATGTAGTCCATATTCATTTTATTTCAATGAAAAACAGTCGCTGTACACGATTTTTAGCAGAATAAAACAAAATTAAAATATAGAATATATCAATTTTTTCATCTGCTTGAAATACATCGAAATATCCACTTTCGAACCTATAAAGTATATACATATACGCTTGAACCTTCAAAAATTCTAAGAAGGCTAGCCACATTCATAGTCCAATCTGGATCTTACTTGGCAAGGATATCAAGGAGCCTAACACAGCCAACTGTGAATAATTTCAATAATAAGATAATAAATGCGCCTTTTATGGGCTCAATACCTTAAATCGGAAGATCGGTATATATCGGAGCTGTCGAAAAATCAAATACAAATGACTGTACTAAATTGTATGTGGTGCTATATTTTAACATGGACCGATTTGGCCCAGTGACTTCTTCTATGAGCTGCAACACCTATGTCAAGTATGGTCTGAATCGCCCATAATTTAGAATACATAGCTGCAATTTATTTACATTTTACTTCGTAAGCATCTTCAAGTTGGCAATTATTATACGATTTGCTCAACATCTTTGTTATGACTTCCAATATTTATGGCAAGTATAGTTCAAATCTGTCCATGACATCATATAGCTCCCATTTAAACTGGCTAACCAGCCTATAAAAAAATTAGTCAAAGAACTTGACGGCATCCATAGTACAAAAATTTCGGCTCATCAGAACTTAACGCGCTCTTACTTTTTTTCCATAGGCTGGGCACGTTCAAAGATAAGGTATGGGCTAAGCCGTTATATAGTCCTTAAATGAACCGATTTCCCGATTAAATTTGTTACGTTGAGTTGTATTAAGCCCCTTGATAATCACATCAATTTCCGATCAATCTCCCCAAGCATCAAAAACGGAGTATCACTGAAATTCTGAATATTTTTGAAATTATGCTAGACAACTCAACATCCCAGACGTGATGTAGCTGTAAAGCACTGATATTTTAGGCATAGTTTGATACAGCTGTAAATAGATAGGTCGGACGGAATTTAGCTACCATATTTGAAGCAGAGCTGCGGAGTCAGAGTCGAAAAAATTACCTCGACTCCTACTCCAGACAAAATAAAAACAAGTAAAAGCGTGCTAAGTTCGGGCCGGGCCGAATCTTATATACCCTCCACCATGGTTCACATCTGTTAAGCTCTTTCCACAGTATCTCTTTTTAGGCAAACAAAGGATAAACGAAAAGAACTACTATGTTATTGGAAAAATATCAAGCTTCGGTTCATTTCGGACCATAATTGAATGGAATATTGGAGACCATAGTAGAAGTCATTGCGTAAAATTTCCGCCAAATATAGTAAGAATTGCGTACTTTAGGGGCTGAAAAAGTAAAATAGTGAAATTGTTTTATATGGGAGCTATATTAGGCTATAAACCGATTCATACCATATTCAACACGTATGTTAAGGGTCATAAGAGAAGCCATTGAACAAAAGGTCAGCCAAATCGGTTTATACTTGAGCCCTTTAGAGGCTCAAGAAGTCAAGACCCCAGATCGGTTTATATGGCAGCTATATCAGGTTATGGGCTGAATCCAAATATTCTTAGCACAGTTGTTAAAAGTCATAACAAAAAATGCCATGCAAAATTTCAGCCAAATTGGATTGGAATTGCTCCTTGCAGAGGCTCAAGAAGTCAAGACCCCAGATCGGTTTGGACCGATTTGAACCATACTTAGCACATCAGTTGAAAGCTATAACAAAACACCTCATGCAAAATTTCACCTAATATAATAATAATAATTGTGCCCTCTAAGTCAAGAAGTCAAGACCCTAGATAGGTTTATATGACAGCTATATCAGGTTATGAACCGATTTGAACTATACTCAGCACAGTTGTTGGAAGTCATAATGAAACACCTTATGCCGAGTTTTAGCCAAATCGGATAAGAGTTGTGCCCTCTAGTGGTTCAACAAGTCAAGATCCATGATCGGTTTATATGGCAGCTATATCAAAACGTGGACCGATATAGCCCATTTACAATCCCAACTGACCTACACTTATAAGAATTATTTGTCCAAAATTTCAAGCAGCTAGATTTATTCCTTCGAAAGTTAGCGTGCTTTCGAAAGACGGAAATTAGTATACCCCCCTCCTATGGTGGACTGTATAATAATGTTTCAAAAAAAAAAAAAATTTATTAAAAAAAGAAATTCAGTAAAATTTAGTCATTAGAAAAAATTTATTTGAAATTTTTGTCCTGCATATCCTGCAATATATGTTTAAAAAATTAAAAACTAGCTCACGTTTGTTTGTATAATCTCAGTTTTCGAACAGTTTGAAAGCCCAGGTCAGGAAAACGATGGCCCATTAATCGCATTAGAAACGTAAGTTGTACAAAACAATTTTTTAATGTACATTGTGTAAATTTTTATTCCCTCCAGCACTACTCTGGTACAGGATATTATAACTTAGTGCATTTGTTTGTAAACCCCAAATGGGAGAGAGCTAGACCCATTGATAAGTATGCCGATCGAATTAAAATCACTTTCTGATTCGATTCAGCTATGTTCGTCTGTCTGACCAGCTGTCTGTCTGTTTATGTTAATTTGTGAACAAAGTGCTGGTCGGAAATTTTATCCAATAGTCTTCAAATTTGGCACTCTTTTTTTAGCCAAGAGACAAACTAATGAAATTGAAAACAAGTAAAAGCGTGCTAAGTTCGGCCGGGCCGAATCTTATATACCCTCCACCATGGATCGCATTTGTCGAGTTCTTTTCCCGGCATCTCTTCTTAGGCAAAACAGGATGTAAGAAAAGATTTGCTCTGCTATTTGAGCGATATCAAGATATGGTCCGGTTTGGACCACAATTAAATTATATGTTGGAGACCTGTGTAAAATGTCAGCCAATTCGAATAACAATTGCGCTCTTTGTGAGCTCAAAAAGCAAAATAGAGAGATCGATTTATATGGGAGCTGTAACGGGCTATGGACCGATTCAGACCATAATAAACACTTATGTTGATGGTCATGAAAGAATCCGTCGTACAAAATTTCAGGCAAATCGGATAATAATTGCGACCTCTAGAGGCTCAAGAAGTCAAAATCCCAGATCGGTTTATATGGCAGCTATATCAGGTTATGAACCGACTTGTATTTTATTTGACATAGTTGTTGAAAGTAACAATAAAAAACGTCTTGCGAAATTTCAGCCAAATCGGATAGGAATTGCGCCCTCTAGAAGCTCAAGATGTCAAGACCCCAGATCGGTTTATATGGCAGCTATATCAGGTTATCTGTGCAATGACAGCTATATCAGGTTATGAACCGATTTGAACCATATTTGGCACAGTTGTTGGATATCATAACAAAATACTACGTGTCAAAATTCATTCAAATCGGATAGGAATTGCGCCCTCTAGAGGCTCAAGAAGTCAAGACCCAAGATCAGTTTGTATGACAGCTATATCAGGTTATGGACCGATTTGAACCATACTTGGCACAGTTGTTGGATATCGTAACAAAACACGTCGTGCAAAATTCCATTCCAATCGGATAAGAATTGCGCACTCTAGACGCTCAAGATGTCAAGACCCCAGATCGGTTTATATGGCAGCTATATCAGGTTATAGACCGATTTGAACCATACTTGACACAGTTGTTGGATATAATAACGAAACACGTCGTGCAAAATTTCATTCAAATCGGATAAGAATTGCGCCTTCGAGAGGCTCAAGAAGTCAAGACCCAAGATCGGTTTATATGGCAGCTATATCAAAACATGGACCGATATGGCCCATTTACAATACCAACCGACCTACACTAATAAGAAGTATTTGTGCAAAATTTCAAGCGGCTATCTTTACTCCTTCGGAAGTTAGCGTGCTTTCGACAGACAGACGGACAGACGGACGGACATGGCTAGATCGACATAAAATTTCACGACGATCAAGAATATATATACTTTATGGGGTCTCAGACGAATATTTCGAGTAGTTACAATCAGAATGACGAAATTAGTATACCCCCTATCTTATGGTGGAGGGTATAAAAATAGGTTCAGATTCGGATATAGCTTCCATATATATGTTCGCCCGATTTAGACTAAATTGCAATGTTGTCATTTGGCAACCGATTATCACGAAAATTGGCGTATATATTTCTCTTATAACTGTTGATATTTTTTTTTGAATTTTATAAAAATCGGTTCAGATTAATTTTTTATTTCCATATACATCGCCCTATTTGCACTTATAGAGCCACAGTTATTATACTCTGAACATATTGGCTCGAAATTTGATGCGGATACTATTACCCAACTGAAAACCTCCGCCGAGGTCCATCAGACCTCGAGGGATCGAGGACACTCTCGATCCCCTACCGACCTTAATTGCCCCTCGGGGTGATGTATTCTCTATTGTAGTCGTAGAGCAATTTGCCTGGAGTCGGAGTCGAGTCAAAATTGCTCGACTCCGCAGCTCTGATTTTAACCACTGATATTTTGGGCATCCTTGCTCGATATTATGTAGGTTTAAGTGGCAGTTTGCCATCAGACTCACTTTGACGTTTTCGTCCATTGTGATACCACAGGAGCAGAAAAAGGAAGATACCTTCTAGTGCTTACCGTTGGACCATCCAGATCGCTTTTAAAAGTTCAATAACTTGCGAAAGTTCACACCCGTTAAATCAGACAGGTTTACAAAGAAATTAGAACCTAAAGTGGAACACGTTCTGACTGCTAGTGTGGGACACACACACAGAAGTTGTTCTACAGTCTCTTCTTCTTCGATGTCCTCATAGCTTCTGCAAAAGTCGTTGCTGGCAACCTTCAGTCTGTCTGCATGTTTTCCGATTAGACATTGACCTGTCACAATGGACTGACTGAGACGTCTGTTCTAGCCAATGACAGCAAAGCATTAGACCTCTTCACGTCTAGATTAAGCCACATAGTTTTGAAATGCTCACAGCCCCCTCTTTGTGATCTATCATTCGTTGTCCTTCGGATCTGGTTCTGAAAATTTAGTTTACATGTCGCTAGAGGCATACTCACAGATTCCAGTCTCCCTGGAATGTGTCGGGAAGTTTCTAGTCTCGCAAGCTCATCCGCTTTACAATTCCCTGGGATATCTATGTGGCCCGGCGCCATCTCGTTGAGAGATCTGCGACAGTCGAGGGCGGTTTTTGTATGTTCTCCAGGGATTTAATGGCTGCGTGGATGTCTGAGAAGATATTTATGCCAATCGTCGTATTGACATTATATATTAGCCATTCCACCACTTCCTTAATTGCAAGGATCTCTGCTTGATACACACTGCAGTGGTCGGGTAACCTCTTCGATATGACCAGTTTTAGATCTTTAGAGTACACCTCAAATCTCAACTGGTCGTTTAGTTTGGAACAATCCGCATAAAAGTTTATATAACTTCTGTTACCAGGGAAATCGTAGTTCCAATCGGTTCTATCAGGAATAGTGGTACAGTAATTTTTACCAGAAAGCGGCTCAGGTAGGGTTCAATCCACACTGTCTGGAACATCGGATATTGTATCAAGGATAACACAGTGTCCGGAGCCGCCACATGACCTATGAGAAAGGTCCCTTAATCTCACGGCAGTGGTCGCTGCAATTTGGGTAGCCACTATGTCCAGAGGCATAAGATGTAGCATTAAATTCAGTGCATTAGATGGTGTCGTCCTCAGTGCGGCTGTGAAGTACAAACAAGCCATCCTTTGGATCAAAACCCCTAACTTTTGCCAATGGCTCTCTTGCAGCTGTAGAGAACGAGAGTTGCCTTTCTTGCCCTTGCCAAAATGTTGGATTTGAAGTTCAATTTCCTGTCCAGCAAAACACCAAGGTATTTTGCGCATTCTGTGAATGGAACATTCTCTCCACCCAAGCAGACAGGTTCCACTATACGTAATTTGTATCTCCTGCTGAAAAGAACTACTTCTGTCTTGAACGGATTGATACCTAGACCATTTTCGGTAGCCCACCTTGCTGTTGCACGTCGATATGATGTAGATCGAACTAAAATGTTGTACAGTTGTATATAGACCAAGCTTCTAAAATTTCGATGAGGCATACATCTAACCGTTGTGATGATTATCCCAATGTCCACCCGGCCGAACATAATGGGTTTTTACTCTTTTTTTTTAATATTAAAACATTTTTAACCCTAAACCATAACTGTGGAACATGAAACGAGGAGTTTAACATAGTGAATCGCTACAACAAAACAACGACCCGGAATGGTTCCTTGATTCGATTTTGTTCATGCCCGTCTGTCTGTCCATGTCAATTTTTGTGCAACTTTTTTCTTTCTTGACGTGTTTATGCCAACCGCTTCGTTGGTGCTATTGTATAAACATCAGTGTTCGAGTCGCTGTCGGGTTCCGCCGAAATTTAGTTTTAAGTTTCTTTTTATACCCTCCACCATAAGATGGGGGGTATATTAATTTCGTCATTCTGTTTGTAACTACTCGAAATATTCGTCTGAGACCCCATAAAGTATATATATTCTTGATCGTCGCGACATTTTATGTCGATCTAGCCATGTCCGTCCGTCCGTCCGTGCGTCCGTCCGTCCGTCCGTCTGTCTGTCGAAAGCATGCTAACTTCCGAAGGAATAAAGCTAGCCGCTTGGAATTTTGCACAAATACTTCTTATTAGTGTAGGTCGGTTGGTATTGTAAATGGGCTATATCGGTCCATGTTTTGATATAGCTGCCATATAAACCGATCTAGGGTCTTGACTTCTTGAGCCTCTTGAGTGCGCAATTCTTCTCCGATTGGAATGAAATTTTGTACGACGAATTTTCTTATGATATCCAACAACTGTGCCAAGTATGGTTCAAATCGGTCCATAACCTGATATAGCTGCCATATAAACCGATCTTGGGTCTTGAGTTCTTGAGCCTCTAGAGTGCGCAATTCTTATCCGATTGAAATGAAATTTCGCACGACGTGTTTTGTTATTATATCCAACAACTGTGCCAAGTATGGTTTAAATCGGTCCATAACCTGATATAGCTGCCATATAAACCGATCTTGGGTCTTGACTTCTTGAGCCTCTAGAGGGCGCAATTCTTATCCGATTGGAATGAAATTTTGCACGACGTGTTTTGTTATTATATCCAACAACTGTGTCAAGTATGGTTTAAATCGTTTCGTAACTTGATATAGCTGCCATATAAACCGATCTTGGGTCTTGACTTCTTGAGCCTCTAGAGGGCACAATTCTTATCCGATTTGAATGAGTTTTTGCACGAAGTATTTCTTCATGATATCCAACAACTGTGTTAAGTATGGTTGAAATCGGTCCATAACCTGATATAGCTGTCATATAAACAGATATGGGGATTTGACTTCTTAAGCTTCTAGAGGGCGCAATTCCTATCCGATTTGGCTGAAATTTTGCATGACGTATTTTATTTTTACTTTCAACAACTGTGTCAAATAAGGTTCAAATCGGTTCATAACCTGATATAGCTGCCATATAAACCGATCTGGGATCTTGACTTCTTGACCCCTAGAGGTCGCAATTATTATCCGATATGCCTGAAATTTTGTACGACGTATCCTCTCATGACCATCAACAAACATGTTTATTATGTTCTGAATCAGTCTATAGCCCGATACAGATCCCATATAAATCGTTCTTTCTATTTTACTTCGTGAGCCCCAATGGGCGCAATTCTTATACGAATTGGCTAAAATTTCACACAGGTCTCCAACACATAATTTAATTGTGGTCCGAACCGGACCATATCTTGATATCGTTTTAATAGCAGAGCAACTCTTTTCTTATATCCTTTTTAGCCTAAGAAGAGATGCCGGGAAAAGAACTCGACAAGTGCGATCCATGGTGGAGGGTATATAAGATTCGGCCCGGCCGAACTTAGCACGCTTTTACTTGTTTTATCTCTTGGATTCATTCATTAAATCGGATTCATAATATTGCCGTAATGCAATTGTTAAATTAAACATTGAAATGTAAATATGTATGTCCAAAATAAAATCGAACAAAAAATCAACAAAACAGAAAGAAAGATAAAAATGTTTTTAACTTCCGGACGGCATTTTGATATCGACCAGTCTGAACTTCAAATGCTAATTCGCCCGCGAACATCCGGTTTCTTTTTCTTTTTTTATCTCTTGGATTCATTCATTAAATCGGATTCATAATATAGCCGTAATGCAATTGTTAAATTAGATATGTCCAAAATAAAATCGAACAAAAAATCAACAAAACAGAAAGAAAGATAAAAATGTTTTTAACTTGCGGATGGCATTTTGATATCGACCAGTCAGAACTTCAAATGCAAATTCGTCCGTGAACATCCGGTTTTAAAAGATTTGTCGTACTATCTCTAGTACAATATATTTAGTATAATTATACCCTGCACCACCACTGTGGTACAGGGTATTAAAGATTTGTGCATATGCTTGCAACGCTAAGAAGAAGAAGAACTAGACCCACTGATAAGTATACCGATCGACTCAGAATCACTTTCTGATTCCATTAGCCATGTTCGCCTGTGAGTCCATTTATTCTTGTAATCAAAGTGCAGGTCGTATTTGTTGCTCGATTGTCACGAAATTTTACACATGTCACTTTTTTGCCCCAAGGACAAACGCTATTGATTTCCATCCGATATGGCTTTTTAAGGCTGTAGAAGCCACAATTTTCGCCCGATCTTCACAAAATTTGGCATGGGGTGTTTTATTTGATGTCTCCATATGTGTGCAAATCATAAAAATCGGTTCAGATTTAGATATAGCTCCCATATATATGTATCGCCCGATTTGCTCTTAAATGACCGTAGTAACTTCAATTTTCAACCGATCAGCACAAAATTTGGCACGGACTGTTTTGTAACTGCACTTAATATATCTGAAATATTTCATAAAAATCGGTTCAGATTTAGATATAACTCCCATATATATCTTTCATCCGATTTGGGTTTTTAAGACTGTAGAAGCCACAATTTTGGTCTTTACCAAATTTGGCGTGGAGTCGTTTTTGTGAAGTCTCAATATATGTGCAAAATTTCATAAAAATCGGTTCAGATTTAGATATAGCTCCCATATATATCTTTCATCCGATTTGGCTTTTTAAGACTGTAGAAGCCACAATTTTGGTCCGATCTTTACAAAATTTTGAAGAGGTGCTATATTTGACGTCTTCATATGTGCGCAAAATTTCATAAAAATCGGGTTAGATTAAGATATAGCTACCATATATATCTTTCATCCGATATGGCCTTTTAAGGCTGTAGAATCCACAATTTTCGCCCGATTTTATATGAGACGTTTAAATTGACGTTCCAGTACGTGCGCAAAATTTCAATAAAATCGGTCCTAATTTAGTTATAGCTCCAGTGTGTATATTTCATCCGATATGGACTTTTAAGGCTGTAAAATCCACAATTTTGGTCACATCTCTACAATCTAGTCCCACTGTGTCATTAAAATTTGGCAATGGTTTCGATATAACTCCCATATAATCGTTTATCCGATGTGGCCTTTTAAAGATATGGAAATCCAAATCTTTTGCTATATTGGGGATAAAACAAATGAACATTCCGTTGAGGAATGAACAAACTTCTCACATGTCAATAATTGATTGAAGTTTAAGCTCAATGATAAGGGAAATCGACAGGCTTACCGCAGTGCGACACTTCAAATTTCGCCAGCATGAGGAGAGGATAATCATCGCTAAAAATGTTCTCGTCAGGATTTGAGCCCATGCATTCAGCGTCTAAAGAAGACATGCTAACCTCTGAACCACATTGGTTTCCTTTAATCCATTTTATATTTTACACTTAATAAGATTGTATGGACGTTTTGTAATTTCATGAATTCAGTAATCTCCGCCAATGTGCACAATGGTAATAACCAATTGTAAAATTACCATATAGGTTGTGCATAACATTGCAATATTAATCTATATATTATTGTCTTACTTTTAACAAATTGCTGTAAAATGACATTAATGCACATTGCAAATGCAAATTTGCCCACGAACATTCCACTAAGGAACAGGGGAAAACTTCTACATATCTATGAGTGCTGCACATTAGTTCGTTGAAAATGTGTATTTGAAAGTAGTAGTCTTTCAGTCTTCACATTGATACTAATCTTTGAGTTTAAATGACTATTTGCTGCATAACTTTTCTTTATACGTATGTACTATTTTTTCTGGTTTCAAATGCAACTTTTAATCATTTATTGCGTTTAAGCCCAAAATTCTCAATCAGTTTATATGAAATGTGTATCATATTATCAGCATATAGCCTAGTACCATACATGACATAAGAATTAGAAGTCATAACACACCAACGTTAAGCCAAATAAGAGTGTAATTACGCTCACTGGTTGCTGAAGAATCCATTTAGAAGATCAGTTAACATGGAAGTACAGTTATAGATAAACTTTAGGCAAATCGATTTCAAATCAGGCGCTCTAAGCGTCAAGAAGTCAAATCTAGAGAACTGTAAGGTTATAATCCGATTTGGTTATTTGCAATCTTATCTGAAGTCATAAAAAAGTTCAATCACACCGGCAACAAAACCAACCATATTGAGTTTATAAATTAAACAATTAAAATATTCTAACAATTTTATGCGGAATTTTGTTTTAATACGAGTGTTATATGGAGATAAAATGTAAATAATTCCAATACAATAACTTTGTATTGGACAATATCAGTGAATATGTGACTGGGATGTTTTGAAAAGTTGTACATAAGAAAGGCGAATTGAAATAAGTTTCGCCACACATTCGACATTAGACTTAAGAAGGAAGTGGAAACTGCACTCATAGAAATTTGTTAGTAAAAACAGCAAAAATGTTAGCTGAAACAGCAGAAAATCTGCCTAAAATGGAACAGCAGTAATTATTTGCTAAAACAGCAAACATTTTCCGCAAAGGAAGCGCACACGGCCTTGTCCCAAAGGTAAGGAGCAGCTTTCTTACGTCAGCTTTCTCCTGACTTATAGAGTCATCAATATGATCATTTTAAAGGCGAACCCGAACGGCGTGACGCAGTGTGATACCCTTGTGTCTTCACACATTTCGAACCGAACACTGATTTTGGTAATAAAATTCAATGATTTGCAAGCGTTGCTCGTTAGTAAGTCTATTCATGATGAAATGTCAAAGCATACTGAGCATCTTTCTCTTTGACACCATGTCTGAAATCCCACGTGATTTGTCAAATACTAATGCATGAAAATCCTAACCTCAAAAAAATCACCCTTTAGAATAAATTACGCCGCTCAAATAAATTTATTATGTATAAATTTGTAGGAGAATTTATGATGGTGTGTTCGCAAGATTTGGTCCGGCGAACTAAGCACGCTTTTACTTGTAAAGTTTAATTAATATGCTAATATTTATATCTTTATTTTATTAGTTTAGCAATTAGTTAGTCTTAAGCGTAGCTTATCAAATATAACCTCTAATATTTAAAATTTCATATTATAAGTTTTACTATATATATAAATAGTAAAACAGCAATTGAAATAAAACAAGTAAATGGGCGTTAAGTTCGGCCGGGCCGAACTTTGGATATCCACCACCTTGGGTATATATGTAAACCACTCTTCATCGAAATCCGATTATAAATGCGGCTTTTATGGGGCCAAGACTTTAAATCGAAATATCAGTCTACATGGCAGCTATATGCAAATCTGGACCGATTTGTGCCAAGCTGCAGAACAACTTTGAAGAGCCTAAGACAAAGCACTGTCCCAAAATTCGGCGAAATCGGACAATAGATGCGCCTTTTATGGGGCCAAAACCTTAAATCGAGAGATCGGTCTATATGGCCGATCTGGGCTACTTGAAGAAGGACATCGAAGAATCTGGGCCAATTAAAAAAGGACGTCGAAGAGCCTGACTAAACTCACTGTCCCAAATTTCAGCGGCATCGGACAATAAATACGCCTTTATGGCCCCAATACCTAAAACTGAGAGATCAGTCTATATGGCAGCTGTATCCAAACTGGACCGATCTGTGCCATATTGCAGAAGTATATCAAGGGGCTTAACTTAACTCACTGTCCCAAATTTCGGCGATATCGGACAATAAATGCGCCTTTTATGGGCCCAAAACCTTAAATCGAGAAATCGGTCTATGTGGCAGCTATATCCAATTCTGAACCGATCTCAGCCAAATTGAAGAGGGATGTTGAAGGGCCTAACACAACTCACTGTCCGAAATTTCTGCGACATCGGACAATAAATACGCCTTTTATGGGTCTAAGACCCTAAAGCGGAGGATCGGTCTATACGGCAGCTATAACCAAATCTGTACCGATCAGGGCCAAATTAACGAAGGATGTCGAAGGACCTAACACAGAGATATCTCTGTAGATAACATGTGAGTTGTGAACTACTCAGCCATCTCGTTGGGAAATCTGGTCGGTATAAGAGAACAAAAAAATAAATTTAATCATCGAAAATCGCTTTAATGTTATTCAAAATACGAGGGTTGCCTTTAGTATTTCGGGATTAGAGAACAAAAACAAATATTAATCATCGAAAATCGCTTTATTGTTATTCTAAGTATTCCCCATTAAGATGTCTACAATTTGGTATGTGTTTGAAACAATTGTCGAAGCACCTTGCTACTCTGATTGAAGTATCTCCAAAACATGCATTCTTCACGCAGCAACCGCTGCTTCAGGCATCGAAAAACGTTGACTTCTCACTTTTGTTTTTATGTACGGGAATAAAAAGAAGTCATTTGGTGCCATGTCAGGACTATTCGGCGGATGGCTCATCAAATCGATGTTTTTCAACAATGCATTTGTTTGAGCCGATGTGTGAGAGCTCGTATTGTCGTGATGAAGAGTGATCGATCTTCGGCGGTTGGTTTTCCTGATTTCTTGGAAGACAACTGGCAAACAAATTTTTGTGTACCACTCAGAATTGACTGTTCTGCGTTGTTCTAGTGGTACGATTGCGCCATTTCCAGTCGATCAGTTGCTTTGGAACTTCTTCGTGCACGGGCAACTTTAGTTGGATTTGGCTTATCTTGAAACACCCATACAGTCGACTGCTGTTTACTTTCGGGCTCAAACACGTAAATCCACTATTAATCACCTGTCACGATGTCATAGACGTGTTTTGAAGCACCGCGATCGCATTTTTGGAGCATTTCTTTTAACCAATTGACGGGAGCGTTTTTTAACGATTGACAAATTGGGTGGGGTCCAACTCGAAAAATTTTTTTTGACATTCAAATGTTCATGCAATATTGAACGTATGCTGGTCCTACTAATGCATAAGGTTGTCACAATCCCACGATAGGTCACATTAAGATCTTGCAATATCAGTTGGCGCACAGCATCAATGATTTTTGGAACAACAACTGATTTTGTACGACCTTCGCTAAATTCTTCTTGGAGTGAACTACGACCTCGATAAACACTGGTGAACCATACCATCGATAAACACTGGTCTTTGATAGAGCTTCATAGCCAAAAATTGAATTAAGTTCGTCATTGTAGTGTTGTTGAGTTAATCCATGTCGAAATTTGTAAAAAAAATAATCGCACGAAAATGTTCATGATTTAATTCCATTTTTTGGTCGAGATGAATCTTTTGAGTTACTGTAAACAACACAAATAGCGCTCGTACGTCAAAACGTTCTGAGTACGTTTAACCTGAAAAATGTCAAGATTTACGACAGAGCTGTCAGTTGGCAGATTGCAACACAGGGGTTGTCCAATCCCTGAAGAAGATTCTGGCGAATCAGAAATCGCGATACTATGCTTGATAGTTTTAAATGTTAATATTTGCATGGGCGATTATCTGTGTATATACAATATTATAACAGACAAAATTTTGAAAAACGCTTTCCTCTTTTCCTTTCCCGATTAATAAACATTACGATATGTAATATGGTAACAGCCATATTACAGTTCTATGTAAGCGTCTTTTATTTTCGCCTGCCGTTAAAATATCCCTTAATTTTGTAAACTGTTATACATTTATTACTGTGTTTGAGAATAGGATAATGCTTTTTGCTTCAAGTTCAACCCCTAACAAGTGAAAGCTTAAAAACATTGCATAATGCTGTCATAAGAACAGATAATGTTATTCTAAATGTTAAAATAATTGAATTGATTACAAACAGATGTCATATGGGTATTTGATGATTTGTGTTCGTTTTCATAGTTGTATTTGAAACAAAGTATTAACTTTAACAAAAAAAGACAATTTATCATAATATTTACACATGGTGGGTGGAAGGAAGTTAAAGCGCGAATCTTATATAATCTCAAACAAGCGCACTGTTTCACATTTCTTCCAAATCGGATAAAAATGCTCCTTTTAAGGGCTAAGTACTCCATGTCGGGAGATCGGTCTATATGGCAGCTATATTCGAATATTGTCCGATCTGGATGATGTTCGACACAAAGCTGTAAAGTTCTATCGAACTCACGTTTTCAAATTTCATCAAAATCAGATGAAAAATGCTCCTTTAATAATGGATGTTGGATAAAAAATTAACAATTTATTGCCTCAAGACTTTTAATCTGGAGATCGACCTATACAGGGGCTATATATAACAAAATTCCGATTTAAGGGATCAGAAGATCAGGTTATTCATAAGGAATACGAAATCGTCAAAAATTGTTTGAAAAATGTTTTTATACCCAAGATATCTGCAAAATTTTAAATACCCAGCTTTTGGGTATAAATGGGTAAATGCACGCGTATTTACCCTATTTGCCGGGTAAATACCTTTTGGCTATTATAGTCCGATGTCCACCATATTTAGAAAGGCTATGTAAGGTTTAACACAAATTGTTGTACCAAATTCGTCGGTTAAAAAATTCACCTTTTATGGGCCTAGAGACAGCTATATTCAAATAAAGACCGATCTGAACCATATTGAACACGTATATCGAAGAGCCTAACACAGCCCACTGCGTCAAAAAAAAAACATATTTTTATTGTCCCAAGATATTAAATCGTTAGATCGGTATATATGGCAGCTATATGCAAATATAGCCCGATTTTGACCATACTCTGCACGAATGTCGAAAGGTCTAACATAACTCATTGTGCTAAATTTCACCTTCTATGGGTCTAAAACTTTTAATGAAGAAACCGGTATAAATGGCAGGCCAATCTATAGCGAACTGATCTGGGCCGTATTGAACAGTGATGTTAAGGAGCCTTACACGACCCGCTAATCCAAATTTCAGGGAAATGTCGAGGGGCATAACACAACTCATTGTGTCTAATTTCATAAAATAACCTTTTATGAGCCTAAAGCCTTAATTCGGGAAATAAGTATAAAGTCAGCTATATCAAAATCTGGACCGATGTGGACCAAATTTCTGTGAAATCGGACAATAAATGCTCCTATTATGGGCCCTAAACTATAACTCGAGAGATCGGTCTATATGGCAGCTATATTCAAATTTGAACCAATCTTGGCCGTATTGATGTCAAGAGAATTAACGCAACTCACTGTCCCAAATTCAGCAAAATCGGATAATAAATATTTCTTTAAGACCTTTAATCTAAAGAACGGTTATGACAGCTATATCTAAATCTAGACCGATCTAGGCCGTATTGAACAGGGATGTCGGTTAGCTAAACACAAAACGCTTTACAAAATTTCTGTGAAATCGGACAATAAATGCTGCTATTATTGGCCCAAGATTTTAATCGATATATCTGCCTATATGATCTCTAAATATGGATCCACCCGTGCCGTATTGTACAAGGATTTCGAGAAACCTAACAAAACTCACTGCAACGAATCTCAGTGAAATCGGATAAAAATGTGGCTTTCATGGACCTAAGACGTTAAATCAGCAGCTGTCTTCTTCTTATATATAAAAATCAATTGTGTTTGTTTGTATGTTTGTATGTTTGTATTTATGTTTGTGTGTTCCTTATAGGCTCAGAAACGGCTGAACCGATTTTCTTGAAAATTTCTTTTCTTGAATTTTTTCTGGAATTTTTCACAGATGGTGCATAGCGATCCCGTGGTGAAAATAGGGTACTACATTTTTTGATATCTGAAGGGGGGGGGGGGGGGCGGACCCTCCCTCTTACCCTAATTTTCAGAAACGCCAGATCTCGGAGATGGGTGGTGCGATTTAAGCGAAATTTTGTGTGCTCTCATATAGTACCCTAAAAATAAAAATTTGGTATCCAAATTTCGGATGGGGTACCTAGGGGGGACGTCCCACCCTAAAACCTACCAAGCATATATTTAAACCAATCACGACAATATAGGACTCAAATGTAAGGTATTTACGATAAGAAAACGTATCTGATATCCAATTGTCGGACCAAGTGCTAGGGGGACCACCCCAACCCCCAAAACACCTCTAAATTGAACATATTTACCGACCATGGCAATATGCTCCCCAAAAACATTCCCCAAAGGGAACAGATTTACCATCATAGCCATATGGGGCTTAAATGAAAGGTCTTTGTGAATAAAGCACAAATCTGATATCAATATTTAGAAAAGTGTCTATGGGGCCACCCCTCCCCCACAACACCACCCAATTAGTAAGTATTTGCTGACTTTTGCAATATGAGGTTCAAATAAGAGGGTTTTCAGAGTGGAACACGAATCCGATATATATTTTCAAGGCCAACTGACTGAGTGGCCGCCCATCCCCCAAAACACCCCCCAAGCCGGTCCTGTTGGCCGACTATGGAAATATGGGGCTCAAATTAAAGATATTTGGGAGTAGACCACCTATGTGATATCAACATTAGGGACCAACTGTCTAGGGGACGTCCCACCACCATTACAGCCCCCAAATAAGCCGTATTTGCTCACCAAGACAATTTGGGTCGTTAAGAGCCAACTCTAAATATTTATAGTTTTTAGGGCCAATACCCCAAACCGGGCATATTTGCTGACTTTTGCAATAAGGAGTTTAAATTAGAAAATGAATTTGATATCCAATTTTGAGGCCAATAGCAATATGGGGTTCAAATAAATCATATATAGATATATGAGAATAGAGCACGTTGCTGATATATTTTCCGGGCTTACTGTTTGGGGGACCACCCCAATCCCCAAAACACCCCTAAATCGGGCATATTTACCGACCATGTCAATGTGGAGATTAAATGAAAGGTATTGGGGGGTAGAGAAAGAATTGATATTCACTTTCGGGACCAATTTTCTGGGGGTCTACCCCTTTAAAGATAAAGTCCGATATAGCCTTCGAATAATCTGTGCAAAGTTTCGGCTCAACATCTCCATTTTTAAAGACTCTAGCACAGTTATATGACATTTGAAAAATTCTCCCCAAAGATGTGTCGCACTATGGCACGCCGATCGGACTCGCCTATAAAAAGGAGGCCTCTTATAATTGAGTTTAAACTTGAATCGGACAGCACTCACTGATATGTGAAAAGTTTGCCCTTTTCCCGGAGGGAATTTAATGGGCAAGTTTCAATTCAATCTTAAGACTTTTGTGGGCTTAGGACCATTAATCTTATTATCGGCCTATATAAAAGCTACATATATCCGTATAATAGTTCGATAAGAATTATATTCGACAAGGATGTCATAGTGTCCAATACCATTCATTATTCGAAATTTCGGTGACCACGGCCTTAATTGGTTTGCACCATGGTGCAAACGTAAGCATGGCCAACTATTACGCTGAATGCCTGGGTTCGAATCCTATCAAAAATGTCAGAAAATATTTCAGTGTTGGTTATCCCCTCCTAATACTGGCGACATTTGTTTTATGGTATGTAAAAACTTCTCCCAAAGAGTTCACGCCTTGCCTCATGCCATTTAAACTCGGCTATGAAAAGTGAGTCCCTCATCATTGAGCCTAAAACTTGAATCGGACAGCCCTCGTGATATGTGAAAAGTTTGCCCGTTTTTATACCCGCCACCGACATCGGACAATAAATGCGCCTTTTATGGGCCCAAGACCTTAAATCGAAAGATCGGTCTATAGCGCAGCTATATCCAAATCTGAACCGATCTCATCCAAATTGAAGAGGGTTGAAGGGCCTAACACAACTCACTGTCCCAAATTTCTGCGACATCGGACAATACATGCGCCTTTTATGGGCCCAAAACATTAATTCGAGAGATCGGTCTATAAAGCAGATATATCCAAATCTGGACCGATCTGAGCCAAATTACAGAAGGATGTCGAAAGGCCTAACACAATCCACTGACCCAAATTTCGGCGACATCGGACAATAAATGCGCCTTTTATGGGCCCAAGACCTTAAACCGAGAGATCGATTTTTATGGCAGCTATATCCAAATCTAGACCGATCTAGGCCAAAGTGTTCCTAAGATTCGGCGCGGCCGAACTTAGTACACATTTACTTGTTTTTGGTTTGGTTCTTCAATTTTTAGTTGACTTTTCATGTTTTGTTTCACTGCCAAACACCTTTAATTTGGTCTATAATTTAACCATTATTCAAGCTGTATGATGACGATAGTATAGTTACACAATACAACGGCTGCGTTGGCTAGGTCATGTTGTCAGAATGGATAAAGAAGCTCCAGCAAAAAAGTTTTTTGAAGGCAAACACGGTAGTACACGCAAACCGGGACGACCAAAAGCCAGATGGAAAGCTCAAGTGGTGAGAGACACCTCGAAAATTGGAGGCAGAGATTATAAAAAGAGCGCAAAAGATCGAGGCGCTGGGAACGCTATTCAACGTTCGGCTAGTGGAACATATGTTCCACTGCCCAAGGAGTGGGCAATGGTTTGCCACTGCGCCATTATATCATCGGAACAAAGAGTGCTTTCATCAAGCAGTTGGGATAGTCGAGTGAAGTATGCCTTTGCCATCTGTTGTGTTAGCAGCTTTTCAATGCCCAGCTGCTGTGCAGTGTCAGATCGTACTTTTCTCGCCATGTTCAAACGAGTGCAAACCTTTGTTGAAATAAGGTTAATCCGAATCAATATTCGCTCCAAGGACCGAAAACAATCTTTATGAATTCCTTCCATCTATCACTGCGTGATCAATTTGGTTCCTCGTGTTTTGATTGGGTGACAGCCATGTGGCTTTGTGAATATTTTTGTATTGAAATCTAGTGCTGCTAATTACCATGTTCTTTACCGCGGCGAAATCTACTAGCCTCAATTCGTTATCGGAAGTTATCTCGTGGAGGCTTAACTTTCCGACTGTTGGACCAAAAATGTCATCCTTCCCTATCTTCGCATTAAAATCTCCCAGAACAATTTTAGTGTCATGGGCGGGTCAGCGGTCGTATTCTCTCGCTAGGCGCTTGTAGAAAATATCCTTGGTCTGCTGATTTGTTTGATTGTGGTTAGCCTCTCATCCACCAGAGTAAAGCTTGAGACAAGCTGTTTCAGTCTCCAACTAACTACAAATGCACAGCCAGATGCATGCAGCTCGTCACCGTTTAGTGTTGTTGTGACGCCATTCCCAGTCCTTCGCGTTTCCTTTAAGGCGGTAATATCTCCCTTATACTTCTCTAATACATCCGCCAGTGCGTATACTACACCTTCTCTATAGAGAGTGCGGACATTCCGGATGCAGATCCGCATATCAAGGTCCTTTTTTCGTTTGCTGAGGTCTTCAACATTAGGGAGTCCGTGTATGCTTTTCCTTTATTTCTCAGAATGATTTTCATAATTTTCCGTGTGCGGGTTACTGGCCCAGCGCCCCAACCGCATGGGTTTTGTGGGATTGTACATGTATCCCTCATTGTGACGAGCCGCTTGCTCCAAGATCAGACGCTCGCCTCCAGCCGCCCCTAACCTGGGAACAGACGCTGATGTTGGCCATTGGCTATTTGAAGGTGCCAATAGCTCGCCTTGTCATCTCGAGTATCATTGGCACTTAGTATTTAATTAAGAGCCAGTGCCACCTGACTCCTCACTGAGACTCTCCTCTCGAAAATCGCTGACTGGACCCGGCGCATTTCCAGCTACTCCGCATAAAAACTAAGCTTTCCACCATTCGCCACCTGTGGACGCGCCCGGTAGCATTCATCTAAGCTTCTCGTGATAACGATGGACACCACACAAGTCGGAGCTCAAAGTTCCAGCCTGTGTGGTGCTCATAGTTATCCCGTGTCGGCCGGGCATTTTTGGCTCAACGGGTACGTAAATAAGCAGAATTGTCGATTTTTGAGTTAATATCACCCAGAAGCAATGCAAGAGCTACTAATGCATACAGAAAAGATCACAGTTTGGGGCAGTTTATGGGCTGGTGGCATCATTGGACCGCACTTCTTCAAATTTGATGTTATTCGTAACGTAACTGTGAATGGTGAGCGCTACCGTGAGATAATATCCCACATTTTTTGTCCAAAATTCAAGAGTTTGACTTGCATGACATATGGTTTCAACAAGACGGTGCCACGTGTCACACAGCATGCGAAACAATGGACTTATTCAGAGTCGAGTTCGGTGAACATTTTATTTCACGTTCGGGACCGATCAATTGGCTGCCTAGATCGTGCGATTAAATGGCTTTAGACTACTTTTTGTAGGGCTATATTAAAGCGCATGTCTGTACGGACAAGCCAGATTCAATTGACGCATTGGTAGGCAACATTGAAGCATTTATTCGTGAAATACAGGACGAAATGTTGGAAAGAATATACCAAATTTGGACTAAGAGGATGGACTATTTGAGGCGCAGTCACGGTCAACATTTGCTTCAAATAATCTTCAAGCATTAACTCATATGGGCCGTACTATCGATGAAAATAAAGATTTCATGCATTTTTTCATGTATTTTTCTGAATTTTATGTGATTTTTTGAGTAAATAGGAAATTAGATTTAAAGAAGGAATTTTGAGGAATTTTCTGACTTCAGATTGCCACTAGATTATATGTACTTTACTTACGACATTGTACATAAACACTAAATATGACATAAACCATTTGTCGTACCTCTTATCTTTCGTTTGTGAAAACATCATTATTTCAATAGGTCTGCTATAGATTCCTATTGAGTGAATAAAACAAACGATTGATAGCAGAAATATTTCAGCAGCAACATTCTTTTGTTACATACCACAATAATAATTGTCAACAGATACCGATAAATATCTACAACATTCATGTAAGTCTTTAACATACATTCTATGAGTTTTCGGTTTCAAACGGGCGATGATAAATATCACCTCATTTCTTGAAATTTTCCTTTATTGTTATGCTACGACAAATACCATAGACGGACTATGACAGAGTTTCCACCTCTAACACATATTTCGCCCCCTTTCATAAGACATCGCACAGTGTGTGGATTTTAAATAAAATGTGTGTGTGCAAATTTGCAAAAATTGTTACTGGAAATCGTCCGCGTATTTTATTTACCAATAGCAGAGAGCGGGCGAGTGAGTGAGATTGAAAAAAATTTTGAGAGTTTGCTAATTGAGAGCGTGCAAATTTTTACTGGTGAATCTAAACCCAGCCAAAGTGTCAGAGTCGAAAAAAAAAACGCTAGCGGCGAATCCAAATAAGAGACGCTGAGTCTGGAGTGATGAAACAGCAACAGTCAGACTGGTGGGGAAGATGTTGTTTACTTATTATAGTTTTTACACTTTTAACTACTTCGAAGTATACGAAAATGCATTTAAACTGAATTTTAGTTTCATCACTTTATAGATTTTTTTATATTTTTTGTAAATTTAACACACAAGCATCTGCAATTTTGTAAACATATAAATTTTTCATGTAAGGTTAAGATAGGCGACACGCTGATAAGAATCTTGATTTCTTTAGCCACTAGAGGGCGCAATTCTTATCCGATTTGAATGAAATTTTGCACGAAGTATTTTGTTATGATATCCAATAACTGTGCTTAACTGTCCATAATCTGATATAGCTGTCATATAAGACGATCTGGGGACTTGACTTCTTGAGCTTCTAAACGGCGCAATTCCTATCCGATTTGGCACAATTCCGATTTGAAATTTTGCATGACGTATTTTAGTAGGACTTTCAACAACTGTGCCAAATAAGGTTCAAATCGGTTCATAACCTGATATAGCTGCGATATAAACCGATCTGGACTCTTGAATTCTTCAGCCTCTAGAATTCTCAATTATTATCCGATTTGCCTGAAATTTTGTACGACGGATCCTCTCATGACTATCAACATGCGTGTTTATTATGTTCTGAATCGGTCTATAGCCTAATCCATCTCCCATATAAATCGATCTCTCTATTTGACTTCTTGAGCCCCCAAAGGGCGCAATTCTTATTCGAATTGGCTGATATTTTACACAGGTCTCCAACATAAAATTTAATTGTGGTCCGAACCGGACCATATTTTGATATCACTCTAATAGCAGAGCAAATCTTTTCTTTTATCCTTTTTTCCCTAGGAAGAGATGCCGGGAAAAGAACTCGGCAAATGCGGTCCATGGTGGACGGTATATAAGATTCAGCCCGGCCGAACTTAGCACGCTTTTACTTGTTTTATATACACATTCTCCTGATCATGATTCTTGGGATTACTAATGAAGAACAAGTAAAAGCGTTCGGCCGAGCCGAATCTTATGTTCCCTCCACCATGGATCGCATTTGTCGAGTTCTTTTCCCGCCATCTCTTTTTACGCCAACAAAGGATAAAAGAAAATAATTGCTATGGTATTGGAGCTATATCAAGTTATGATCCGAATCGGACTGAACTGAATGTTGGAGACCATAGATAAGAATTGCGTCCTTTAGGGGCTCAAGAAGAAAAATAGGGGGATCGGTTTATATGGGCACTGTATCACGCTATAGACCAATTCAGACCATATTTAAGACGTATGTTGAAGGTCATAGGAGAAGCCGTAGCACAAATCTTCATCCAAATTGGATAATAATTTCGCTCTCTAGAGTCTCAAGAAGCCAAGATTTCAGATCAGTTTATATGGCAGTTTTATCAGGCTATGGACCGATTTGAACCATACACAGAACAGTTGTTAGAAGTAATAACAAAACACGTCGTGCAAAATTTCAGCAAAATCGGATAATAATTGCCCTCTCTAGAGGCTCAAGAAGTCAAGACCCCAGGTCGGTTTATATGACAGATATATTACTTTATTAACCGATTACAACCATTTTTGGTGCAGTTGTTGAAAGTCACAACAAAACACGAATTTCAGCCAAATCGAATAGGAATTGCGCCCTCTATTGGCTCAAGAAATCAAGATTCAATATAGGTTTATATGGCAGCTATATGACGTTATGGACCGATTTGAACCATACTCAGCACAGTGGTTGGAAGTCATAACAAAACACCTCATGCTAAATTCCAGCCAAATCGGATACGAATTGTGCCCTCTAGAATCTCAAGAATTCAAGATCCATGATCGGTTAATGTGGCCAACCGACCTACACTAACAAGAAGTATTTGTGCAAAATTTCAAGCGACAGGCTTTACTCCTTCAAAAGTTAGCGTTCTTTCGACAGACAGACGGAAGAATACATATACCTTATGAGGTCTTAGACCAATATTTCTTGGAGTTACAAACAGAATGACTAAATTAGTATACCCCCATCGTATGGTGGGGGGTATAATTATGTTTTTGTACCCTCCACCATAGGATGGGGGTATACAAATTTCGTCATTCTATATGTAACTCCTCGAAATATTCGTCTTAGACCCCATAAAGTATAAATATTTTGATCGTCATGTCATTTTATGTCGATCTAGCCATGTCCGTCCGTCTGTCCATCCGTCCGTTCGTTCGTCTGTCTGTCGAAATCACTCTAATTTTCGAAGGAATAAAGCTAGCTGCTTGATTTGGCTTGCACGCGATGTTTTGTTATGACTTTCAACCACTGTGCTAAGAATAGTTCAAATCGGTCCATAACCTGATATAGCTGCCATATTAACCGATCTGGGGTCTTGACTTCTTGAGCCACTAGAGGACGCAATTATTATTCGATTTGGTTGAAATTTTGCATGAGGGGTTTTGTTATGACTTTCAACAACTGTACTTAGTAAGGCGCAAATCGGTACATAACCTGATATAGCGGCCATATAAATCAATCTGGGGTTTTGACTTCTTGAGCCTCTCGAGGACGCAATTATTATCCGATTTGGCTGAGATTTTGCATGACGTGTTTTGTTATGACTTTCAACTGTGCTAAGACTTTCCACTGTGTTCAGAATATTTCAAATCCGTCCATAATCTGATATAGCTGCCATATAAACCGATCTTGGGTTTTGAATTCTTGAGTCACTAGAGGGCGCAATTATTATCCGATTTAGCTGAAATTTTGTACAACGGCTTCTCTCATAACCTTTAGCATACGTGTCGAAAATGGCATGAGTCTATATATAAACCTTTCACTTCTTCATTTACATCTCTCTATTTTACTTCTTCAGCACCTAAAGTGCTCAATTCTTACTAGATTTGGCTGAAATTTTACACAATGACTTCTACTATGGTCTCCAATATTTAGTCCAATTATGGTCCGAAATTAACCATAACTTGATATTGTTCCAATAACATTTTTTTTCTTTTATCCTTTATTTGCCTAAAAAGAGATACCGTGGCAAGAGCTCGACAAGTGCGATCCATGGTGGAGGGTATATAAGTTTCGGGCCGGCCGAACTTAGCACGCTTTTACTTGTTTTAAATTATTTAATTTCAATAAGAAGCAAATTTTTCAAAGTAAAAAGTTTGAACTTCAAATCACAGGATGGGTTTATGGTAGGGATATACCTATTTATGGCCCTGCATCAAAAAGGAAGTATGTGTTCAAAATTTCAATTGGATATCTTCATTCGTTCTACCGCTATCGTGATTTCGACAAAACTACAGATGGCCAGACGGACGGACATCGCAAGATTGATTTATAATTATTTTTTTTTTCAAGTGGAACATAATGTGGATCTTATAATTACAGTACAGTAAACAGTATGTTTTAATTTGAACCTCGTTTAATTGACTCCAAATATTAATTTAAAGATCAACAGAAGCAGAAGATCAACAATTTTTATACTTTATGGGGTTGGTGATCAATTTTTCGAGGTGTTACAAACGGAATGACTACATTAATATCCCCCCTCCACACCCTTCCTAACATTGTGGTGGGTATAAAAATATTTTCTGGATGGAAGTAAGTCTATTGGCGAAGTACTGTTGTTAAGAATTTGAATGTGTTGTTGTATCATTCATTTGTATGGTTTTTGAATACATTGGTGACATTAAGATTGTTGCATTCTTTAAAGGGAAGAAGATGTATCACACCATAAATATTGCAGTACAAAAGGGGACATTGCCGCAAATAACAAAAAAAGAAGAAAAAACACCAGGATTGATCCTCACAAATATCCTAAAACGACCCTTGCAAACACAATGAACGGAAGAGTGGAAGTGTGTAACAGTCAGGCAGACACACCGCCTTGCTACTCGTTAGTATGGGGGTTAGTTATTATGGCCGGCGTCTTTGGTGTGACACATTTACATGAACATGTTCATATGTTCATGTAAAGGATATAGATTGATGAGGGTATTGAATTCTTTATAAATCTATGGAAATTTATCACTTATGACAATTCAACGCAAGGGAATAGGTATATTTTATATTATAGTGGGGGACACATGTTTTTTCGCTTCTGCCTACAAAACTGATATCATTTTTTTTTTAAAGAAAAAGGTATGAACTTTTATAGTAATAGCTAAAATATTTATATAAATTTAAATGTACATATTATAATTTTGTAAACTGAGGTAAGGGCACAGTTCTTTACATTAAAAACTTATACATATATACATTTTCAATTGGTATACACGTAGGAGAAGTAATCGTAATGAATTTGTACTATAGTAGCGTTCCGGTGGTCCGCTTCGTTAGCCCCGTTTTTGATACCCCATTTTTTAATTGTAGGACTTCCAAAAACCTAGACAGTCAGCTTGTAAGATTATAAGGTTTCGTAATAATTGCAATGAAATTTCAGAAATCTATCCCCTTCAGTAAAGAAAGTACCAAGAATAACAATACATCGGAAAAATCATTAAGTCGCCCAATACAAATGGTCAAGGTGTAAATGAATCCCAATTATGAGAGCTTTAGCTCAATTCGTACAGAAAGTACGAATTTTTTGTGATTGCCAAAAATGTATAGCCAAGGTGTAGCTGTATCCCAATTATTGAGAGCTTTAGCTCACTCAGTTAAGAGAGCACCTTTTGTATGTTTGAGTACAAAATAAACGAATAAAAAACAAGTAAAAGCGTGGCCGGGCCGAATCTTATATACCCCCCACCATGGATCGCATTTATCGAGTTGTTTTTCCGGCATCTCTTCTTAGGCAAAACAGGATTCAAGAAAAGATTTGCTCTGTTATTAGAGCGATATCAAGATATGGTTCGGTTTGGACCACCATTAAATTATATGTTGGAGACCTGTGTAAAATGTCAGCTAATTGGAATAAGAATTGCGCCCTTTGGGGGCTCAAGAAGTAAAATAGAAAGATCGATTTATATGGGAGCTGTATCAGGCTATAGACCGATTCAGACCATAAAAAACACGTATGTTGATGGTCATGAGAGAATCCGTCGTACAAAATTTCAGGCAAATCGGATAATAATTGCGACATCTACAGGCTCAAAAAATCAAGATCCCAGATCGGTTTATATGGCAGCTATATCAGGTTATGAACCGATTTGAACCTTATTTGACACAGTAGTTGAAAGTGAGAATAAAATACGTCATGC
Source organism: Stomoxys calcitrans (assembly GCF_963082655.1). NCBI lineage: Eukaryota > Metazoa > Arthropoda > Insecta > Diptera > Muscidae > Stomoxys > Stomoxys calcitrans. The sequence continues at coordinate 79,408,701 of NC_081555.1, read as the reverse complement.
AAAATTTCAGCCAAATAGATAGATAGAAATGGCGCCCTCTAGAAGCTCAAGCTATATCAGGTTATGATATATCAGGTTATGAACCGATTTGAACCATACTTAGCACAGTTGTTGGATATCATAACAAAACACGTCGTGCAAATTCCAATCGGATAAGAATTGCGCACTCTAGAGGCTCAAGAAGTCAAGACCCACGATCGGTTTATAAGGCAGCTATATCAAAACATGAACCGATATGGCCCATTAACAATACCAACCGACCTACACTAATAAAAAGTATTTGTGCAAAATTTCAAGCGGCTAGCTGTACTCCTTCGGAAGTAAGCGTGCTTTCGACAGACAGACGGACGGACATGGCTAGATCGACATAACATGTCACGACGATCAAGAATATACATACTTTATGGGGTCTCAGACGAATATTTCGAGTAGTTACAAACAGAATGACGAAATCAGTATACCCCCCATTCTATGGTGGAGGGTATAACAAGTAAAAGGCATTAAGTTCAGCCGGGTCGAACTTTGAATACCCACCACCTCGGGTATATATGTAAACCACCTTTCGTCATAATCCGGTGAAAAACATAATTTGCCCCATCGCAGGTTTATCGAAATATGGTCCCGTATCCGACACCGATATTGGTTGGTCATTTTGGTAGCCATATCCAAATATAAATCGATCTGAACCATGTACGACACGGATGTCGAAAAGCCTAACATAAGTCACTATGTCAAAATTCCGCAAAATTGTATTATAAATGTGCCTTTTATGGGGCCAAGACTTTAAATAGAGAGATCGATCCACATGGCAGCTATATTCAAATCTTAACCGATCTGGGCCAAATCGAAGAGGGATGTCGAAGGGCCTAACGGAACTCAATGTCTCAAATTTCAGGGAAATCGAACGAATGCCGCTTTTATGGGTCCAAAACCTTAAATCGGGCGATCGGTCCACATGGCAGCTATATCGAAATCTGAACCGATCTGTACCAAAATGCGGAAAATTGCCGAAGAGCCTAACGTAACTCACTGTCCCAAATTTCTGCGAAATCGGACAATAAATGCGCCTTTTATGGGCCTAAAACCTTATATCGAGAGATCGGTCTATATGGCAGCTATAACCAAATCTGAACCGATCTGTGCCATACTACAGAAATATGTTGAGGGGGTTAACACAACTCATTGTCCTAAATTTCGACGACATTGGACAATAAATGGACCGTTTATGGGCCCAAAACCTTAAATCGAGAGATCGGTTTCTTTGGCAGCTATATCCAAATCTGGACCGATCTGGGCAAAATTGAAAAAAAAATGTCGAAGGTCTTAACATAACTCAATGTCCCAAATTTCAGCATAATCGGATGATAAATGTGGCTTTTATGGGCCTAAGGCCCTAAATCGGCGGATCGGTCTATATGGGGGCTATATCAAGATATAGTCCAATAAAGCCCATCTTCGAACTTAACCTGCTTATGGATAAAAAAGAATCTGTGCAAAGTTTCAGCTCAATATCTCTATTTTTAAAGACTGTAGCGTAATTTCAACAGACAGACGGGCGGACGAACAGACGGACGTCTTTGATTTTTACGCTGATCAAGAATATATATACTTTATAGGGTCGGAAATGGATATTTCGATGTGTTGCAAACGGAATGACAAAATGAAAATACCATAATCCTTCCGTAGTGGGTATAATATCTTCTAGTTGCCCAATATATTCTGTCAAAGTACTAATTTCACCGCAATCTGAACCGTTCCCTAAACATATCGTATTTTTGTCAAGACAGCGATAATGTTAGTCGAATTGTTTAATTTTAGCAGTCCCCATTGGCTGTTGCCAAAGATTAGCTGTTTCGTACTATTTTGCTCTTTATGGTACCAAAATGTACGAATTTCGATGGATCATATAATCACCCATCATTTATCCTTCCTGTATCTGCATGCCAAATTTCAGATTTTCTGGCTCCATCTGCTCCAAATGGTTCCAAAATTTCTGAATAGATTACTTAGTCACCCACCATATTTTTACAAGTTGTACCTGAATGCCAAATTCCAGATTTTTAGGTCCACCTGTAAAGAAAGTACCAATTTTGGTATCAAAATGTATAAGTTTTTATACCCTCCACCATAGGATGGGGGGTATACTAATTTCGTCATTCTGTTTGTAACTACTCCAAATATTCATCTGAGACCCCATAAAGTATATGTATTCTTGATCGTTGCGACATTTTATGTCGATCTAGCCATGTCCGTCCGTCTGTCTTTCGAAAGCACGCTAACTTCCGAAGGAGTAAAGCTAGCCGCTTGAAATTTTGCAAACATACTTCTTATTAGTGTAGGCCGGTTGGTATTGTAAATGGGCCATATCGGTCTATGTTTTGATACAGCTGCCATATAAACCGATCTTGGGTCTTGACTTCTTGAGCCTCTAGAGTGCGCAATTCTTATCCGATTGGAATGAAATTTTGCACGACGTGTTTTGTTATGATATCCACCAACTGTGCCAAGCATGGTTCAAATCGGTCGGTAACTTGATATAGCTGCCATATAAACCAATCTTGGGTCTTGACTTCTTGAGTCTCTAGAGTGCGCATTTCTTATCCGATTTGAATGAAATTTTGCATGACGTATTTTTTTCTTACTTTCAACAACTGTGTCACATGAGGTTCAAATGCGTCTATAGCCCGATACAGCTCCCATATAAATCGATCTCTCTATTTTACTTCTTGAGCCACCAAAGAGCGCAATTCTTATTCAAATTGCCTGACATTTTACAAAGGTCTCCAACATATTGGGTTGCCTAAAAAGTAATTGCGGATTATTTAAAAGAAAGTAAATGCATTTTTAATAAAACTTAGAATGAACTTTAATCAAATATATAATTGCCATTTTGTTCGATAACCTTTTGCCATCTTCCTGGCAAATTTAGTATTCCACGTTCATAGAACTTCTGGCCTTTATCTGCATAAAACTGAACCAAGTGCGATTTTATAGCCACATCATTGCCGAAAGTTTTACCATTTAAGGAGTTCTGCAAAGATCGTAATAAATGGTAGTCTGATGGTGCAAGGTCAGGGCTATATGGTGGATGCATCAAAAGTTCCCAGCCAAGCTCACTCAGTTTTTGGCGAGTGACCAAAGATGTGTGCGGTCTAACGTTGTCCTGGTGAAATATGACACCTTTACGATTGACCAATTCTGGTCGCTTCTCCTTGATGGCTGTATTCAATTTGTCCAATTGTTGACAGTAAACATCCGAATTAATCGTTTGGTTCCTTGGAAGCAGCTCAAAATATACCACACCCTTCCAATCCCACCAAACAGACAGCATAACCTTCTTTTGGTGGATGTCAGCCTTTGAAATGGTTTGAGCTTGTTCACCATGCTTGGACCATGATCGTTTTCGACTAACGTTATTGTAAACAATCCATTTTTCATCTCCAGTTATGAACGGATCGAATACATTGCGTTTAAGGTGCATAAGGTGCACAAGCGTTGATTCGGTTTATTAAATGAATTTCTTTCGATACATGTGGTACCCAAATATCAAGCTTTTTCACCAGTCCAAGACTTTTTATGTGATAATGAACGGTTGATTTTGGTATATTTAACTGCTCTCCTATCTGACGCTCAGTTACATGACGATCCAATTCGATTAATGCTTAAAATTTGCTTAAAATTTGTCAACGCCGACTTTATGAAAAATCAGCAATTACTTTTTGGGCAACCCAATATAATTTAATTGTGGTCCGGACCATATTTTGATATCGCTCTAATAGTAGAGCAAATCTTTTCTTATATCCTGTTTTGCCTAAGAAGAGATGCCGCGAAAAGAACTCGACAAATGCTATCCATGGTGGAGGGTATATAAGATTCGGCCGTGCCAAACTTAGCACGCTTTTACTTGTTCATAGATCATTTAGTTACTAACCATATATTTTTTAGTTGTACCTACATGCCAAATTTCAGACTTTTAGCTCTATCTATGAAGAAAGTTCCAAATGATACCAATTTTGTTACCAAAATGTGTGAATGGTGAATAGATCATTTAGCCAGATTACATCATTCATATGTTTCTTAGTTTTATCTACATGCCAAATTTCAGACCTCTAGCTCCATCTGAACAGAATGTACCAAATGGTACCAAAGTGTACCAATTTTTATATTCACAACCATAAGATGGGGGTATACTAATCTAGTCATTCCGATTGTAGCACCTCGAAATATTCGTCTAAGAATTCCAACTACAGAGGAATAAGTCTCCTCCCCTTCGCATACAAGATACTCTCGAGCGTACTGTGTGAAAGATTAAAACTTAAAGTCAAAGAGATAATCAATACAGCTTTAGACCTGGTAAATCCACCATAGACCAGCTAATTACACTGCGACAAATCCCAAGAAGATCCGAAAAAGACAAATCAACGCCTATTATCTTACGATCAGGACTATGCTAAACTGATACAACTTTGTAGGATGGCGCTTCCTTATACACTCTTCTCTCTTGAAGACGTCGATACCATAGGTCGGTTGCAGCCTTTAAAACTAATCAACGAAGATGAATTTAGCAGTAAATGGGAATAAGATAAAATAGACGATAGAAAATTCGATATCAACAGCCGAGCAGACAAAAAATGGAGAAATTTGGGGACCTAAAACTTTGGGATATTCAGCAAATTTATCTACCTCAACACCGCCGTAACCGAAACAAATGATACCAGTTTTGAAATAAAACGACTTTGCTACTTTGAATTGAGCAACCAGCAAGATACTGATACTATCCGTGCTGTTGTATGGCTCCGAATTATGGGTACTTGGGAAAGCAGACGAGTATGTGGAGTGTTTGAGAGAAAAATCCTTCCCAAATTATATGGACCCGTCTGCTTTAATGGTAGCAACGATAGCATAGTTAAACACATCCGGGGACGGTCAAGAACCCGATGGAAAGATTAAGTGGTGAGAAACACCTATAAAACTTGGTGTCAGATATTTTAGAAGAAGCCCAGAGATCGCATAATCATATAAATCGCCCGAACCATAGTAGAGCGCTTTTGGGTTACGCAATAGCATTTTCATAAAGAAAAAATATTTCCGCACCCGTATTGTCGCCTAAAATGTATATATATGCCTCCATCTGTTTTTTACTGCCTGACCATAATACGATTACGGAATGCGTAAAATGGTGTGGTGTTCAAGCAAGGACGTAGAGTGTGAATATCTTTATGGACAGTAATCTGGCCATCGGGGCAATAAAAATCAAGACGGTAAGATCACGAACAGTCTTGGAGTGGAAGAAGGGGATTAACGCCTGCTCTGAGGATAGCACAATCCGCATCATTTGGGTGCCGGGTCATAGCGGAGTAAGTAGGAATGAAGGAGCAGACGATTTGGCAGTGAAGGTCAGAGGACTGCCGTCAATAAACTTGGTTATATCTAAGCCTTTCGGTTCGACGCAGTCCGAGTTAAGGGCACTGTGGAACAGCGAAATGGTTGGTAAAGCAGCGAAAATCCTATGGGTAGATCCGGATCCTTAGAAGACGAGGCTATTACTGAAAGGAAATAAAAAGGAGGTCAGTAACGCTTTTGGTATCATAACGGGACACATAAGACTCACTTATACAAAATCGTTGCTGCAAGTGATAGCATGTGTAGTGCTGATGATGATGATGATGAGACGTTGCAGCATTTCCAATATCATTGCCCGGTTTTCGCGGCTAACAGACACCGGTACTTAGGTGGGAACAGAATACCAGACAAGAACCAACTTAGAGTCGTGTAATGGAAAACAATTAAGGATTTGTAAGTGGCACGAAATTCATAACCAAGATATTTTTTTGAGGTTACTTTAAAGTATTTAGGGCGCACAACAAGCCGAATACTGGCTTAGGTGTATGTGTATATCCCTAGTGGCAAGGGTGGCATAATATCCGCACCCACTTTTCAACTTAACCTAACCTATATGTCTTCATTCTGCCATTTGTTAACGTTATACGGAGCTATAATTTAGTTCCCTCAAAAGTGTTCTAAACAACCAATACTTTTTCAAAGTAATCATTATTTTTTAATATACGCTTGCGTTTCTCAAGCACAACAAGTGCATTCTGCGATTTTTGTAATAAATAGAATTATTCAACACAGATTTCAATAAAATTATGTGCGTAAGTAAGTAAGTCAGTAAGTAATTTTTTTTTTATGATTCTTGTTTGACCCTATTGAGTGGAGCGGACGTTTTGTTCCGCAAGGCGCTCCGCAAGAATTTTTCTGTAACTCGTAGTAGGTTATTTTTGGAAGAAAAGTTAAAGAATAGCTATGATAGTGGTATTCATTAGGAGGTTGATGATTTGCGCCTGTTTCCAGTGGAGCGGCAGATCTTGTGCCCGGGAGTAGGCTTAGAATAGACTTCAAAGACCCAACAGGTGCGGTGGAGGTAACAGGCCGTAGCATGTTGTCTGCTACGGAAATATCGACTGGTGGGGCGGCAGCTCAAGGGTCCACTAGCCGACAGATGGCTGGTCAACAGGGGCTTTTGGAGAAGACACCTGGTTCGAGTCTTAACGACAAGGTCTATCTTCGCATGCCTATAATTTCCTGGGCCATCAGCCTTCCCCTGCAAACCAACACGCTCTTTAAGAGGTTGGAATAATAGAAGACGCATCAATTTCAGGTTTATTGAGAGGCTAGGCGCGAACGATCCTAAGACTCACTAAAAGGGAGAAAAACTCCTTAAATTGGGCTCGGGGATTCGCTACACAGACTACCCCAAAGACTAAACGTCTAGGTTCGGAAACTGCACCGCAGTCAGCCAAAAGAATGTATAAACAATGTCAAGTGAGGAAACTAGAACTACTCGTAGGTACACATTTCCCGGGAAATCCTCCAACGGATAACCAAAAGAGGTTGTCATTGGTATGCATTCATCGGTGGTTATCAAGAAAATTGTGTCTTAGCTGAAAATCCTTCGGACGATAAGAAGTTTCGACTCCTTTAAGTCGCTGGACCCTGATGATGTATTACCGGTTGAATTACAAGCTGTGTCTGATAGACTGGTTCCCTGACTTAAGGAAATATACTCTGCTTGTATCAGAATGTCATATATAAATGTGGGATGGAGGGACACGAAGGTCACTTTCATTCCGAAACTAAGGACTCTTGAGAGGTTGATAGAAATACATCTTAGGGCAAAGATCCCTGTAGATACCATCTCGCGGCAGCAGCATGCATATAGTAAAGGCAAATCCATCGAAACAGTCCTTCACCATCTAGTCGGCTACATAGAGAGTTCTCTCGCTGTCAAGGAATACACAATGGTAGCATTTGTTGACATTGAAACCGACGTCAATCATGAAGAAGTTTGAGTTTATAGGCATCACCTATACCGTTCTTTATGGCAGCTTATAAAAATATGGTCCGATCTGGACGAGATTCAATAAAAAGTTGTAGTGGTCTATCAAAACTCACTATTCCATATTTCATCAAAATCGGAAAAATAAACTCATTTTATGGGCTCAATATTCTATATCTGGGGATAGGTCTGTATGGCAGCTATATCCAAATATGGTCGGATAGACGATATTCAACAAAAGGAGGGATACCAAAACACACTGTACAACATTTCATCAAAATCGGATGGAAAATGCTCCTTTTATGGGCCAATACTCTATATGGGGAGATCAGTCAATTTGGCAGCTATATCCAAATATGGTCCGGTCTAGACCACATTTACAATAATATTTGGGCATCATCCAGAACTCACCGTTCCAAATTTCATCAAAATCGGATGAAAAATGAGGAATTAATCGCTTCAACGCTTAAAGTCTAGAGATCGATTTTATGAAATCAGTCAATCAAATCAAATTAGATGTAGGTACAAAGAATTAAAACAAATGGTTGCAAAATGATTTTTATTACTAAATATGTGCAAATCTACAAATACCCTAACAAATACCCAAAAATGGTATTTATTTTATATTTACTCAAGAAATAAAGGCTGTTGAGGAATCACAATGGGCCACAATATGGCCTCGGCGGACAATTGCGGCGGTCTATGTCTGGTATCATCCTCATCCAACCTATCCCAACCTATAATACTTTATACCACAGTAGTGGTGTTGGGTATAATTATATCTAGCAAGTTTCAGTTCAATGTTTCTATTACTGAAGACAAAAGCTTGATTTAAACAGATAGACATACGACCAGATTTAATGGTGGGGCTAGACAGTCTTAGAATTTTACGACGTTCAGAAATATTTTAATATTGTAGAATAGGACATTGTTGTCGACAAAATGAATCCTGTAGGGGTGGGTGTAATAATCTAAAATGTGTTTCAGCCTGGAGATGCAAGCTCACACATTGCTAAATCTACACTCAGAGAAATTTGTGTTCTGAAAATGCGAAAGCAGCAATTCTCTACAAAAACAGCATACATTTTCTGCGGTTTTCAAATGGTAAACATATTAAAAGTGCCATAAATATTTCAAAAAATTTTAATGTTTCATCTTATCTTTCAATTTTACAAGAATATAACACACAAATTTTTCCAATTTGCTATTTTTGGACGTATTTAAATAACAGCAGACAAAATAACTACTATTATTATATTTATGAATTTTTATACCCTCCACCATAGAATGGGGGGTATACTAATTTCGTCATTCTGTTTGTAACTACTCGAAATATTCGTCTGAGACCCCATAAAGTATATATATTCTTGAACGTCGCAACATTTTATGTCGATCTAGCCATGTCCGTCCGTCTACTTCCGAACGAGTAAAGCTAGCCGCTTGAAATTTTGCACAAATACTTCTCATTAGTGTAGGTCGGTTGGTATTGTAAATGGGCCATATCGGTCCATGTTTTGATAAAGCTGTCATATAAACCGATCTTGGGTCTTGACTTTTTAAGCCACTACAGGGCGAAATTCTTTTCCGACTGGAATGCAATTTTGCACGACGTGTTTTGTTATGATATCCAACAACTGTGCCAAGTATGGTTCAAATCGGTTCATAACCAGATATAGCTGTATAGCTGACTTCTTGAGGTTCTAGAGGGAGCCTCTAGAGGTCGCAATTATTATCTGATTTGCCTGAAATTTTGTACGACGGATTCTCTCATGACCATCAACATACGTGTTTATTATGGTCTGAATCGGTCTATAACCCGATACAGCTCCCATATAAATCGATATCTCTATTTTACTTCTTGAGCCCCAAAGGGCGCAATTGTTATTCGAATTGGCTGACGTTTAACACATGTCTCCAACATATAATTTAATTGTGGTCCAAACCGGACCATATCTTGATATCGCTCTAATAGCAGAGCAAATCTTTTCTTATAACGATTGGAAGAAATTGTGCACGTAGTATTTTGTTATGATATCCAACAACTGTGCCATGTATGGTTCAAATCGGTTCATAACCTGATATAGCTGTCATATAAACGGATCTGGGGACTTGACTTCTTGAGGTTTTAGAGGGAGCCTCTAGAGGTCGCAATTATTATCCGATTTGCCTGAAATTTTGTACGACGGATTTTCTCATGACCATCAACATACGTGTTTATTATGGTCTGAATCGGTCTATAGCCCGATACAGCTCCCATATAAATCGATCTCTCTATTTTACTTCTTGAGCCCCAAAGGGCGCAATTCTTTTTCGAATTGGCTGACATTTAACACAGGTCTCCAACATATTATTTAATTGTGGTCCAAACCGGACCATATCTTGATATCGCTCTAATAGCAGAGCAAATCTTTTCTTATATCCTTTTTTTGTCTAAGAAGAGATGCCGGGAAAAAAACTCGAAAAATGCGATCCATGGTGGAGGGTATATAAGATTCGGCCCGGCCGAACTTAGCTCGCTTTTACTTGTTTTATTATTATAATTATTGTTGGTTAGAAGTTCAACAATTTTGTATGGATTCTGACGGCGGTTGCCTATATCAGCAGACTAATTTCTCTGGGTTTATATATTTTGTTTGCTTGCAGAAAAGTATTTCGATTTACTACGAACAGAAAGACAAATTTAATACACCACTACACTCATACATACTTCTGAAGAGCCTTCTTTCATTATAAAAGGTAAAATTATATATTTGTGAATTTCTTTACTTAACAGGACTTGTTGAATGAGAGAAGTGAATATTTGCCATACAATCATCCCTATGTTGTATTAACAAATCTGTTATCTTACAGACCACATAATGAATAGTGGATGTTACAAAATGAATAGTGGATGGTAGCTTAAATTTATTATTCCATTATCCTTTTGCTATAACTCCCGAATTTCAAGTTTTTAGCAAACACATGAACCAGTTGGACATAAGGTTATAGCAAACCAGTGAACAATTTTATCCTTTATTGAATGAGTACGAGCATAGCAAAACTTCACCCACAAGTATCTTCATCTGCTGTACAATTCATACTGTAAAGGTTATGTCGTTGAATATGTATAAAAGAAAAAACATTTAACATCAAAAGTGAGATTCCTTTTGGGGCTCTAACATGTATTGTACAAAATGCTTAACACTTACTATCTACAATAGCTATCATTGGTGTTAATAAAATTGAAGAGCCAGTCAAGTTATTAAAATTGAAATATTTATATTTAAAACAATAATTTCTATATTTTGAAAATTTGGCATTTGAAAAGAAAAAACAAGTAAAAGCGTGCTAAGTTCGGCCGGGCCGAATCTTATATACCCTCCACCATGGATCGCATTTGTCGAGTTCTTTTCCCGGCATCTCTTCTAAGGCAAAAAAGGATATAAGAAAAGAGTTACTCTGCTATTAAAACGATATCAAGATATGGTCCGGTTCGGACCACAATTAAATTATATGTTGGAGACCTGTGTAAAATTTCAGCCAATTCGTATAAGAATTGCGCCCATTGGGGCTCACGAAATAAAATAGAGAGAACGATTTATATGGGATCTGTATTGGGCTATAGACCGATTCAGACCATAATAAACACGTTTGTTGATGGTCATGAGAGGATCCGTCGTACAAAATTTCAGGCATATCGGATAATAATTGCGACTTCTAGGGGTCAAGAAGTCAAGATCCCAGATCGGTTTATATGGCAGCTATATCAGGTTATGAACCGATTTGAACCTTATTTGACACAGTTGTTGAAAGTAAAAATAAAATACGTCATGCAAAATTTCAGCCAAATCGGATAGGAATTGCGCCCTCTAGAGGCTCAAGAAGTCAAGACCCAAGATCGATTTATATGGCAGCTATATCAGATTATGGACCGATTTCAACCATACTTGGCACAGTTGTTGGATATCATAACAAAACACGTCGTGCAAAATTTCATTCTGATCGGATAAGAATTGCGCCCTCTAGAGGCTCAAGAAGTCAAGACCCAAGATCGGTTTATATGGCAGCTATATCAGGTTATGGACCGATTTGAACCATACTTGGCACAGTTGTTGGATATCATAACAAAACACGTCGTGCAAAATTTCATTTCAATCGGATAAGAATTGCGCACTCTAGAGGCTCAAGAAGTCAAGACCCAAGATCGATTTATATGGCAGCTATATCAGGTTATGGACCAATTTCAACCATACTTGGCACAGTTGTTGGACATCATAACAAAACACGTCGTGCAAAATTTCATTCTGATCGGATAAGAATTGCGCACGCTAGAGGCTCAAGAAGTCAAGACCCAAGATCGGTTTATATGGCAGCTGTATCAGGTTATGGACCGATTTGAACTATACTTGACACAGTTGTTGGATTTCATAACAGAACACGTCGTGCAAAATTTCATTCCAATCGGATAAGAATTGCGCACTCTAGAGGCTCAAGAAGTCAAGACCCAAGATCGGTTTATATGGCAGCTATATCAAAACATGGACCGATATGGCCCATTTACAATACCAACCGACCTACACTAATAAGAAGTATTTGTGCAAAATTTCAAGCGGCTAGCTTGACTCCTTCGGAAGTTAGCGTGCTTTCGACAGACAGACGGACGGACGGACGGACAGACGGACGGACATGGCTAGATCGACATAAAATTTCACGACGATCAAGAATATATATACTTTATGGGGTCTCAGACGAATATTTCGAGTAGTTACAAACAGAATGACGAAATTAGTATACCCCCCATCTTATGGTGGAGGGTATAATAAACAAAAGCATTCAAAATAAGCCTTTACTCTCATTGCAATAAAAAAGAAATTAAGGTATGTTTGGAAATGCTTGCACAGTAAAATAGGATAGAAAAAGCTTATAAATGTTGCCGTTAGTGTAAATATTCATTACAAAAGAAATATTTTCGATCTTCTAAATATTTTATATTCGTTTAAAGCTGTGAACCCATCTGAATATCAAATATATGAAATTTGTTGCATTGATATTGATAAAGCTCCCTTATAATAAGATACTTTTATTTGAATTTGCAATCCCCTATATAGTGAATATTTTGTCCGAATTAGCTGTAACAATATTTCGATTCAAAACTCATACCAAGTATGGTCCACATTTATAGATGACTAGCTGACCCGGGCCCGCTCCGCTGCGCCTTCTTTTACTTTATATGGAACAAAAGTTTCCTTGGAATATTTATTTTCGACAATACCATGCTACGAAAATAGTATATCGCTTGACTAAAAGTTTAACAATATAAGTACCTTTATTTGAATTACATATGATCTTTATTGGTCTACGAATTTAAGTTTGGATGTAAGGTGTACACCATTCCTCAAACACTTTATTTCAGCCCGATATCCTCATGTTTTCTCTGATTTAGGGGTGTTTTCGTGGGTGAGGTGGTCCCCAGACACTTGGCCCTGAAAAGATATCAGCATCGTGCTCTTCTTTCAATTACCATTTATTTAAACCCCATATTGCCATTGGTTTAGGGGAGTTTACACGATGAGGCGTCTCCCAAACACATGGCCCCAAAATAGATTATCAAATTCCTTTTCTAATCTCAAATACCTTTCATTTGAGCCACATGTTAGCATGGTCGAAAAATGTTTACCCTTTGGGGGTTGTTTTGGGGAAGGGGTGATGCCCTAAATACATGGTCTTAAATTTGGATATCAAATTCGTATTCTTCTCCCAAATACCTTTATTTGAGCCCCATATTGCGATGGTCACTAAAAAATTGCTGTTTGTGGGGTATTTTGGGAAAGGGGTAGACCCCCGAAAAATTGGTCCCGAAAGTGGGTATCAATTCTTGCTCTTCCCTATAAGGTCCACATTGACATGGTCGGTAAACATGCCCGATTTAGAGGTGTTTTGGGGATTGGGGTGGTCCCCCAAACACTAAGACCAGAAAATATATCAGCAACGTGTTCTATTCTCATATATCTATATATATATCATATATTTGAACCCCATATTGCCATTGGCCTCAAAATTGGATATCAAATTCGTTTTCTAATCTCATTCAAACTCCTTATTGCAAAAGTCAGCAAATATGTCCGATTTGGGGTTCCACTCTCTCTTAAGACCCAAATTGTCTTGGTGAGCAAAAACGTCCTATTTGGGGGTGTTACGGTGGTGGGACATCCCCTAGACAGTTGGTCTCTAATGTTGATATCAGATTCGTGGTCTACTCCCAAATTCTTTAAATTTGAGCCCTATATTTCCATAGTCGGCAAACATGACCGGCTTGGGGGGTGTTTTGGGGGATGGGCGGCCACTCAGTGAGTTGGCCTTGAAAATATATATCGGATTCGTGTTCCACTCTAAAAACCCTCCTATTTGAGCCTCATATTGCAATGGTCAGCAAATACTTAAAAGTTGGGTGGTGTTGTGGGGGTGGGGTGGCCCCATAAACACTTTTCCCGAATATTGATATCAAATTAGAGCTTAACTCTCGAAGACCTTTCATTTGAGCCCCATATTGCTATGGTCGTAAATTTGTCCCCTTTGGGGATGTTTTTTGGGATAGGCGGCCCCCCAAACACTTGGTCCCATATTTGGATGCCAGATTTTAGTTCTACACTAAAATACCTTTTATTTAAAACCAATATTGCCGTGGTCAGTAAATAAGTCCTGTTTGGGGGGTGTTTTGGGGAAGGGGTGGACCCCCAAAAACGTGGTCCCACATTTGGATATAAGATTCATTTTCTATTCGCAAATATCTTTCAGTTGAGTCCCATATTGCCATGGTCGCAAAATATGTCCGATGTAGGGGTGTTTTGGGGGTTGGGGTGGTCCCCCTAGCACTTGGTCTGACAATTGGATATCAGATACGTTTTCTTATCCTAAATACCTTTCGTTTGAGTCCCATATTGTCGTGATTGGTGTAAGTATATGTTTGGTAGGTTTTAGGGTGGGGCAGCCCCCCTAGGTACCCCATCTGAAATTTGGATACCAAATTTTTATATTTAGGGTTCTATATGAGAATACACAAAATTTCGCTTAAATCGCACCACCCATCTCCGAGATTTGGCGTTTCTGAAAATTAGGGTAAGGGGGAGCGTCCGCCCCCTTCAGATATCAATAAATGTAGTATCCTTTTTTCACCACTTGATCATTATGTGAAAATTTCAAGAAAATCGGTTCAGCCGATTCTGAATCTGTAAGGAACACACAAACAAACCTACAAACACAAATTCTGTTTGTAACTACTTGAAATATTCGTCTGAGATATTTTCGTGACATTTTATGTCGATCTAGCCATGTCCGTCCGTCTGTCTGTCGAAAGCACGCTAACTTTCGAAGGAGTTAAGCTAGCCGCTTGACATTTTGGGCAAATACTTCTTATTAGTGTAGGTCGGTTGGGATTGCAAATGGGACATATCGTGCAATTCTTATCCGAATGAATTGAAATATTACACAATGACTTCTACAATATTCACCATTCATTTATGGTCCGAATCGGACTATAACTTGATATAGCTTCAATAGCATAACAGTTCTTATTCAATATTCTTTGTTTGCCTGAAGAGAGATACCGCGCATAGAACTCGACAAATGCGATTCATGGTGGAGGGTATATAAGATTCGGCCCGGCCGAACTTAGCACGCTCTTTCTTCTTTTTCTATTATATTGGTAGACATGTCTGATATATATATTGGTAATATCAGCTATTTTGGATTGCCAGTATGTTTTTGACAGATTAAAAGTTTAGTCGTGTTTTGGGTGTGCTCTTCGATTTTTTTACTATTCGACAAAATGGATGAATTACAAGCGGAAGGAAGATGTAAGCATTACTTAGAAGGGTACAAGATAGTTGTTGATAAATAAATAAATACTATTTGAAAAAAAATTTAAAATAACGCTTATTTTTTTATCAGACTTCGTACTTTACGAGCCTGCGGAAATGCTTGCGAGACTAAGAACTACTTTACATATTCCAGGGGAACTGGAATCCGTGGGTATGCCTGTAGCGACATGTAAGATCTGGATGGTTCAACGGTAGGAATTAGAAGGCATTTTCCTTCTGTTCCTGTGGTATCACAATGGACGAAAACGTCTAAGTGAGTCTGATGGCAGACTTACACTTGCACCTAACCTAACCTACCCCAATCGGTAAACATATCCGTGGGTTTCAGGGTGGGCGTCCTCTAGTTTATTTGACCACAAAAATTTATAAAATTCTTTTGTTTCAGGGTTACCGTAAGGGGCATAGACAATTTCGCTTAAATAATGTTAGGGCAGCGATGAGGATCTGCACCTTCGAAGATCACAAAATTGAATACCCTATTTTCACCAGGAGGCCAAACTCTAACATTTATGAAAATTTCATGAAAATTGGTTCAGCCGATTTTGAGTCTATACGAAACAAAGAAACAAAGCCCGATACCTTTATTTGTATTACCTCCACTAAACTAAAGGGTGATTTTTAGCTATTATATTTTTGGCAACACTGGTTTAAACAGCTCACGCACTTTTCGTGTTTTGTTTCACTGTCAGTCATCTTCAGTTTGGTCTATAATGGAACAAGAATCGTCTTACAAACGAACAACGCTTGGAAATTATTAAATTTTATTATCAAAATGCGTGCTCTGTTAATAAAGTTCATCGCGCGCTGACTGTCTGATCAGCGGCGAAGCTGATTTTTGGCGCCATGGTTACGTAAATAAGCAGAATTGTCGATTATGGAGTGAAGACCAGCCAGGAGCATTGTAAGAGCTACCAATGCATCCAGAAAATGTCACAGTTTGGAGCGATTTATGGGCTGCTGGCATCATTGGACTGTACTTCTTTACAGATAATGTGAATCGTAATGTAATAGTGAATGGTGAGCGCTACCGTGAGATGATATCCAACTTTTTTTTGCCAAACATGTAAGAGCTTGACTTGCATGACATGTAGTTTCAACAAGACGGTGCCACATGCCAAACAGCACGCGTAATAATTGACTTAATAAGAGACGAGTTCGGTGAAAATTTAATTTCACGTTCTAGACCGTTAAATTGGGCACCTGCGATTTAACGCTTTTAGACTATTTTTTGTGGGGCTATGTTGAATCTCGTGTCTATACAGATAAGCCCACTTTACTTTACGGATTGGAAGACAACATTAAAGCATTTATTCGCGAGATAACGCGCGATATATTGGAAGGCGTTTGCCAAAATAGGACTAAGAGGATGGACCGTTTGAGGCGCAGTCACGGTCAATATTTACATGAAATAATCTTCTAACATTATGTTACTTGGATCGTACTATCGATTCAAATAAAGATTTCATGAATTTTTCTGAGTTTTATGTGGCTTTTTATACCCTCCACCATAAGATGGGGGGTATACTAATTTCGTCATTCTGTTTGTAACTACTCGAAATATTCGTCTGAGACCCCATAAAGTATATATACTCTTGATCGTCGCGACATTTTATGTCGATCTAGCCATGTCCGTCCGTCTGTCTGTCGAAAGCATGGTAACTTCCGAAGTAGTAAAGCTAGCCGCTTGAAATTTTGCACAAATACTTCTTATTAGTGAAGGTCGGTTGGTAATGTAAATGGGCCATATCGGTCCATGTTTTGATATAGCTGCCATATAAACCGATCGTCGGTCTTGACTTCTTGAGCCTCTAGAGTGCGCAATTCTTATCCGATTGGGATGAAATTTGGCACGACGTGTTTTGTTATGATATCCAATAACTATGTTAAGTGTGGTTCAAATCGGTCCATAACCTGATATAGCTGCCATATAAACCGATCTTGGGTCTTGAATTCTTGAGCCTCTAGAGGGCGCAATTCTTTTCCGATTGGAATGAAATTTTGCACGACGTGTTTTGTTGCGATATCCAACAATTGTGCCCAGTATGGTTCAAATCGGTTCATAACCTGATATAGCTGCCAAATAAACCGATCTTGGGTCTAAACTTCTTGAGCCTCTAGAGTGCGCAATTCTTATCCGAATGGATATCCAATAACTATGCCAAGTGCGGTTCAAATCGCTCCATAACCTGATATAGCTGCCATATAAACCGATCTTGGGTCTTGACTTCTTGAGCCTCTAGAGTGCGCAATTCTTTTCCGAATGGTATAAAATTTTGCACGACGTATTCTGCTATGATATCCAACAACTGTGCCAAGTATGGTTCAAAGCGGTCCATAACCTGATATAGCTGCCATATAAACCGATCTTGGGTCTTGACTTCTTGAGCCTCTATAGTGCGCAATTCTTATCCGATTGGAATGAAACTTTGCACGACGTGTTTTAATATGATATCCAATAACTGCGCCAAGTGTGGTTCAAATCGGTGCATAACATGATATAGCTGCCATGTAAACCGGTCTTGGGTCTTGACTTCTTGAGCCTCTTGAGTGCGCGATTCTTACCCGACTGGGATGAAATTTTGCACGACGTATTTTGTTATGATATCCAACAACTGCGCCAAGTATGGTTCAAATCGTCCATAACCTGATATAGCTCCATATAAACCGATCTTGGGCTTTGATTTCTTGAGCCTCTAGAGTGCGCAATTCTTATCCGATTGGGATGAAATTTTGCACGACGTATTTTGTTATGATATCCAACAACTGTGCCAAGTATGGTTCAAATCGGTTCATAACCTGCCATAGCTGTCATATAAACAGATCTGGGGACTTGACTTCTTGACCTTCTAGAGGGCGCAATTGCTATCCGATTTGGCTGAAATTTTGCATGACGTATTTTATTCTTACTTCTGTGTCAAATAAGGTTCAAATCGGTTCATAACCAGATATAGCTGCGATATAAACCGACCTGGAATTCTCTCATGACCATCAATATACGTGATTATTATTGTCTGAATCGGTCTATAGCCCGATACAGCTCCCATATAAATCGATCTTTCTATTTTACTTCTTGGATTGGATGACATTTTACGCAGGTCTCCAACATATAATTTAATTGTGGTCCAAACCGGACCATATCTTGATATCGCTCTAATAGCAGAGTAAATCTTTTCTTATATCCTGTTTTGCCTAAGAAGAGATGCCGGGAAAAGAACTCGACAAACGCGATCCATGGTGGAGGGTATATAAGATTCGGCCCGGCCGAACTTAGCACTCTTTTACTTGTTTAAACTTTCTTATAGCTCCTAAAAAATCATTTATAAGCCTTACATCCTTTCTACTCAAAACCATGGAACGTGTTGTGGGTATCATGATAAAGAGTAGGTCATCCAGCTAACTGTCAAATACAAACATGTCAGGGGATGGTCTGTGGAGAGTGCCTTGCACAAGGTTGCGCATAAAATAGAAAAAACCTTCGATGCCAAGACGAAAACTTTGGCGGACACTTGGGCAATGCACTGATCCAATCGTTAGACTAGTAGTGGACGGACACGGTTCTTAAAGACAGGATAAACAATGTGCTAAAGAACAGATGGATAAATTGTGGGTCCCATGTAGTAAATATTAAGAAGAAAGTGGCACCGAACACGCCACAGAGGGGCATTTTATCGTCACTCCTATGGGTGATTACCATAAATGACATATTACGGATGCTGACTGAGAAGGGATTTGAACCAGTTTGCCTCGCAGACAACTTTATAATACTTCTGAGAGGTAAGGATCGGAATCAGCTATGCAGAAGTGTCGAAAGGGTCCTGCAGATGGCACACTCGATATGACACTGGGCTAAACTCAGTTTCGATGTTAACCCAGACAAGATTGAAATCTGCCCGTTCATGGGAAAGGCGAAGGTGGGCCAATGTGACACTCCATTAAACGATTTTGACCTTGTCAGACAAGGTCAAATACTTAGCAGTTATCTTTGGTAGGAAAGTGTTATATTTATGAGCGTACCGAGAAGGCTCACATATATTGGGCACTATGTAGACGGGCCTTAGGCTCGAAATGGGGCTTGAATCCGAGGATAGTCTTACCTACGCCTCAGTAGTTTGGTGAACTTTAATGGAGAAAAAGTGCATCGTAAGGATAATACAAAGGTTTAGAGAATATGGTGTATTGACATAGGCGGAGCGATGAGGACTACTCCAACTATGGCACTGGTCAGAAGACAAGCCTCCATAAACTTGGTTAACCCGAAGCCTTTCGTCGCGGTTAGTGTTTGGGCCTGGTTCACGATCGAATGACGTAACAGCGAAACGATTGGTGCGACGGAAAATCCTATGGGGAGATAGGGATCGTAAGATGACGAGGATATTACTGGAAGGTAGTAAGACGGGGATCAATATAGTATTCGGTATCGTAATGGGACGCTTAGGATTTCGAACGCACTTATGCAAAATCGGTGCGGCAAGTGATAGCATGTGTAGGGCATGTGGAGAGGTTGATAGAGGTTGGAGCATTTCCTATGCCATTGTTCGGCTAATAAACACCGGTGCTTAGGTGAGGACACAATACCAGACATGGACCAATTTAGGGGCGTGGTATGGAAAACAATAAAGGATTTTGTATGTAGCAGTGACCGCAATCATTGGTCCTCCAGTAAATGGGTATCATGGAATTAGATGTTGGTCTCATCGTCTGCTCCCTGTTCTTTGGACTGCATTGTGTGTTATATCACTGCACCGCTTGATGTTTAAATATTGCGATCTATGCCTATCCTAGTCTTCCGAATCTTGAGAAAGTGAGTAATGGGTTCATCGTCGGATCACTGTTCGTTAGGCTGTACTGTGTCTACAGTTCGTGCACTGCCTGATATTCTAATATCAAGATCTTTTCCCATCCTAGTCTTTCAAATCTTGAGTACTTGGCTTCTTGCAAGTAGGTTGTGGTCTCATCGTCTGTTCGTTCGTAAGGCTGCATTGTGTTTCTTTTCACGGCGCTGCCTAACATCTCAATATTAGGATCTTTATCCATCTGGTCTTCCGAATCTTGAGAAAGCCGTTGAAGGGTCCACCGTCGGGTCCCTGTTAGTAAGGCTGTGTTGAGTCTCTCGTCCCTGCCCTGCCTAAAGATTTAATATTATAATCTTTGAGAACACTAGGTCCCAATATTGAGACTGTCGGTTATTATCTCGTCATCGGCTCCCTGTTTGTTTGGCGGTATTGACGATATTTGCCTATCCTAGTATGTCCAATCTAGAAACAAAAACCCCGTAGAACACATTGCATTTAATTTTAGCCAAATTTGTTACGGACACTTAATCAATGTCCACCACAAGGAGAGTTCCTTCCTCCTTCTCCTCCCTGTGAAACCCTCCCATTTCTCCACGGCCAAATATTAGTTTTGCTTGCTCCTCCATGTAGCTTCGGCGCGCTTCCTTCGTTGCTGTTCCGACTTTGTCTCCTTCCGCAGGACACTGTCTGGAGTCTCAATTGCAAAATTGCTGGCTTGGTCTCCGCAGAGTTCTTGAAATCGGGGAACTCCTTCTCTGTTTCATCATTTTAACAGTATTATGCTCTTCGGGACATCTACTTCCGTAGTTCCCGGAATGCTTACCGATTGCACTGCAGGTGTTGTTGTCTGAATAAGAATTGGTGGTGACCTTTACTTAAAAGCTGGGGTTTTTTAGTCTCTTTTACAGTTGTTTGTCCGACGACTAGTTCTGCGCTTGAAGCATTACTCTCGACTACAGGTGCCAAGGTACCCACAACTATAGGAGGGGCGGACAACATGCTACGGAGTCCCATTTGAGCCTATTCCTGAAAGGCTTAAAAATTTTTCGTAATATGTACCTATTCCGAGATACGGATATTTTTCTTCTAGGAGAGAGATGAAAACACGTCCGCTCCACTCAACGGTTACTATTATACGGAATTTCTAACTTAGATTTTCTTTTTCAAGGTTGTCTTTTTTGGTATTAAGAGCGCACAACAAGCCGACTAATATTCGGATTAATATTCGCACCCTCTTTTTAACCTAGCCTAACATTAATTCCACCAACGTATGGAGTACGCTATTTTCGTCATTCCTTTTTAAACACATCGAAATATTAATCTAAGATCCAACAAAGTATATATATTTGGCGGTTTTCAAATTCTAAGCCGATTTAGCCATGTTCGTCTGTCTGTCGAAAGCACGCTAAATTTCGAAGCTTTGACTTTCGACAACAATGTCAAGAATGTTCCTTTTCCGCTCATAATCCGATATAGCTGCCATATATACCGATCTCAGATCTTGACTTTGAGCCTCTAGTGGGAGCAATTATTAACCGATTTGGTTTAAATTTTGCACAAACTGTTTTGTTTAGACTTCCAACAACTGTACCGAACTAGGAATATAATTGATTCATAACCTCATATTGCTCAAATAAAACAAATCTCCCGATTAGAATTCATGAGCATTTATAAGGGGGCAGTTTTTGTCTGAAATTTTGAACAATGACTTCTCCTACGACCGTCAACATGCGTGGCAAATATGGTCTGAATCGGTTCATAACCTGATATAGCTCCCATGTAAACCGATCACCCGATTTACAAGTAAATTAGGGGCGGACCCTACCCTTACCCCAAAAGTACTATCCAAAAAAAAAAGTGGACCGATATGGGATTCAAATGAAAGGTATTCAAGAGTAGAGTACGAATTTCATAATGAAAGTTGGGCCCAATTACCTGGGGCCGCCCCAGTCCCAAAACCCCCTAAAATAGGGTTTTTAGACGATCATGACAATATGGGACTCAAATTAAAGGTATTCGGGAGTAGAATACGAATATGGTCAGGAAGTAAAAAGAGGCATTATAATTTGTTGATGAAGGAAGGGGGCGGACTCTCCCCCGTTACCTCATAAACATCACCCAAAATCAAAAGTGGACCGTTAAGGACAATATGGGTATCAAATGAGAAGTATGCGGGAGTAGATAACGAATCTGGCATAAAAATTCATGTCAAAGTATTGGGAGTCACCCCACCCCCACAAGAACGCCCAAAATGGGCACATTAGCCATTCACGGATATATGAAACTCGGTTTGTTCCGTATAGACTGAAAAGCGGCAGAACCGATTTTTTTCGAAATTTTCGTAGGCTTTATAATCGTTCTGTACCGGAAGGGAGACGGACACTCCCCCTTATGATAAAAACACAACCCAACATCAAAAGTGAGTCTAAGTACCCATCGGGCCGCCCCAACTCCAAAACTCCCCAAAACAGACATATTGGACGTTCATTTCAATATGGGGTTCAATTGAAAGGTATTCGGGAGTAGATTTCGAATCTGGCATACAAAATCAGATGGAAGTATAGGGGGTCACGCCACCCCTCAAAAACGCCATTAGACCCATTATGACTATATGAAACTTGGATGAACCGATTTTTTTTTTAATTTTCATAAGTTGTGTACACTTGTCTGGAAGGAAACACAGTCTATATAATTTTTAGATATCGGATGGAGGCGGACCCTCTCCCTTACCCCAAAATCGTCACCCATATCCAAAAAAGGTCCGATGGGCACATTAAGGGTATCAAATTAAAGGTATTGGGGACCAAAAAACGAATATCGCATTAAAATTTGGTGCCAAGTACCCAGCGGGCCCCTGTAAACAGATATATTTGAATTTCATGCCAATATGGGACTCAAATGAAAAGTATTAGTCAGTATATTAAAAATATGGCATAAAACATATGGTCCAAGTAATGGGGTCCATTTGGGGCTACCAAATAGCCCCAAATGGTCATATTAGCTGCCATGGCAAATGAAAGCTATTAGGGAGTAGGTATCGAATACGACATAAAAATTTGGGTTAAATGACCATGCATGGCATTGTACCTCGCAAAGTCGCCAACATTAAGAGGAGATAAACACCGCTTTGTCCTATGTTCTCACCAGGATTCGAACGCATTCAGCGTCATAGGCTACAATGACATGAATTAGATTGCCGGATTCAGGCGAAGTGTCCCCACCCTAAAGAGATATTAGAGAGTTAAAGAAGGTGCAGCGGAGCGGGTCTGGTTTGGCTAGTATATATATATATATATATATATATATATATATATATATATATATATATATATATATATATATATATATATATATATATATATATATATATATATATATATATATATATATATATATATATATATATATATATATATATATATATATATATATATAAAGGGTGATTTTTTTGATGTTAGGATTTTCATGCATTAGTATTTGACAGATCACGTGGGATTTCAGACATGGTGTCAAAGAGAAAGATGCTCAGTATGCGTTGACATTTCATCATGAATAGACTTACTAACGAGCAACGCTTGCAAATCATTGAATTTTATTACCAAAATCAGTGTTCGGTTCGAAATGTGTTCATTCACCGTTCAGCGATGAGGCTCATTTCTGGTTGAATGGCTACGTAAATAAGCAAAATTGCCGCATTTGGAGTGAAGAGCAACCAGAAGCCGTTCAAGAACTGCCCATGCATCCCGAAAAATGCACTGTTTGGTGTGGTTTGTACGCTGGTGGAATCATTGAACCGTATTTTTTCAAAGATGCTGTTGGACGCAACGTTACGGTGAATGAACACATTTCGAACCGAACACTGATTTTGGTAATAAAATTCAATGATTTGCAAGCGTTGCTCGTTAGTAAATTTATTCATGATGAAATGTCAAAGCATACTGAGCATCTTTCTCTTTGACACCATGTCTGAAATCCCACGTGATCTGTCAAATACTAATGCATGAAAATCCTAACCTCAAAAAAATCACCCTTTATATATATATATATATATATATATATATATATATATATATATATATATATATATATATATATATATATATATATATATATATATATATGATATGCACCTTAAACGCAATGAATTCGATCCGTTTTTGAAACGAATCATAACTGGAGATGAAAAATGGATTGTTTACAACAACGTTAGTCGAAAACGATCATGGTCCAAGCATAGTGAACCACCTCAAACCACTTCAAAGGCTGATATCCACCAAAAGAAAGTTATGTTGTCTGTTTGGTGGGATTGGAAGGGTGTGGTATATTTTGAGCTGCTTCCAAGGAACCAAACGATTAATTCGGATGTTTACTGTCAACAATTGGACAAATTGAATACAGCCATCAAAGAGAAGCGACCAGAATTGGTCAATCGTAAAGGTGTCATATTCCACCAGGACAACGCTAGACCGCACACATCTTTGGTCACTCGCCAAAAACTGAGTGAGCTTGGTTGGGAACTTTTGATGCATCCACCATATAGCCCTGACGTTACACCATCAGACTACCATTTATTTGGATCTTTGCAGAACTCCTTAAATGGTAAAACTTTCGGCAATGATGGGGCTATAAAATCGCACTTGGTTCAGTTTTTTGCAGATAAAGGCCAGAAGTTCTATGAGCGTGGAATACTAAATTTGCCAGGAAGATGGCAAAAGGTTATCGAACAAAATGGCAATTATATATTTGATTAAAGTTCATTTTAAGTTTTATTAAAAATGCATTTACTTTCTTTTAAAAAATCCGCAATTACTTTTTAGGCAACCCAATAAGACTTATTTATGTCTTGTTGTACTAGAAATGTCAAAAATAACAAATAAACAAATAAAATAATTACAGAACATATGTTCATTTGCTGTAATATCTATTGTTATAAAATCTCATAAAATAAATTATAAACATTGTTTTCAATAAAGATGACTTTGAAAAAGAAATTAATGAATTAACCCCGTTCTGCATCTATGCCAGGTATGATGCACACCGGTCAATATTTTGTTTAGCACCTACTTCAAGAAATCATCCGATTTAGATGACTTCCCACAATAATGGTCTAGGTTATACATAACTATTTCTTTAAAAGTTTAACTCTCAAATGTGATACTTTTTCTGAATGCAAACAAGGCATCCACATCTCTTGGACTTATGCTTAGAGGCTTATTTTATATAAAATACTTGACAACGTAAATTCCTCCAATACTTTTCTCGGCAATGACAGTATGAAAATTCTTCATCCAACTTGTTGAATTCCTATTCTGATGACAGATGCTACAGTGAAGGGAATTCTGCTGCTTCCATGATAATGATGATGATGATAGTTATGTCTTCTTACTGTTCTGTAATAATAACTTGAATGTATTCAAGATTCTACGTTATACTAGATACTATACAAATTTGTATTTTGTTCGCCAGTCTGCAAGCGTTCTGCTGTTTCTATTTAACTCTTTCGCAATTCATACATCCAATGTTCGCACTTTTAAGCATTGCATATTAAGTTTTATATCCTATTTTGCATGTATTAATGTAATCCAGACATGCCACAACACCATCCACATCACCATATAGCAGATGGCCCACCAACCAAATTTTACTGCTTGATCTTCTAGTACATAGATGTTCCTGCACCCAGCAGAAGTTCCGCCATAGCTTCATGCAATATGCGTACATCACACACATTTTCCTTCGTTGAACCCATTTTGGAGAAGTTTACTTACAGTTGTTTTGTGTTTTGTCTGCCGTAAAATTTTGTTGTTTCTTCAAATGCCTCAACGGATACGAGAAAAGTGTGCCTCGGTATATGCACCCGAGCAAGTAGTAATGTTTGTTGTGTGCATATCTTCAGACACAGTAGACTTTCTCTTAGGGCTTTTCATATAACTTTTCATTATTATTATTTTTAACTTCCTTTCACTATGAAATTGAGTTTTAAGGATGCTCATGTACCTTAGAAATAAAACATGACCTGTGAATGTTTTATTACATCAGCAGGTAGAGTTAGGCTGGAAAGTAATGAATTTGGACAGAAGGTATGATTTGGAAGGCTTTACTTGTCATTAAATCAAAATTTCTTAGACCAATTTCTTAAAAAAAACCGTAAGGAAAGGAAAAAGTTGGGCGGGATCGACTATATAAAACCCTACACAATCGAGTCCACATACTAACTACTTTTAACGCATGGAAACTATGACCGACTTATTTTGTATACCTATTGAAATATTGAACAGAAACTTGCAAGATTACATACAATCGAAACTAAACTGTAACTGCTGCAGTCTTAAAAGCGGTTATCGGTTAAAGTATGTATATGTGAGCTATGTGTATATCTGAAACTGAAACAAACAATGTTTGCAAATTATAAAATTTTGTTATAAAAATGCGTGGTCTGTTAAAAAAGTTCATAGCGTGCTTTTCCATTGAGTGACGAAGCTCATTTTTGGTCGATTTTGGTGTGAAGATCAGCAAGAAGCATTGCATGAGCTACCAATGCATCCAGAAAAGGCCACAGTTTGGTGCGGTTTATGGGCTGGTGGCATCATTGGACCGTACTTCTTCAAAGATGATAAAAATCGTAAGGTAATTGTGAATAGTGATCGTTACCGTGAGATGATATCCGACTTTTTTTTTGGCCATAATGTAAGAGCTTGTCTTGCATGACATATGGTTTCAACGAAGTGGTGACACATGCCACATAGCACCTGTAACAATGGACTTATTGAGAGGCGAGTTCGGTGAACAATTGGCCACCTAGATCTTCTGATTTAGCGCTTTTATACTATTTTTTGTGGGACTATGTTTAGGTTTAGATTAGAAAAGATTTTATTTATAATTCATTTAAAAATGCAATCCGATACAGTTTTTTTATGAATATCTAATTTGACATAACATTTATGTTGTGTGTCAGACTAGCATACAAAAAACAAATTATAATCCGATTCGGCCCATAATTGAATTGAATGTTGGAAACTATAGTAGATGTCGTTGGGTTAAATTTCAGCCAATTCGAATAAGAATTGCGCCCTTTATTGGCTCAAGAAGTAATATAGGAAGAATATGGGTGCTGTTTCAGGCCATTGCCCGATTCGGACCATATTTGACACGTATTTTAAAAGTCATGGGAGAAATCGTTGTACAAAATTGTATACAAGTCGGACAATAATTGCGCCCTCTAGAGGCTCTAGAAGTCAAAATCCCAGATCGGTTTGTATGACAGCTATATCAGGTTATGGGCCGATTTAAATTTTTAGAACAATTGTTGGAAGTCATATCGAAACACGGCATGCTAAATTTCATACAAATCAGATAAGAATTGCGTCCTCTAGAGGCTCAATAAGTCAAGACCCCAGATAGGCTTATATGACAGCTATAGCAGGTACTACACCGATTTCCACTATACTTAACACAGTTATTGGAAGTCATAAAGAAACAAGTCATAGAAAATTTCAGCCAAACCGTATAAGAATTGCGACCTCAAGGGGCTCAAGAAGTCAAAAACCAAGATTGGTTTACATGGCAGCTATATCAAAACAAGGACCGATATGGTCGATTTGGAACCCCAACTGACCTACACTTTTAAGAAGTATTTCTGCAAAATTTTAAGCGGCTAGATTCACTTCTTCGAAAGTTATCGTGCTTTCGAAAGACAGACGGGCGGACATGGCTAGATCGACTTAAAATGCCATGTCGATCAAGAATATGTACACTTTATGGGGTCTTAGACGAATATTTCGAGGAGTTACAAACAGAATGACGAATTTAGTATACCCCCATCCTATGGTGGAGGGTATAAAAATTACAGAAATGTTGAGTGATAAATTATCATTATTTTTTTTTTTATACCCACCACCTAAGGACGGGGGTATATTCATTTTGTCATTCCGTTTGCAACACATCGAAATATCCATTTCCGACCCTATTATGAATATATATATTCTTGATCAGCGTAAAAATCTAAGACAATCTAGCCATATCCGTCCGTCTGTCTGTTGAAATCACGCTACAGTCTTTCAAAATAGAAATATTGAGCTGACACTTTGCACAGATCCTTTTTTTGTCCATAAGCAGGTTAATATCGAAGATGGGCTATATCGGACTATATCTTGATATAGCCCCCATATAGACCGATCCGCCGATTTAGGGTCTTAGGCCCATTAAAGCCACATTTATCATCCGATTTTGCGGAAATTTTGGACAGTGAGTTGTGTTAGGTCACTCAATATCCTTCTTCAATTTGGCCTAGATCGGTCCAGATTTGGATGTAGCTATATATAGACCGAACTCTCGATTTAAGATTTTTTACCCATAAAAGGCGCATTTATTGTCCGATGTCGCCGATATTTGGGACAGTCAGTTAAGTTAAGCCCCTCGACATATTTCTGCAATATGGCACTGATCGGTTCAGATTTGGATATAGCTGTCATAAATACCGATCTGTCGATTTAAGATTTTGAGCACATAAAAGGCGCATTTATTGTCCGTTGTCGCCGAAATTTGGGACAGTGAGTTGTGTTGGAACCTTCGATATCCTTCTTCAATTTGGTCCAGATTTGAATATAGCTGCCACATACAACGATCTCTTGATTTAAGGTTTTGGACCAATAAAATGCCGATTTATTGTCCAATGTAGCCGAAATTTGGTTGTTGGTGAGTTGTGTTAGGCTATTCGATAACCTTCTGAATTTTTGGTTCAGATCGATCTGGATTTGTATATAGCTGCCATTTAGACCGATCTCTCGATTTTAGGTTTTGGGCCATAAAAGGCGCATTTATTGTCTGATTTCGCCGAAATTTGGGACAGTGAGTAGTGTTAGTCCTTCGACATTTTTCTGCAACTTTGCTGGCATTTTCAATAAGGGGTTTAAGTGAATGGTATTTAAGATTAGAAAACGAATTTGATATCCAATGTTGAGGCTAATGGCAATATGGGGTTCCAATATATGAGAATAGAGCACGTTGCTTATACATTTTCAGGGCTTAGTGATTGGAGGACCACCTCACTCCCCAAAACAATGTGGGGCTTAAATGAAATTGGTGGTAGAGCAAGAATTGATACCCACTTTCGAGACCAATTTTCTGGGGGTCTTCCCCTTTCCCAATATACCCCACAAACAGCTATTTTTTACTGACCATCGCAATATGGGGCTTAAATAAGGGTATTTGAGAGTAGAATACGAATTTTATATCCATATGTAGGACCATATATTTAAGTCATCACCCCTTCCCCAAAACACCCCCCAAAGGGTGAACATTTTTCGACGATGCCAATGTGGCTCAAAGGTATTTGAGGTTAGAAAACAAATAAGATAACCAATTTTGGGAAATTTTAGAAAATTTTGTTTGGGGACGCCTCATCGTGTAAACTCCCCTAAACCAATGGCAATATGGGGTTTAAATAAATGGTATTTGAAAGAAGAGCACGATGCTGATATTTTTCAGGGCCAAGTGTCTGGGGAACCACCTCACCCCCGAAAACATCGCTAAATCAGATATCAAAAGAATATCGGGCTGAAATGAAGTATTTTAAGAATGGAGTACACCATTCATCCAGACTTAAATTCGTAGACCAATAAAGATCTCATGGGATTCAGATAAAGGCATTTATGTTGTTAAACTGTTAGTCAGGCGATATACTATTTTCGTAGCATGGTATTTCACTAAAACCTCTTTAATTGTCGAAAATAAATATTCAAAGGAAACTTTTGTTCCATATAAAGTAAAAGAAGGCGCAGCGGAGCGAGCCCGGGTCAGGTGGTTATATATAAAATTTAAATTATATTAGTATACCGTATATAAACAAAATTATATCTATCACAGTGTTAATGTTAATTGAAGTCATTTTGGCAACTTAAAAAATAAAATTTCCTTCATGATATAGATTACAGTGCTTATTCTTTCGCGACAGGGATATAAAGGAACGTATTCAGAATATTATACTACAAGTAGGAATTTGGTTTCATTTCATTAGAAAAAAGATTAATTTTAAATGGAAAAGGTGTCATATAATTTGGGAAACGTTTTATTTTATTTGGACAAGGTTTCAATAGATTGAAAAGTTGCCATTTAAATTGCAAAAGTTTTCATTCATTTTAGAAAAAGTTTCATGTTAATTGGAAACGGTTTAATTTTAAGTACAATAAATAAACTATGTATGGAAATGGCTCACTTTAGCCTATTTTTGATTCCACCGGATATAAATCAATAAGTATTCAATGAAAAAATTTAAAGAAGTTTGAAAATATTGCGACATTTTTACAGATAGAATAAGTAAAAGCGTGTTAAGTTCGGTAGGGCCGTATCTTATATACCCTCCACCATATTTTAGGCAAACAAAGAAAAATGAATAAGAACTGTTATTCTATTGGAGCTATATTAAGTTATAGTCCGATTCCGACCATAAATGAATTGAATTCTGAACATTGTAGAAGTCATTATGTAATATTTCAGTCCATTCGGATCAAGCATCAAAATAGGATGATTGTTTTAAATGGGAGCTGTATAAAGCTATTGATCGATTCAGACCATATTGGTTACATAAGTTGAAGGTCCTAGAAGAAGCCGTTCTACAACATTTCTGCGAAATCGGATGAGAATTGCGCCCTGTAGAGGATCAAGAAGACAAGATCCCAGATCGGTTTATATAGCAGCTATATCAGGTTATATACCGATTTGCGCCATACTTAGCACAGTTAGTGGAAGTGATAATAAAACAACTCACGCAAAATTTCAGTCAAACCGGATAATAATTGCACCCTCCAGTGGCTTAAGAAATCATGATGCGAGATTGGTTTATATGTTTATACTAGCTGACCCGGGCCCGCTCCGCTGCGCCTTCTTTTACTTTATATGGAACAAAAGTTTTCTTGGAATATTTATTTTCGACAATTAAAGAGCTTTTAGTGAAATACCATGCTACGAAAATATATATATCGCTTGACTAACAATTTAACAATAAAGGTGCCTTTGTCCGAATCCCATATGATCTTTATTGGTCTACGAATTTAAGTTTGGATGTAAGGTGCACTCCATTTTTAAAATACTTTATTTCAGCCCGTTACTCTCATCATATCTGATTTAGGGATGTTTTCAGGGGTCAGGTGGTCCCCCAGGCACTTGGCCGTGAAAAATATCAGCATCGTGCTCTTCTTCCAAAAACCATTTATTCCCCCATATTGCCATTGGTTTAGGGGAGTTTACACGATGAGGCGTCCACCAAACACATGGCCCAAAATAGGTTATCAAATTCGTTTTCTAATCTTAAATACCACATATTGGCATAGTCGAAAATTTCTTATCCTTTGGGGGGTGTTTTGGGGAAGGTGTGATTCCCTACATACATGGTCCTAAATTTGGATTTAAAATTCGTATTCTACTCCCAAATACCTTTTTTTGAGCCCTATTTTGCGATGGTCAATAAAAAATTGCTGCTTATGGGGTATTTTGGGAAAGGGGTTGACCCCCAGAAAATTGGTCCCGAAAGTGGGAACCAATTCTTGCTCTACCCCCAATAACTTTAATCTCCACATTGACATGGTCGGTAAATATGGCCGACTTAGGGGTGTTTTGGGGATTGGGGTGCTCCCCCAAACACTAAGCCCGGAAAATATATCGGCGACGTGTTCTATTCTCATATATCTATATATCATTTATTTGAACCCCATATTTTGGAAAAGGGGTTGACCCCCAGAAAATTGGTCCCCAAAGTGGGTATCAATTCTTGCTCTACCCCCCAAAACCTTTCATTTAAGGTCCACATTGACATGGTCAGTATATATGGCCGATTTAGGGTTGTTTTGGGGATTGGGGTGGTCGCCCAAACACTAAGCCCGGAAAATATATCGGCAACGTACTCTATATCATTTATTTGAACCCCATATTGCCATTGGCCTCAAAATTGGATATCAAATTCGTTTTCAAATCTCATTTAAACTCCTTATTGCAAAAGTCAGCAAATATGTCCGGTTTGGGGTATTGGACCTAAAAACTATAAATATTTAGTTCCACACTCTTTACGACCCAAATTGTCTTGGTGAGCAAATACGTCCTATTTGGGGGTTGTTATGGTGGTGGGACGTCCCCTAGACAGTTGGTCCCTAATGTTGATATCAGATACGTGGTCTACTCTCAAATACCTTTAATTTAAGCCACAAATTACAAATTACCCCTAGAAACGTGATCTCACATTTGGATGTCAGATTCGTATTGTACTCACAAATACCTTTCATTTGAGTCCCATATTGCCATGATCGGTAAATATGTCCGATTTAGGGGTGGTTTGGGGGTTGGGTGGTGTTGTGGGGGTGGGGTGGCCCCATAGACACTTTTCCCGAATAATGTTATCAGATTTGTGCTTTACTCCCAAAGACCTTCCATATGAGCCCCATGTGGCTATGGTCGTAAATGTGTCCCCTTTGAGGGAGGTTTTTGGGGAGAGGCGGCCCCCCAAACATCAGATTCGAAATCTACACTACACCTTTTATTTAAGCCCCATATTCCCATCGTCAGTAAATAAGTCCTATTTGGGGGGTGTTTTGGGGGTTGGGGTGGTCCCCCTAGCACTTGATTCGTCAACTGGATATCAGGTACGTTTTCTTATCCTAAATATCTTTCATTTGAGTCCCATATTGTAGTGATTGGTCTAAATATATGTTTGGTAGGTTTTAGGGTGGGGCGGCCCCCCAGGTACCCCATCCGAAATTTGGATACCAAATTTTTATTTTTAGGGTACTATATGAGTGCACACAAAATTAAATCGCACCACCCGTCTTCGAGATCTGGCGTTTCTGAAAATTAGGGTAAGGGGGAGAGTCCGCCCCCTTCAGATATCAAAAAATGTAGTACCCTATTTTCACTACAGGTTCATTGTGCAGCATCTGTGAAAATTTCAAGACAATCGGTTCAGCCGTTTCTGAGTCTATAAGGAACACACAAACATACAAACAAACAAACCTACAAACAAACACAAATAGATTTTTATATATAAGATGTTGTAAACCGATTTGAACCATACTTTGGACAATTGTTGGATGTCATATCGAAACACTTCATGCAAATTTCAGGCAAATCCAGTGGCTCAAGAAGCCATGATCCGGGATTGATTTAAATGGCAGCTATATTATATTCTAAACCGATTTGTACCATACTTTGCACAATTGTTGGATGTCATATCGAAACACTTCTTGCAAAATTTCAGTCAAATCCAGTGACTGAAGAAGTCTAGATTCAATTTTGGTTTATATGGCAGCTATATCAAAACATGGACCTATATGGCTCATTTATAATCCCTATTGACCTACACTAGCAGGCCGCCCCGGTAGCCGAGTTGGTAGCGTGCTTGGATTACCAGTGCAGGGGTCGTGGATTCGATTCCCGCCAGAAGTCTTGGTCTGTCGCTAGTGTGGTATCACAATGGACGTAAAATTGCCTAAGTGAGTCTGTAAAGGACTGCCACTCTTACCTAACCTAACCTACACTAATAGAAAGTATTTGTGCAAAATTTCAAGCGCCTAGCTTTTGCTCCTTCGAAAGTTAGCGTGTTTTCGACAGGCAGACGGGCGGACATGGATAGATAGACTTAAAATGTCATGACGATCAAGAATGTATATATTTTATGGGGTCTTAGACGAATATTTCGAGGTGTTATACTATTTGTATACTAACACTATACTAATTGACGAGTATAGTATACCCCCATTCTATCGTGGAGGGTATAAAAATGATAAAATAGTGGCACATAGGAGTGTAAAAGTGGCATAAAACCCTAAAAATATAACAAATAATGCATCAATGAAAAAGTGCTACAAAACCTTAAAGCTTTGTGAATTTTTTCATGTTGAAATCTGGTGCTGCTACCTACGATATTTTTTGCCGCAACGAAGTCTATTAGCCTCAACCCATATCGAAAGTTATGTCGTGGAGCCTAAATTTTCCGATTGTTGCACCAAAGATGTTTTCCTTCGCAATATTTACATTAACATCATCCATAACAATGTTAATATCCTGGACGGGGCAGCAGTCGAAGTCTCTCTTTAGACGCTGGTGGAAAATATCCTCTGTCAGCTCGTCCTTGTCTTCCGTCGGAGCATGGGCACAAATAAGACTGATGTTGAAGAGTTTGCTTTTATGCGGATGCGATGGCGAGCCTCTCATCCACCGATTCGATTAACTACAAATCTACATCCAAATTTATGCCTCGTGCCATGGCAGCGTCAACTTAGTTGTTGTTGTGACGGCTTTCGTATTCCATAGCACTTTCTGTAATGCAGTAAAATCTTGTACTTCTCCTAAGCTTCCGCTACTACCTATACTTCTCTATAAATAGTCAAGACATTCCATTTTTATATTGGCAGATAGTGGTCCTATTTTCGTTTGCGTAGTTCGTCAACGTTAAGGGAATTCGTTTTTCTATTCTTTTGTTTCTCAGAGCAATCTTTTTAGTTTTCCGGGTACGGGTAACTGATCCAGCGCCCCAACTGCAAGGGTTTTGTGGAATCGCGAATGTATCCTTCAATATCGCGAGTCGCTTGCTTTTAGATCCATCGCTTGTCTCCAGCCGCCTTAACCTGGCAACATACGCTGATGTTGGCCATTGGCTATTTAGAGGTGCCAGTATTTAAGTGGCCACTTAGCCCATTGCTGAGCCTCTCTTTTCGAAATCGCTGACTTTCCGTGGCCCCATTTGCAAAAACTCTACATAAATACGAAGCTTTTTACTATCTGCAACCTGTGGGCGAGCCCGTTATCTTTCAGCTAAGCTTCCCATGATAACGATGAACACCACACAAGCCGAAGCTCAAAGTTCTGTCAGGTGCTCACAGTAAACCCGTGTCGGCCGGGTTACTTAATATCTGTCGCAACATATTCCTTGCATGACCGAAGATATTAAAAATGACCCTGTATTAAAATATGCTAGGCTCGTTATTATTATGCCTACATGGTGTCTGCGTCATTCAACTGGGTTAATACACATCATAAACCTAACATACATGTCATCCCAAGAACAATTAATTCGCCATAATCGTACTATGCAGCCATACCGCTTCAGTGGTGTTAGCCATAACCGAAATAACTTTGATCCCAGAACGTGTAGCAATGCATAATTATGATCCATAATTCCAGAAGAAATGTATATGATATGTTTGAATTGTTGTTTATACTTGCTCTAAAAATCTACATAAACAAACACAGGCTAATTGTTTTTTAATTAGATACCTTATATGCGCCCATTCTCTGGAGCATTCACATAAATTAAAATGCGGCAAGAACAAGGTGTTTCTTATTAGCATAATACTAAGCAAACATAATTTTTGGTATACTAAAAAGAAGGAAAGTATTTTCTTAAATTTTATGTAATCAAATTCATAGCCCAACGAATAAAAACGAATGAGTAAAATGAACCGAATTAAGAAAATGCACGACAAAGGTGTAATTTTTATAGCTAATAGGTCATAACACTATATACTGTAATAGTGGTAAAATTACATATTAAAAACCGGGATAGGCGATAAAAGTTTCATTAGCAACACACATTAATCCTGGAATAATGTTAACACCTTTAAAGTACACATAAAACCTAAAAATAAAAACGATACTCACAAACCGTACATTAACAATTTTGTTTGATTTATATTTAGTGCTAAGGATATTTTTTGAGCTCTCTACTGTAGAATAGGGAGTATGCTTTATATCACATTTTATTTGTAAAGCCATGAGAAGTTGAGCGATGAGTCAAAAATATTTGTTGGCCCTCAAGTACATATTTCTTATTTAGATCGGTTTCAATATGTATGTCGTGCATACTGGTTTGAATAATTAGTAATGCGCATTTTTATATACACCACCATAGGATGAGGATAAACTAATCTAGTCATTCTATTTGTAACACCTCGAAATTTTCGCCTAGACACCATAAAGTATATATATTATTGATCGTCTCGACGTTCTGAGTCGATCTAACCATGTCCGTCTGTCAAAATCACGGTACCGGTCGAACGCGTAAAGCTAGCTGCTTGAAATGTAGCACATATACTTAATATTGATGTAGTTCATTGAGGATCGCAAATGGGTCATATCGGTTCAGATTTAGATATAGCTCCCATATAAACCGATCTCCCGATTGGATTTCTTGAGCCTCTGGAAGCTGAAATTTTTGTCCGTTTTGCCTGAATTTTGCATGTAGTGTTCCGCTAAGACTTTCCACCTGATATAGTTCCCATATAAGCAGATTTTCCGATTTGATTTCTGGAGCCCTTGGAAGCCGCAATTTTGGTCCGATTTGGCTGAAATTATGCATGTAGTGTTCTGTTGTAACTTCCAACAACTGTGCCACGTTCCAAAACGGCCTATAACCTAATATAGCTCCCATATAAACCTAACTCCCGATTTGAATTCTTAAGCCCCTGGAAGCCCCATTTTTTTGTCCTATTTGACTTAAATTTTGCATGTAGTATTTTGTTATTATTACCAACAACTGTGCGAAGTAAGGTCCAAATCGGTCTATAACTTGATAGAGCTCCAATATAAACCGATCTCCCAATTTGACTTCTTAGGTCCTTACAAACCCAAATATTTGTCCAATTTGGATGAATGTTTGCATGTGGTGTTCTTCATTCTACATACCAAACTTCTGTCAAACCAGCAAAAATTCAAGCTTCTAGGAACCGAACAAGGATGATCGAGAGACCGGTTTACATGGGAGATATATCAGTTAATAGACTGATTTTAGCCGTACTTTGCACAGTTGTTGGAAGTCATAACAAAACACTACATGCAAAATGTCATCCAAATCGGACAAAAATTTCGCCTTGCAAGGGCCGAAGGAGTCAAATCGGGAGATCGGTTTAAATGGGAGCTATATCAGGTTAAAGACTGATTTTAGCCGTACTTGCCACAGTTGGTGAAAATCATAACAGAACATTTCATGCAAAAATTTCAGCCAAATCGGACAAAACTTGCGCCTCGGGAGATAGGTTTATATGGGAGCTGTATATAGATCTGAACCGACATTTGCAATCCCCAACTACCTACATCAATATTAAGTATCTGCAAAATTTCAAGGGGCTAGCTTCAAGCGTTCGACCTCTATCGTGATTTCGGCATATTTCGAATATTTCGAAGTATTACAAAAGCAATGAATAGATTAGTATACCCCCATCCTATGGTGATGGCCTCATTGATTGTTTGGTTACGATGGTGGCTATGACACCATAAGGGTCACAATGATAGTAATCAGTTCGGTTTTTGAATCCTACGTTTTTGGTTTTGTGGGCTCAATATAGTTACCGGTTTCCTACAAGTTGCCTTTTTTTCGGGTTTGTGATAAATTGGTTTTTCCAAAAAATACCCGTTTCGTAGATGTTCCATTAAGAAACAGCGGAATACTTCACTCACATCTGTACGCTCAATGATATAGCCGATTCCGATCGCTGATATCCTAAGGTAATTACCTCACAAGTGGGGCAGAAATAAAAACTGATAAGTTTTTTAATTATTGTCGGATTTTGAGCCCTTGCGTACAGCGTCAGAGACGGACATGCAGAACTTTGAGCTACCTATGGAAAAAGTTACATTTAAAGTTGGACTTAATAGTCGATAAAGTAATTTGCATATTTTTATCATATTTGTATAGTTTTTAGCATATTTGAAAATTTATGAGCATATGAATATGAACTTAAATAGATAAAAACGAATTAATTTAGGTCAAAAATCAGTTGTGTGAATCGGCACTGCAATACGTTCATTCGTTTAAAATACGCTATTGCATAAAATCCGGTCTCAAGTAATGGCAAACCAAATTGCATACCACAAAAAATTCTGGGCAACTAACTTTTATATCCATTCTAAAATGTAATATGTTATGATCAATCAATTTAGTTTCTATAGAATCAATGTACATGAGCTTTAAAACATTGCCATAATCGTGATAATTTGAAGTTTTACCGTGATCATTTTTTTTATACCCTCCACCATAGGAGAAGGGTATGGACCACAGTTTCCATTACGTACTAAGCACAAATTTTTGATAACATCTCTTTGTACGGTTCATATCGAATCATATTTCGATTCTTTTTCGCCAATTTGACATATCGAGTTTCTTTCAGTTTCAATTTGCTGTAATTTGACTGAAATTTTACATTCACACCAAATACGATATTAATAGGTAATCAAGAAAAAGTGTGCTAAGTTCGGCCGGACTAAATATTACACTCGTATACCCTCCTCCATGGTTTGCATTTGTCGAGTTCTTTGCCCGGTATCTTTTAATCGGCAAATAATCGATAATAGATAAGAATTCCTATGTTATTTTAACTATATCACATTATATGATGTGGATGATGGAGACCCTAGTATAAGTCATTGTGCAAAAAAGTATAACCTACAGCAGATTATGGACCGATTCAGATCATTTTTAGAGCGTAGGTTGAAGGTTATAACAGATCTTGATGCGCAAAAATCCGGATGAATCAGCTAAGAATTGCGCCCTATAGGGGCTCAAGAAGTGCATTCGGGAGACTGGTTTATATAGGAGCTATATCAGGTATTGGACCGATTCAGGCCATACTAAGCACGTACTTTGGAGGTCGTAGAAGAAGTTCTTGTGCAAATCAGATAAGAATTGCTCCCTCTAGAGGCTCAAGAAGTCAAATCAGGAGATCGGCTTATATGGGAGCTAATCATTAATTACTGTGAACCAATTTAGAATATACCTAGGGCACTGTTGTTTGAAGTCATAACAAAACGTTACGTGCGAATTTTCAGCCAAAATCGGATAGGATTGGGGCCTTGCAGAAGCGCAAAAAGTCAAGATCCAAGATCGGTTCGTATGGCAGCTATACCAAAACCTGGACTGATTTGGCCCGTTTACAATCCCAAACGTTCTGCCCTAATAAGAAGTATTTTTACAAAATTTTAAGCTCCTAGCTTTAATCCATCGAATGTTAGCTTGCTTTCGACAGACAGATGGATGGATATGGCGACTTAGAACGTCAAGATGATCGAGAATTCTTTATTGGGTCTCAGATCAAAATTTTGATGAATTACAAATGGAATAGATACACCATCTTCAGAATCTTTAGTGGTAGGTATAGAAGGTACGGCTTCGCCGAACTTACCCATTATTATTGTGTTTTCGTTCCTCTCTCCTGTGTAAAATTACAACTGCTGTTTTAATTTTCGTTAACCTTGAATGGGACATAGATTGTTTCACACCATACATACAATCCCAAAATATGTAAATACTATAAATAAATCGCTACAACTTTTTGCGCTTCTCCCGAAAATTAATGTACATTGAAACTCATTAACCATAAATACTGTAAAGTTTTTATATTCAGCTTATTTCGCCATAAATCGTTGAAACTAATGTAACTTTTAAACAACAAAATTAAATCCACACATGGCGTAGGGTTAGATTTATGCTTTTTATGTATTGCAGCACCACTTTCGGTTTTTATTTGCAAACTATTTTCGTTGAGAAACGCACTAAAAAGAGGCAAAACTAATAAAATTTAAACGTGGATGGAAAATTTAATTAAATAAGAAATCTTTAGCACACACCAATGTTCATTTAAATAGCAGTAAGCCTATGAGGAATTAAAACCCGTTTAATTTTTTTGTTACATTAAATTTATTATATTTTATTTTGTTGAACAATTTGCAGTCCAGGATCGCCCGGCTTAAGTCTCACAGGTCCACCTATCGAAAAGAAAATTTAAAAGTTGAAGTAAGCTGTCATATTTCCCTTTAATTTCTTTACTTTGTGGTAACCAATGAACAGGAGAAAGAAAATGCCTTCTAGTACCTACCGTTGAATCTGCCTATTAATTTTCGAACGTTTACATCCGCTAATTGAACCAAGCAGAATCGACCCGATGAAGTCCTTCATCGACAAGGGCTTATGCCTCAGTGTTCAAAACATTACTATAACAACAACAAATTATGACCATACAGGCATTTTTATAACATTAATATAGTTACGAACAGTACTACGATAAAAACATTCCCATTCATTACTATTTAAAGTCACATTTATGTAAAGCACTATAGACATTAAAAAAAAACAACCCCTTCTTCTTTTAGGCCTCTATAGTTAATAATAAGGATAATAAAATTATTTTACGTCGTTTTCAACACCTTTGATTAGGCCAAATGCCACAATAAAATGAGGTTTCCATTAAAAACTAAACCACACAGTGGAAATTTTTCCAAAGGATTAATCGCAAGGGTGGCGTGCGGTTGTGATGTTGGCAACAAATGGGTTACACAAATCCCACACTCGTCAACAAAAAGTTGTGTGAATAGTAAAAAGTATGTAAAGTAATTAATATACTTCACCAAATTATTTGATTAAAGACTTGAAAATTGTAAGATGAACAGCACTGGCAAAGATAACACACACACGCACACGCAGATGAACGTACACTTGTACACGCACCCACCCTTATACAAAGCGTGAGTGCGTGTGTTTATGTGTGCGTGTGACCAAAGGAGTTTAATAAATAAATACCCAAACCAAAATCCAAGAACAGGACTACGTTGACGACGAGTGCGTAGTGTGTGATATGCCTGAGCGAGAACAAATGTTTTAATTCCGGGCATTCACGCTTCAGTGATAACTTAAGACGTTGAGGGAAAAATCTGTTTAACCACTTTTTTCTTTGATTATTTACACTCTACGGGTTTTGTAATGTCGTAATATTTCGCCTCCTTAACACTTTAAGAGCCAATAAAAACAGCAGCTTATTTATCTAGCTGTTTTTAAAAACATTTTAAATATTATTAAAGTGGGACGCGGATACGATTTTAATGATCTCGTCAGATATAGTCCAAGTCTATTGTACAAACAATATAATTTGTCAATTTTTTAAAGGGTGTGAT
This sequence comes from Stomoxys calcitrans, assembly GCF_963082655.1. Lineage (NCBI taxonomy): Eukaryota > Metazoa > Arthropoda > Insecta > Diptera > Muscidae > Stomoxys > Stomoxys calcitrans. The sequence continues at coordinate 79,367,791 of NC_081555.1, read as the reverse complement.
CAAGCGGTAGAATAACTAAGAAACAATTTTTTTTCAATACTTTAGTAAAGTACGTGTAGTACTCCGAATATTAAGAATATACACATATGTTTTCCCTCTGTCGTAGGGGTATCGCAATTACAGCAATGTTAGCGTTTCAGTTATGTAGAACTTCCATGCAAATGTCTTTTATCTGCATCACACAGTCGGCAATAAAAATTACATGGGACAAAATGTCCACATATGGGTGAAGGTTAGAGGTACCATATATATGCAAATGCATATATAAGGTACCTCTCATGAACATTCCATTATGGTACAGGGGCAATCTTCTCACATATCACTGAGTGCTTTCCGATTCAAGTTTAAGCTCAATGATAAGGGACCTCCTTTTTATAGCCGAGTCCGAACGGGGTGCCGCAGTGCGACACTTCTTTGAGAAGAATTTTTTAATGTAATATACCTCACAAATGTCGCCAGAATTAGGATGGGATTAACCACCGTTGAAATCTGGTTCTGATGTTCTTGGTAGGATTCGATACCAGGCGTTCAGCGTCATAGGCAGACATGCTAACCTCTGCGCAACGGTGGCCTCCCAGCACTAAATTAGATACCTGCAAAATTTCAAGGAAAGGGATGTATTAAAATCTGGTGGTATTTTTGTATGGGAGCTACAAGGTCTGATTAAAAATAACCGCTATATTAAATTTTTTCGAAAAGTATTTATTAATTCATTAATAACTATCTTGTCCCTTTCAAGGTAATCCCACTCAGATATTTTTTTTCCAATCCTTGAAAAATTTCTGAAACGCGCTTTTTGGTTACACAAAACTTATTACATTTTTATACCCTCCACCATAAGATGGGGGGTATACTAATATCGTCATTCTGTTTGTAACTACTCGAAATATTCGTCTGAGACCCCATAAAGTATATATATTCTTGATCGTCGCGACATTTCATGTCGATCTAGCCATGTCCGTCCGTCTGTCCGGACGGACATGGCTAGATCTTCTTATTAGTGTAGGTCGGTTGGTATTGTAAATGGGCCATATCGGTCCATGTTTTGATATAGCTGCCATATAAACCGATCTTGGGTCTTGACTTCTTGAGCCTCTAGAGTGCGCAATTCTTATCCGAAATTTTGCACGACGTGTTTTGTTATGATATCCAATAACTATGCAAAGTGTGGTTCAAATCGGTCCATGTTTTGCTGCCATATAAACCGATCTTGGGTCTTGACTTCTTGAGCCTCTAGAGTGCGCAATTCTTATCCGATTAGGATGAAATTTTGCACGACGTGTTTTGTTATGATATCCAATAACTATGCCAAGTGTGGTTCAAATCGGTCCATAACCTGATATAGCTGCCATATAAACCGATCTTGGGTCTTGACTTCTTGAGCCTCTAGAGTGCGCAATTCTTATCCGATTGGAATGAAATTTTGCACGACGTGTTTTGTTATGATATCCAACAACTGTGCCAAGTATAGTTCAAATCGGTCCTTAACCTGATATAGCTGCCATATCAACCGATCTTGGGTCTTGACTTCTTGAGCTTCTAGAGTGCGCAATTCTTATCCGATTGGAATGAAATTTTGCATGACGTGTTTTGTTATGATATCCAACAACGTTGTCGAGTATGGTTCAAATCGGTTCATAACCTGATATAGCTGCCATATAAACCGATCTTGGGTCTTGATTTCTTGAGCCTCTAGAGTGCGCAATTCTTATCCGATTGGAATGAAATTTTGCACGACGTGTTTTGTTATGATATCCAACAACTGTGCCAAGTATAGTACAAATCGGTTCATAACCTGATATAGCTGCCATATAAACCGATCTGGGATCTTGACTTCTTGAGCCTCTAGAGATCGCAATTATTATCCGATTTGCCTGAAATTATGTACTACGAATCCTCTCATCACCATCAACATACGTGTTTATTATGGTCTGAATCGGTCTATAGCCCGATACAGCTCCCATATAAATCGATCTCTCTATTTTACTTCTTGAGCCCCCAAAGGGCGCAATTCTTATTCGAATTGGGTGACATTTTATACAGGTCTCCAACATGTAGTAATATAATAATAGCAGAGCAAATCTTTTCTTATATCCTTTTTTGCCTAAGGAGAGATGCCGGGAGAAGAACTCGGCAAATGCGATCCATGGTGGAGGGTATGTAAGATTCGGCCTAGCCGAACTTAGCACACTTTTACTTGTTAAATTAATTTTGTCGAATAGTAAAAAAATCGAAAAGCAGACCAAAATACGACTAACCATTTTATAGATAAGAAAAACACACTGACAATCCAAAAAAGCTGATATTGCCAACATGTAACAGGCATGTATACCAACAAAACAGAAAACAAGTAAAAAAGGATTAAATTGAGCCGGGTCGAACTTTGGATACCCATCACCTAGGATATATAAATTAACCACCTTTCGTAATAATACGGTAAAAATGCATAACTTGTGAACCTATATCAGCTATATCTAAATATAGTCCGATCAAAACCATATTCAGGAAAGCTATGTAGGGGTTTAACACAACTCATTGTACTTAACTTCTTGGTTAAATATGTACCTTTTATGGGCCTAAAAAGTTATATCAAGAGTTCGGTATATGACAGTTATATTCAAATGTTTACCGATCTAAATCGTATTAAACACGAATGTCGAAGAGCCTAAGCGAAAATGTGTTTTTAATGTCCGAAGAACCTTATTTTATTGTCCCAATTTAAATCCAAAGATCGGTATATATGGCAACTACATTCAAATCTGTGCAGCATTGATGGGGATGTCAAGGAGCCTAAAACAACTCTCTGTACCGAATTTTAGCGAAACCGGAAAATCGGTAAGAGATCGATCTATATGGCAGTTATATCAAAATTAAGACCAATCTTAACCCTACTTGGTAAGAATGTCGTGAAGCCTAACCCAACTCATTGAGCCAAATTTCTTCGAAAACGCTTAATAAGTTCACTTATTATGACCCTAAAACCTTAAATCGGGAGATCTGATATATGGCAGCTACATCCAAATCTGGTCCGTATTGAACAGGGATGTCGAAGAGCCTAACACAAACCGCTATATTAAATTTCTGCGAACATCGGACAAAAAATGCGCCTATTATAGGCCCAAGACCTTCATCGAGGGATCGGTCCATAAGGCAGCTATATCCAATTCTGGACCGATCTAGGCTAAATTAACAACAATTAACTTCTGCCGCGCCGAATCTTGAGAACCCACCACTATGGATTCTGCTAAAAATGTATACAAAATAAATTTAGTTGAAGGACATAATATAATTCTACATACCAAACTTTTGTCAAACCAGCAAAAATTATAGCTTCTAGGAACCAAACAAGGATAACCAAGAGACCGGTTTATTTGGGAGCTATATCTGGTTATGGACCGTACTTGGCACAGTTATTAAAAGTCATAACAAAATTCCACATGCAAAATTTCAGCTAAATCGGACAAAAATTGCGGCTTGTAAGAGCTCAAGAATTCAAATCGGGAGACCGGTTTATATGGGAACTATATCAAGTTATAGACCGTTATATATAGATAAAAATCAAAATACAACTATTGGACAGTAATATAACTATTGGACCGAAATTTGAAATGGATGATTGTGTCCATTAGTAAATAGAAAATCAAATGTAGAGATAGCATCTTTATTTAAACTTTTGGATCTTTGGCTCGTTTGCATTACTAAAATTCTACAAATTAGAAAAATACTACATATTCGCCCGACATTACATACATACCCGACATTTTACGTAAGAAATGCTCCAATGAACCTAGTCTGTATAAGTGAGGTCGATTGAATTTTATATTTCGGGATTAGAGGAAAAAACACAATTTATTTCGATCTAGCCATGTCCGTCCGTCTGTCTGTCGAAAGCACGCTAACTTCCGAAGGAAAAAAGCTAGCCGCTTGAAATTTTGCACAAATACTTTTTATTAGTGTAGGTCGGTTGGTATTGTAAATGGGCCATATCGGTCCATGTTTTGATATAGCTGCCATATAAACCGATCTTGGGTCTTGACTTCTTGAGCCTTTAGAGTGCGCAATTATTATTCGGTTGGAATGAAATTTTGCACGACGTGTTTTGTTATGATATCCAATAACTATGCCGAGTATGGTTGAAATCGGTCCATAACCTAATATAGCTGTCATATAAACCGATCTGGGATCTTGATTTATTGAGCCTCTAGAGGGCACAATTCTCGACCGATTTGAATGAATTTTTGCACGTAGTATTTTGTTATGATATCCAACAACTGTGCCAAGTATGGTTCAAATAGGTTTATAACCTGATATAGCTGCTATATCAATCGATCTGGGATCTTGACTTCTTGTGCCTCTAGAGGTCGCAACTATTATCCGATTTGGCTGAATTTCTGTTCGACGGATCCTCTCATGACCATCAACATGATATCGCTCTAATAGCAGATCAAATCTTTTCTTTTATCCTTTTTTGCCTAAAACGAGATACCGTGGCAAGAACTCGACAAATGCGATCCATGGTGGAGGGTATATAAGATTCAGCCCGGCTGAGCTTAGAACGCTTTTATTTGTTTTTTTTTTACGTACGGGAATAAAAAACAAGTAAAAGCGTGCTAAGTTCGGCCGGGCCGAATCTTATATACCCTCCAACATGGATCGCATTTGTCGAGTTCTTGCCACGGTATCTCGTTTTAGGCAAACAAGGGACAAAACAACTCATTCAAAATTTCAGCCAAATCGGACAAGAATTGTGCCCTCTAGCGGCTCAAGAAGTCAAGATCCCACATCGGTTTATGTGGCAGCTATATCAAAACGTGGACCAATTTGGCCCATTTACAGTCCCAACCGACCTACGCTAATAAAAAGTATGTGTGCAAAATTTCAAGCGGCTAGCTTTACTCCTTCGAATGTTAGCGTGCTTCGTCAGACAGACGGACGGACGAACATGGCTAGTTCGACTTAAAATGTCATGACGATCAAGAATATAAATACTTTATGGGGTCTTAGACGAATATTTCGAGGAGTTAGAAATAGAAAGACGAAATTAGTATACCCCCATCCTATGGCGGAGGGTATAAAAAGTCATTCGCTGCCATGTCAGGACTATTCGGCGAGTGACTCATCAAATCGATGTTTTAAGTGCTGAAAATGCAGTTGTTGTTGTAGTGAACAGTTATCCGCAAATAAATGGTTGTGTACCACTTAGAATTGACAGTTCTGCATTATTCTAGTGATACGATTCCGAAAGAACAGGCGATCATTTGCTTTGAAGTGCTTCGGGGAAGAGCAATTTTTTGTGGATTTGGCTCATCGTGAAGCACCCATACAGTCGACTGGTGTTTACTTTCGAGCTCATACGTACGTAAATCCAGGATTCATCACCTGTCACGATGTCATATACGTGTTTCGAAGCACTGCGATCGTATTTTTGGAGCACTTCTTTCGACCAATCGACACAAGCCTTTTCTTTTTTTGGATGTGGGTGTGTGGATGTGTTTCGACGTTCAAATGTTTATGCAATACTGAATGTATGCTGGTCCCACTAATGCCTAAGGTTGTCTCAATCTCACGATAGGTCACATTACGATCTTGCAATATCAGTTCGCACACAGCAATAATGGTTTTTGGAACAACAACTGATTTTGGACGACCTTCACAAAATTCTTCTTGAAGTGAACTACGACCACGGTTGAATTCACCATACCATCGATAAACACTGATCCTTGATGGAGCTTCATCGCCAAAAATTGAATTAAGTTCGTCGATGCACTGTTGTTGAGTTAATCCACGATGAAATTTGTAAAAAATAATCGCACGAAAATGCTCATCATTTATTTCTAGAATCTTTTAAGTTACTGTAAACAAAACAACTAGAGCGCGTATGTTAAAACGTTCTGAGTGCGTATAACCTCAAGCTTTACGATAGAGCTGTCGGTTGGCAGATTGCAACACCAGGGTTGTCCAATCCCGAAATATAAAAAGCAACCCTCGTATGTCCCGTTATAATACCGAAAGCTATACTGATTTCCTTCTTAAGTCCTTTCAATATTAACCTATTCTTCACACGATCCGGATCTACCCTACAGGAAAAATTTTATTAATACGTTTTTATATAGGGCAATTGGGCAATGGGCATATGGAAGCAATATGGGACGCACGGTGGGATGGGAAAATATTGTGAAAATTAGTTTCCTGTTTTGAAACGGATAAATATATCTTCGCAAAATGTATGACCTGAGAGTCAGATAATGTAATATGATGCAGCGAATTGATTGTAAATTTTGTAAGCTATCTTAATCAGTATTTGGATTATAAACAGGCTCACAAATATCTTCTCAAATCGCAAAATAAGTGGTTCGCTCCGGTAAAAAATCAAGAAGAACAAGTAAAAGCGTGCTAAGTTTGGCCGGGCGGTTTCCTAACCGAGCTTTGTAGGGTTCTCTTTATTTACTCTTTCGGATTGTTAATATTTAAAACTTTCAGTTATTTTTAATTATTGTCCAAAATCACAATGTAAGTGCATATGTAAGTGGTCTAATAAATTTTAACAGCCCACAATAGGTTAATTGCCACATTGTATGCGGCGCTTACCACACACATTTGTTTCATGTAGATAAAAAACATCATATCCCACAAAGACAAAAACGAACAACAACTTCTAATACTCATTTCGAAACACACATATTTATGCCTGTGTACATACACCCGCTTAAATGAAATCTGACGCAAGAATTTAAGAATCCTTTCATGAAGCCTTTTTTATTTACTTACAAATAATTCCTATAAGTATGTGGGAAATATGTTATTCAAGTGCGAAGATGAACATATTTAAATTTGTGTTAGAGGGGTTTCCAAGTGTGAGTGATGTTGTAATTTTAATTAAGATAATTTTTTTATACCCTCCACAATAGGATCGGGGTATACTAATTTCGCCATTATATTTGTAACGCCTCGAAATATGCGTCTGAAATCCCATAAAGTATATATATTCTTGATCGTCATGTCGATCTAGCCATGTCCGTCCGTCTGTCTGTCGAAAGCACTCTAACTTTCGAAGCAGTAAAGCTAGCCGCTTGAAATTTTGCACAAATACTTTTTATTAGTGTAGGTCGGTTGGGATTGTGAATAGGCCAAATCGGTTCATGTTTTGATATAGCTGCCATATAAACCGATCTCTGGTCTTGACTTCTTGAGCCTCTAGAGGGCACAATTCTCGTCCGATTTGACTGATTTTGCACGTAGTGTTTTGGTACCACTTCCAACAACTGTGTTAAGTATGATACAAATCGGTTCATAATCTGGTATAGCTGTCATATAAACAGATCTTGGATCTTGATTTCTTGAGCCAATAGAGCGCGATATTCTCGTCGTTGAAATTTTGCATGAGGTGTTTTGTTATGACTTCCAATAACTGTGCTAAGTATGGCGCAAATCGGAACATAACCTGATAGAGCTCCCATATAAACCGATCTGAGATCTCGACTTCTTGAGCCTCAAGAGGGCGCAATTATCATCCGATTTGGCAGAAATTTTCTTCCTTGCTTCTCCCATGACCTTCAACATACATGTCTAATATGGTCTGAATCGATCAATATCTTGATAAAGCTCCCATATAAACCTATCTCCCGATTTTGCTTCTTCAGCCCTTACAAGGCGCAATTCTTATCCAAATGAATTGAAATATTACACAATGACTTCTACAATGTTCAGCATTCATTTATGATCCGAATCGGACTAACTTGGTATAGCTCCAATAGCATAACAGTTCTTATTCAATATTTTTCGTTTGCCTAAAAAGAGATACCGCACATAGAACTCGACAAATGCGATCCATGTTGGATGGTATATAAGATTCGGCCTGGTCGAATTTAGCACGCTCTTACTTGTTCTATTGAATATCTTTTACAGGGTTTGCCAGAGAAACTGAGACTATTTGGAAGGTGATTATTTTTACTCATTCTTTTTTCAGAATACAATATCCCACTTTTTCATGACCACCATCGCGCAAACACTAAGTCGTTTTTTAAAATTCATGTCCACTCTATGCATCATATCAATTGGTACGTTGTCAATACCATCGAAAGCGAATTGTTCTTGAGGTGTGCTATATACTCCAATAATTAATGTTTTGATGGTAGACGCAGCCGTAAATGTGACAGTGAGCCTCGTCACTGCAAAAAACTGCCACTTCTTCAGGCAGGTTGTCAATCAGCTTTCACATGCATTGTGACGGGCAACAAAATCGCATTCAGTTAATTCTTGCGCAACAGCCAATTTATAGAGATGAAAGTTAAGGTCTTGATTGAGAATTCGTCGAACAGTGGTATCAGAAATTCTCATATCAGCTGCGGCTGTGCGAACCTAACGCCGGGGAAAACTCACAACTGACTACCTCACTCTTTCAATAATTTCGGGAGTTCTGATGGTCCGTTCAAGTTCAATTTCTGGACTTGGCGACACTTCCACATTCCCGAAATGAGTTAACTCACCACATAATCGAATTACTTCTGAGCACGAGTCTGTGAGGAGGAGTTTCAAGGCGGGAGACCGTTAGAAAATAAGCTCTTGAAAGCAGGCAACTACATGGAGAGTGAAACAAATTTGGGCACTTTCCTCTCCGGATGTGCCTCCTCTCAACCCACTCCCTGGGCAACTTATCGCTCGAGAGTTTTTTCAAATGAGTGAATTTCACTGGCGCACCCAGTATTTTAAGGCAATAAATTTTTATTTAATTTTCAATGATAATGTTAAGGGGTTAGCATGTTCGTCTATGACGCTGAATGCCTGGGTTCGAATCCAGGTGGGAACACAAAAAATGTCAGCGGTGTTTATCCCCTCCTAATGCTGGCGACATTTGCGAGGTTATGCCATGTTAAAACTTCTCCCCAATGAGGTGTCGCACTGCGGCACGCCGTTCGGACTCGGCTATAAAAAGGAGGCGCCTTATCATTGAGCTTAAAATTTTAGCGGAACGCACTCAGTAAATAATATGAGTAAAGTTTGCTCCAGTTCCTTAGTGGAATGTTTATAGGCAAATTAGCATTTGAAATATTTAGGGGAGTTAATTTAAACAGGCGTATGGAAAGAAAAAGTAAATTTTTCAAATATGCAATTATAGTCTCTTGAGAATAAATTTTGTTATTAAAATTGCATTAATATGCATGACTTGTATACTTGCAATAATGAAATTTCTTGCAAACAACAATTGCGTACAACTTTGTTTACCAAATTCTCCTATTGTAGAGGAGGTGAACCAGAATTTTGCAACTACTATTCTGCAAATGGTTTTCATAGAAATCGAAACATGAGGTTGGGTGTTGTCATGGCGAAAGATTATGGTTTATGATGGTTTAGTTAGCTCATACAATATTAGACAACACTTCTCTCATCCCACCATATACAGAGCGTTATTTTCATATCATGGATATTAATCTTTGGCTTCGGCATTAATTTCATGAATGTAATGATTGTGCAACCCTACTATATAACAATTAATACACTAAGTATATTAAACATTGTTTAGTCTTGAAATTAATGACGAACATTTTATTGAAATATAATATGTTTCAGAAAAAAATTGTGGAAGTTTTGTCCTTGTACTTAAATTAAAGAATTTATTTAGCTACTTTTTAAGTTGAGATGCGCTGCTTATTGTTTGAATGTGACTCGGCAGTTCGTTCCAAAAAGGAATTGAATGGTCCAAAAACTTATTCTCTAATCTTAAGTTTTTATATCGAAATTGTAAAGGGTGATTTTCAACAGCTTTAGGAAAGCTTTAAAAGAACACATAAAATTCCGAAAAATGATATGATATATTTATGTGAATTAATGTTTGAAGATTATTTATTGCAAATGTTATCCGTGATTGCGTCTCAAATGGTCCATCCCCTTAATCCAATTTTGGCACACGCTTTCCAACAGTTCGGCCGATATCTCACGAATAAATGGTTAAATTTTGTTTCCTAATGCGTCAATTAAAGCAGGCTTGTCTGTACAAAGATGAGCTTTAACATAGTTTAACAAAAATAGTCTAAAGACGTTAAATCGCACGATCCAGTCGGCCAATTGACGGGTCCCGAACGTGAAATAAAATGTTCACCGAACTCGCCTCTCTATAATTCCATTGTTACGCATGCTGTGTGGCATATGACACCGTCTTGTTGAAACCACATGTCATGCAAGTCAACTCCTGCATTTTTGGCAAAAAAAGTTGGATGCCATCTTACGTTAGCGCTCACCATTCACAGTTACGTTAGGATTCGCATCATCTTTGAAGAAGTCCGGTCCAATGATGCCATCAGCCCAAAAATCGCACCAAACTGTGATTTTTTCTGGATGCATTTGTAGCTCTTGCAATGCTTCTAGCTGACCTTCACTCCAAAATCGACATTTCTTCTTAGTTGCATATTAATTGAGCCAAAAATGAGCTTCGTCACTGAATGGAAGATGCTCGCGATGAACTTTCTGAATGAACAGAATACGCATTTTGATAATATAATTCAACAATTTGCAGGCGTTGTTCGTTTTTAAGACTCATGGTTAAATTATAGACCAAGCTGAAGATATTTGACAGTGAAACAAGACACGAAACGTGCGTGAGCTGGTTAAGCCAGTGTTGCCAAAAAGATAATAGCTAAAAAAATCACCCTTATAAGTGTGTTCCTTCGGGACGATCGTCCAAATTGAAGTCGTTCACAATAGTATTGTGGTTCTTTAGTGTAAATAACTTTATGGAGGCCACCTCAGCGAATAGGTGTATTTACTATTTACCTTTTATTATCAGGGATATTGTAACTCCAAACAGCTCTATCAGGTATAGCAGTACAGTTTTCTTTATTAACTAACTGCACTGAAAATACGCAATACAGCCTTGGATGTCGGACATTGTATCCAAGATAATATCAACATGTTACAATTAAAATTATGCGAGTGAATCTTGTGAACCCACCATGAAAGATTCTATTAAATGTTTACGCAAATGAACTTAGGTGAATGGCATATGATTGCTTCACGTTCCAAATTTCTGCCATATTTCAAGCTTTTAGGGGCGGATTTCTATTGAAGCTATAGCCGATTTTAACAATATTTATCATGGATGTTCCAGTCATAATTTAACCCGACGCACAAAATTTCAACCAAATCGGACCACTATTGCGGCTTCCAGGGGCTCGAAATGTCAAATCAGAAGATAGGTTTATGTGGGAGCTATAGACCGATGTGATTTAATTATCAGGGTTATGGAAAGTTATAGCTGAACACTGCGTGCAAAAATTTCATCCAAATGGGATAACAAATGCGACTTTCAGAGGCTCTAGGTAATAAATCATATAATCGATCTACATGGGAGCTATGTAAGGATATACACCGATTTGGACCATACTTACCACGAATGTTGGTGGTCATGACAAAATGTTAGCCAAATCGGATAACAATTTTCCTTCTAGAGACTCAAAAAGTAAAATCGAAGGACCATTTGATATGGGAGCTATATTCAAATGTGAATCGATTTGACGTATAACAGTCCCCAATGACCTACATTAATAAGAAGTGTCCTTGGATGTATCACGCGGATATATATAGTTGTTCAAACGTTACACTATGTGGAGTCTATATAATCTACGCCTACGCCTACGCCTACTTTTAGTGGTGGGGTTGGTTTTTTGATATTTGTTTTAATATTGCATCTTTTTGTTATAGCCACTACTAACTAGTCATTTCGTTTGTAACTCATCGAATTATTGATCTCCAACTCTTTAGAGAATATACACTCCTGATCGCCTTAACATTCAGAGTAGATTTTGCAATGCCTGTCCGTCCATCGGTCGTACTGATCGCCGAGTTGATTTCTTGATCTCTTACAACACGCAATTATTTTCCGATTTGGCTAAAATTTTGCGCACTGACTTCTCCTATGAACGCCAAGTAATCGGTTCATAACCAGATATATCTCCCATGTAATTGGGATAAATTTCGGCAAACATTCTGCACGACATACCTTCTAGACCAGAAAGGGAAATGGAAACTGCTGTGGACATAGAAAAAATAGTCACGCGGATCACGACTATCTTGTGTCTTCATGTCCTTGTGTCAAGCTAAGGGGCATGCAGCAACCGCCGTGGTGGACCCCGAAACTGGTTGTAGGGCTGCAGAAAAATTTCGGTAGGGCAGTGGTCCCGGGTCCCACTGACCACATCAGTGAGATGGGGTATACTAATTTCGTAATTTATTTAAGACCATAAAGTATATACATTATTGATCGTTATGAGATTTTACGCCGATCTTGTTATGTACGCCGGTCCTTCAGTCGAAAGTTGGATTTAGATTAGGTTAGATTGAAAAGAGGATATATATCTGCCCCATGCCACTATAGACATATATCTAAGCCATTAATCGGATTGTTGTGCCCTCTAAGAACTAAAAAGTAACCTCCAAGATGAAAATCTATGTTAGGAATTCCGTGCTACTTACAAAATCCTTAATTGTTTTCAATACCACTTCCTAAGTTGGTTCATATCTGGTATTATGTCCCCACCTAAGTGCCGGTATCTGTTAAACGCGAAAGCCGGGCAATGACAAAGGAAATGCTCCAGCGTCTCATCGTCTTCCCCGCATGCCCTACACATGCTATCTCTTGCCGCACCGATTTAACATAAGTGAAATCGTAGTCTTATGTGTCCCAATATGAAACCAATAGGAATACTGATCTTCTTATTACTTCCTTTCAGTATTAACCTCGCCTTCTCACGATCCATATCACCCCATAAGATTCTCGTCATCCTACGACCGTTTCGCTGTCCACAGTGTTGCATACGCATTCAACGCCCAACTCGTTCTGCGAGACCCGAAAGGCTTCGGGTTCAACAAGTTTATTGACAGTCCTCTGGCCTTTACCGCCAAATCGTCTGCCCTTTCATTTCTCCTTACTCCGTTATGGCCCGGCAACCAAACGATGCGAATTTTGCCATCATCAGAGAAGGCGTTGATCGCCTTTTTGTACTGCAAAACTGTGACCATACCGTCCTAGTTGTTATTGCTCTAATGCTAAATTTACTGTCGGAAAAGATGTTCACACTCGACGTCCTCGCGTTAGCACCAACCACCTCACGCCCGGATCTCCGCATTCGCCCGCATCTCCGCCTGTAGAACCGTTTTATGGTCAGGCAGTCTGAAGCAGATCTCAGTCCCTGGGTTCTCAATGTAGACCCCCAGACCCACTCAGTCCTCTAGCTTTGATCCATCCGTGTAACAGTATCTTCCAGATGACAATACTAGGGTTCTGCCATCGGCACACGATGGCAGAAGTACCTCGCACTCGACTTCTAGGTTCATCTCAGGTATCCAATCGGAATCCTTTTCCCTTCCTTCCAGGTTTCCCATCGTCGCCTCGATTAAACCGCAATGGTATGAGCTGCTCCCGTCCTCAATCCAATCTCCCATCGTTTTAAGTCTTATAGGTGCAGTGGCTGCCTCACACTTAATCTCTAGGTCAGTGGGTCAGTTATCTAGGATTGTCTATAGAGCTCTGAACATGGTGTATGGTCCTTATGTTGCACTTTTTTCCATAGCAGTCCAATAAACTATTGAGGCGTAAGCAAGTATTGGTCTGATCACGCTCCTGCAGAGTCAGTGGACTGTGAACGAATTCAGGCTCCATTTCGAGCCTACGGCCTGTCTACATAGTGCCCAACATCCGTGAGCCTTCTCAGTACGCTCCTGAATGTGACACTTTCAATTCAGTTTTCTGTCCAAAACCACACCTAAGTATTTGACCTAGTCAGATATCGAAATCGTTTCGTTGGTGAAACGTGGTGCGATAAATTGGCTCACCTTCGTCTTTCTCGTGACCAGACATATTTCAGTCTACTCTGGATTAACATTGAGAGCTCTGGGTCTAGCCTAGTCATATACCATATGCCAGACACTTCGGGCCTTTTTGCATAGCTGGTTCGTATTCTTTTCCCTTAGAAGAATTATAACATCGTCTGCGTAGCAGACGGGTTCAAATCCCTCCTCAGTCAGCATCCCTAATAGGTCATTTATGGTGGTCACCAATAGGAGTGCCGATAAAATGCCCCCAACCATTTTCTACAATACCTTATATTTATGCCATGGGACACACAATTTATCCACCTGTTCCTTAGCATATGGTTTATCCAGTCTGTACTGGTCTAAGCATTGGATCAGAGTGACGGTCCGCTAATTGTTAAACGCCCCCTCGATGTCAATGCATACCGCCAGTGTGTACGTTTTGCCTTTACTTACCTATAGTTTTTAATAAGAGAATGGCAAACAACAGGCTTATATTGGTCTACCTTCATCTTAACTGTAGACACAAACCTCCCCGTGCTATCACCAGAGAACTTTAAAAATATAGTTTGAGGCGTCGGGTCCGTCGCCCATCACTTGGGAAAAAAAACATATTACTTAATAGAAAAACTCTGAAGATTATATAAAAGGAATCTCGATAATCTCCTGGAATGTCCGAACTGAAAGTAGGTCGTCGTCATAAGCACCAAGCAAAGTACCATATTAAATCAAACAGAAATTTCAGTACCACAACTTCGATATCAAATTTTTATTTCCAATAATTTTCTTTCCTTCCATTAAAAGTCAATTTAATCTTGGGTATTCATCATGTGATTATTTTCATGCTTTTGGTTGGGCATTGCATTTCTTTAAGAGAAAGTTACAAGTCTCACAAACCATATTCTTACAATGACATATTTTTTTGAATAGTCATTTCCTTATACATATGCATTTGTGTCCGTATGGTGCGTTGATGATACAATTTTATGCGTTTCTTACCGATTTTCGCCATGAGTCTTTCTGGCCCTTTCAGTCTTGCATTGCTGCTGCCATATTGTATTTTAATATTCCCCATGCAATACGTCTGGGATATGTCATGTCAATTCCGTTTCAGATTTCCATACGTAAATGTACATTGGTCGTGTCGTTACACTTACGTTTACCAAATCAAAATTTTGAAAAAGAGAATCTCTGCAAGAAAAATTCGAAAAACACAAACGTTCGATGGCATAGGGAAGAGTAAGAAGAAAAAAGAAACAAAATCGTATTATATACTGCTGTTATTTTCAACTTACCGCCTTCACCACCTTCGGCTTTATCCGGAACAGACTCTAAAAAATTATAATAAAAATATTTTCTCTCATGTTTTGCAACAACTTCCACGTTGTATCCTGACATTCAATCCATATGTGTGTCGTTAAGGATTCTTTCGTTATGCCCTTAAGGCTTTTATATACATTGATAAATACACGCAGGATAAATGTTAATGAAAATTCTAGAGCGGTTGTGATAGAAGACAAATATCTTTAATAGGTTTAGATATATGATTTGGTTCTTTTCGATTACCAGTTCTATAGCCATGCCGAAACACTTAAACAGTAACTTGATTATGTCTTATATGCTATGAACAGAATTCTGATGAGCATTCCACTGTGATGATATGTCTTGTGCCCATGGCAATGTATACTAGACAGTGTGGTCGAAATTATCTGATTTTTAAATAACCAATGTGGTAATCCATTGGGTCCTACTGCCTTATTGTTCTTTAGCCAGATAACGGCGAATGTTGACCTTATTTTGGTCATGTAGTGTAAACATTTTTCATGCAATTCCCACTGGGATGAGGCGGAATATATTTGGAACTGTGTCACCAACGACAAGCCGATTTCTGTCTTAGGTGTATGCCAATAGTGCAAAGTGGTCTCGGCTGTATGGGAAGGTGCGACAAAAATATTTCTAATATAGGTATTGATCTGAAATTTGCATTATAGTCTTCTAGTGTGTAAAAACACGATTAGAAATATAGACCCTTATTACGGTTGTTTATGTTACAATGAACATAAACCCTGCATTTTCCCTACCTATGTGTCAACCCCTAATATTAATACACAAAACTCCCAAATACCAATAACTTGACGTTTAGTTAGATTTGCCAATCTAACTAAATGCATTTTGCTTTAAAACCATACTTGTCATAATTAGACTTCCGCAAAACTTTACAAGGCAACTGTCTCTTTTCGCTTGTAATCTTTGCGCTGGTAAGATCCAACTTTGTAAATAAATCCAAAGTTTTGAATTCCATCCTCACTTGTTTGTTTTTACTCCATTGGTTTTCTTCCTATATAATACTTGGAAATACACTCTCCACTACTTCTTGCGGAGACCATAAAGTCTATCACCAACAACAATTCTTGGACTTTGTGATTGGCTCATGAGACGTTCCTATATCTCCTGCAGATCGATTCCAATTTTGTATACACAATCATTTTTTGGTCCAGTCGAACCAGATACACAAACCTGCGTACATATTTGGAGGACTCTCTGGGATTTCAATTCCGCCGTTTCAACTCAACAGCATTGGAAGAAAACAGGTTGGTTAACTTTGCTTTTTTGTGTCCCTAGTCATTCATATAACAAGTGTGATAGAGTGAGTTTGGAAGTCCATGTGCTTAGTTAAGAAAGGGCGAAATACGTCACATGTGCTTTGGGAAATTATATTTATGTAGAAAAGAAAGGAATTATATCTATTTAAAAAGGCTGTGACTACAAAAGGAGAGAGAACGACGTGTTTTTTGAATGCACTGAATAAACTATAAGTCATTTCCGCCACGTGCCATCAAGAACAGATTAAGTCCACAAAACAGTGTTCACGGTAGAAGAATAGAAGGCTGGTTGAAAACTAATAGGTTAATGTCGAATTGCCTGGTGAGTTTCTTGTTTATAACAGTTCAGGACGGCAGAGACCTACTGAAATATGTAATTATTGTTTGCCGAAGCAATTAAAAGTGTGTAAATACGGTGGGCTTATTTTTCTACACGTGATGCCAGAGTTTGTATTTTTAGTCAGTAGCCAATGCGAAAAACATTGTGCACTGTAATATGCAGCATATGTATGCATGAATGTTGTATTTTTTTTCAGCTTTTTATATGTTCCATGACTTTCTCCCCTCCCCCAAATCTTGATATCAATCCATTTGCTTGCATTTTTATTGTAATCGTTCTCATCCCGCCATCTCAGTAGTTTCTAAATTTCCTGTAGCAACAGCACACCAGCTCCCATCCTCCCCTCTACTCCTTTGTACTTAGCACCATACTCCCATCTCACCTACTCCCCGCTCCATATTAGACGTGCACTTCTATTTTATATTGGAATCAATTTCATTGTGTTTCATATTCTCGAGAGTAGGAGAAATAAGAGAATAACTCTCTTTGGATTTATCGTCCCAATTGATTTCTTTTGCTTGGCAGTGGTCTTGCTTCCACTCATTACTTCAGTAGAAACTATATGTCAGTGCGGACAACTCGTACCACAGGGGTACAATTGTTTGATGACACCACTTCTGATCGGTATTACTAGTGCAGGCACATATCACTGTGACATAGATTCCATACGATTGCTGCTTTATATCTTTTCTATAACATCTCTTTGTGACAATTGGTATTGCAATAGACGGGAATGCTATTTACTATTCGAGATGAGTACTTTCCGAAGTAATAGTTCCAACACAGGCTTGGAAGTCCCAACAATATCTTAATCCCATCACCGTTGTGAACTGCCGTGAGGTTGTTTGTAATCGGAGCTCTCATTCTCTTGAGTGGAATTTCAAGCCATACCTCAACCCACATACAGAGAGTCTTCGTTTTTGTTTTGTTTTTCACTGCGCCTTCATTCTCTCATCCATTTCGGGGTCATTGAACTTTGAATATAAATTTCTTGTATCAGCTGTCTTATGACGTCATGACTTTACATAGGCCTGGCGTGTATTCTACAGTGGTTCTTTGTCTAGAAATTCGTAGCGATATTATGAGCTGTTGATATACGTAAGTTCAATTTCCTCGGATGTCCAGATACCAGTATTTGTTTCACATTAAGTAAATGCTGATACTAAATTGAATTAAGTTAAATGAAATTATTTGGGTTTTAGGAACTCATTTGGATCGAATTCTAGAAAGGTTTTTTTGGTTGTGGTACATATCGAAGTTTTGCATTTAGTTTCTTCGAAAAGGGTCTCATTGGGAGGTCTATGTTTTCGGACAGGATATTTTTGTCTCCCGGTCTCTAATAGATATTTTTCTATTGGGCTCTTGGGTCATATATATTACGATTTTTGTCCTTCTTTCTATGCTTTGATAGGAGGGTTTTTGCGGTACTCTAAATTCTTGACCCACCAGTCTAGCCCATATTAATCTCGCGCCCATATCACATCGGTCCTTATTGCCACCATGTCTTTGGATAGATTTATACGACTTTCAGATAGACTGGTCGAATTTGAGGCAAATTTGAATGATAAGCGGACCCAATTAACGTCTAGGTTTGTCATTGAGACCCATAAAGACGAAGTCAAAGATATCTGGGAAAGATTAAGGGCCTCATATGAAGAGTGCCTTTCCGACTTCGAAATTGAGGCTGTCGAGGAGGCTCAGACTGATGCTAAGACATCTAAAGGAAACGAAGATATCGCTTCCGAGATAGAGACCGTGAAGTTCAAATTTAGGAATGCTTTTGATACATACTGTCGCTGTGTTGCGCACTTAGGAGAATTGCTTCAGGAGATGCCCGCTCCTCGCACCGATCCCACTTCAATTCCAATTCAACAACCAGGTTTTAAGCTTCCACCCTGTGAGGTCCCAGTCTTCGGCGGTGATTATCCAGCTTGGCCTACCTTCCGAGATATGTTCACCGCTATATGTATTAAGAACCCAAGGCTCACCCCAGTTGAAAGATTGTTCCATCTCAATCAACGAACGAAAGGGGAGCCAAATGACATCGTAAAAAAGGTGCCTTTGACTAACGAGAACTTTTCTATTGCTTGGAAGAACCTGTGTGCCCGATACGAGAACAAAAGAGTCTTAGTGAATATCCAACTAAAGACTCTCTTCAATTTACCTTTGATTCAGACCGAAACGGGTACTGCCCTGAAGAATTTGCAAAGAGATATCAATGGTTGCATTTCTTTGTTGAAGCTCTATGCTATAGATGTTGAGAGTTGGGACCCTATTTTTGTCTTTATATGTTCTAATCGGCTCCCAGATGTTACTCTTACGCTCTGGGAGCAATCTCTTCTTGATAAGACGGTGATACCAAGATGGTCTGATTTTGATTTGTTTTTGACGAATCGTCACCGAACACTTGAATCTGTATCGGAGATCCGCAGAAAGGAGTCAGCTTGCTCCAGTCCAAGGCAAGTGTCCGATAAGTCCAATCCGAAAGATGGTAACAAAGCCATTAAGACGTTTCAGAATAAGGTGACACTGTCGAACTGTCGACTGTGCACAGGTGAAAGCCACGTGATTCGGAAATGTCCTAAATTTCTGGAGATGACTCAGAATCAGAGATTGAATGAGATAAAGAGAAACAATCTCTGCCTCAATTGCTTCTCTAAAGTGCACTCCGTGAAAAATTGCTCAAGCAAGTTTTCCTGTTACAAATGTGGCAAACGCCACAATACGCTACTTCATCGGGAACAAGATTCTACAATTCCTACCCAATCCAACTCGAATATTGCTTCCAATCCTTCGCCATCTCCGAACAATACCAATGCAGTCCATATACAGTCCACTAACACCGGAGGTGGAATTATACAGAGCTGCTTTTCCAGCCAGTCTAAGGCCGTTCTTCTTGGCACAGCTTTGGTCACGGTGTGCCACAATGGTTTGCAGTACCTTGCTAGGGCTTTAGTGGATTCAGGATCTGAGGGCACCTTTGTTTCTGAGAAACTGTTCCATAACCTGAAACTCCCGTTCAAACGGGCCTGTGCTGAGATTTTAGGATTGAACAATACTACTTCCGCTTCCGTCCAAAGGGAATGTTCATTCGTATTAGGTTCGAGTAAAGATGAGAGTTTTCGATTCACTGCGGCGGCACTTGTCGTACCTCATTTGTCAGGGAGGCTTCCGTCAAGAACTATTGACCCTGAATCAATTTCCGACTTGCCAGATATTCCGTTGGCTGATCCTAGGTTCTATGAGAGCTCGAAGATTGATATTTTGATAGGAGGTGATATATTCCCCTTCATTATGCTTCCTGGCGTAAGGCATGGAATTTGCGGTTCATTATTGGCACAGGAAACAGTGTTTGGATGGATCCTTACAGGACCAGTTCCTGCGGAACCCAAACACATATCCAAGATTGTTTCCTATTTTTGCGAAATCTCCTTAAATGAGGAGATTTCACGTTTCTGGGAGGTGGAGGACCTTCCTCGAAAGACATTCCTATCCCCTGCCGATCAATTTTGCGAGGATTTGTACGTTGCAACGACTAAAAGGAACTGCGAAGGGAGGTATATAGTAACCCTTCCGTTCAGGGAAGAGTTCCAAAGGGAGACAGTTTTGGGTCCTTCCAGAAATAGTGCCTTGGCACAGTTTCATCGGAATGAAGCCCGGCTTATTCGAAATCCACACTTCAAGGCAGAGTATGACAAAGTCCTTTTAGATTACATTTCCTTAGGGCATATGACTGAGGTATTTCCCCGAGACGAATCTGATTGTTCCAGACATTATTATCTGCCACATCACGCCGTAGTGAAACCGGATAGTACGACTACGAAGGTCCGGGTAGTCTTCAATGCTTCTTCTCCTACATCTAGAGGTTCTAGTTTGAACGAGGTTTTACACGCTGGTCCTGTGCTGCAACAGGACCTCGTCGTGCTTATACTGCGGTGGAGATTTTATCGCTACGTCTTTAATGGAGACATAACGAAAATGTATAGACAGATTTTGGTCACTCCCGAGCAACGACCATATCAACGTATACTATTTCGGCAGAATCCTGATGGGCATATTCGAGAGTTCGAACTCAATACTGTGACCTTTGGGGTCAATTGCGCCCCTTTTTTGGCAATTCGAACTATTAGGCAATTGGCAGACGATATACGTTCATTATACCCACTTGGGTCTGAAATCCTACGAAATTCCATGTATGTTGACGACGCTTTGGCGGGTGCCCACAGTATTCAGGACGCTATTGACTCCAGAATCCAGTTAATGAAGGCTTTGCAATCGGCGGGGTTCTCTATGAGAAAATGGACCTCTAATTCGAGAGAAATCCTCTCAGATCTTCCATCTGATCAGCTTCTTTATGAAGATTTCCTTGAGTTCG
Source organism: Stomoxys calcitrans (assembly GCF_963082655.1). NCBI lineage: Eukaryota > Metazoa > Arthropoda > Insecta > Diptera > Muscidae > Stomoxys > Stomoxys calcitrans. The sequence continues at coordinate 79,346,670 of NC_081555.1, read as the reverse complement.
ATAATCGCTCTACAACGAAGACGTTAGGGATACGTTGGAATGCATCATTGGATGCATTCTTCTTTACTGCAACGCCATTTCCTAGCAACTGCAGGTATACAAAGAGGGAAGTGCTTTCACAGATCTCCAGGCTTTTTGATCCGGCCGGCTGGCTTGCTCCATGTGTTGTGACGGCCAAACTGATAATGCAGAACATTTGGGCTGAAGGTACCAAATGGGATGACGAGATTTCTCCAGAGTCATTACCTAGATGGAAGTCGTTTCAGCACGCCTATCCCTCTATTAATAACATACAGGTTCCAAGATGGGTCGGTTTTAGTCCACAGTGTACCGTTCAGTTCCATGGTTTCAGTGACGCTTCGGAAAAGGCGTACGCTGCTGCTATCTATGTCCGTATAAGTGATGGCCAGTCCAATTTCGTCCATTTAGTTTCATGTAAAACTAAGGTGGCACCACTGAAGTCTATCTCAATTCCTAGACTCGAGCTATGTGGGGCTACACTTTTATCAGAAATGCTGGATCATTTGATTCCAGAGCTACCGATTCAGAATTATACAATTTTCTGCTGGACCGATTCGACGATTGTTTTGTCGTGGCTGGCAAAACCTCCAAGTTGTTGGTCTACATTTGTAGCCAACAGAGTATCGAAGATCACTCAGGTCGTGAGCCCATCAAACTGGTATCATGTGAGGTCAGAGCACAATCCTGCTGACTTGGCAAGCCGCGGTGCCCACCCAGAGGAGATTGCGACCAACCAGATGTGGTGGCATGGTCCTCCATGGTTGAGTGACCCTGGGGAGAGCTGGCCAACTCTTGAAGATTATCCGAAGGACACGATTGAAATCGAAAGAAAGAGTGTGCAAGTGCATTTTTCCTACTTCAGCCAATTTGAAGATGTCCTCGAAAGATTTTCCTCATTTGCAAGGGCAGTCCGAGTTATGGCATATGTTTATCGTTTTTTCTACCGCACTCATCCAAATTTTAGGTCTAGTTTCAACCGAAAGGACAAGAACATATACACTTCCGAGGTTAAACTAGTTCGAAATCGACTTATTTTGATGACGCAGAAGGCCTTTTTCCCAAACGAATATCTAGCCCTATCTTCTAAGAAACAGATTCCTTCTGGAAGTTCCATTTTGAATTTGAATCCATTCCTTGATGTGGAGGGCATCATAAGAATAAGCGGTAGACTTGTCTCATCTCCAGCTTTGTCCTATGACGAGAAACACCCAATCATCCTTCCGTATAATTGTCAATACTCTCGGTTGTTGGTGAAATTCATTCATGAGATTTCGATTCACGGAGGTAATCAACTAGTCCTTAGGCTTATTCGTTCACAATTCTGGATTGTAAGAGCTAAGAACTTGATAAAGACTACGATCAATAAGTGTAAGCCATGCATTGTGTACAAGCACAGACTTCAGGAGCAAATAATGTCCGCATTGCCCCCCGAAAGATCCGAATTTTCTAGACCATTCACCCACACAGGGGTGGATTTTGCAGGACCCTTTGACATAAAGTATTATGCCGGCCGATCCTGCCGCATTACTAAAGGGTACGCTTGCTTGTTCGTATGCTTTTCTACGAAAGCAATTCACCTCGAAGGAACATCAGATCTATCCACTAATACGTTCCTAGCTGCATTTGACAGATTTGTTTCCAGAAGAGGTTGTCCTCTCCACATCCATTCTGATAACGGTACCAATTTCGTGGGTGCCTCGAAAGTTATTGCCAAGAATTTCTTCCTGACCACCCAGCAAGCTGTCGAGTCCAACTATGCCCATCAGAATATTTCATGGCATTTTATTCCACCTGGAGCCCCGCACATGGGGGGACTATGGGAAGCTGGGGTAAAAAGTTTCAAGTCCCACTTTCGTAAAATGGCTGGGAATTTCAAGCATACATTTGAAGAATTTCAAACATTACTCTCCAGAATCGAGGCTTGCTTAAACTCCCGCCCATTATGTCCTCTATCCGAAGATCCATCCATTCTTTCCGCACTTACTCCGGGTCATTTCTTGATAGGGGCTCCTATCTTAACGCCAATAGATCCAAATATTCAGGAATCTCCTAGGTCACTTATCAATAGATGGCAGCGTTTGAAAGTTATTCACCAACACTTTTGTACTCGTTGGAAAGAGGAGTACCTCAAAGAGTTACATAAACGAAATAAGTGGAAAAAGCCCTCCGAAAACTTAAGTGAGAATATGTTGGTCGTAGTAAAAGAAGAAAATATGCCACCTAACGCCTGGCGATTAGGAAGAGTCATAAAAGTTCATCCTGGCAATGATGGTCGCGTCCGTGTAGCCGACCTTTTAACAGAGAAAGGCACTATTACAAGACCAATTACCAAACTCGTGGTTATAAACAGCGATCCATCTTCCTGATTCCCTTTTCGTTCACATGCCTATTTACTTTAAAAATATACAACATGCCGACAACATAATCGATTATGATTTATCTTAGCTCAATATGCGTGACCATCCAAAACCAAATCACTCATCGACGAAAGGAAACCGATCATATGTGTGTAGAGTATGCAGACACCCCCATGCATTACGTAAGTGTAAGAGATTCCTAGAGATGAATACCACCAAGCGCCTCCAGGTTGTGGATATGTATGGGTACTGTAAGAACTGCCTAGCTCACACCCACTCTCAAGGGAGATGTTTTACCACAACTGGGTGTCGATACTGTCATCAAAAACACCATTCTTTACTCCATCTACATCCCAGGCTTCAGCAAGATAGTGAGGCACTGCATAGACATAGACAAAGCATAGAATCTACACATCAGAACCGTTCCTCGAGATCACGATCAAATAATCCAAATCCAATTCCACACAAGTCCAAACCGGAAATTAAATCTGCTTCTGGGTCCCAAGCTAAATCATCCACTGTATCCTTGTCGACAATCCTCAAACAAAATATAATTACTTTGCTACCCACAGCAATTGTCCAAATAAAATTCTCTAAGGAAATTATTAAAGTCCGATGTATTTTGGATTCCGGGTCTAAATACAGTCGTATATCTATGAAAATCGTCAATCAGCTACGGCTAAATACATATAGCCTTAATGAGGAAACCGCTTGTCCAATCACATTAACATCCGTATATGATCCCGATATAAATTTCGAAGTTACTCTCCGTGTAAGCAGCCGTATCTCCATCCATACGCCAGAAAGGTCATTGCCCAGTTCCTACAAAACAAACTTTAATAATGTTATGCTGGCCGATGCTAAATTCTACAGGTCTTCTCCTGTTGACATCATCTTGGGTGTAGACATTTACTCACGCGTTATTTGTGAGGGCATCTTAAGCCGGCCAGGTTTACCGACTGCACAAAACACTATTTTTGGGTGGGCTATCTATGGTAATTGCTCGATTTGAATACACTCTAGTCCGAAATATCCAAGACTCACTCTTAGCCATTAAAGTCTTATTGCATTTTGAAACTAATGACACAAGGACATTTAGCAAAGTATTAACCACCTATTCTGAATATATAAACCTATTATTAATCTCCTACCCCTATCAATCTATATATACTATTAGATTCTTAGTACATAATATTGTATATAACTAATGAAGAATTGAATTTGTATAAATGAATTAACTGAAGGCAAGTCTAAGTATGTCATGCATGTGGAGAAATTTTATTGCAGGATACTGCAAGAGGGGGCGGAATGTTTATGTTACAATGAACATAAACCCTGCATTTTCCCTACCTATGTGTCAACCCCTAATATTAATACACAAAACTCCCAAATACCAATAACTTGACGTTTAGTTAGATTTGCCAATCTAACTAAATGCATTTTGCTTTAAAACCATACTTGTCATAATTAGACTTCCGCAAAACTTTACAAGGCAACTGTCTCTTTTCGCTTGTAATCTTTGCGCTGGTAAGATCCAACTTTGTAAATAAATCCAAAGTTTTGAATTCCATCCTCACTTGTTTGTTTTTACTCCATTGGTTTTCTTCCTATATAATACTTGGAAATACACTCTCCACTACTTCTTGCGGAGACCATAAAGTCTATCACCAACAACAATTCTTGGACTTTGTGATTGGCTCATGAGACGTTCCTATATCTCCTGCAGATCGATTCCAATTTTGTATACACAATCAACGGTACCGCCGGATATCACCTATTTAAAGGGATTGACCATATTTAAAAACAAGTGAAAAAGCACTAAGTTCGACATCGCCGAACTTTGGATACCCACCACCTCGGATATATATGTAAACCACCTTTCGTCATAATTCAGTGAAAAATTTATATTGTATGCACCCATAACAGCTTTATCCAAATATGGTCCGATTGCGACCAAATTCGGCACGTACATTGAGTGGTCTAATAAATGCAAGTCACTGTTCAATTTTGGTTCAATATTGGTCCTATTGGCAGCTATATAGACTGATCTGAACCATATGGGACACGGTTGTCGAAAAGACTGTTAGAGAACCTATGTCAGTTTTCAGCCAATCGGATAATAAATGCGCCTTTTGTTTTATGGGCCCAAAACCTTAAATCGATAGATCGCTCTATATGGCAGCTATTTTCAAGTCTGGACCGATCTAGACCATCTTCAACGAGAATATCGGTTGGCTTAACACAACTCACTGTCGCAAGTTTTGGCGAAATCGGACAATTAATGCACCTTTTATGGCCCCAAGACTTTGAATCGAAAGATTGGTCTATATCGCAGCTATATACTAATCTGGAACGATCTGGGCCAAACTGAAGAAGGATGTCGAGTGTCCTAACACAACTCACTATCTTTAATTTCGGAGAAATCGTGCAATAATTGCGGCTTTTATGGGCCCAAGACTTTAAATCGAGTGATCGGTCTATTTGGGGCTATATCAAGATACAATAGACCGATATAGCCTATCTTCGAACTTAACCTGCCTATGAACCAAAAAGTAATCTGTGCAAAGTTTCAGCTCAATATATTTATTTTTAAATAAATCACGAAAGCTGTCGAAGACGTATAGCTATCCGCTTGAATTGCACAGATACATCTTATTGATGTAAGCCATTAGGGATTGCAAATGGGCCATATAGGTTCAGATAGGGATATAGCTTTCATATAATCCGATCTCCCGATTTGACATCTTGAGCCCCTACAGTCCATATTTTTTTCCGATTTGGCCAAAGTTTTGCACGTAGTGCAAAGTACGAATGAAATCGGTCTATAACCTGATATAGCTTCCATATAAACCGATATCACGATTTAATGTGTGGCTCCCTTGGAAGCCACAGCTTTTGTCCGATTTGGCTAAAATTTTGTATGTAGTGTTCAGTTACGACTTCGAAAAACTATGCCAAGTACGAATGAAATCGGTCTATAACCTGTCATAACTCCCATATAACCCGAAGCTACTATTAGAAGCTATTATTTTACCCGCCACCGAAGGATGGGGGTATATTCATTTTGTCATTCCATTTGCAACACTTCGAAATATCCATTTCCGACCCTATAAAATATATATATTCTTGATCAGCGTAAAAATCCGTCCGTCTGTCTGTTGAAATCACGCTACAATCTTTAAAAATAGAGATATTGAGCTGAAATTTTGCACAGATTCTTTGTTTGTTCATAAGCAGGTTAAGTTCGAAGATGAGTTATTTCGGACTACTTCTTGATATAGCCCCCATATAGACCGATCCGCCGATTTAGGGTCTTAGACCCATAAAAGCCACATTTATCATCCGATTTTGCTGAAATTTGGGACAGTGAGTTGAGTTATGTTCTTCGACATACTTCTGCAATATGGCACAGAACGGCCCAGATTGGGGTATAGCTGCCGTATAGACCGATCTCTCGATTAAAGGTTTTAGGTCCATAAAAGGTGCATTTATTATACCCTCCACCATAGGATGGGATTGTAAATGGGCCAAATCGGTCCATGTTTTGATATAGCTGCCATATAAACCGATAATGGGTTTTAATTTCTTGAGCCTCTAGAAGGCGCAATTCTCGTCCGATTTGACTGAAATGTTGCACGTAGTGTTATGGTATCACTTCCAACAACGCCGTTAAGTATGATTCAAATCGGTTCATAATCTGGTATAGCTGTTATATACACCTATAAACGCAATTCTTATCCGATTTGGCTGATATTTTGCGTGAGGTGTTTTGTTATGACTTCCAATAACTGTGCTAACTATGGCGCAAATCAGTACATAATCTGATATAGCTGCCATATAAACCAATCTGGGATCTTGACTTCTTGAGCCTCTAGAGCGCGCAATTATCATCCGATTGGCAGAAATTTTGTACAACAACTTGTCTCATGGCCTTTAACATACGTGTTCAATATGGTATGAATCGATCAATAGCGTGATACAGCTCCCATATAAACCTATCTCCCGATTTTGCTTCTTGAGCTCCTACAAGGCTCAATTCTTATTCGAATTAACTGAAATATTACACAATGACTTTTACAATGTTCAGCCGATTTGGTCCATTTACAAAACCAACCGACCTACACTAACAAAAAGTATTTGTGCAAAATTTCAAGCGGCTAGCTTTACTCCTTCGGAAGTTAGCGTGCTTTCGATAGACAGACGGACGGACGGACAGACGGACGGACATGGCTTGATCGATTTAAAATGACATGACGATCAAGAATATATACTTTATGGGGTCTTAGACGAGTATTTCGAGGTGTTACAAACAGAATGACGAAATTAGTATACCCCCATCCTATGGTGGAGGGTATAAAAGTCGGATATACCAAGATACTAAGCCTTGGATTAATTCCACTATTAGGAATTTTATTCGTAACAGAGACCTAGCCTACTCCAGGTGGAAACGTTTTAAAACGCCTAAACTTCATGAGGAATTCCGGACGATAAGAAATAAAGTTAATGCACTCACTAGTGATGCAAATTTACGACATTATTCATCCAAACATTATTCGGCGTTAGAAACGAAAGGCAAGTGGAGGGTTATGAACGATATCGGAATTGGAATAGCCAAGGCAATTTCTAATAACCATGTTGATATAAACGAATTGGATGAAACTTTTGTTAATTTTCTGACCTTAGATATACACTCGACTTTTTACCAAGGCACTAATAGGCAGTTTCGAGTTTAGGTTTGTATCGCACGGCGAAGTTTAACATAGTCTTAGATCAGTCAAGTCAAAAAATATTGATCTTGATAACATTAACCCAAAATTTATTAGAATATTAGTTCCTTACCTTCTACCTTATTTTACTCATCTCTAAATGCAATTCTAATCTCCACTGTATATCGGACTATTTGGAAAATATCAAAGACAATCCAAATGGAATGGTGATGTCCGTCCAACTGCTACCTGTTGAAAGTTTTGCATAAACAAATGTCCGAATATCTCCATCATGAATCTTTGTTGTCCGATAGACAATCCGAGTTTCATGCCCATCATAGTCGCGTTAGTGCAATAGTTAAAATTTCGGAATCAATTGGAAGTGAAATTGATGATGGCAATGTTAGTTTCCTCATCATACTAGATCATTTAAAGGCTTTCGACTTAATTGACCATCATAACATGTATATGAAGCTCAGAAGATTTTTCAATTTCAGCAATACTTCTATCCAATTGGTTCAATCATATCTTAGTAATTGGCAACAATCAGTGTACGTAGTGGATTCAATATCAGATCCAATTCTAATGTCCAAGGGAGTTCCACAAGGCTCAATAATTGGTCCGCTCCTTTATTTGCTCTACGCAAACAATCTTCCTACCCAGCTAGTTCTTAGCCAAATCCTTATGTATGCTGATGACGTTCAGTTATTCCTTAGCAGCTCTGTTAATAATATAAGTGAATGCGTTGCAAAACTCAACGATGAATTGTCCTGTGTCTATAAGTGGGCTACAGCAAAATATCGAAAGTAGTTGTTTTTCACAAAAATAAAAAATTTAGTTGTGAGACCTGGATGTCACTATAAATCAACAGAAAATTGATATTGTGTCTAGTGCTAAAAATTTAGGTGTGATTTTTAACAGTTCCTTAACTTGGTCAAATCATATAAATGCCGTAGCCGGGCAGACATTTGTAAAGCTGCGTGCACGGTGGATAACACACTCTTATACACCAATCGAAATTCAAATTCTGTTAGCAAAGACAAATTAAATGTAGTACTCAACAGAATTATAAGGTATATCTATGGTATAAAGAGAACTCAACATGTTTCTCACTTGGCTTCTTCCTTTTATGGCTGTAGCTTCGACAATCTACTTAGAACTAGATCTCTACTATTCTTATATAAAATCATTTGGAAGCAAACACCTTAATACCTCTATGACAAATTAATATTTGCCCGATCTAGAAGGGGTGGCAAACTTGTCCCTTTAAGAAGAGGAGCTTAGTATCTGAATGGCAGTTTTATACGAGTACTCTATGTCTTTGGAATACTCTTCCTCACAATATCCAAAACATCAGCAACGCGTTAATTAAAAAAAAAACTTTCGATTTTTCATCGTATTTAGCTGTTTTAAAATTTATTATACCCTCCACCATAGGATGGGGGTATACTAATTTCGTCATTCTGTTTGTAACTATTCGAAATATTCGTCTGAGACCCCATAAAGTATATATATTCTTGATCGTAGTGACATTTTTTGTCGATCTGGCCATGTTCGTCCGTCCTGTCCGTCTGTCTGTTGAAGGCAAACTTTTGAAGGAGTAAAGCTAGTCGCTTGAAATTTTGCACAAATACTTTTTAATTAGTGTAGGTCGGTTGGGATTGTAAATGGGCCAACTCGGTCCATGTTTTGATATAGCTGCCATATAAACCGATTTGATTTTTGTTTTAATATCACTTCCAACTACTGCGCTATGTATGGTTCTCATCGGTCCATGTTTTGATATAGCTGCCATATAAACCGATCTTGGGTCTTGACTTCTTGAGCCTCTAGAGTGCGCAATTCTTATCCGATTTGACTGAAATTTTGCACGTAGAGCTTTGGTTTCACTTTCAACAACTGTGTTAAGTATCATTCAAATCGGTTCATCTGGTATAGCTGTCATATAAATCGATCTTGGATCTTGACTTCTTGACCCATATAGCGCTCAATTCTCATCCGATTGGGCTGAAATGTTGCATGGGGTTTTTTTATGACTTCCAATAACTGTGCTATGTATGGCGCAAATCTCATCCGAATTGGAAGAAACTTTGTAAAATGGCTTCTCTCATGACCTTCAACATACGTGTCAAATATGATCTGAATCAATCAATAGCTTGATACAGCTCCCATATATACCGATCTCCCGATTTTGTTTCTTGAGTCTGTATAAAGCGCAATTCTTATCCGAATGAGCTGAAATATTACCCAATGACTTTTGCAATGTTTAGTATTCATATATGGTCCGAATCGGACTAACTTGATATAGCTCCAATAGCACAACAGTTGTTATTTCATATTCTATGTTTGCCTAAAAAGAGATAATGTCCGGGTCTGCAGAAAGTTGGCTTTCCTTTCTGGGGAGCCGTTTCTTCTGTGACCTGGATGAACTAGCGAACATACGTCTGGTATCTCTCCTCCGAAGGGCGGTTCCTCACCTCCCGCTCGGGTTTTCTTCACTCCTCCCGCCTTTTTTCCTGTTTCTTTCCTTTCTCCCTCTAGGGTACCACAATGGGCCAAACTGGCCTCCGAGTGAACTCACCTTTGGTGGGCGACCAATTCAACCTAACTTAACCATTTTCTTTAAAGATTTGTCCAGAAAATTTGTGTCTATATTTATTATGGCCCGTGCTTTATTATTAGTTTTCACTAATGATTTAGGTTTAATTTGTCACTCATGAGATCCAAGATTCGTAAAACTGTGTGATCCACTAAACTCTGCAATTCTACTTCTACCGTTGATTCACTCACACCTATAGATTGATATTCGGTAAATTTTCTGCCATTCCGTAAGTACTACATTGTAAGCCGGTAACATATCATATGACAGTTTTCAATTTATAAAATAAATATTGATGCTTCGCGAAATTCGACTCCATTATTAATAATAACACTTCAACACTATTGACCTTAGCTACTTAAATTTTCGGCTGCAAACATACATTACGTAATGCAACTGCTGCGGATTCAATTACCTTGGCTAATTTAAAGAGTCTGCGTTGTTAGTTCTTTGTTCAGAATCAATGAAATCCGAAACAGGCCGCCCACATTTTTATTTCCATATGCTGCTGATGGTATTGTAGATATGGTATTTGGTTAACTTTTGACCGACTTTGTTCTATAACAATCTCGCCAGTACTTAAAACACGTTTTAAAAATAATTTTTATTCAATTAAACAATGCAGATACATCATATCTTCAGTATTGAATTCTACTTGTGACATTTTTTCCTCAAACAATTTCAGCTCTTTCAACGCTTTTTCAAATTTTATTGAACACCAAATTTCAAAAATATACAAATGCGAAATTACACAGTCATACTTTTCTCCTAAAAATAAAAAAAAAAAAATATTTAGGAAAATGTAAAAATCATAACGAACAACACAGAATACTTTCAAACATACAAAAACAATACCAAGAGTTTTAAAAAGTTTTATATATATTTGGACTAAAGGTTGGATTAATTTTTAGAAAATCACAAAATCGTCATAAGCTGCAATGTTGAGTGGAGCGGACGTGTTTATATTTCGCTCTTCGAAGAAAGAAATCCGTATCTCGGAATAGGTACATATTACGAAAAATGTTCAAGCCTTTCAGGAGAAGGCTCAAAATGGACTCCAAAGACTCAACAGCTGCAGTGGTGGCATCAGACCGTAGCATGTTGTCCTCCCCACCTATAGGTGTGGGTGCCTTGGCACCTGTAGTCGAGAGTAATGCTTTAAGCGCACAACCAGTCGTCAGACTAACAAATGAGGGAGAGACGGAAAAACCAGAGGGATGCACAGTTTGTCCCCAGCATTTAAGTAAAGGTGGCGTTTCCGATTCAGATAGCGACGGTGTCAACGAAACAGTCATCGCAGCCGAATCGAGAGATGAGGGTAGGGGGATGACGGCGGAAGTGAGCGATGATTTTGCTAAGCTCACAAGCAGAACAATAAAGCGATCCGTTGCACGACGAAGAAGGCAGAGGAGTGTGTACCGGCAGCACAATCGGGCGAAAGCGCATGATGCTGGAAGGGATAGAACTGACACTCCAGGCACTTATATGGAAGGTGGAAAGAGAATCAGATCTTCCGAAGAGCATAATATTGCCAAGACGATGAAGAAGAAAAAGAGCTCCCCTCTTTCAAGTACTCTGAGAAGACTAATTCAGCCCCCGCCGCAGTGGAGACTCCAGGCAGCGTCCTGCGGAGGGAGATAAGGTTGGCGCAGCAACGAAGGAAGCGGGCATGGCCCCTGAGTCTTCATGGAGGACTATGACTTTCAAATGCCATAGCCATTACGGAAGGGGAAAATGGTCGCTGAGAAAGGTAAGTTACCGCCCTCTTATGCCGGAGTGGCAAGGAAGAACAACAGAGAGGAGATTACTTATGCAGTCATCGATATCGGATGTGCATCCGGTAGGATTCAACCAGATTGTTGATTCCAGGTGAAGCATTTGGTAAACGAACGGGTTTTCGAACCGGTACTTAGGTGAGGACACAATATCAGTGATATGGAAAACATTTTTTTTTTTGTAAGCAGCACGGAATTCCTAAGTTAAAATTTTCTTTTCGAGGTTACTTTTTAATTTTTAGAGACATGACGCTCATGACAACGCTAACTTAGACATCTGCGATGACATTGGAGCAACTTGTCAATAGATTCGATTGGCAATGTCTTTGACTTGGAATTGAACGAAAAGGGACACTTCGTGCTAGGTTATAGGCGGTGTTTTTAATAATCCGCATAACGCTTACTGTGGATGTTGCCTTGATTAGGATGAGACGATCGAAAAACGCCTTGGTTTTGATAGGGAATATAATAAGATCCTCTTTACGTACATTTGGGTAGGTGGCCGCAACGAGTTACTGTTTGGCCTACAAGAGATATTTAGATATAACTGAATCTCTAATATTAAATACTTTATTTTTTTGCAGTGCATCAAAAAGTTCATATGTAAAGCGCCTAGTCCCTGAGTCCATAAACGAGTGTATGGGTTCCCATTCATGGACATACCTACACATTAAGAAATATCAATGAATATGTATACGTGCTCATCTATGTATATCGATCTGTTAAGACTTACACATACACACACCCACACACCGGTAAATAGAATGGTAACGTCAAGGCTATACTGCGATTTCCTTGAATAAATTTGTAAAAACATCCATACGAATGTCCTACCCAGTAGTTCTCCCAGTCACAATCAACTGAATGGCATTGGCTTGTTGGCATTCCTGTGCCGAGAGATACGTCTGATAGCATTTCAATGCAATGAAAATGAATGTGAATCTCTCTCTTACTGGCTGAATGAACACTTTAACTGAATTCCCAATGGGAGTCATTTGGAAGGCTTATAACTCGGTACAATATTAGATTATGGAAATTTTTTTCTTTATTGGCAATTTCGATACGTAAAAAATCATTGTAGCATAAGGTGTCGCGTGTATGTATTTTAAGGAGAGAAATTGAGAAGAGCCAGTAAGTAGAAATCATCACATAAGATGCACTGCGGAAAAGACATTTGTATTGCTTACAAATCTCGAGAGGATGCTTGAATACATCAAAATGTTTTGGGAATGTTTATTTCATAAAAAGTTTTGTAAACGTTGCAATAATTTAAGGTTTCCATGTCTTTACTTTCATGGGATTTGTTTTTACTGAGAATATGCTTTAAATGGTAGCTTTCTTCGTTGGAGTTATTGAAAAAAGTTCAAAGCAATGTGAGAATGCGAAACAATGACTTCAGTTTTTTTTTTTTTATACAGAAACGAAAATTGTGAGATCCAATGAATTTTTATACCCACAACCAAAGGATGGGGGTCTATTCATCTCGTTATTCCGTTTGCAACACATCGAAATATCCATTTCCGACTCTATAAAGTTTATATATATAAATCACGCTACAGTCTTTAAAAATGGAGATATTCAGCTGAAATTTTGCACATATTCTTTTTCATACCCTCCACCATAGGATGGGGGTATACTAATTTCGTCATTCTGTTTGTAACTCCTCGAAATATTCGCCAAAAACCCCATAATGTACATATATATATTCTTGATCGTCTTGACATTTTAAGTCGATCTTGCCATGTCAGTCCGTCCTTCCCTTTATCTGTCTCTCGAAAGCACGCTAACTTTCAAAGGAGTAAAGCTATCCACTTGAAATTTTGCACAAATACTTCTTATAAGTGTAGGTCGGTTGGGATTGTAAATGGGCCACATCGGTTCATGTTTTGATATAGCTGCCATATAAACCGATCTGGGATCTTGACTTCTTGAGCCACTAGAGGACACAGGTCCTGTCTTGTTTGACTGCAATTTTGCATGAGGTGTTATGTTGGTTTTAATAGGTCCATAACCTGATATAGCTGCCATATAAACCTATCTGGTGTCTTGATTTCTTGAGCCTCTAGAGGGCGCAATTTCTGTCCGATTGGGCTAAAATTTCGCATGACGTATTTTGTTATGATTTCCAACAACTGTGCCATGTATGGTTCAAATCGGTCCATAACCAGATATAGCTGTCATATAAACCGATCTTGACTTCTTGACCCACTAGAAGGCGCAATTCCTATCGGATTTTGCTGAAATTTTGCATGAGGTGTTTTGTTATGACTGTGCCAAATATCAAATCGATCCATAACCAGATATAGCTGAAATCGACAAATGCGATCCATGGTGGAGGGTATATAAGATTCGCCGCGGCCGAACTTAGCACGCTTTTACTTGTTGTTCATAGGCAGGTTAAGTTCGAAGATGGGCTATATTGGATTTTATCTTAATATAGCCCCCATATATACCGATCTGACGATTTAAGGTCTTAGGTCTGTAAAAGCTACATCTACTATCCGATGTCGCTAAAATGTGAGACAGTCAGTTGTGTTGGGCAACTCAACATCCTTCTTCGGTTTGGCCCAAATCCGTCCAGATTTGAATATAGCTTCCATATAGACCAACCTCTCGATTCAAGGACTTGGATCCATAAATGCCGTAATAATTATCCGATTTTGCCGAAATTTGGGACAGTGCGTTGTGTCAGGCCCTACGATAACTTTTTCAAATTTCTCAGATCGGTGCAGATTTTAATATAGCTGCCATATAGACTGATCTCTCGATTTAAGGTCTTGGTCCAACAAAATTCGTATTTTTATCAGATTGCGCTAAAATACGTCACATGTCACTCATGTTGACACATATGTTAGTCTTTCCGACATTCTTGTTCTATATGGTTCAGATCAGTCTATATTTGGATATAGCTGTCAAAAAGACCAATATTGACTCAAAATTGGTCCCAATCCGACCATATTTGAATATAGCTACTATAGTTGCATAAATAATGTTTTACTTGTGCTATTTAAAGCAATGTTTTTAAGGCAGAGATGGCAACCACAAAAGTTTAGCTGTAAAAATAAAAAAATCCATGGATGGTGCTCATTTTCCATCATTTCAGTCTTTCCGTCTATTAAAGTCACGATAGCGTTCGAGCGAATAAAGGTAACGGCTTGCAATTTAGCATAGATAGTTCTTATTGATGACTAGCTGGTCCTTCGCTACACGCCTCAATGCGAAAACTTCATACTTAAACACAGGTCATTACATACTAACACAACTAAAAGGATTAAACTCCCGTAGAACACACGTTCTTGTTGTACGGGTGTCAATAAATTACGAATTACACAACTCGCTGTGTCAAATTGCAGCGAAATCGGTTAATACAGGTGGCTTTAATGAGCCTAAGATCTTAAATCGGCAGATCGACCTATAGGGGGGCTATACCAAAAAATAGTCCCTTAGCCCATCTTCGAACTTAACCTGTCTATGGACAAAAAAAAAAATAATCTGTGCAAGGTTTCAGCTCAATATCTCTTTTTTAAAGACTCTAGTGTGATTTCAACAGACAAACGGACGGACGTGGCTAGATCGTCTTAGATTTTTACGACGGTGAAGAATATATATACTTTATAGGGTCGCAAATGGGTATTTAGATGTGTTGTAAAAATTAAGAAAGAATCGGTTCGTTTTATTTACCCATTAAGTGAATTTTCCCGCTTATTTTGTATGTAGAAACCAGTTAGGAAAGGCAAAAGTTGGGCAGTGCCGACTTTATAATACCCTACGCCAACACTATAGGTACAAAGTGGGAGCTGATTCTGATCCCATTTTGATGCACCTCGAAGGATGATTTCAGGTGGGTTATTAAAGACTCCGTATCAAATTTCGAGCAAATATGTTAAAACTGTAACAAATACGGATGACAAATGACAAATTACTGCAAATTACCCAAAATCTTATGAACATATATATGGGAGCTATTTACATATAAATCTGAACCAATTTCGACTAAACTTATTATACCCTCCACCATAGGATGGGGGTATACTAATCTCGTCATTCTTTTTGTAACTACTCGAAATATTCGTCTGAGACCCCATAAAGTATATATATTTTTGATCGTCGCCACATTTTATGTCGATGTTTATGTTTTATGTCCGTTCGTCTGTCCGTCCGTCTGTCTGTCGAAAGCACGCTAACTTCCGAAGGAGTAAAGCTAGCCGCATGAAATTTTGCACAAATACTTCTTATTAGTGTAGGTCGGTTGGTACTGTAAATGGGCCATATCGGTGCATGTTTGATATAGCTGCCATATAAACCGATCTTGGGTCTTGAGTTCTTGAGCATCTAGAGTGCGCAATTCTTATCCGATTGAGATGAAAGTTTGCACGAAGTATTTTGTTATGATATCCAATAACTGTGCCAAGTATGGGGACTTGAATTCTTGAGCTTCTAGAGGGCGCAATTCTTATCCGATTGGAATGAAATTTTGCACGACGTGTTTTGCCTAAGAAAAGATGCCGGGAAAAAAACTCGATAAATGCGATCAATAGTGGAGGATATATAAGATTCGGACCGGCCGAATTTAGCACTCTTTTACTTGTTTTATATTATTGTAGGCATAGAGGAAAGAGTTGTGCACAATTTTGGCAATATTGAACCCTTGAAGTGAAAATCAGGCGATTTACATGTTCCATTAAGGAATAGGGGCAAACTTATCACATATCAATGAGTGCTACGATAGTCTCCATATATAGCAGCTAAACATAAATCTGAACTGATTTCTATGAAATTCACCAGTAATATTAAAAGATGTAAGAAAATCCTTCCTGCCAAATTTTGAGAGAATCGGTTAACAAATGAGCACTTATTGCAATACTAGTCCCAATCTGACAAAAATATATATGGGAGCTATATCTAAATCTGAACCGATTTCTAGCAAACTTCTTAGCTATTGTGGCAGTCGTTGAGGAAAGCGCTGTACAAATTTTTGGCTAGATTGGGCAATATATGCGCTTACAGTGACCATAAAATGTCGAGAGTCATAAAATAATCTTTCCTGCTTAATTTCTAGAGAATCGGTTAGATTTAGGGCAAACTTCATAGATATTGTACAAAGTTTTGGGAAAATTAGTCAATAAATATGCTTGCAGTGGCTCTTGGAGCGAAAATGGAGCGATATTTATATATGAGAGCTATATCTATATCTGTGCCGATTTCTATGAAATTCACCAGTAATGTCAAGAGTCATAGGTAAATCCTTCTAGAATCGGTCATTTTATTGCATTAATATTGCACATCGGATGAACATATATATAGGAGCTATATCTTAATCTAAACCGGTTTTTTACAATTTCAATAGGTTTCGTCTCTAGGTCAAAAAACACGCCTGTACCAAATTTGAAGACGATCGGATGAAAACTGCGACCTGTAGTTTGTACACAAATTAAAGTGGACAGACGGACATAGCTAAATCGAATCAGAAAGTGATTCTAAGTCGATCGATATACTTATCAATGGATCTATATCTCTTCCTTCTTTGTGTTACAAAAAAAAATGCACCAAGTTACAATACCCTGTACCACAGAAGTGGTGTAGGCCATAAAAAATGTTAACCTCTCCTCTCTATTATCGCCGTTTATTATTACATTGTTGGTAAGCGTGTAAAATGGAAACAAGTAAAACCGTGCTAAGTTCGGCCGAACCCTTCACTATGGATCACATTTGTCGAGTTCTTTTCCCGGCATCACTTCTAAGGCAAAAAAGGATAAAAGAAAAGATTTGCTCTGCTATTAGAGCGACATCAAGATATGGTCCGGTTCGGAACACAATTATGTTATATGTTGGAGACCTGTGTAAAATGTCAGTCAATTCGAATAAGAATTGCGCCCTTTGGGGGCTCAAGAAGTAAAATAAAGAGATTGATTTATATGGGAGCTGTATCAGGCTATAGACCGATGCAGGCCAAAATAAACACGAATGTTGATGGTCATGAAAGGATCCATGGTACAATTTCAGGCAATCGGATAATAATTGCGACCACTGGAGGCTCAAGAAGTCAAGATCCAAGATCGGTTTCTATGGCAGCTATATCAGGTTATGAACCGATTTGAACCGTACTTGGCATAGTTGTTATTATAAAATACGTCATGCATAATTTCAGCCAAATCGGATAGGAATTGCGCCCTCTAGAAGCTCAAGAAGTCAAGTCCCCAGATCTGTCTATATAGCAGCTATATCAGGTTATGGACCGATTTAAACCATACTTGGCACAGTTGTTGGATATCATAACAAAATACTTCGTGCAAAATATCATTCAAATCGGACATGAATTGCGCCCTCTAGTGGCTCAAGAAGTCAACATTCAACATCGGTTTATATGGCATCTATATCAGGTTATTGACCGATTTCAACCATACTTAGTAAAGTTGTTGGCTATTATAACAAAACACGCCGTGCAAAATTTCATTCCAATCGGATAAGAATTGCACTCTCTATAGCCTCAAGAAGTCAAGACCCAAGATAGGTTTATGTGGCAGCTATATCAAAATGTGGATCGATGTAGCCCATTTACAAGCCCAACCGACCTACACTAATAAGAAGTATTTGTGCAAAAATTTAAGCGGGTAGCTTTACTGCTTCGAAAGTTATCGTGCTTTCGACAGACATACGCACGGACATTGCTAGATCGACATAAAATGTCACGACGATCAAGAATTTATATACTTTATGGGGTCTCAGACGAATATTTTGAGTAGTTACAATCAAATTTGTATATCCCCATCCTATGGTGGAGGGTATAACAAACAAACAAAGCTACAAATAAACACAAATTGATTTTTATACCCTCCACCATATGATGGGGGTATACTAATTTTGTCATTCTGTTTGTAACTTCTCGAAATATTTATCTAAGAAATATTTATCATGACATTTTAAGTCGAACTAGCCATGTCCGTCCGTCTGTCTGTCGAAAGCACGCTAAGTTTCGAAGGATTAAAGCTAGCCGCTTGAAATTTTCCACAAATACTTCTTATCAGTGTAGGTCCGTTGGGATTGTAAATGGGCCATATCGTTCCATGTTTTGATATAGCTGTCATATAAGCCGATCTTGGGTCTTGACTTTTTGAGCCACTACAGGGCGCAATTCTTTTCCGACTGGAATGCAATTTTGCACGACGTGTTTTGTTATGATAGCCAACAACTGTGCCAAGTATGGTTTAAATCAGTCAATAACCTGATATAGCTGCCATATAAACTGAGCTGGGGACTTGACTTCTTGAGGTTCTAGAGTGCACTATTCCTATCTAATTTGGCTGAAATTTTGCATGACGTATTTTATTATAACAACTGTGCCAAATAAGGTTCAAATCGGTTCATAGCATGATATAGCTGCCATAGAAACCGATCTGGGATCTTGATTTCTTGAGCCTCTAAAGTTCGCAATTATTATCCGATTTGGCTGAAATTTTGCATAAGGTGTTTTATTATGACTTCCAACAACTGTGCAGAGTATGGTTCAAATCGATCCATAACATGATATAGCACACTAGAGGACGCAATTATTATCCGATTTGACTGAAATTTTGCGTAAGGTATTTTATTATGACTTTAAACAACTATGCTAAGAATAGTGCAAATCGGTTCATAACCTGATATAGCTGCCATATAAACCGATCTAGGGTCTTGACTTCTTGAGCCACTAGAGGGCGCAATTATTATCCGATTTAGCTGAAATTTTGTACAACGGTTTCTCTCGTGACCTTTTATATATGTATCGAAAATGACACGAATCGGTTTATAGCCTAATGCAGCTCCCCTCAAACCGATCTCCTTATTTTACTTCTTCAGCCCCTAAAGAGTGCAATTCTTACTAGATTTGTCTGAAATTTTACACAATGACTTCTACTATGGTCCCCAATATTCAGTTCAATTATGAACCATGATATTGTTGATATTGTTTCAATAACATTGCAACTATTTTCTTTTATCCTTTGTTTGCCTAAAAAGAGATACCGTGGCAAGAGCTCGACAAATGCGATCCATGGTGGAGGGTATATAACATTCGGCCCGGCCAAACTTAGCACGCTTTTACTTGTTATATATAAGAAGATAGGTATATAACTCTCTTAATGAACTACTGTTCGTCTTATCATATGGATGTTTTTTTTATTTTTAGAATCTGCGGTAAGCCTTTGAGACTCTATTTTTAAGAGAAATTGGTTGTTGTCCTTTTTTTCGTAACACTATTAACAATTCATAATCATATTTCCAGTTATAAGTGAAACCAGAAACCCTGAGTGTATGAGGTAGAAATCTCTATCACATAACCAAAATCAAATCTAAACACAATTTTCAACGTGTATCCCAAGTGACTGTGTGAAATTATAACAAATTTGTTGATATTATCTATCTAGGCTATCAGCCGTACTGCTAACACCACCAGAACAACCACCCCCACCATTACCATAGCCATGAATGCTTTAAGAAATTTTGTTCAAAGAAAAACTAAATATACAGTAGATAATATTATATGGTGTATCATATTTTTGTAGCCACCGCTGCCACCATCTGAATAACCCCAGTGTGAGAACATGATAGTATTTGCCAGCCGCTTTTCCGGTATGTGCTTTGTAATGCCTGCCACTACTGTATCCATGCTTTGTTAATACGCATCCGTACTCGCACCCCTTCACGGCAGACAACTTTATCAAGAGGATATTGTTCGAATCGACAAAGAACAGTACAGCAAAAAAGACTGGGGAAATGACGTAGACGCAACGTGGTAAATTGAATGACAAAACAAATGTTTCAGACTGTTGATTTCTAATTCGCAAAAAAAAAACCAAATGCGCGTCGAAAGTAATGTCAATGTGATGCCACTTTTACCGCCAATTTTGATACGTTCGCAACGAACAGAGATGCTTATTGCATTAAGCGGATTGGCAGGGGAGCGGCGAAGGCCAAATCAAAGTGTGATGTCTTTTTTCTTGCGATGGGTGTGTCGGCTTTATTGCATTGCAAGACAAAACAAAAGTCACAAGAAAATGACTTGAAACATTATCAGCGAAGTGGTTTTCTATTCCTCGTAATCATCTTAATATTACACAGTATTTCGAAATAGATATTTTTGAAATATTTTCAACAGAAAATCTTTTAATAATGAACTAAGAGTTAAATGAAACACAAGTAAAAAGGGGTTAAGTTCGGGCGGGCCGAACTTTGGATACCCACCACCTCTGGTATATATGTAAACAACCTTTCATCAAACTCCGGTGAAAATTGCATACCTTATGTCCCATTACAGTTACATCGAAATATGATCCGATTTGGACCAAATACTAATAAATACAAGCCATTTTTCAATTGTGTATAACAAAATATTGGTCTTTTTAGTAGCTATATCTAAAAATAAACCGATCTGCACCATATACAACATGGATGTCGAAAAGCCTTACATAAGTCAATGTGTCAAATTTCAGTTAAATCGGATTATAAATGCGCCTTTCATGGGCCCAAAACTTTAAGTCGAGAGATCGGCATATATGGCAGCTATATTGAAATCTGGACCGATCTGAGTGAAATTGAAGAAGGATGTCGAAGGTGCTAACACAAATCAATGTCCCAAATTGCGGCGATATCGGACAATAAATGCGCTTTTTATGGCCCCAAATATATGGCAGCTTTATCTCAAACTTAACCGATCTGTGCCATAATGCAGAAGTATGTCAAGGAGCTTAACTTAACTCACTGTCCCATATATGGAAGCTATAACCAAATCTGGACCGATCTGGGCCAAATTGACGAAGGATGTCGAAGAGCCTAACATAACTCACTGTTCGAAATTTCAGCAAAATTGGATAATAAATGTGGCTTTTATGGGCCTAAGACCCTACATCGGAGGATTGGTCTATATGGCAGCTATATCCAAATCTGAACCGATCAATGGGCCTAACGCACCTCACTGTCCCAAATTTCAGCAAAATCGGAAAATAAATGTGGCTTTTATGTGCCTATGACCCTAAATCGGAGGATCGGTCTATATGGCAGCAATATCCAAATCTGGACCAAATTGACGAAGGATGTCGCAGGGCCTAACACAACTCACTGTCCCAAATTTCAGCAAAATCGGATAATAAATGTGGCTTTTATGGGCCTAAGACCCTAAATCGGAGGATCGAATTATATGGGGGCTATATCAAGATATAGTCCGACATAGCCCATCTTCGAACTTAACAAAAAAAGAATCTGTGCAAAGTTTCAGCTCAATATCTCTATTTTTGAAGGTTGTAGCGTGAGTTCAACCGACAGACGAACAGACGGACGGACATGTCTAGATCGTCTTAGATTTTTACGCTGATCAAGAATATATGTACTTCATAGGGTCGGAAATGGATATTTCGATGTGTTGCAAACGGAATGACAAAATGAATATACCCCATCCTTCCGTGGTGGGTATAAAAATCATTATGGTTAAGAAATCGTTAGAAAATTTATTTTTTTATCGTCGTGTATTGACAAAAACTTTACTTTAACTTTCATTGAAGGGCATCATCGAGGATATAGTGAGCTAGCGTTTCAAATAAATCGCTGAGTTTCTCCCTAAAACTGAGTATGCAACTGTACCGAAATTTTCGGTTGCAAGACATTTATGTCGCTACAGAAAAAAAGGCGTGTAGTGTACAAGATGGCGACAATTATCGATTTATAATTTTGGCCGAGTTTTTATCATTTTTGGCTAATAAGGAACGTATGTGCTTTTTTTGTAAATAACTCTATTTCATGTTGCAAGGAGCTATTAAAACATACATTTTTATTCGTGGTTGCAAGAAAAAATTCACCAATGCCTATTATGACACCCTGTTACGCAACCAACTTTCACTTGAGCTGGGTACCTGCAAGCGGCATCGGTATGGTACGAAATTTTTGTTCAGGATATATTAATGCATTTCTTATGGTATAGAAAATTTCGCCAGAGTTGCATACTGAACTGATTAGTACTACAGTTGTACAAATATTCTTAGGTACCCACCGCCATGGATAATTCAAAAAATTTACGCATTTTAGGGACTCAAGTAGTCAAATCTGTGCCATATCCAAATATGAATCAATATCGATTATCAATAGAAAATCTTTTAATAATAAAAGCCAAACTAATAGTTAAATGAAAACAAGTAAAACCATGCCGGCCAGACCGAATCTTATATGCCCTCCACCATGGATCGCTTTTATCAAGTTCTTTGAATAACTTTTTTCAAAAACATAAAAGCTGTATCAAGTTATTGACCGATATGGACAGTAATAGTCATGACATGCAAGTCACAGAAAAATATCGCCTCCAAAATTGCAGGCAAATTGAGTTATAATTGCGCACTCAAAAGGCTCAGAAAGTCAAATTGGGAGATCGGTTTTATGGCAGCTATATCAGGTTATGTACTGATTTAGACCATATTTAGCACAATTGTTGAAAGTCATAGCAAAGCACCTCACGCAACATTTCAGTCAATTCGGATTACGCCCTGTAAAAGCTTAAGAAGTCTAATCGGGAGATCGGTATATATGGCGGCTACATCAGGTTATGGAATGATTTCAACCATATTTAGCGCCCTGTAGATGCTCAAGAAGTCAAGATCCGAGATGGATTTATATGGCAGCTATATCAAAATATAGATCGATATGGCCCATTGACAATTTCATCTGACATAGCATAAAAAGAAGTACAAAATACAAATTTTGCCCATGAACATTCCACTAAGGAACAGTGACAAACTTCTCACATATCAATGAGTGCAGTCCGATTCAAGTTTAAGCTCAATGATAAGGGGCCTCCTTTTTATAGCCGAGAAGTTTTACATGGCATAGTACCTCACAAATGTTGCCAGCATTAGGAGGGGAAAACCACCGCTGAAAATTTGTTCTGATGGTCTCGCAAGGATTCGAACCCAGGCGTTCAGCGTCATAGGCGGTCATGTTAACCTCTGCGCTAGGCTAAATGTAAGTATTTGTGCAAAATTTTAAGAACCTAGCTTTACTCCTTCAAAAATTAGCGTGCTTTCGACAGACAGACGGACGGAGGTGTTACAAACGGAATGACCAAATTAGTATACCCCCACCCTATGGTGGAGGATATAACAAAAAACGTTGCGGCTCAAGAAATCTTTTAGAAAATTCCTTTTTTTATTGTTGTGTATTGACTAAAACTTTACTTAAACTTTCATTGGGGGGCATCATCGAGGATACAGCAGGCTAGCGATTTAAAAAAGTTGCGGAGTTTCTCCCTAAGCTGATTCGCACTGCAGTTCTTAGGTACCCACCTCCATGAATTATGCAAAACAAATAAAATCGCGCTTGGCACATTTGTTGGAAGTCATAATAGAACACTATATGCCAAAATTCACCAAATCGGACAAAAATTGCGGCTTACAAGTTCTTAAGATGTCAAATCGAGAGATCGGTTTATATGGGAGCTATATCAGGTTATAGACCTATTTGGACCGTACTTGGCACAGTTGTTGGAAGTCATAACTGAACACCACATACAAAGCATGCTACCAATGTTGGTAGCACGCTTTCTAAGGAATCCAGTTGCGTATAAAAACTGTAAAACTGTACTGTGGCTGTGATTAAATGTGTAGTTTGACTCAGAAATTCCGGCAGATTCGGTTTAGTCATGTCCGTCTGTCCTCATATCCTTTCTGTGTTGTTAGTCCGTCTGTCGATTTCTCTAACCAAGTTGGAGATAGCATTTGCTATCCAATCTATTAACTGCCAAAGTTGTGGTTACAGGTGTAACTTGTGCACTTAACAATAAGTGACGTATAAATATTTATTTTGTGCTCAAAATAATTTCTAAGACATAATATCTTTGAATGGATCCCAAAAAATGCGTTTTTTCAAATGCCGTAGTGGCACGTATTATAAAGGGTGATTTTTAAGCTATTATCTTTCTGGCAACACTCATTTAAACATCTCACGCACGTTTCGTGTTTTATATCACTGCCAAACATCTTCAGTTTGGTCTATAATTTAACCATGAATTGTCTTATAAACGAACAACGATTTTATTTATTTATCATCAAAATGCGTTCTCTGTAAGGAAAGTTCATCGTGTTCATATTCAGAATTGTCGATTTTGGAGTAAAGATCAGCCGGTAGCATTGCAAGAGCTTCCAACGCATCCAGAAAAAGTCACAATTTGTGGTGATGTTTATGAGCTGGTGGCATCATTGGATCGTACTTCTTTACAGGTGATGCGAATCGTAACGTAACTGTAAATAGTGATCATCTCACGGTAGCATCCAACTTTTTTTTGCCCAATATGCAAAAGGAGAAGGTTAGTATACCCCATACTATGGTGGTGGGTATAACAAAACTAACACTAACCGCTATTTGTTGAAAATTCAACGCCCACCGCTAAGAGTAGACTTGGCATATATCATATAGACTCCAATTTTTTTAAGCATCGTTTTGGTGACCTCACAATCACTAGTTAAAAATTGTAGAACTCTGGGATTTGTTGCCTCTAAAACCTGGCAACATTTGCCTCCTCCTAATGCTGGCAACATTTGTGAGGTACTATG
The DNA here is from genome assembly GCF_963082655.1 of Stomoxys calcitrans. Classification (NCBI taxonomy): domain Eukaryota; kingdom Metazoa; phylum Arthropoda; class Insecta; order Diptera; family Muscidae; genus Stomoxys; species Stomoxys calcitrans. The sequence goes on along the minus strand of NC_081555.1, from coordinate 79,321,647 downwards.
CCATGTCAAACTTCTCTCCAAAGAGGTGTCGCACTGCGGCACGCCGTCCGGTCTCGGCTTTAAAAAGCAGGCCCCTTATCATTGAGGTTAAACTTTAATCGGACTGCCCTCATTAATATGAGAGAAGTATACCCTGTTCCTGAATGGAATATTCATGGCAACTTTAGTATTTTGTAGATACAAATTACACACAGTGGCACCAGTCTTCTTAGGAGGAAAGAAGAATTTGAATTTGCTGAAGGTGTAAAATACTTCGGTGTCCTGCTGGACAGGAAAATGGACCACAAATTAAACATTTTGAAAAGGACAAGAAAGGCAACTCTTGGATTGAGTCATCCTCAATACAATGCCCGATGTTCCAGACAGTGTGTATTAAATATCGCCTGCGCCTTTTTTTTTTAAAAAAAAAACAAGTACTGTACCACTATTCCAGGAGGCCATCGTAGCGCAGAGATTTGCATGTCCGCCTATGACGCTGAACGCCTGGGTTCGAGTCCTGGCGTCAACATCAGAAAAAAAATTCAGAGGTGGTTATGCTCTCCTAATGCTTGCGACATTTGTAAAGAGCTATGCCATTTGGAAAAAATGTATAGCAGCCATTTAAAACCTTCTCCCCAAAAACGTGTCGCACTGCGGCTCGCCCTTCGGACTCTGCTATAACAAGTAAAAGCGTACGAAGTTCGGCCGGTCCGAATCTTATATACCCTCCACCATTTATAGGCAAACAAAAGATAATGGATGAGAATTGATATGCTTTTGAAGCTATGTCAGCTTATAAACCCATCCGGGCCAAACATGGCTTGGATGTTAAAGGCAATTGTAGATTCCATTGTGTGCGCTAGAGGGACCTAAACAGTAAAATGGGGAGACCGGTTTGCATGGGAGCTATATCAGTTTATGGACCAATTGAGACCATTTTTTGTGTGAATACAGTGACTGTGCCAAATTTCAGCATCGGATAAGAATTATGACCTCTAGAGGCTCAAGAATTAAAATCGGGGGATCGGTTTATATGCTCGCTATAACAGGTTACGGACCGATTCAAACCATACTTGGTACATCCATTAAATGTTACGGAATACCGCATAGTACAAAATTTCAGCCAATTCCTTGAGGCACAAGAAGTCAAATCGGGAGATCGGTTTAAATGGGAGCTATATAATTTTTTGGGCCGATCTGAACCATACTTGGCACGTAAGTTGGGGGTCAGCTGAAGTCATTGCGTAAAATTTCACCAAAATCAAATAAGAATTGCGCCCCCCAGAATAGCAAGAAGTTTAATCTGGAGATAGGTTTATATGGGAGCTATAGGTAAATATGGACCGATATGACCCATTTGCAATCCCAACCGACCTAAACTAATAGGAAGTATTTGTACAAAATGTTAAGCTTGTAGTTACGCTTTCGATTGTTGTTGATTGTGTCATGTCATTTTAAGTCGATCTAGCCATGTCCGTCCGTCTGTCTGGCGAGAGCACGCTAACTTTCGAAGGAGTAAAGCTAGCCGCTTGCAATTGTGCACAACTACTTTTCTTTAGTGTAGGTCGATTGGGATTGTAAACGTGCCAAATCGGTCCATGTTTTGATATAGCTGCCATACAAACCGATCTCGGGTCTTGACTTCTTGAGCCTCTAGAAGGCGCAATTTTTATACGATTTGATTGAAATTTTGCATTAGAGTTTTGGTACCACTTCCAACAAATGTGCTATTTATGGTTTTTATCGTTTTATTACCAGGTATAGCTGCCATATAAGCCGATCTTGGATCTTGACTTCTTGAGCCAATAGAGCGCGCAATTCTCATCCGATTTGGCTGAAGTTGTGCATGAAGTGTTCTGTTATGACTTACAATAACTATGCTAAGTATGGCGCAAATCAGTACATAACCCGATATAGTTGTCATATAAACCGATCTGGGATCTTGACTTCTTGAGCCTCTAGAGCGCGCAATTCTCATCCGATTTGGCAGAAATTTTGTACAACGGTTTGTCTGATGACCTTCAACATACATGCTCAATATTGTATGAGTCGATCATTAGCCCCGATTTTGCTTCTTGAGCCCCTACAAGGCGCAATTCATATCCGAATGAACTGAAATATTGTATTACACAATGACTCCTACAATGTTCAGCATTTATGGTCCGAATCGGACTATAACTTTATGTAGCTCTAATAGCATAACAGTTCTTATTCAATATTCTTTGTTTGCCTAAAAAGAGATACCGCGCATAGAACTCGACAATTTCGATCCATGGTGAAGGGTATATAAAATTCGGTACGGCCGAACTTATCGCGCTCTTACCTGTTCTTGCCCAATATGGTGTTAGTAGAACGATATTTTAATAAAGCTGCTATATAGACCGAGTTCCGGGTTTAAGGTCTTGAGTCTATTGTACTTAATGCATTTTTGTTATATACATTCGGACCAAACTGCTATGGAGTAATTTCCTTAATAAATAATATCACGGAAACTGCAAATTTTGCCCATGAACATTCCACTAACATTCCACCCGGGAGTTCCACGCAATATTTGAATATGTTTGCTTAACTCTTTAAGAATTGATTGCTCAATATAGTCTTTAAATGAAATATTTTAAACAATTTTTTTTGGGGTTTCCACGCACTGTATGACATGCAACAAAGTCCTACCATCAGCCACACATGCCTCACATCGTAATATTCTAAAATATGACACCTTGACAGTAGCAACACAAATAACGACCAGTAATGAGATCATTTTGATTTTCTATTCTCTCCTCTTGACTATTTTTGAAAAACGATACCCGGGTGCTTCCGCAATGTCATTTGCGTAATGGTAATGACGAAACAGCCAAAACAATCGTGCTGCAGCATGAGTGTTGTGGTCGTGTAACTAAGGAAGGGAAGCAAATATACATAGCCCTTCAATATCATGAAATTCGATATGATTGAGCTCACACCTTTGCAGCAAGTCGCTGTAACATTCATTTAATATGGAAACAAAACAAAGTGAAAGCTAGAAAAGACAAAATCGAAATATGAATCTACACAGTTGATGATGTTATTTCATATTATCCTTGTCGTACTCGTCAAAGTCTATTTTCCGTGTGTGTGTGTGTGTATGCATACATTTACATAGTTTTCGAATTTATTGTGAATTTTTATGGCCTTTAAACGTGTTATTTTAAAATTTTTTAACGCGTAACATTTCTTGCTGTAATAATGATAATAAACTGTCAAACATCATTTGAAAAAATGTCCCCGAGGAAATCATTGTTGTATTATAACACCATCAGCTGGAAGAAAAAACTAACTTTGCTTTCATTATATGGTGGTTGAGATTGTGTACTATCTTTGAGGGAGTTGGGAGTTAAGCTCCCAAGGGAGTTAGCCTACTGTTGCTTCTTGATGTTTGTTTGTTGTTATGATTTTGGCAAATGCTTTTTCTCATTTCGCTCTCAAATGGATCACAGTGATATACAAATAGTCATTTCGTTCCATTTTCGTGTGTGCTTGTATTGCAATTTGTCGCTAATGGATTTTGGTTATTAAAAATCAATGTTAAAGCTTTTAGTATACTATTACTACATCCAGAATGTCAATACAGAGATGCACATTAAACGCATTAAAAAAGTCTAAGAAAATGGTAAAATATTGAAGTCTATTGCAAAAATTTGTATACATTGGGCTGTATTTATGTTTTATTAAATAATTTATTCACTTGTGTCCAATGGCAATAATGGTAAAGTGGATATAGCTGCCGTATCAGTTCAAAAAACATTAGTAGGGTGTTATCACCGATGATTGGATACAAAGAAGAAGCATACGGAAGCGCCTAAAAATATACCTTAAATCTAGTTTGTCGAGTCTTGAACAGTGTACCAACCACAAGACAATAACAAATATGTGGGAGGCCCCTGCTCATAGTAAAAATACTCCTACTGGCACAGTGGGAGTCGATGAACAAAAAGCAAAGCGTAAACTCGCAGAAACATCTCCGGAAATTGCTACGGTAGGAAATATGTCCACAGCAGCCTTAATGAAATTAATGAACGATACGATGTCAATGTTACTAGATAAAAAAATTGCTAACTTACCAACCAAATCTGACATTATGGAAATAAAAAATAACATTGAGGGAGTAAAGGAGGAGGTCACACGTTTATCGGAGGAAAATAAAACAATGAAGGCGGAAATTAAACTCTTGAAAGAAATCAATGATGCCAATGAACGAAAATTAGAGAGACTTGATGTACAATCAAGAAGGAAAAATATCATCGTGAGAGGGTTACCACTCAAAAGTTCTCTATACGGAGCGGTAAAAGATTTTTTCAGGAATAAATTAAAAATTAACATGGATGTGGAGATAGAATATGTCAAAAAATTGAAACAGGCCAATGACAAAATGACGGTTCTGATAGAGCTTAAATCTGGAAAAATGATAGCCGATATACTCAAAAACACGAAGCACCTTGCTGGATCCACAATATTTGTGGAAAGAGATTTGTGCGGAATTCGGCTAGAAAGGAAAAAGATTATGATGCAGCTGAAGAAGGAAATTCTGCAAGTTGACAAGAGCAAGAAAATTGGAATTCGTGGAGACCAACTAGTAGTTGGTGGAAAGATCTTCTTCTGGACGGGAAATGGTGAGCTGATGTGTGGTCAACGAAAAGGCAAGGAAGTCCTTGCAGAGGAATATGGTGTTGTAGCTCAAAATATACTCTTAGATTATAATAACTTATGGAGTAAATATAATTCAAAAAACTAATAGACTATGATAAATGTAAAACGAATAGCACCACAGATAGAAAGCCAATTGAAAACAAGAAATTTATTTTGAATTTAGTATCATATAATGTACATGGGCTGGGAGGAAAATATCTTCACCACGATTTTTTTAAATATTTAGAGGATTTTCATGTATTTATCTTGCTAGAGACACATGTCGAAGAGAGTCAAAAAAGTAAATATGAAAGTAGATTTAAAAATTATTTGTTGTATTGGAAAGCCGCTACTAGAATCAGTAATAGGGGAAGAGCAATAGGTGGGCACGTTTGTGGCATAAGAAAAGATTTACAATCTGTCGGATTCAGACATAAGTTGATTCAAATTGGAGGTATAGATATTATACAATGTCGGCTAAATCAGATGACTTTTGAAATAGTTCCTGTGTATCTAAGAGGAGCAAACTGGATGCAAGACTTCGGGAGTTTAAAAGAGGCTGTGGAAATGTCAAATTTGCCAAAAATTGTTATAGGCGACCACAATGCCAGAATTGGAGAAGAACAGCAAATTTGGGATGAGTCAGTAGAAGAATTCATCGCATGCAGCAAAATAAGGAGATCGAAGGATAAAACTGTAAACTCATGCGGAAGAAAGTATGTTGAGTTTTGCAACAATAACGGGCTAATAATTCTTAATGGAAGAATCACAGGGGATGCAGAAGGAAATTTCACCTTCGCAAACCAAAACGGCAGTTCGGTTATTGATTTGTGTGCAGTCTCACATGACATGGTTGCGAATGTTAGTAACTTTAATGTTGAAAATCAAGTGTGGTCGGATCACTGGCCCATAACATTAAAATTGGAATGTAATAACGATTTAAAGTCAGACACTGAAAAATTGCACCAATTGCCGAGATTATACTGGAAAAATACCAATAAAGCAACTTATCAGCAAAAACTAAATGCAAATGTAACCACTGTATTATCCGACTACGCATGTTTAGCAGATTTTATAAGCCTCATTTCAAGCTCTTACCCTAAAAGTACAATAAGCAGGAAAGTAGAGTACAAAAACAAATGGTTCGACACTGAATGTTTTCGGGCAAGAGAGAAATCTATGAGGTTGCTAAATATATATAGATCTACAGATCTGATACAAGACAGAAAAGCCTATAGTGTGCAAAGAAAGGAATATCATCTCATTTGTAAGCGAAAACAATGCGAGTACAATATAAATCTAACCAGAAGATTGGACACGGTTAGCGATAGTAAAACATGGTGGGCATTAGCAAAGGAAATTAGACAACATGAAAATCCGATTGGATGCGAAATAACTGCCGAAACATTAAAGAATTATTTTGAAATTCTACTCAACCCTACTGATAACTCGAAACCTATCTACTTTGCCCCACCACTTTTGGAGGAAGTTCTTCTAGACAGTGACTTTACTTTAGAAGAAATAAGGGAGCAGCTGAGTAAGTTAAAGGAAAGGAAGGCCCCAGGTGAAGACGGTATTCCATACGAGTTTTTTATCAATGCTACGGATGACTTTCTCTCAGCTTTATGTCAAACTTATACAAAAATTTTCAATGGTAGCCAAGACTTCGATACTTTCCGTACCAGCGTTATATTCCCCATACATAAAAAAGGTGATATTAATGCAGTCGGAAATTATAGAGGAATAAGTTTTATGAACTGCATAGCAAAGCTTTTGTTGGGCATGATAAATAACAGAATAACTGAGTGGACGAATAGACTGCAGGTGTTAAATGAGTTTCAAGCTGGTTTTAGAAAAGGATATTCGACAATTGACAATGTTTTTAACCTAGTGTCAATTATAAATCTAAAGCTTGCTGAAAGAAAAAAAGTTTACTCATTTTTTGTCGACTTCAAAGCAGCGTTCGACAGGGTTCCAAGACAGCAACTTATATACAAAATGCACACAATAGGGCTCTCATCAAAAATTGTGGATTTTATTGCTAAAGTATATAAGAATACAAAATCAACGATATGGAACGGTAAGGAGTTGTCTGGATATTTTGAAACAAAATGTGGAGTGAAACAAGGTTGCCTGCTATCGCCCTTACTCTTTGCCCTTTATTTAAATGATCTGCACGATGCTTTAGGAGGTGGTCTATACATAGACAATTTGAATGTCCGTCTTTTGATGTATGCAGATGATATTGTTTTAATATCAGATGATAAAGATATACTACAAAAAATGATAAACAATCTGGCAGAGTATTGTGATCTCTGGGGAATGGAAGTAAACAAAGACAAGTCAGAAGTGATGGTATTCAGAAAAGGAGGGAGAATTGCTGAAGTTGAAACATGGAAATATAAGGGAGAAAGTCTGAGGGTTGTAAATGAATATCAGTACCTTGGCATAACTTTGACACCAAAGCTTTCTTTCGCTAAACATATTGAGAATAAAAATAATGCATCCAAAATTTGTCTGAATGTAACATGGAAGGATTTCACAGGAAAACCGAATATTTCACTAACTGCTAAGTGGAAAATGTTTCTGTCAGTTTGTAGAGCGATCCAGAGTTATGGTTCACAAATATGGGGAAATGCTTATTTTGAGGACGTGGAAAAATTATACAGATATTTTATTAAACGTATACTGAAGCTACCAGAAAATACGCCCAATTACTTATTGGCTTTGGAAACAAGCTACGAGGAAGGATATGTGTACACTTATTCAATGCACTTAAAGTACTTGCAAAAAGTGATATTTGAAATGCAAGGGCATCGATTGCCAAATAAACTTTCTCTGAAAGTTATAGAAAGAAATATTTCTTGGTACAATGATTTAAATTTAATGCTATCAAAATACCAAATCCAAAGTGCTGATATTGGCGAAAGCAAGGAAACATGGAATAATGCATGCTATCAACTTATTGAAGGAATAAAAATGCGTAGCCTAAGGGATCACATGACCAAAGCCCGTGAGAGTGCTCTCAGAATCTACAAATACCTTAATTATGAAGTAGGACCAATATACTGCAACAACAGTTTTAAACTAAGTCAAATATCATGCATTATACGAGCCAGAGGAGATATTTTGCCTTTAAACGGATCTATCTACCGAAATAACATTAGTCGTATATGCTCTATTTGTAATATGGGAGAAGAGGAATCAGTATGTCACTTCGTGGGCAGATGCCCAATATTTTCCAATTACAGACAAAAATTTTTTAACAAAACTTTTCTTGATGAAAATGAGGTTATCTTTCAGTTAGATGGAGGTGAAGATATGTCCTGGTCTACTTTATATAATTACCTTAGAGAAGCCCTTAAATACAGAGATTTATTGATAAATGAATTTAATTATTAATTTTAACGTAAATTTTTAAACTCAATTTTCCAGCAGACGGTTTAAGAAAAACCATGCTGAATATTCTTTATAGATAATAAATAAAACATATAGTATTATATATTTTTATAACGTTTAATAAAATAAAATAAAGAATGAATACAATACAATACAATACAATACACTTGTGTCCAATAACGTTGATTGTTGTAATTTTTTGTAAAGCTAAATGTTCTATGAAACTTTCTTTAAAGAGAGGAAATTTATTTAAAAGGTGCTTTTAACAATGTGAGGACCGACACACTCTTCCAATCTATTGAATCGATCTGTCGAATTGACATCTTGAGCTCCTGGAAGCTCCAATTTTTGTATGATTTGGCTAAAATTTTGTATGTTGTGTTCTGTTGTGACTTCCAATAATCGTGCAAAGTACAGCTGAAATCGGTCTATAACCTGATGTAGCTCCCTCTTAAACCGATCACTCGATTTCAGGTCTGCTTCCCTTTTAAGCCGGGTTTTTGTCCGATTTGGCTAAAATTTTGCAAGTAGTGTATGGCAAATCAACGCATAACTTGTTATAGCTCCATATAAACTGATCTATCGATCATCTCTGTTCGATTCCTAGAAGCTTTAATTTTTGCTTGGTTTGTCCGAAATTTCGCACAAAGAGTAAAATTATGAACATTAACTAAATTTATTTTGTGTAAGTGTTTAGCAGTTTCTTAACTCGATTTTACTTCTTTTAATATAGAAGCCATCAAATTCAAAGGTCACTAAAATTGTTTTCAGGAGTCTTACTCCTAAAATTTTTTATTTTTTTTTAAATGGGTTAATTCGTATTTACGCTAATCCGAATTCCATTAGGATACCTTTTTATTATCTCGAGTTAGAATTTTTCTAAGACAGCTCTCTTCTTGAGTATTTTTCTGCTTATTCCTCGTTAATGGGTTAAGAGAACTTTCTCTAAGATATAATTCTCTTAATGTTAGTTTTATTATGTTACTAGCTGACCCGAGTCCGCTCCGCTGCGCCTTGTTTTACTTTATTTTGGAACAAAAATTTTTTTGGAATATTTATTTCCGACAATTAAAGATCTTTTAGTGAAATACCACGCAAACTTGACTAACAGTTTAACAATATAACTGCCTTTATCTGTATCCCATATGATCTTTATTGGTCTACGAATTTAAGTTTGGATGTAAGGTGTACTCCATTCTTAAAATACTTCATTTCAGCCCGATATTCTCATGATGTCTGATTTAGTGGTGATTTCGGGGGAGAGGTGTTCCCCCAGATACTTGGCCTTGAAAAAATATCAGCATCGTGCTCTTCTCTCAAATACCATTTGTTTAAACCCCATGTTGCCATTGGCTTAAGAGGAGTTTACAGAATGAGGCGTCCCCCAAACACATAGCCCCAAAATAGGTTATCAAATTCGTTTTCTAATCTCAAATACCTTTCATTTGAGCCATATATTGGGGTGGTCGAACAATTTTTTTCCTTTGGGAGTGTTTTGGGAAAGGGTTGATGCCCTAAATACATGGTCCTATATTTGGATATTAAATTCGTATTCTACTCCCGAATACTTTTATTTGAGCCCCATATTGCGATGGTCAGTAAAAAATTGCTGTTTGTGATGTATTTTTGGGAAAGACCCCCAGAAAATTGATCCCGAAAATGGGTATCAATTGTTGTTCTACCCCCCAATGCCTTTCATTTAAGCTCCACATTGACAAGGTCGGTAAATATGCCCGATTGAGGGGTGTTTTCGGGATTGGGGTGGTCTCCCAAACACTAAGCCCGGAACATATATCAGCAACGTGCTCTATTCTCATATATCTAAAGGGTGATTTTTTTGAGGTTAGGATTTTCATGCATTAGTATTTGACAGATCACGTGGGATTTCAGACATGGTGTCAAAGAGAAAGATGCTCAGTATGCTTTGACATTTCATCATGAATAGACTTACTAACGAGCAACGCTTGCAAATCATTGAATTTTATTACCAAAATCAGTGTTCGGTTCGTTGATTTGAGTTCCATATTGTCGTGATTGGTGTAAATATAAGTTTGGTAGGTGTTAGGGTGCCCCATCCGAAATTTGGATACCAAATTTTTATTTTTAGGGTACTATATGAGAGCACACAAAATTTCGCATAATTCGCACCACCCATCTCCGAGATCTGGCGTTTCTGAAAATTAGGGTAAGGGGGAGGGTCCGCCCCCCTTCAGATATCAAAAAATGTAGTACCCTTTTTTTACCACGTAGTCATTATACACCATCTATGAAAATTTCAAGAAAATCGGTTCAGCCGTTTCTGAATCTACAAGGAACACAGAAACATACAAACAAACAAATCTACAAACAAACACAAATTGATTTTTATATATAAGATTTAATATTTAACCTATAGAAAACATATTATTTAGAGACCTTAAACAAAATATTTCGGTCTGAAAAACTTAAGTTAACAACAAATAAAAAGGCGGTAAGTTCGACCGGGCCGAACTTTGGATACCCACCACATCGGGTATATATGCAAACCATCTTTCGTCATAATATGTTAAAAATGCATAATTTATGCCCCCATAGCAGCTTTATCGAAATATGGTCCGATTTGGACCAAATTCGACACGGATATTGAGTGGTCTATTAAGTACAAGTCGTTGTTCAAATTTGTAGAACCAAATATTGGTCTTTTTGATAGCCATATCCAAATATAGACCGATCTGAACCATATACGACACGGATGTCGAATAGCCTAACATAAGTCACTGTGTCAAATTTCAGTGAAATTTGATTAGAAATGCGCCTTTTATGGGGCCAAGACTTTAAATCGAGAGATCGGTCTATATGGCAGCTATATCCAAATCTGGACCGATCTGGGCCAAATTGCAGAATGTTGTCGAAGAACCTAACACAAATCATTGTTCCAAATTTCGGCGAAATCGGACAATAAATGCGCCTTTTATGTGTCCAAAACCTCATATCGAGAGATCGGTCTATATAACAGCTATATCCAAATCTGGACCGACCTGCGCCAAATTGAAGAAAAATGTTGAAAGGCCAAACACAACTCACTGCCCTAAATTTCGGCAAAATCTGACCATAAATGCGCCTTTTATGGACCCAAAACCTTACATCGAGAGATCGTTCTATATGGCAGATATATCCAAATCTGGACCGATCTGGGCTAAATTGAAGAAGATTGACGACTGGCCTAACGCAACTTACAGTCCCAAATTTCAGCATAATCAGGTAATAAATGCGACTTTTATGGGCCTAAGACCGTAAATCGGCGGATCGTTCTATATGACAGCTATATCCAAATCTGGACCGATCTAGGCCATATTGCAGAAAGATTGTCGAGGGGCCAAACACAACTCACTGTCCCAAGTTTCGGCGCCATGGGACAATAAATACGCCTTTTATGGGCCCAAAACCATAAATCGCCGTGGGAAAATAAATACGACTTTTATGGGCCCAAAACCTTACTTCGAGAGATCGTTCTATATGGCAGCTATATCCAAATCTGGACCGATCTGGGCCAAATTGAAGAAGGTTGACGACTGGCTTAACACAACTCACTGTCCCAAATTTCAGCAAATTCGGATAATAAATGTGGCTTTTATGAGCTTTAGACCCTAAATCGGCGGATTGGTCTATATGGGCGCTATATCAAGATATTGTTGACTTTGAACTTAACCTGCTTATGGACAAAAAAAAGAATATGTGTAAAGTCAGCCCAATATCTCCATTTTTAAAGACTGTAGCGTGATTTCAACAAACAGAGGGACAGGCGGACGGACATGGCTAGATCGTCTTAGATTTTTACGCTGATCAAGAATTTATATACTTTATAGGGTCGGAAATGGATATGTGTTTCAAACGGAATGACAAAATGAATATTACCCTATCCTTCGGTGGTGGGTGTAATAAATATGGTTTCCAATGAAAAATTAGTAATATTTAATTATAAATTATTTGAACTACATCGGCAATAAAATGAAAAATGTAATGGGTTCGGAAACACAATTTTAAAACTACGAAACGACCATGCTGATCAGTGCGAAACTTCTAGCGCTTAACGGTCGAAATCTATAATCGCATTGAAAGTTGGAGACCATAGTAGAAGTGGTTTTATAAAATTTCAACCAACCGTCCTATAAGAGCTCTAGAAGTAAAATCGGGAGATCGGTTTTTAGGGGAGCTATCAGTCTATAGACCGATTCAGACCATATTTGACACGTATGTCGAAGGTCATGGGAGAAAAAATTTCAGCCAAAGCATATAATAATTACCTACTCTAGAAGCTTAAAGAGTCAAGATCCAATACCGGTTTATGTGGCAGCTATATCAGGTTATGGACCGATTTAAACAATATTTTGCACAATTGTCGGAAGTCATAACGAAACACAAACATTTTAGCCAAATCAGAAAATAATTGCGTCTGTCTCTAGTGGCTCAAGAAGTCAAGAATTGATAAGAATTGCGCCCCCTAGTGGCTCAAGAAATCAAGACCCCAGATCGGTTTTTATGACAGCTATATCAGGTTATAAACCGATTTAAATTATATTTAGGACAGTTGTTGGAAGTTATAACAAAACATGTCGTATAAAATTTCATCCAAATCGGATAAGAATTGTCCTCTCTATTGGCTCAAGAAGTCAAGATCCAAGATCGATTTCAATGGTAGCCATATCAAAACATGGACCGATATGGCCCATTTGCAATCCCAACCGACTAGTGAAGTGTTTTATGTGGTCTTAGAAACATATTTCGAGGAGTTACAAACTGAATGGCGAAATTAGTATACCCCCATCCTATGGTGGAGGGTTTAAAAAAGTATGGAGACCATTTAAAAAAAATATATATTTAATACGAAATACATATTTTCTTAATAAAAGGATAATTAGCACAACTACCGGTAGGGGGTTAGTAGAAATCCGGTATGGTAGTTAGCACATTTACCAAATAACAGAAGCAAAATAAAATAGTTTTTTTTATGGAAATGATTGATGGAACTGATATATCGCTAAGTAGCATCTTCTTTTACCCCAATTTATTGTATCGTGATTAAGATAGCTACTGAACTATAAAAATAACCAAACTGTGGTTCAAACAATTGAAATTGTTTTGACATTATTATCTTTTTGTTCTTATAAACGAATTCTAACCAATCATTTCTTGGTCTGCATGCACATGCAAATTTTTTAGTAAATTTGCTGTAGAATCTGCAAATATAGTAAAGTGGAAACAAATTTTTTCCAAGTGTTTTGGGGGACATATGGTTTAAACAAGTAAAAGCGTGCTAAGTTCGGCCGGGCCGAATCTTATATACCCTCCACCATGGATCGCATTTGTCGAGTTCTCTTCCCGGCATCTCTTCTTAGGCAAAAAAGGATATAAGAAAAGAGTTGCTCTGCTATTAAAACGATATCAAGATATGGTCCGGTTCGGACCACAATTAAATTATATGTTGGAGACCTGTGTAAAATTTCAGCCAATTCGTATAAGAATTGCGCCCATTGGGGCTCACGAAGTAAAATAGAGAGAACGATTTATACGGGATCTGTATCGGACTATAGACCGATTCATACCATAATAAACACGTTTGTTGATGGTCATGAGAGGATCCATCGTACAAAATTTCAGGCATATCGGATAATAATTGCGACCTCTAGGGGTCAAGAAGTCAAGATCCCAGATCGGTTTATATGGCAGCTATATAAGGTTATGAACCGATTTGAACCTTATTTGACACAGTTGTTGAAAGTAAAAATAAAATACGTCATGCAAAATTTCAGCCAAATCGGATAGGAATTGCGACCTCTAGGGGTCAAGAAGTCAAGACCCCAGATCGGTTTATATGACAGCTATATCAGGTTATGGACCGATTTGAACCATACTTAGCACAGTTGTTGGATATCATAACGAAATACTTCGTGCAAAAATTAATTCAAATCGGATAAGAATTGTGCCCTCTAGAGGCTCAAGAAGTCAAGACCCAAGATCGGTTTATATGGCAGCTATATCAGGTTATGGACCGATTTAAACCATACTTGGCACAGTTGTTGGATATCATAACGAAATACTTCGTGCAAAAATTTATTCCATTCGGATAAGAATTGCGCCCTCTAGAGGCTCAAGAAGTCAAGACCCAAGATCGGTTTATATGGCAGCTATATCAGGTTATAGACCGATTTAAACCATACTTGGCAGAGTTGTTAGATATCATAACAAAATACTTCGTGCAAAAATTCATTCCATTCGGATAAGAAATGCGCCCTCTAGAGGCTCAAGAATTCAAGACCCAAGATCGGTTTATATGGCAGCTATATCAGGTTATGAACCGACTTCTATTTTATTTAACATAGTGGTTGAAAGTAAAAATTAAATACGTCGTGCAAAATTTCAGCCAAATCGGATAGGAATTGCGCCCTCTAGAGGCTCAAGAAGTCAAGACCCAAGATCGGTTTATATGGCAGCTATATCAGGTTATGACCAATTTGAACCATACTTGGCACAGTTGTTGAATATAATAACAAAACACGTCGTGCAAAATTTCATTCCAATCGGATAAGAATTGCGCAGTCTAGAGGCTCAAGAAGTCAAGACCCAAGATCGGTTTATATTGCAGCTATATTAGGTTATGGACCGAATTGAACCATACTTGGCACAGTTGTTGGATATAATAACAAAGCACGTCGTGCAAAATTTCATTCTGATCGGATAAGAATTGCGCACGCTAGAGGCTCAAGAAGTCAAGACCCAAGATCGGTTTATATGGCAGCTATTTCAAAACATGGACCGATATGGCCCATTTACAATACCAACCGACCTACACTAATAAGAAGTATTTGTGCAAAATTTCAAGCGGCTAGCTTTACTTCTTCGGAAGTTAGCGTGCTTTCGACAGACAGACGGACGGACGGACGGACGGACAGACGGACGGACGGACAGACGGACGGACATGGCTAGATCGACATAAAATGTCACGACGATCAAGAATATATATACTTTATGGGGTCTCAGACGAATATTTCGAGTAGTTACAAACAGAATGACGAAATTAGTATACCCCCCATCTTATGGTGGAGGGTATAAAAATCATACACCTAAATGGGGCATCTGGGCTTTGAAATTTTGAAAACTCGATGGCTTTTTTTCAGTTTTCTAATAAAAAATTGTCTGCTTTAAAGTACATATAGCACAAAAAAAAAAACAATATGAAAAAATTAAGGTATTTTTTCTACCATAAATTGCAAAAAAATTCATTTTAAAATTTTTTGACTTGCAAAACTGAACTTTGGCTTGCTTAACTGAATAAAGCCGATGTGGAGACTTTTTGGGGCAATGTCGTTGTAAATTTTGTCACAGATCCATATCATGCATAAGAATGAAAAATGAACAACAAACCGTCAAAATTGCAAAAAAAAAATTTAAGTCGAATATCCGCGAAACCAGTGGAGCTATTGTAGACCTCGGAGCACGAGCGAAGATTTGGCAGCCCCAATAAATTTTTTTAATACCGAGCTGACCAACTTTAGAGGCCTCTCAAAATTCGCCTGGACAATTCATGGCCTTGAAATTTTGCACACGATCGCACTCTCATCTTGCACACGATCGCACTCTCATCTCTAACCATTCCAAAGTGAAATCTCTACCCTTTCTCACATGAGATATTTATACCCTGCGCCACCACTGTGGTACAGGGTATTATAGATTTGTGCATTTGTTTGTATCGCTAAGAAGGAGAAGAGCTAGACCCATTGATAAGTATACCGATCGACTCAGAATAACTTTCTGATTCGATTTGCCATGTCCGTCTGTGAGTCCATGTATTCTTGTAATCAAAGTACAGGTCGTATTTGTTGTCCGATTGTCACGAAATTTTGCGTATGCCACTTTTTTGACCCAAGGACAAGCGCTATTTGAAATCGGTTCAGATTTAGATATAGCTCCCATATATATCTTTCATCCGATATGAATTTTTAAGGCTTTAGAAGCCACTTTTTTGACCCAAGGACAAGCGCTATTTGAAATCGGTTCAGATTTAGATATAGCTCCCATATATATCTTTCATCCGATATGAATTTTTAAGGCTTTAGAAGCCACAATTTTCGTCCGATCTTCACAAAAAATGGGCATGGGGTGTTTTATTTGACGTCTCCATATGTGTGCAAAATTTCATAAAAGTCGGTTCAGATTTACATATAGCTCCCATATATATGTCTCGCCCGATTTGCACTTAAATGGCCGTAGTAGCTACAATTTTAAACCGATTTGCACAAAATTTGGCCCGGACTGTTTTGTTACTGCACTTAATATATCTGGAATATTTCATAAAAATCGGTTCAGATTTAGATATAGCTCCCATATATATCTTTCATCCGATTTGAACTGTTATAACTGTAGAAGCCACAATTTTGGTCCGATCTTTACCAAATTTGGGGTGGAGTCATTTTTGTCTCAATGTATGTGCAAAATTTTATAAAAATCGGTTCAGATTTAGATATAGCTCCCATATATATCTTCCATCCGATTTGGCTTTTTAAGTCTGTAGAAGCCACAATTTTGGTCCGATCTTTACAAAATTTAGCATGAGGTACTTTATTTGACGTCTCCATATGTGTGCAAAATTTCATAAAAATCGGTTTAGATTTAGATATAGCTACCATATATACCTTACATCCAATATGGCATTTCAAGGCTGTAGAATCCAAAATTTTCGACCGATACGTGAGCAAAATTTCATTACAATCAGTCCTAATTTCGATATTTCTCCAGGCAGTAAAAACCACAATTTTGGTCACATCTCTACAATCTAGGGTGTGAGATGCTCTATTTGACGTCCCAGTATGTGTCATTAAAATTGGCACAGGTTTCGATATAACTCCCATATAATCTTTTATCCGAAATGGCCTTTTAAAGATATGGAAATTCAAATCTTTTGCCCTATGGCAGGAAAATCTTACAAGGTTCTAAATTGATATTTCAATTTGTATCGAAATTAAAGTCTGACTAGATTTCGAGATAAGTTCTACATATAAAAAAAAATCGGTTTAGATTTAGATATAGCTACCATATATATCTTTCATCCGATATGGCATTTCAAGGCTGTAGAATCCAAAATTTTCGACCGATACGTGAGCAAAATTTCATTAAAATCAGTCCTAATTTCGATATTTCTCCAGGCAGTAAAAACCACAATTTTGGTCACATCTCTACAATCTAGGGTGTGAGATGCTCTATTTGACGTCCCAGTATGTGTAATTAAAATTGGCACAGGTTTCGATATAACTCCCATATAATCTTTTATCCAATATGGCCTTTTAAAGATATGGAAATTCAAATCTTTTGCCCTATGGCAGGAAAATCTTACAAGGTTCTAAATTGATATTTCAATTTGTATCGAAATTAAAGTCTGACTAGATTTCGAGATAAGTTCTACATATAAAAAGTACTAGGATGGTGAAGGGTATTATATAGTCGGCACCGCCCGACTTTTGCCTTTCTTTACTGGTTTTTACTAGTTTTTACTAGTTTTTTTTTTTTTTTTTTTTTTTTTTTATTTTCTCCGGCAATGCGTCGGTAGAACTTGCCAAAAGCCATCGATGATAAATAGTTTGTAGAAATCGGTCCGGCAGTACTCAGCAAAGTAAAACCTGCTAATGTTATTTTTTGGCGGCATGCTTTTACAACAGGATGAACCATTCTACCTCTTGAAATCTCATATCAGTTTTTTTCTTGGAAGCGCCATACTATTTATAGATCCTTTTATAAAAACATGTTTTTCTAGGTTTTTCTTGGATAACACTTCAACATAAAATTCATTGAATTTGATTGTACTTGACAAAATCATCTATATCATTTGTTATATTAAATATTTACAATTATTCTTAATGGATATTACCTTCTTATACATTTTGTATTTATTCCAATAAAGACAGAGATAAGATTATTTAGGATAATCAATGAGTAATGATTGTTTAACAACTGAATGAACAAAAACAAAGGACAACGGCCACATTGAAATAATTATAAATCGGAAAACCGTAAATTAAAAGGAAATCACAATAATGGCACCATTACAGCTACTAAGCTCGTTGATTCTAATATATAACAAGTTTCGTATTCATATACATAAGTATATATTTCTACATACATATTAAGAGGCGGAATTGAGATACATCACTTTACATAAAGGCCTTATAAAAGCATTGAAATTAGTTTATTTTATATGCTGAAGTCTTTACAAATTTTAAAACAAGTAAAAATGCATTTAAGCATCTATGTAGAGTTAAAATAAAGTTCGGACTACCAGTGCGGGTATTGTAGAATTGAATTGCGCCAGAGGCTTTGGTTTGTTGCTAATCAGGTAAAGCAATGGATAATGTATATACCATGGGAGTCATTGTAGTTGTATGGACAATAAATGTATCTCCACAACCCACAAGCACATGTATAAGAAAAGGAATAGGTAATAGAGAAGATGTCGAGTTTGGTTTGATTCGTATTTAAGAGAAATAAAGTGTAAATTGTGAAATAAAGGGTGATTTTTTAGCTTTTCTCTTTCGGGCAACACTTTAAACAGTTCACGCAAGTTTCGTGTTTTATTTCACTGTCAAACATCTTTAGTTTGGTCTATAATTTAACCATGAATCGTCTTACAAACGAACAACGCTTGCAAATTTTTAAATTGTATTGTCAAAATGCGTTCTATGTTAAGAAAACTCATGGCGTTCATCATTGTATTCAGCGACGAAGCTAATTTTTGGCTCAATGAGTACGCAAATAAACAGAATTGTCTATTTTGGAGTGAAGATCAGGCAGAAGCATTGCAAGTACTACCAATGCATCCAGAAAATGTCACAGTTTGGTGCGGTTTATGGGCTGGCGGCATCATTGGACCGTATTTCTTCAAAGATAATGCGAATCGTTACTGTGAATGGTTAGTGCTACCGTGAGATGATATTCAATTTTTTTTTGCAAGAGCTTGACATGTGGTTTCAACAAGACGGTGTCACATGCCACAATGCACGAGTAACAATGGACTTATTGAGATCGCCTCTCATTGTTCGGTGAACATTTTATTTCACTTTCAGGACCGATCAACTGGCCGCCCTGATCGTGCGATTGAACGCCTTTAGACCATTTTTTGTGGGGTTATGTTCAAGCTCATGTCTATACAGACAAGCCAGCTTCAATTGAAGACAACATTGAAGCATTTATTCGTGAAATACCGGTCGAAATGTTGGAAGAGTATGCCAAAATTGTTATAAGCGGTTGGACCATTTGAGGCGCAGCCACGGTCAACATTTTCATGAAATAATCTTCAAATATTAAATCCTTTGGACTGTACTATCGACTCAAATAAAGATTTCATGAATTTTTCTGAATTTTATTTCTTATAGCTTTTAAAAAATCACCCTGTAAAAATGATACTCGCCCCAACAGGCAAAAAAAACTTCAAAATAATTTTAAGTGGGTCGGATTGCAGACTAATCAGTAGCTTCGGCATTGACATAATCTGATAGTTTCATTGTGTAAAGTTAAATCGCTGGATTGCTTTAAATGGGAGCTACATCCAAATCTGAAATCTTAGTTGTTATAACTAGAACAGATAAAGAGACAGCATAAGGGTAAGTTTGCGACTCGATCGGTATACTAGCTGCGGGTCTACTTCTTCTCCTGTTCATACACTCCACCATTGGATGGCAGTATACAAATTTCCTCATTTCGTTTTAAAAACATCGAAATATTGAGCTCAGACCCAACAAGTATATATGTATGCTTGCATTCCTGATTACCTTGACATTCTGAGTCGATTTAGTCATGTCCGTCTGTCTGTCTAAAACAGGCTTAGTTTCAAAAGGCACTTGAAATTGTGCATTCGTCCTATCAGTGACGGTCGGTTAGGATTATAAAAGGGCCATATCGGTAAAGGTTTTGATATAGCTGTCATGTAAACCGATCTTGGATCTTGAATTCTTGACTCCCTAGAGGACGCAATTTTCATTCGATTTGGCTGAAATATTGCACGCAATGTTTTGGTATAATTTCCAATAACTGTGCTAAATAAGTTTAAAATCGATTCGTAACCTGATATAGCTGCCATATAAATTGATCTTGGGTCTTGACTTCTTAAGCTGTTAGAGGGCGCAATTCTCGTTCGATTTGACTGAAATTTTGCATGTACTGTTTTGGTATCACTTCCAACAACTGCGTTAAGTATAATTCAAATCGGTTCATAATCTGGTATAGCTGTCATATAAACCGACCTTGGATCTTGACTTCTTGAGCCTCTAGAGGGCCCAATTTTTATCCGATTTGAATGAAATTTTGCACGAAGAATTTTGTTATGATATCCAACAACTGTGCCTAGTATGGTTTAAATCGGTCCATAAGCTGATATAGCTGTCATATAAACCGATCTGGGGACTTGACTTCTTGAGCTTCTAGAGAGCGCAATTCTCATTTGATTTGGCTGAAATTTTACACGTGGTGTGCTGAGTATGGTTCAAATCGATTCGTAACCTGATATATCTGCCATATAAACCGATCTTGGCTCTTGACTTCTTGAGCTGCTAGAGGGCGCGATTCTTCCGATCGATCCGATTAGGCTGAAATTTTGTACAACGTGTTTTGATTTGACTTCCAACAACTATGCCAAGTATTGTCAAAATTGCTTCATAACTTGAGACATTTCCTATATTAACCTATATCTGATATTTTTTCTTGAGTCCATTTTATGTGCAATTCTTATCCGATTGGGCTGAAATTTTGCGCATTGACTTCAACTATGGTCTCCATCGTCCAAACCAGGTATGGTCCGAATCAGTCCATAACCTGTTAAGCTCCAATGGCATAGCAATTCTTATCTATTATTCTTTGTTTGCTTATAAAGAGATACATAGAACTTGACAAATGCGATTTGTGGTGGAGGGTATATAAGATTCGGCCCGGCCGAACTTAGCACGCTTTTATTTGTTTCTTGCTGCTAGGGCAAACCGATATTTGGGCCTAACCATACTTAATGATTTCTAATTCCAGAGGCCTGAGCAAACACGATTTCCGCCGCTTGATATTTATTTACGTAGTTTGTATTGCTATGTGTGGTGCGTGCATCTTACAAATTTGTACGCAGACAAGGTATGGACGAGAAAATGTTAATGCTTTAATGTGTAACCACAACCACATCACAGTCATGCAATATTCATATTAAGTTGTCTCTTTGTTTGGGCAGTGGGTTGTAAGGTAATTATGCCAATAAAATCTCTCAAGGATGTTTCTTTTGGTTAAGACAAATAATGACATTGTCCCAGGAAAACACATTAATGTTAGTTATAATGTTCTCCGGAGCCAGGGGATAATACCTTCCTTTGGTCACAATGTAAATACGACCTGTATATGCTGTTGTAAGTAACCACTGCGGTTTTCGCAAGCTTCTTTGCCAACAAACGAATATATATGTATATGCATTGAAAAGATTTATCTTATTTGATGAAATAATTTATTGGAAACGTACATCTTTACAGTTGTTGTAGATTTACTTTAACCAAGAAATATATTAAAGACTTATTGGGTATAAGCTTTTAATGTCCTATTTAAGCCTTATAATTTTTTGGGATTGTGGCATTTTTTGTAGTTCTAGAATGACGAAATTTTTAATTTTTTTTTTGTTTGCGAGAATATAATTAATACTCCATTAACAAAATACAGCCAAATGTTGAAACTACGTTAGTGAGTGAACAAATCAAGATATCCACTTAAAATGTTACGCATATACTTGTTATTGAGGTTGCACAGATTAAGCACGATTTGGTTTCATGAGGCTCGAGATATTTCAATTATTACCCGATCGCATTTCTTTAAACTACTCCAGATATTGAAAGAAATAATAAGTGTATGATTTTAGCACATCGGCGGGTACACAAGATTGCGCCCGTCCGAAATTATTTGGTCTTAATCTTAGAATGGTTGAAATGCGAGCTATATCCGATTTTTGATTAACCCGGATCAAACATGAAGGTTAAAAGTCAAAAAAGCTGCCATACTCAAAATTTGTGTACATAAATTATGCGGGGATTTGAACCCAGTCTTCCAGAACAACACGAAACGTTTACCGTTGTATTGGCGGTTGATGCTATCAACGCAAACACCAACTCTTTTAAGGATTGGGTGGGCTCTTCAATTAAACCAATATACAAAAAGTAAAAAGGCGTTAAGTTCGGCCGGGCCGAACTTTGGATGCCCACCACCCCGGGTAAATTGAGATATCGGTCTATATGGCAGATATATACAAATCTTGATCGATCTAGACCAAATTGCAGAAATATGTGGAGGGGATTAACTTAACTCTCTGTCCTAAATTTCAGCTACATCGGACAATAAATGTGCCTTTTATGGGCCCAAAACTATAAATCGAGAGATCGGTCTATATGGCAGCCCATTAGAGTGAAATTGAAGAAGTATGTCGAAGGGTCTAACACAACTCACTGTCTCAAATTGCGGCGACATCGGGCAATAAATGTGCTTTTTATGGCCCCAAAACCTAAAACTGAGAGAACGGTATACATGGCAGCTACATCCAAATCTGGACCGATCTGTGCCATAATGCAAAAGTATGTCAAGGAGCTTACCTTAACTCACTGTCCCAAATTTCGGCGACATCGGACAATAAATGCACCTTCTATGCGTTTAAGACACTAAATCGGAGGATCGGTCTATATGGCAGCTTTATCCAAATCTGGACCGATCTGGTCCATATTGTCGAAGGATGTCGAAGGGACTAACACAACTCACTGTGTCAAATTTCAGCAAAATCGTATAATAAATGTGGCTTTTACGGACCTAAGACAATAAATGGGAGGATCGGTCTATATGGCAGCTATATCCAAATCTTGACCGATCTGAGCCAAATTGACGAAGGATGTTTAAGGGCCTAACAAAATTCATTGGCCCACATTTCAGCAAAATCGGATAATAAATGTGGCTTTTATGTGCCTAAGACCCTAAATCGGAGGATCGGTCTATACGGGGACTATATCAAGATATAGCCCGATATAGCACATCTTCGAATTTAATCTGCTTATGTACAAAAAAGAATCTGTGCAAAGCTTCAGCTCAATATCTCCATTTTTGAAGAATGTAGCGTGATTTTAACAGACAGACGGACGGACATGTCTAAATCGTCTTAGATTTTTACGCTGATCAAAAATATATATTCAATACTTTATAGGGTCGGAAATGGATATTTCGGTTGTGGGTATAAAAAGTAGCAAGTAAAAGCGCGCTCGGCCGGGCCGAATCTTATATACCCTCCACCGTGGATCGCATGTTTCGAGTTCTTTTCCCGGCATCGCTTCTTAGGCAAAAAAAGGATAAAAGAAAAGATTTGCTCTGCTATTAGAGCGACATCAAGATATGATCCGGTTCGGACCACAATTAAATTATATGCTGGGGACCTGTGTAAAATGTCAGCCAATTCGAATAAGAATTGCACCCTTTGGGGGCTCAAAAAATAAATAGAGAGATCGATTTATACGGGAGCTGTATCAGGCTATAGATGGATTCAGACCATAATAAACACGTATGTTGATGATCATGAGAGGATCTGTCATACAACATTTCAGGAAAATCGAATAATAATTACGACCTCTAGAGGCTCAAGAATTCAAGAACCCAGATCAATATATATGGCAGCTATATCAGGTTATGAACCGATTTGAACCTAATTCAGCACAGTTGTTGGAAGTAAAAGCAAAACACGTCGTGGAAAATTTCATTCCAATCGGATAAGAATTGCGCACTCTAAAGGCTCAAGAAGTCAAGACCCAAGATCGGTTGATATGGCAGCTATATCAAAACGTGGACCGATATGGCCCATTTACCATGCCAACGGACCTACACTAATAAGAAGTATTGGTGCAAAATTTCAAGCGGATAGCTTTACTCCTTTGGAAGTTAGCTTTCGACAGACAGACGGACGGACGGACGGACAGACGGACGGACATGGCTAGATCGACATAAAATGTCGTGACGATCAAGAATATATATACTTTATAGGGTCTCAGACGAATATTTCGAGTGGTTACAAACAGAATGACGAAATTATTGTATAATAAGGATCGGTCTATATGACAACTATATCCAAATATAGTTCAATGTGGCCCGTTCAAGAACTTAACCTGCGTATCTGTGCCAAATTTCAGCTCAATGTCTCAATTTTTGAAGACTGTAGAGTGATAACAAATGACGGACGTATATACGAACAGACATCGATTAATCGCCTTTGCATTTTACGACGATCTGAAATATATATACTTTGTACAGTCGGAAATGGATATTTCTATGTGTTGCAAACGGAACGACTAAGTGAATACAGGGGTACATTCATTAATTTTCCAATGGTAAAAATCATTCATTTTCCAATGGCAAAATAATAGAAAATTTTATCCATGAAATGGTTTGGTTTTGTTCTTGGGGAAGTTATGCAAATTTTGATACTTTTCGTTAAGTGACTACCGATTGACTCAGAATCAATTGCTGATTCGATTAAGTAGCTTCTTGATCGGATCGGTTTCAAATTTGACACAGATTAATATACCCGTCTGGGGGTAGAGCATTCTGAAACTTATTGAATCGGGATAGTCTTAGATAAATATCCAATATGTCTATGTTTGTCCGAATTAGTCTTAAATCGCAATGATGTTATCAATTGTGAACCGATTTCCGCGAAATGGAATAGGCGTAGATCCCCGAAACAGTTTAACAACTGAAAATTTTTCAATTAAATCCAAATGAATTTTTTGGTTAACATTGTGTTTAAGTATTGGGTTGCCCAAAAAGTAATTGCTGATTTTTCGTATAGTCGGCGTTGACAAATTTTAAGCATTAATCGAATTGGATCGTCATGTAACTGAGCGTGAGATAGGAGATCAGTTAAATATACCAAAATCAACCGTTCATTATCACATAAAAAGTCTTGGACTGGTGAAAAAGCTTGATATTTGGGTACCACATGTATTGAAAGAAATTAATTTAACAAACCGAATCAACGCTTGTGATATGCCCCTTAAACGCAATGAATTCGATCCGTTTTTAAAACGAATCATAACTGGAGATGAAAAATGGATTGTTTACAACAACGTTAGTCGAAAACGATCATGGTCCAAGCATGGTGAACCAGCTCAAACCACTTCAAAGGCTGATATCCACCAAAAGAAGGTTATGCTGTCTGTTTGGTGGGATTGGAAGGGTGTGGTATATTTTGAGCTGCTTCCAAGGAACCAAACGATTAATTCGGATATTTACTGTCAACAATTGGACAAATTGAATACAGCCATCAAGGAGAAGCGACCAGAATTGGTCAATCGTAAAGGTGTCATATTCCACCAGGACAACGCTAGACCCCACACATCTTTGGTCACTCGCCAAAAACTGAGTGAGCTTGGCTGGGAACTTTTGATGCATCCACCATATAGCCCTGACCTTGCACCAACAGACTACCATTTATTTGGATCTTTGCAGAACTCCTTAAATGGTAAAACTTTCGGCAATGATGAGGCTATAAAATCGCACTTGGTTCAGTTTTTTGCAGATAAAGGCCAGAAGTTCTATGAGCGTGGAATACTAAATTTGCCAGGAAGATGGCAAAAGGTTATCGAACAAAATGGCAATTATATATTTGATTAAAGTCATTTTAAGTTTTATTAAAAATGCATTTACTTTCTTTTAAAAAATCCGCAATTACTTTTTAGGCAACCCAATAGATATTTAATTTTAAAAATCTAAAAAAAATTGGACTTTGATGATATTTAATACAGAAATAATATCCAAATTCTACCCTACCTTCTTTTGTACGTGTGCGTATACTACATCGAAGTTTACATATATGGACCAAGCTTTTTTAATATTTTTATCCCCTTAAAAGTTTTCAGATTTAGTAAAAAAAAGAATAATTTTGTCATTTAAGAAACATAAATATAGAAACACAAACTCAGGATCATGTTTGTTTAAATTTTGTGCTAAAAAAAAAATAATTTTACAAATTATGTATTGTTTGACATTACGCTACGAGTGCTCTTTCTAAACAAAATAGGAAAATTTTGAGATACACTGAAAAGAAGTTATAGTAAGTTATTTTCTGTAGCGTGCGTCCAGTTTTACCTGCCAACGAAACTCTTTCTTTCAAAACTTTAATTTTTTTTAGCAACTTTAGGAGCAATTTTAATGTCATTGACGTACATAATGGGATGATAGGAGTAACTCACGTTGTATTTCGATTTCAATATAACCTAAAACTGCCATTTGATTTGTGAAGCTCTCAAAGGTATTAATGTTTATCCGTTTTGCTAGAATTTGATAAACAACTTACATATATGCCTTCGAATACCAGTATTTAATCCGAAACGAATAAGTCCACAGATAAATATTGGTGCCATATAGGGACATATTCTAATATTTCCTTTTGAGCATATCTAATTTGGCTGGAATTTTGTATTCAAAGCACGTTGATTGATGCCTTTCAATACCCATACCAAATGCGGCTTTTATGGCTACATATATAGTTGCAGTTGCAGACCATTAACCACAAATCAAAAATTCATATATAATTGAATACTAATTCATAAATTAATTCAAAAGTTTAAAACCTCTCTTTCATATAGTTCATGACGGGGCCACCGTAGGGCAGAGGTTAGCATGTCCGCCTAAGACGCTGAACGCCTGGGATCTAATCTTTGCGAGACCATCAGACTATGCCATGTAAAACTTCTCCCCAAAGAGGTGTCGCACTGCGGCACGCCGTTCGGACTCGGCTATAAAAAGGAGACCCCTTATCATTGAGCTTAAACATGAATCGGACTGCACTCATTGATATGTGAGAAGTTTGCCGCTGATCCTTGTAGAATGTTCATGGCTAAATTTGCATTTGCAATACTGTTCATAAACGTAAACATATGTACATAATTGTGTTAAAATAAATACAACTCTCCATTTATGAGCTAGTGGAAAATGTGTAGCGTTCGTCGTGTAGCATGCGTTTATGTGTTTATTGCCCTGCTTGTTAGGGTTTATGTGTTTATGGCCCTAACAAGAAACCACAAACAATTTTGAGGGTAATTCATGCAAATTTGGAATTGTCGTACTCTCATCTTCATTTCATATTATAAGGACTTATTAAATACGGGTATTCAAAGGCATATATGTAAGTCGTTTATCAAATTGCATTTTTAAGGTTCTACGTAAAATGCGCTTAAAGTTACGAAAAACTGCCTTAACCTCGAATGGTACTTTCATTTTCTTGTAGTCACACGAATTTGTGATTAAGTAATCCCAACACAAATACATAATATAGATAAAAACAATTTCTTATATGTATTTGAAAGTATTTTTGAAATCCTCTCTACACTTTATTATCTTGTTTACACGTGAGGCAAATCTAGATTTGCAACGAAATTTCGGAAATCTCGTGTCTTGCAACGAGGTTTCCTCTACATTTTCCGTGTGAGCGAATCTACTTATTTGAGGAGATTTGCAGCAAATCTTCTTCGAAATTAGAATGCAACACGAGGTTTGTAATGAATACCGGTTATTATTGATAATTTTGGAATAGTTTTGAAATTTTGAAATTGGTTTTTTTTTAGTTTTCGCCAATAAGGGCAAAGATCAATAAATTTTAAAATTTTTCTTTTTTCTTTCGAGACAAGCTCAATGATCGGAGAAGAAAAGCTGGAGATCACAACACACTAACACTATTTGCATCGTATTTATTACGAAAACGCATCTATGATACAAATACCACATTAAATGCACTCGGAAACCCAGTCTATTAGCTGTACTTTTCCCAATGCATGTGTTTTCGTGTAATAACAGATTTTTTGTCTGCGACAATTACACTACTACCATGGTACACATGTTTTTGTGCATCTTTAGGAAGTTTTATTGATGGCTTCGAACGCTAGACAACAGCAACGGTTCGCGCTGTTGCTCCGTGTGTACAGGTTCTAATCCCGGCCGGGCTCTGCCGAATTTTTTTCATTTTCAAGTTTTTTTGCCTGTTAGGGCGAAGATGATTAAATTTCGTATGTTTTTTTTTGCTTCTCTTTCGAGATGAGCTCAATAATCATT
This sequence comes from Stomoxys calcitrans, assembly GCF_963082655.1. Taxonomy (NCBI): domain Eukaryota; kingdom Metazoa; phylum Arthropoda; class Insecta; order Diptera; family Muscidae; genus Stomoxys; species Stomoxys calcitrans. Next base: position 79,293,489 of record NC_081555.1, on the reverse strand, counting down.
GATTTTCTTTGCGAATAGAAAAGGAAAGCAAGAGATCGCAACACAACAACCATTATGGGACGCGTTTCGCCTTTGGTTTGTAGTTAAATTTAATAAAATCGTTTCACTAATTTAATTGCTGAACACGATATATATGCTGAAAACAATAAAAATGCTAACCGCAATAAAAACGCTGTCAAAAACTCACCTGTTGACGGGTTTTGGAGATTATATTAAATCAAATGGATTTGGGCTCTAGTGTAAACATGGTTTGAGTATTTCGAAGAAACCTCTTTTCTATCATCGAACTATTCATGTAACGATCGCTCTATGAAAATACTCCAATTCTGAACCCCATCGATTCAATTTTCTGAACATATTGCTACATCTAATATATTGCTAATCGTCTTAACAAAGGTAGTGGTTTTACCCTAAATACTATATTAAGTGTGATTAGGTCATTAGTATTCAAAAAGTTTTCCCAGGGCATGGGCCCGCTATATTATTATAATATTATAATATTGGTACTACCTCACCCTCTACAGGGTTCAACACATGTTCCAAAATCCCCACCAATTGGTACTATTGATTGGGTGGAATCTTACCAGATGTACTGTTGAAATCGATGACTGGATACGTTAGCTCGTCTCTGTTCTGCACTTTTTCCTGGCAACTTTGGCGCAAGAGGGCGGCCGGTCAGACAACTTGCGATGTCTGAAAATATGCCAACGTCTCATCATCTTCGAATATAAATATTCCAATTTTCCAACATCTCATCATCTTCCGCACATGCTAACCCTTGCCGCACCGTTTTTGGATAAGTGAGCTCGTAGTCCTATGTGTATGCTACCGAAAGCTATACTGACCTCCTTCATACTTCCTTTCGGGAATAGACTCGCCTTGTCAAGATCCGGATTTCCGAATATGATTTTCGTCGTTCTACCGACTGTTTCGCTGTTCCACATTGTTACATTCACATTCGTTGGCCACGCTTTTAACTCGCACTGCGTCGACACGAAAGGTTTCGGGTTAACCAAGTTTCTTGACGACGGCAATCCTCTGGCTTTCACCGCCAAATCGCCTGATCTTTCATTCCCCTCTACTCCGCTATGACCCGGCACCCAAATGATCCGGATTGTGCCCTCTTCAGAGAAGGCGATAATCTCCTTCTTTTATGCAAGACTGTTCGTGACCTTACCTTCTTGTTATTGCCCTTATGGCCAGTTTACTGTCCATAAAGTTATCGGGGTCCTCGAGTGAACACCACACCATCTCACGCATTCCGTAATCTCCCGGATCTCTGCCTGCAGGTTCTACCGATCGGAAAAATCTTCTAATCCCTCCGGGTTTCCTATCTTCGCCTCGATTATATCGCTATAGTATGACATGCTTTTATCCTATACCTATTCTCCCATCGCTTTAAGTCTCGTAGCCGCAGTGGCTGGCTCACACTTAATCTGCATGTCAATGGGTCGGATTTCTAGAATAGTTTCCAGTGTCTAGTGGGTGTGGTCCTCATCGCTCCATTTATGATATGTTCTGAAGCTGTTGTTATACCTTCCACCATAAGATGGGGGTATACTAATTTCGTCATTCTGTTTGTAACTACTCGAAATATTCGTCTGAGACCCCATAAAGTATATATATTCTTGATCCTCGCGACATTTTATGTCGATCTAGCCATGTCCGTCCGTCTGTCCGTCTGTCCGTCCGTCCGTCCGTCTGTCCGTCCGTCCGTCCGTCCGACTGTCCGTCCGTCCATCCGTCTGTCTGTCGAAAGCACGCTAACTTCCGAAGTAGTAAAGCTAGCCCCTTGAAATTTTGCACAAATACTTCTTATTAGTGTAGGTCGGTTGGTATTGTAAATGGGCCATATCGGTCCATGTTTTGATATAGCTGCCATATAAACCGATCTTGGGTCTTGACTTCTTGAGCCTCTAGAGAGCGCAATTCTTATCCGATTGGAATGAAATTTTGCACGACGTGTTTTGTTATAATATCCAACAACTGTGCCAAGTATAGTTCAAATCGGTCCATAACCTGATATAGCTGCCATATAAACCGATTTTGGGTCTTGACTTCTTGAGCCTCTAGCGTGCGCAATTCTTATCCGATCAGAATGAATTTTTGCACGACGTGTTTTGTTATGATATCCAACAACTGTGCTAAGTATGGTTCAAATCGGTCCATAACCTGATATAGCTGCCATATAAACCGATCTTGGGTCTAGACTTCTTGAGCCTCTAGAGTGCGCAATTCTTATCCAATTTGAATGAATTTTTGCACGAAGTATTTCGTTATGCTATCCAACAACTGTGCCAAGTATGGTTGAAATCGGTCCATAACCTGATATTGCTGTCATATAAACAGATCTGGGGATTTGACTTCTTGAGCTTCTAGAGGGCGCAATTCCTATCCGATTTGGCTAAAATTTTGCATGACGTATTTTATTTTTACTTTCAACAACTGTGTCAAATAAGGTTCAAATCGGTTCATAACCTGATATAGCTACCATATAAACCGATCTGGGATCTTGACTTCTTGGCCCCTAGAGGTCGCAATTATTATCCGATATGCCTGAAATTTTGTACGATGGATCCTCTCATGACCATCAACAAACGTGTTTATTATGGTCTGAATCGGTCTATAGCCTGATACAGATCCCATGTAAATCGTTCTCTCTATTTTACTTCGTGAGCCCCAATGGGCGCAATTCTTATACGAATTGGCTGAAATTTTACACAGGTCTCCAACATATAATTTAATTGTGGTCTTATCCCTAGGTTAGGTTAAGTTGAACAAGTAAAAGCGTGCTATGTTCGGCCGGGCCGAATCTTATATACCCTCCACCATGGATCGCATTTGTCGAGTTCTTTTCCCGGCATCTCTTCTTAGGCAATAAAGGATATAAGAAAAGAGTTGCTCTGCTATTAAAACGATATCAAGATATGGTCCGGTTCGGACCACAATTCAATTATATGTTGGAGACCTGTGTAAAATTTCAGCCAATTCGTATAAGAATTGCGCCCATTGGGGCTCACGAAGTAAAATAGAGAGAACGATTTATGTGGGATCTGTATCGGGCTATAGACCGATTCAGACCATAATAAACACGTTTGTTGATGGTCATGAGAGGATCCGTCGTACAAAATTTCAGGCATATCGGATAATAATTGCGACCTCTAGGGGTCAAGAAGTCAAGACCGAAGATGGGTTTATATGGCAGCTATATCAGGTTATGAACCGATTTGAACCTTATTTGACGCAGTTGTTGAAAGTAAAAATAAAATACGTCATGCAAAATTTCAACCAAATCGGATAGGAATTGCGCCCTCTAGAAGCTCAAGAAGTCAAATCCCCAGATCTGTTTATATGACAGCAATATCAGGTTATGGACCGATTTCAACCCTACTTGGCACAGTTGTTGGATATAATAACAAAACACGTCGTACAAAATTTAATTTCAATCGGATAAGAATTGCGCACTCTAGAGGCTCAAGAAGTCAAGACCCAAGATCGGTTTATTTGGCAGCTATATCAAAACATGGACCGATATGGCCCATTTACAATACCAACCGACCTACACTAATAAGAAGTATTTGTGCAAAATTTCAAGCGGCTAGCTTTACTCCTTTGGAAGTTAGCGTGCTTTCGACAGACAGACGGACGGACGGACAGACGGACGGACATGGCTAGATCGACATAAAATGTCACGACGACCAAGAATATATAAACTTTATGGGGTCTCAGACGAATATTTCGAGTAGTTACAAACAGAATGACGAAATTAGTATACCCCCCATCTTATGGTGGAGGGTATAAAAAAGGGTGCATATATTAATCCGCCCCATGCCCCTATGAACATACACCTAAACCAGTAAAAGTAAAAAATAACCTCGAAAAAGAAATCTTTAAGTTAGAATTTTCGCGCTTCTTGCAAAATCCTTAATTGTTATGGTGTCCTCACCTAAGTACCGGTGTCTGTAAGCTGCGTTGATTTATTATTACGTTGCACTTTTTCCATTCTCTCATCGCCTTAAGTCTCATAGCCGCAATGGCTGCCTTACACTTAGTATGTATGTCTAATTGCGTTTTTCTCAAGTAGGATTATAATAATTAAAAACTTATTTACAATTTATATAAACTTGTAGATATCGTTTAAATATGTATATGGAAAATGTATCCCGATTCGCCCCAACCTTATTCACAATACCTCCACTGGTACCTCTTCTTTTTCAGAATACAAAGAACATATAGTTTCTATTATGTCAACCGAAAGTGCATATGACAGTGACAGGCTAAGCAAGCAAGCAACAGGATAATAAAGACCAACAATAAATGAAAGCACTTGGCCTCGTAAAGTAAAAATTACCATAAACAATAGTAATAGCCCTCTCCTTCTCCGCCACGGCTAGCATAACACAACTGAATACTTTAAAAAAGCCAAGGACACCTAAAGATGTTCATTGTGTGCATACACATCTCTAGCAGTGAGTCCGCCTGTCCGTCTACACACTCACAGTCGTATTTACATTTCTATTGTGTTGTTTGCAACAGACATAGATTTTGTTGACAAAACGCACGTACTTTTCTAAACATTAAGGCCCTAGTCTAAATAGCATATCTGCATACACACACACACACACTCATACACATAAATAGAGGCATTGTCCCCCTTATTCTCCTTCCTAGACTCCATAGCATCTGACATCAATCCCCATCACCTTCTAACCTTGCAGAGCATATTTAAAGTAAGATAACTACTCTGCAAACCTAAAAGCGCTTCGAAAAAATACACAACGAACAAGAGAGGAAGCAACAAAGTGATATAATGAGCCCAAAAATGCGTGTGCTGTAATTTAAGAAGCCTCATATTTCCCAGACTTGTACCTCACGTAATACATCCGCCTCTTGCCGTCAACATGCCGCACGGTAGTAAACAACTGCTGGATGTCTACTATTCATTTCATATGAACACTAGCGCTGACACTCGCACATAGACCAGTGGAGCGCCATATACTATCCTTAGAGATCTCATAAATGAAACGGGTCATTTTGCAAGGGACTTATGTCGATTTTCTAAAAATTACTTATAGTTAAGGATAGAATTTTGTGAGGTAGTTTCATAGGGAGCATTGCAGTTCTCTAAATTCAAAAGGAATAGATTTTGAAGAATTTTTCACATTGCTCTATGGGTCATAGCCTCGACAAAAATCTAACGTATCAAACCATATTTTTATTGCAAGGAATGTCCTCCTGATATTTCCCGGTTGTTTTTAAATGCGATCCACCCTAATTTTTCCATGGATCTTTCCTGAATCAAAAGGACCGTACATTTAGTTCATTTGCATACATTTTTCGCAGAATCCATGGTGGTGGGTTCCAAGATTCGAACCGGCCGAAACTACCACGTTCATTCATTTGCTTTATATACAGTTCAAATATACTTCTTGGCAACATTTTTATACCCTCCACCATAAGATCGGGGGTATAATAATTTCGTCATTCCGTTTGTAACTACTCGAAATATTCGTCTGAGACCCCATAAAGTATATATATTCTTGATCCTCGCGACATTTTATGTCGATCTAGCCATGTCCGTCCGTCCGTCCGTCCGTCTGTCTGTCGAAAGCACGCTAACTTCCGAAGGAGTAAAGCTAGCCTCTTGAAATTTTGCACAAATACTTCTTATTAGTGTAGGTCGGTTGGTATTGTAAATGGGCCATATCGGTCCATGTTTTGATATAGCTGCCATATAAACCGATCTTGGGTCTTGACTTCTTGAGCCTCTAGAGAGCGCAATTCTTATCCGATTGGAATGAAATTTTGCACGACGTGTTTTGTTATAATATCCAACAACTGTGCCAAGTATAGTTCAAATCGGTCCATAACCTGATATAGCTGCGATATAAACCGATCTTGGGTCTAGAAGTTACAGGGCCACCCACGCTGTCCGCAGAATTTTAATTCATTATGACTATGGATTTTTGCAGCATTAGCAAAAATCCATGATCAACGAAATTGTCGCAAATGGATTTTGTATATACAAAATCCATTTACCCCAACCAGCCACAGAGAAACAGAGATCAATGCAAGTATCATTTGACCACCCATAGCGAGCCATAATGAAAACATATACTATGAAGAATTCATCAGCTAATTGTAAACATTTATTTATTAAGCTAGCGTTAAGGAAAATTTGAAATAAAGATTCAGATAGACTTGAAACTTACACAAGAGAAGTTTGTATCTAAAACTGGCGCAGTCGGTAGGATCCTACAAGGTATCCACGACTCAACACCATCCAGGAAAAGGATGAAAACATAAATCCTCGAAAAGGATTTACTTTCGGAATCCAGGAAAAGGTTTTGTCCGGGCAGCAGGAAAAACCATACGACGGATAAAGGAAGAAAGAGGGAGAAACATACCAGCTCTAATTTATGGTAACTAATAAGAAAATAATATTGAATATTAAGAAATTGTGAAAAAAAAATTGTGAAAAATTTACGCTAAAAAAAAAAAAATTGTTTCTGATAACTCTAATTTATGGTAACTAATAAGAAAATAATAGTGAATATTAAGAAATTGTGAAAAAAAAATTGTGAAAATTTTACGCTAAAAAAAAAAAAAAATTGTTTCTGATAAAAAAAAATCAGCAAAGAAAAAAGTTTTAATTTAGACAAAAAAAATTTAAATAATAGTAAAATGGCACTTAACGCAGTCACGGTTGACCCTATAAAGTATTTATCAAAATTACCGGTTTATAACGGTAGTTTTAGCGAACTCTACACCTTTATTGACTTAGTTGACAGAATTACGCAAATTTTAGAAACCTATGATGACTTGTCGAAGGGAATATTTTTAGACATAATTAAGTCAAAACTAAGTGGACCGGCTAAGGACATTTCCGAAATAAACAATCACCTTACAAGATGGACAGAGCTAAAAGAAACCCTTATTAACAACTTTGGCGATAGATTAACAGATGAACAGTTATATGATAAATTAAGATCAGTTAAATTTAAAACTAATGCAAAGAATTTTTATGACGAGATAATAACTTATCTCAGAAGACTTAACATGAAAACTCGATCATTACATCAAAACGAAGCGGGCTACAATGCTCTCATTGCAGCTAATAAAAGGGTAGCATTGGACGTATTTAAAAACAAATTAATTGAACCAATGCGTTCCATTATAATTTGTAGAAATCCAAATAATATCGAGAATGCGATGAAAATACTTTACGATACGAATTATGCTTTCTATAATCCTAATCCAATTCCAAATAAAAACGAAACAAATTCTACTCATGACAATAGAAATAAAAGCGTGAATCAAAATACGAACTTTAATAAAAATCAAAACTATAAATATCAAAATCAAAGACACAGACAAAATCAACATCAGAATCAAAATTATACCAGATATCAGGATCAATATCAAAATTATATTCCGAGACAGAATGATAGTAATAATCGAAACAACCCGTTTCAAAATAACACCGTTAGCAGTGATTCAACTAATCAGCCAATAAATGATAGTGATAGACCAACACCAATGGATATTGGAAATTTTTGTCAGACAGCTCCAATGAACTCACCTACATAGTAATTAACAAGTGCAAATTTTTGATTGATACAGGAGCCACAAACTCCTTAGTGAATCCAAATGTTTTTCATCAAAGTAAAATAGTACAATTAAAAGGACCAAAGGAAATGTTAGCTTTAAAAAATTCACATATAGTTACACATAAAGCCGTGGTGAAGGCTTTCAGGGAATTTAATTTGCCAAATCAAATGTTTGAATTTTATGTTTACAATTTTAATAATAATTTTGAAGGATTAATAGGCAACGACATTTTATTGAAAAATAAAGCGATTATAAATTACGAAGGGATGTATTTACTTCTAAATGGTTCAAAACTGCCATTACTTTCTGAGAAAATAACGACGAAAGTAAAGATAACTATTCCACCGGGAGAGCAAGATTGTAAAATATGTCTTCCTTTAGAAAATGGAGACGTATTAATTAATAATATTATGCAGGGTAATGGAATAATTCTCAATGAAGGTCTTTATAAATGTGAAAATGGAGAAGTGTGTGTAAAGATTAATAATAAATCAAATAAACCTATTGTTCTAGATACAGGAGTGATTTTGACGTATGAAGAAATTTCGGAAATTCATAATATTAATGATATTAGTGGAAAAATCAATAGCGAAATTATAGATGTTGATTCAGTTCTAAAGAAAATTAGAACCGAACACCTTAATTCTAAGGAGAGATTAGAATTGGAGAAACTAATTAGGGATTTTAAGGTTTTACTTTCTGATAATGGAAAATTGACTTTTACCCACGAAATTAAGCATACTATAGATACCACTGATGAAATACCAATAAGAAGTAAAATTTATCGGTACCCTTATATATACAAAGATGAAATCCAAAAACAGATTTTGGAAATGTTAAGTAATGGAATTATTGCACCGAGCAGTAGTCCATACAACAGTCCTGTTTGGGTTGTACCAAAGAAATCAGATGCATCGGGCATGAAGAAATTTAGATTAGTCATTGACTATCGAAAATTAAATGATAAAACCATTGAGGATAATTATCCGATTCCAAATATAACAGATATATTAGACAAGTTAGGAAAATCGAATTATTTTTCTATTCTTGACCTCAAAAGCGGTTTTCACCAAATCGAAGTCCATGAAAAGGACAGACAAAAAACTGCATTTTCAGTAGATAACGGCCATTATGAATTTAATAGAATGCCATTCGGGTTGAAAAATGCACCGAGCACTTTTCAACGATTGGTAGATAATATTTTAAGGGAAAATGTTTCGAAAAGGGAGTGTATGGTTTATATGGATGATATTATTGTATTTTCCAATGGACTAGAAGAACATGTAAAAAATTTGAAATCAGTGCTTAACAAATTAAGAAATGCAAGGCTCAAAATTCAATTAGATAAATGTGAATTTTTCAGGAAAGAAGTCGAATTTTTGGGTCATACAGTAAATGAAGAAGGCGTGTCCCCGAACCAAGCTAAAATTGAAGTTATAAGAAAATTACAAATTCCTAGAACTGAAAAGGAAATAAAAAGATTCTTGGGAATGACGGGCTATTATAGAAGATTCATAAAAAATTATGCACACATTACTAAACCCATGACTAAATACTTGAAAAAGGACTCGATTTTAGATATAAAAGATATAAATTACATCGATGCATTTAACATTTTGAAAGAAAAGTTGGTTCATACTCCAATATTAGTTTATCCCGACTTCAGTTTACCTTTTGAAATTACTACGGATGCGAGCAATGTTGCTATTGGAGGAGTTCTATCGCAGAACGATAAACCGATTGCATACGTATCTCGAACTTTGAATGAACACGAAATAAACTATTCCACCATTGAGAAAGAATGTCTTGGAATTGTATGGTGTTTAAAACAATTTAGGCCATATGTCTATGGCAGGAAAATTAAACTTTTTACTGACCACAAACCACTAATATGGTTAAATAACTTAAAAGAGCCAAATTCGAAATTAATGCGGTGGAGACTTCAAATAGGAGAGTATGATTATGAAATAAACTATAAAGAAGGACACCTAAATAAGGTGGCAGACTGTCTTAGTAGAATTGAAATTAATAATACCATATCATCAAATCAAAATTTTAACAATAATGAAAATCTAAATTCAATTAAGGAATTGCAAAAACCAATAAATATTTATGACAATCAAGTTATATTTCAAAAAATAATATCAGGCGCTGTATCAATTAGAAACTCAGTCATACATAACCACAAAAGAAAAGTAATAAAGGCAAAGGAATTTGACGATGATTTCCTGAAAACAATTATAGAAAATCATTTTGATCACGAAAAAACAAACGCACTATTTGTAGATGATGACATATTTAATAAATTAAAATCAATCTTATTTAAAGATTATAGTAATCTAAAAATTGTCAGATGTCTCAAGAAATTAATTGATATCCTCGACGAGGAGTATTTAGAAGAGATAATCTCTAATGAACATTTGAAAAATAACCATAGAGGATGCAATGAAAACTACAAAGAAATTAAAGATAAATATTATTACCCATATTTGTATAAGAAAGTATCGGAATTTATAAACAATTGTGAAGTTTGTATGCTGTCAAAATACGAAAGGAATCCAGATCTAGTTCCTTATAAAATATCTGAAACCCCTAGAAGACCACATGAAATTATCCATATGGATGTATTTTATTCCATAAATAAAAGTATATTTGTTACCATGATAGACAAATTTAGTAAAGTAGCACTTATAACTCGTGTTGCCAATAGATCAGACCCCGAATTTAGGAAATGCATCTTAAGATATTTAAGCTCTTATGGAAATATTGAAAAAATTGTAACAGATAACGAACTCGGAATGAAATCACATGGAATGATGGAGTTCTTAAAAGAAAAGAATATTGAAATTAACTTTACATCAAGTTTAAATCATAATAGCAATAGCGATATTGAAAGGCTACATAATACTATCAATGAACATTTAAGAATTCTCAAGCAAAGCAAAATTGACATTTCTATAGAAGAACAGATGATTCAAATAAATGGTTTCTACAACCATACTATACATAGTACAACAAATATAAAACCAATTGATTTTATTCAAGGGAAGATTAATGAATCTCAATACCCGGATATATATGATAGGATGCTAAAGAAAAAGGAACAAGTAATTAATAAACTGAATGAATCAAGGATAGGAGAAAAAATTCTAGAAGACGGCATCAATTATATCAAAGAGACTAGAGGAGGCAAAAATTATCAGAAATTCAGGAAAATAGAAGGAAGGAAAATTGACGACTCTCATTTAAAAGACCAAAATTCAAAACAAATTTATTATAAAACACATGTTAAAAAGAAAAAGAAATTCCAAAACGCACAGAACGTAAGATTCCCAGTGCAACAAACCACTAGAAGGGGTAATGCTGTTAAACGAAATAATTAGTAGCAACAATACAGGAGCATAAAATCGAATTTTAAAGATTACTGCATTAATTTTATACATATATATATATATATATATATCTAAATAACAAATAATTATTATAATTGTCTAAATTGGTCTTCCTTGATCTTATATTCTATTAGATCACAATGACAACTTTGTTGGTACTAATAATGTTGATATATGGAATTCATGCGGAGAATATCGAAATAATCGATTTGGACAACAACAATGGTTATTTACCAATCAAAGTGGATGAAGTGCGGCTTATTGAGTATAATATGAAAGTATTACACATAATTAATATAACAGAACTAGAAGTTGCTAGAAACCAAATAGAAGTTAATATTAAGATGTTAAATGAAACGCTACCAAGTGACACAAAAAATGACTATATACATAGGACGTTGCTTAGGAATTTTAGGGAACTGGATACAAAACTTAAAGCTTTAACACCAAAAATAAGAAATAAAAGAGGATTAATTGACTTATTAGGGAAAACATTAAAAGTTATTGCAGGAACCATGGACAGTGAGGATGAAAAAGCAATCTATAATGCATTACATAATTTAGATACAGAAAATACCGAACTTATTAATGAAAATAACAAACAAATTAAAATAAACAAGGAATTACAGGAACAGATAGAAATTCTAAACAAAAATATTTTGAATATTGAAAGATATATTTCCAGCCAAATAAAAAGTCTTGTATTAAATACTCAGATTAGGGAACATTATTACTATTTGAAAGTATGTTTTCAAATACACAATGACATTAATTCTTTACTTCATTTTATCGACACAATAGAGGACGTTATTTTGACCAGCCGATTAGGTATCCTCACAAGAAATATTTTGACAGACCAAGAAACAAAACTGATAGAATCTGACGAAGAATTTAAAAATATTGATTTAGTGTCATTACTATATAAGCATAATATTATTATATTTACTCTATTAATTCCTAAATACGGAAAAGAAAAATATGAAAAATATCGTCTTTTTGAAATTTTGGATGATAAAAATGAAACAATTAGTTTTAAGCACAAAGAAATATTGTTAAAAGACGGTATTGTTTACGAATTTGATGAGAAATCGGAAAAAGCAAGCAATCTTGTAAAATTAAATGATGAATGTATTATCGATATTTTTACAAAATCCATAATAAAAAATTGCATTAGAATTAAGAAAAAAGCAGAAGAAACAATAAAAATTATAACGCCAGGCTCTATTGTAATACAGAAATTTCATAAAACCAAAATGAAAACTACTTGTGGTCATAATATTTTTGTAGAAGGAACAAAATGGATTAAATACAAAAATTGTACTTTATATCTTAAAAATCAATCTTTTACAAATGTCGAAAACACTATTAAACACCATTATTTAAACCCTGAGTTTATTAAAGCTATACCATTTACAAATACAACCAAAGAAGAACTTACTATGGAAATATTGGACACAAAAAATGTCCAAAATAGAAACAAAATTGAAAAACATCAAAAAGTGTCAAATTACCATTATACATGTCTGTATTTGTTAATATCAATTATAATTATACTTATTTCATATCAAAGTGTAAAAAGATTTAAGTTAAATCTATCATCGACTCCGAGGACGGAGCCCGAAACAAGCGTTGGGGGAGTTACAGGGCCACCCACGCTGTCCGCAGAATTTTAATTCATTATGACTATGGATTTTTGCAGCATTAGCAAAAATCCATGATCAACGAAATTGTCGCAAATGGATTTTGTATATACAAAATCCATTTACCCCAACCAGCCACAGAGAAACAGAGATCAATGCAAATATCATTTGACCACCCATAGCGAGCCATAATGAAAACATATACTATGAAGAATTCATCAGCTAATTGTAAACATTTATTTATTAAGCTAGCGTTAAGGAAAATTTGAAATAAAGATTCAGATAGACTTGAAACTTACACAAGAGAAGTTTGTATCTAAAACTTCTAGACTTCTTGAGCCTCTAGAGTGCGCAATTCTTATCCAATTTGAATGAATTTTTGCACGAAGTATTTCGTTATGCTATCCAACAACTGTGCCAAGTATGGTTGAAATCGGTCCATAACCTGATATTGCTGTCATATAAACAGATCTGGGGATTTGACTTCTTGAGCTTCTAGAGGGCGCAATTCCTATCCGATTTGGCTAAAATTTTGCATGACGTATTTTATTTTTACTTTCAACAACTGTGTCAAATAAGGTTAAAATCGGTTCATAACCTGATATAGCTACCATATAAACCGATCTGGGATCTTGACTTCTTGACCCCTAGAGGTCGCAATTATTATCCGATATGCCTGAAATTTTGTACGATGGATCCTCTCATGACCATCAACAAACGTGTTTATTATGGTCTGAATCGGTCTATAGTCCGATACAGATACCGTATAAATCGTTTTCTCTATTTTACTTCGTGAGCCCCAATGGGCGCAATTCTTATACGAATTGGCTGAAATTTTACACAGGTCTCCAACATATAATTTAATTGTGGTCCGAACCGGACCATATCTTGATATCGTTTTAATAGCAGAGCAACTCTTTTCTTATATCCTTTTTTGCCTAAGAAGAGATGCCGGGAAAAGAACTCGACAAATGCGATCCATGGTGGAGGGTATATAAGATTCGGCCCGGCCGAACTTAGCACGCTTTACTTGTTTACCTGTAAAATCTTACTATATTTGTCAAACGAGTGTGTGAAGATATGACAATGTGCGCAGGAGAAAAAAAAAGTTCCTTAAATGTATCATTGAGGTTAAATATGAATCAGGAGGCATCCGTTTTTTTGGGTAATCGCCTATATCAAATGTTGTCCGATTCAGACATTATCATTAAGGATGTCGAAGGTTCCAAACAAAGTTTCCAAAACACGCTGTTCCAAATTTCGCATATTTCGGTAATGAATACAGCTTTCACGAGCCCACTACTTTTGGTCGAGAAAACAGTCTAAATTGATGGGTCATAAAACAATTGTCTATTCCGAATTTCATTTGAATCGACTTTTTATACCCACCACCGAAGGATGGAGGTATATTCATTTTGTCATTCCGTTTGCAACACATTGAAATATCCATTTCCGACCCTATAAAGTATATACATTCCTGATCAGCGTAAAGATCTAAGATCCTATAGACATGTCCGTCCATCTGTCCGTCTGTCTGTTGAAATCACGCTACAGTCTTCAAAAATTGCGATATTGAGCTGAAACTTTGCACAGATTCGTTTTTTGTCCATAAGCAGGTTTCGTTCGAAGATGGGCTATATCGGACCATATCTTGATATAGCCCCCATATAGACTTATCTATCGATTTATTTATTTATTGGCCTCAAGAAAGAGGCATTTATAATCCGATTTAACTGAAATGTGACATATTGACTTATGTTAGGCTCTTCGACATCCATGTTGTATATGGTTTAGAACGGTTTATTTTAAGATATAGCTACTAAAAATATCAATATTTTTGTTATTCACAATGGGACAATGACTTCTACTTATTAGTATTTGGTCCAAATCGGATCATATTTCGATATAACTGCTAGGGACATAAGGTATGCAATTTTCAGCGGATTTTGATGAAAGGTGGTTTACATATATACCCGAGGTGGTGGGTATCCAAAGTTCGGCCGAACTTAACGCCTTTTTTACTTGTTCGGATCGTTTAATCAGGTCTATATACCAAAAATGGACGATATAGACCTTAATTGGCATGATGGGCTAACAAATGCGATCTCAACCTTGATTGCAAATTTGCAAATATTGCCCATGAACATTCCACTAGGTTAGGTTAGTTTAGGTTGAAAAGAGGGTGCAGATATTAATCCGCCCCATGCTACTATGGACATACAGCTAAACCAGTAACCGGATTGTTGTGCGCTCTAAAAACTATAAAGTATTCTCTCAAAAGAAAATTTTAAGTTAGGAATTCCGTGCTACTTACAAAATCCTTAATTGTTTTCAATGCCACTCCCCTAAGTTGGTTTATGTCTGATATTGTGTCTCCACCTAAGTACCGGTATCTGTTGGTCGCGAAAGCCGGGCAATGCATAGTACCTCACAAATTTTGCCAGCATTAGGAGGGGAAAACCACCGCTGAAAATTTTTTCTGATGGTCACGCACGGATTCGAACCCAAGCGTTCAACGTCATAGGCGGACATGCTTACCTCTGCGCTGCGGTGGCCTCCAACCTTGATTACAAACAAAATAACTAAGACAGACGGACATTCAGTGCCGGAATTTAATAAGCACAGAAGGACTTGTCTTAACCGAATCAGTATGCATTTCTGAATCGAAGCGGTCACTGCATGACGCAAACAGTAGTGGAGCAGGTCACAGTTATAGTTTTAATCATAAATGTCATATAAATGAATACTTTGTTTGCGAATTTCAAACTGGCTCCTAAAGATCTTCACTGAATCGCTTGGAAATTACTACATGAAAATTTGAAGGTCGAAACGGCAAAATTAATCATTAAACAAATGTGTTTTTTATAGCGTGAGACAGATTATATAAACGCTACGGGATCTCAAATGACTATAATTGTCTATGGCAATTTTCGATATGATACATGATTTTTCACTATATTGAGTTATACTTATGCAGAGATAGTGAACTTAATTTCAGTATATATGGACACATACATACTTTATACTGTTGCTTGTGTTAGTGTCACTAACATTTAATGCCTGTCTGGCATATTTCCGTTATGTTTGCCAAGTGGAACACACAACGAAAATGGGAATGGTACCAAAGGACATTGGTTTGATGTTAAATTTATGAGCAGTCACAATAGCACAGGCTATACTCTACATACATATATACATATTTTTTGAGTGGGGTGGCATTCATGTATGGCTAGCTAAAATTTCTTGTTTCATCGCCATGGATTTTTTTGAGTTTATGGTGCAGAGGCGCTTTTATTGAGGTGTCGCTTCGGACTATAAACGAGCAATGCAGACAGACATTTCGTATGGAGAGGGACTTTTAATAACCTCCACCAAACAAGAGGGGTAAACTTACTTCGTCATTCTGTTTGTAATACATCGAAATATTGGTCTAAGACGCCCAAGAGGTATATAAATTCTTGATCGCCATGACATTTTAAGTCGATCTAGCCATGTCCGCCTGTTTATCTGTTTGTCGAAAGCACGCTAACATCTTATTCTTAGTGTAGGTCGGTTGGGATTGTAAATGGACAATGTCGATCCATGTTTTGATATATGTCCCATATAAACCTCTCGATTACATTTCGTAATTCTTATCCTTTTTGGTTGAAATTTTGTGCTTAGCCAAATAGAGTCCGAATCGATATTAAACCTAAAGTAGCTGCAATTAAACCCTATTTCCCGATTATATTTCATGAGCATCTGAAGGTCGCAATTCGATTTGGATGAAAATTTTCACAATGACTTCCAACATACGGGCCATGTATAGCCTGAATAGTCATTTTTAGATGTTAAAGGAGCTTTTAACAATGTGCATGTGCCTGCCCATTGTTGAGAGTAGAGAGTGATGCAGGTGGGGATGACAGAGTGATAGTTTAGATAATGAAAAGGTTTTCGCATAGAGAGATCATGGCCAATATTGGTAAGGGTTCATGCCAACGGGGGTACCCCTCAAGGCGGGTCATATTACCGCTGCAATGGATTCTTGTAGTTGATGTGATTTTGTCAGATTAGAAATGTGTCGACTATCTTGTCATTCTCGCGACGTTGAGGATTGCGGATTGAGGGTGAATGCTGGGAAGACAGAACTGATCCTGTTCACAAGGAGAAGGATGATTCCGGAGTTCGAACTACTCACACTGCAGAGGGTAACTTTGGAATCGCCTAAAATACTTGGCGTGGTTCTCAATAGCAAATTGGACTGAAATAAAAATAAAGCATGCCGTATAAAGAAGGCGTTTGTGGCTCTTTACACATTGCAGAAGCTTTAAGACAATAAGTTGGGTCTACGACCTAGGTTGACGCACTGGCTGCCATGTCTGCTGGCATATAACGGATAAAGGGCCACATGTGCGTGATCTAAATAGGATTAAAAGGACTGCCTTGAGATTTATAACTGGGGCTTTGGGCACTACTGCGACAGGATCACTGGAGGTTATGCTGGGAATCAACGGTGGTAAGGCCAGTTCTGGCGTTTGGCTTGCATGTCTGCTGGCCTGTAATGGATAAAGGCACACATATGAGTGATCTAGATAGGGTTCGAATGGTTGCCTAGAGATTCATGACTGGGGCTATGGGCACTAGTGCGACGGGATCACTGGAGATTATGCTGGGAACAATGTTTAAACTATTACAGGTCATGTTTAAATTATAACAGGTCATTTTGAGAGAGGCCCATTTAGGAGAAGCCCCGTCAGACATATCCGTATACTAGACAGCACATTGAACGATATGCAGATGGACATACAAGAAGGAACGGAAAAAGAAAATCAAAGACTTAATATTTGGATACCGACTCTCACAAAAAGCTAACGGGTAGAGCTAGCTTTACGCATACTTAAATAATTATGCCTTTAAGCTTATGTTGCTCTACTTTGCAGTTAGGGGGAGACGGTTCTTTCGACGAATTCTCAAACAAGATCTTACATTTCATCCCTATAAATTGACTGTTGTGCAAGAATTAACTGAACGCCATTTTGTTGCCCGTCAAAATGCATGTGAAAAGCTTATATCTCAGAGGCGATTTTAAGCATGTGTGTAAAATTTCAAGAGGGTAGCTTTGCGAGTTTGACCCCTATCGTGATTTCGACAGACGGACGGACGGGCATTGCTAGATTGAATCAGAATGTCGAGAGGATGCAGAATATATATACTTTATGGGGTCACAGATCAATATTTCGAGGTGTTACAAACGGGATGACTAGATTAGTATACCCCAATCCTATGGTGGTGGCTATAAAAAGGTACCGGGAGCCGATGGTTTGCCAGCAAAGCTATTACACTTTGAGGCATCAGCTCACCTACGCAGTCTGTCTGTTTGAATGCAATCCTGACGTATGGAAACTACATATACTATGCACCGAATACAAAAAGGGTCGACATGGTGTATGATAAGACTAGGGATTATTAAGTCTCGTTTCCAATTTTGGCATTTTTACTTTCGAATCTACTGTGTGAGATGATATAATATAAAATCGACGATATAATTGGTGCTTATCCATGCAGCATTGCAAATGCATATTTGTCCATGAACATTCCATTAAGGAACAGGGGTAAACTTCTTACATATCAATGACTGCTGTCCAATTCAAGTTTAAGCCCAATGATAAGGAGCTCCTTTTTATGGCTGACTCCAAACAGCATGCCGTAGGGCGACACCTTTATGGGAGAAGTTTTTACATGGCATAGTACCTCACGAATGACACCAGCATTAGTAGGAGAAAACCGCTGAAAAAAAATTTTTCTGTTGTTCTCGCCAGGTTTCGAATCCAGACGTTCACTGTCATAGGCGGAATTGATAACCTCTGCGCTACGGCCAATTCACCATTGGACTAGGTAAATCCACCACTGAACAGATATTCTCAATACCCAAAATTCTGAGAAAGACCCACATAAAGCAGATCGATACTTGTACACTCTTCCGAATTCACCACCAGGTTTGTAAAGCCGTGTTGAGCTTCAAGCAAATAGGTAATAACGTTATCGTACCACTCCCTCAACATCCACAAAAAAAAAATTGGCTGAAAATTTAAAATTTTTCCTTATTTGTAGGACTTTCGGAATGAAAACGAGCCGAAGAACCCAAACTTTCAAATGAAGATGTTATCTTTAAATTTGATTTCCTATTTACTATCGGTCACGACCATCCGTTTTATGTTTTGAACGCTGATTGATTTTTATTTTACTTCATAGATGACTGTCCAATTAAAATTATTTTGAAAAATTCTTTTTTTAAACTTAGCATCTTAACATAAACAAGTAAAAGTGTACGAAGTTCGGCCGGGACTAATTTTATACACCCTCCACCAAAGATAGCATTTGTCAAGTTCTTTTACCGATATATCTTTTTAGGCAAACAAAGAACAAAATTCGGACCAATTCGGACCATAATTGAATTGAATGTTGAAGACCATAGTATAAATCATTGTGCAAAATGTCGGCAAATTCGAATTAGAATTGCGCCCTTTAGGGACTGAAGAAGTAAAATAGGGAGACTGGTTTATATGGGAGCTGTATCAGGCTATAGACCGATTAGGACCATATTTAAAAGTTATATTGAAGGTCATGGGAGAAGCCATTGTACAAGATTTCAGCCAAATCGGATAATAATTACGCACTCTGTAGGCTCAAAAAGTCAAGATCCCAGATTTGTTTATATGGACATCAGGTTATGGATCGATTTGAACCATTTTGGCACAGTTATTAAAAGTCCTAACAAAACCCGTCATGCGAAATTTCCGCCAAATCGGATAAGAATTTCGCCCTCTAGTGGCTCAAGAAATCAATATTCAAGATCGGTTTATATGGCAGTTTTATCAGTTTATGGACCGATTTAGACCATTCTTAGCACAGTTGTTGGAAGTTATAATAAAACACCTCAACACCGCAAAATTTTAGCCAATCCGGATAAGTAGTGTGCCCTGTAGTGGCTTAAGAAGTCAAGATCCACGATCTGTTTATATGGCAACTGACCAGCCGACCTTCACTAATAAGAAGTATTTGTGTAAAATTTCTGCCGGCCAGCTTTACTCCTTCGAAAGTTAGCGTGCTTTCGACAGACAGACGGGCGGATGGACAGACAGACGGGCATGGCTAGATCGACTTAAAATATCAAGACGATCATAAAGTATATATTATGGGGTCTTAGACGAATATTTTGAGGAGTTACAAACAGAATGACGAAATTAGTATACCCCCATCCTATGTTGGAGGGTTAAAAAAACTTAACATATAAAGACGCTCCTATTTGCAAGACTATTTGGTGTCTTTAACTGCGATACAATGTTGTCTTCTGCCAAGTTCAGTTTCCTAACTTTCAACGATATTTTGATCTTCATTTTAGATTTTTGTCTTTGATATCAAAAGCAAAGTTAAGGATTTACTAATCTACCATTTAAAATATAGAATCTTTAATATGAAGCAAAATATATTTCACAAAAGGAAATGTTTACTTAAAAAGTTTTAAAATTTATCAACTTTAAACTTAAATTGCTAATCTTTGACTCGAGTCTTTAAAATTAAGAAACAAATTATTTAAGTGCTGAAAACTGATACAGGTGTTGTAGCGGAGAACTGTATATTCTTCTGAAGAAACCAAATAACAATAGCTTTAAAACAATTAAGAAACAAAATTCCCTATTGATATATATTACACAAAATGAGCCACTGATACTAAGCCTGGGTGGATTGGTTTTGAAGCATAGTTCTTGGTAATTCTGTGAATTTGAATTTCAATAAAACTCCTCTTTTTCCGTTTTTATTATACGCACCACCATAGTATGGGGGTATACAAACCTAATCATTCCGTTTGTAACACATCGAAATAGTGATCTGCGACTTCATAAAGAATATATATTTTTGATCGTCTCGACATTCCTAGTCGATCTAGCCTAGTCCGCTCGTCCGAATGTCGAAATGACTGTAGCGGTAAAGCTAACCGCTTGAACATTTTATACAGATACGTCTTATTGATGTAGGTCACTAGGGAGTGCAAATGGGCCATATCAGTTTAGATTTAGATGTATCTCCCATATAAACCAATCCCCTGATTTGATTTCTTAAGCCCCTACAAACAGCAATTGTTATCCGATTGGTCTGAAATTTTACATTTAGTGTTCTGTTACAACCGATTTCAATCATGCTTTGAACAAGCATGATGCAAATCAGTTTTTAGCCATATAAACCGATCTCCCGATTTGACATCTTGAACCCGTGAAAGCCTTAATTTAACTTTTCTTTTGAAATTTGGTCTGGTTAATTTCTATTTATTGCTACCTATCCATTAATATTAATTATAAGACATTAAATTCCTTCGTTTTTACGTAATAAAATTCTGTTGCGCTCCTGTTTTCTTTTGATATTATCTTTCGCTTATTGTCTTTGCCCAAAATGGTGAGGCATGGCGTCAACTCAGACTTTGAGTATTCGGATGTGGTAAGACCCAATACAGAAAGCAGTCATGTTGTGAATACAGACTCTGTGAATGAGGGAATGAGCAAACAAAAAAAAAACGACAAAACCAGCAACACCCTACAATGCATGAGCAAATGGTAAGACCACCAACGTTTAGAGAACAACTAAAAGAAGAAATGAACAGAGGCGAGCAAATGGATGAGGATAGACAAAACTTACGTAAATATCAACATTGATGTAAGATAATCTCCTTGAAACATACTTTAAGGCGTATCTAATGGTCTTTTTAGTATTTTAAAATACCAGACCTACTTTGTCATCTGTGAGGTTGTGTGTCTATGAGTTCTGTGTGTATGTGTGTGTGGAGAGCGTAGGCGAATGAAGTAGTATTTGTATTCTGAATTGTTTTTCCATGTTTCTTTATTCCTCATTATTTCATTGTTGTCATTCGCTGTTTTTGCATGGTTTGTTGCTTATGGTGGGTCGATGGTCGCGAAGTGGTAGTGGGCTATGCGGCATTTCTGTGTGAGTGGGATGTCTTTTTTTCGTTGGAACTTTGTCTTTTGGGTCGTAGTGTTTGTTTTTTGTATTGTATTTCATTTATGCTCCTATGGGCTCACACCAAACGACTTTTATCACCACCAACCATATTTTCGGAAAATTTTTTCATGAAATTATAATTTCCTACTTCTCATCGTTGTCCTGACTTAGGCCTAAACTCATAAAATTGGTTTCTGCTGGCCATGTTGAATTTGCCCAATATACATGCCACTCTACATAATTCATTTTGGTGTTTTCTTTTCTCTGTTTCTGCTTGATGTGGATTTTGTGTGATTATTTATGAAATACATGCAAATACGTCTTGGGCAAGCTAAAGCGTCGACGATGGAGCAAAACGGAATGGCCAGCAATGTTAATGTCCCAATTCTTTTTGATCGTCTGGAGACACAAATCGATATTAAGTGGACCAAAAGGAGCAACAACCCCTCATTTGTTTTATAAATGGAATATGGACATAATGGGCAAAAGCAAATAAACAGACAAAAATAATTGTAATTAAAGTTGGTATAGAAAAGAGAAGACACTAAAATTACCTAAAGACACGTATTTTCCACGAATGCGAATGGTAAATAAACCTTTCACGAAAATAAAATCGAAATGACGTTATTAAAGCATACCAAAAGGTAAATAAACTAATGGACTTGGCCTTGAAATTTGAATGATTTCTAATCGAAAGAGACTGAATGGAAAATGTTTTCATTATTCTTGGTACTAAATTTGAAAATATAAACATAGACCAAATAAACTTGTTGCTTAGCTAACGAATAATTGAGTCGTTCTTTTATTTCATTGTTTGCAAATGCAAATGCGAATTCACCCATGAATAGTCCACAGTGTTAAAATGTTAAAAAGCCCGAGTAAGAAAAATTGATATATTCAGATCCAAATATATCTGGGCTAAGATAAAGTTGGATCTTATTAGATCCAAATGGATCTGCCATATCTAATTATATCTGGTGCTATATGTAATTATAACTGGTGGTAAATATAATTGGATATGGGATCAGATATAATTATATCTGCTATATATAATTATATCCAAAGAGATTTGTTCTATATAACTATATTTAATCTTGGATATAATTATATCTAGCCTTAGATATAATTATATTTTGGGCTGTATATATGTTTTTTTTGAGCTGTAAATAACTGAATTTTGTTCTTTCTGCGTTTTAACGCAAAAATGCTTACATTTTATTTCAAATTATATAGCAAATTTCGTTTAATATGTGATTGTTGGTGTTAACACTTGGTCCTATGATGGTTAGAGAATGTAAAATATTAAAAATACTATTAACATTTTCAATTAAATATTTTTCAAAGACGCTTTTTGCTAAAAGATCGTTATGAGATTCTAAAGGAACGGTAGATCTTGCCATAAAGAACCCCAGCGCCTGACGTTTCACTTACTATTTCAAAATTCATCGAAATCAAATAAAAAAATGCTCTTTTTATGGACTCAATTCACTATTTGGGAGATTGGTATACATAGCAGCTACCTCCAAATATGGTCCGATCTCGATTACATTCATCAAAAAAAGCTGTAAGCTGCTTCTTTTATGGGCTCAATACTCTACCCATGAACGATTTGTTCAAACACGACGATTAAGAGGAAACTGAAATTCATAACTATTTTGTAAGAGTAAGCAAAACAAGTAAGAGCGTGCTAAGTTCGACCGGGCCGAATCTTATATACCCTCCACCATGGATCGCATTTTTCGAATTCTTTTCTTGTCATCTCTTCTTAGGCAAAACAAGTAAGAGGGTGCTAAGTTCGGCCGGGCCGAATCTTACATACCCTCCACCATGGATCGCATTTGTCGATATCAATGCACGGTATCTCTTTTTAGGCAAACAAAGAATATTGAATAAGAACGGTTATGCTATTGCAGCTATATCAAGTCATAGTCCGATTCGGACGATAAATGAATGCTTAACATTGTAGAAGTCATTGTGTAATATTTCAGTTCATTCGGATAAGAATTGAATATGATATAGATCGGACTTTTTTTATATAGCTGCCATATAGACAGATCTGCGATTTAAAGTAGAAACAAAGGGACCAAACCGTACTTAATACCCAATATCAACAAAATTTTAAGCTGTGATTTGTTTTTGAAACCTAAAACCCTTACCCGATATAGTCTAGATCGGAACATAATATGATATAGATGCATAAATGTACAAAGATTTCTCGAATTAATTTTTGGGTATAAATATTGGCTTTTTATCGAATTTAAGTATTTTAGCCGATCTTAAAGTGTTTTTATGTACTTATCATCGGGGATTTGGAGAGGACTGAAGTGGCCACTCCGCTCCCTTCGTCCCAAATAAATTAAATCCGTAATATTCTCCAAAAGTCGTTTAATTCAAAACAGGTTTGTTTGTTTGTATGTTTGTTTGTTTGTATGTTTGTGTGTTCCTTATAGACTCAGGAACGGCTGCACCGATTTTCTTGAATTTTTCACAGATTGTGCATAATGACCCCGTGGTGAAAATGGGGTACTATATTTTTTGATTTCTGAAATTGGGCGGACCCTCCCCCTTACCCTTATTTTCAGAAACGCAAGATCTCGGAGGTGGGTGGTGTGATTCAAGCGAATTTTTGTGTGCTCTCATACAGTACCCTAAAAATAAAAATTTTGTTTCCAAATTTCGGATGGGGTACCTAGAGGGGCTGCCCCAGCCTAAAACCTACGAAACATATATTTAAACCAATCACGACAATATGGAACTCAAATGAAAGGTATTTAGGATAAGCAAACGTATCTGATATCCAATTGTCGGAGCAAGTGCTAGGGGGACCACCCCAAGCCCCAAAACACCCTTAAATCGGACATATTTACCGACCATGGCAATATGGGACTCAAATGAAAGATATCTGCGAGTGAAATACGAATCTGATATCCAAATGTGGGACCACGTTTCTGGGGGTCCACCCCTTACCCAAAACACCCCCCAAACAGGACTTATTTACTGACCATGGTAATATGGGGCTTAAATAAAAAGTATTTGAATACAGAATTCAAATCTGATATCCAAATATGGGACCAAGTGTTTAGGGGCCGCCTCTCACAAAAAACATCCCCCAATGGGGACAAATTTACGATCATAGCAATATGGGGCTCAAATGAAAGGTCTTTGGGAGTAAAGCACAAATCTGATATCAATATTCGGGAAAAGTGTCTATGGGGCCACCCCACCCCCACAACTCCACCCGACCCTCAAAACACCCCTAAATCGGACATATTTACCGATCATGGCAATATGGGACTCAAATGAAAGGTATTTGCGAGTAGAATACGAATCTAACATCCAAATGTGGGACCACGTTTCTGGGGGTCCACCCCCTTCCCAAAACAAACCCAAACAGGACTTATTTACTGACCATGGGAAAAGTTTACGAACATAGCCATATGTGGCTCAAACGAAAGGTCTTTGGGAGTAAAGCACGAATCTAATATCAATATTTGGGAAAAGTGTCTATGGGGCCACCCCACCTCCACAACACCAACCAAATAGTAAGTATTTGCTGACTTTTGCAATATGAGGCTCAAATAAAAGGGTTTTTAGAGTGGAACACGAATCAGATATATATCAAGGCCAACTCACTGAGTAGCCGCCCATCCCCCAAAGCATCCCCCAAGCCGGTCATGTTTGCCGACTATGGAAATATAGGGCTCTAATTAAAGGTATGTGGGAGTAGACCACCATTTGTCTAGCGGACGTCCCACCACCATAACAACCCCCAAATAGGACGTATTTGCTCACCAAGACAATTTGGGTAGTGAAGAGAGTGGAACTAAATATTCACAGTTTTTATGGCCCACATCCCAAACCGGACATATTTGCTGACTTTTATAATATGGAGTTTAAATGATATTTGAAAACGAATTTGATATCCAATTTTGAGGGCAATGGCAATATGGGGTTCAAATAAATGATATATAAATATATGAGAATAGAGCACGATGCTGATATATTTTCCGGGCTTTTCCCCAAAACACTCCTAAATCGGCCATATTTACCGACCATGTCAATGTGGAGCTTAAATGAGAAAAAAAAATTCGGGACCAATTTTCTGGGGGTACCCCTTTCCCAAACTACCCCACAAATAACATTTTTTGCTGACCATCGCAACACGGGGCTCAAATAAAGTTATTTGGGAGTAGACTACGAATTTGATATCCAAATTTAGGACCATGTATTTAGGGCATCACCCTTTCACAAAGAATGGTAAGCATCGACCATGCCAATATGTGGTATTTAAAATTAGAAAACTAATCTGGTAACCTATTTTGGGCCATCGTGTAGACTCCCCTAAACCGGTGGCAATATGGGTTTTAAATAAATCGTTTTTGAAAGATGAGCACGATGCTGATATTTTTTCAGGGCCAAGTGCCTGGGGGACCACCTCACCCCCGAAAACCCCCCTAAATCAGATATCATGAGAGGATCGGGCTGAAATAAAGTATTTTAAGAATGGAGTACACCTTACATCCAAACTAAATTTCGTATACCAATAAAGATCATATGGGATTTGGACAAAGGCACTTATATTGTTAAACAATTAGTCCAGCGATATACTACATTCGTAGCTTGGTATTTCAATAAAACCTCTTTAATTGTCGAAAATAAATATTCCAAGGAAACTTTTGTTCCATATAAAGTAAAAGAAGGCGCAGCGGAGCGGGCCCGGGTCAGCTAGTCAGTTTTATAAAATGTAACGTCATTTCAAAAGGCAGACGGACAGATAAATCTAAATGGTATTGGAATTTCACAACGACCTAGAATATATATTTTATATAGCTGGATAATCATTTTTCGTAGAGTAGCAAGGAAAGACAAAATTAAAATTCTTGAGGTTAGGTTATGTCGAAAAGAGGGTGCGGATATTAATCGCCCCCACGCCACTATGGGCATACACCTAAGCCTGTAATCGGTTTGTTGTGCGCTATTAATACAACAAGTAACAAGGCGTTAAGTTCGGCCGGGCCGAACTTTGGATACCCACCACCTCGGGTATATATGTAAACCACCTTCCATCAAAATCCGGTGACAATTGCATACCTTATGTCCCATAACAGTTATATCGAAATATGTTCCGATTTGTACCAAATACTAATAAGTACAAGTTATTGTTCAATTGTTTATAACAAAATATAGGTCTTTTTAGTAGCTATATCTAAAAATAAACCGATCTGAACCATATACAACATGGATATCGATAACCCTAACATAAGTCACTGTGTTAACTTTCAGTTAAATCGGATTATAAATCCGCCTTTTTTGGGGCCAAGACTTTAAATCGAGATATCGAGATATGACAGCTATATGCAAATATTGATCGATCTGGACCAAATTGCAGAAATATGTGGAGGGGCTCAACTTAACTCTCCATCCCAAATTTCGGCAACATCGGGCAATTAATCCGCCTTTTATGAGCCCAATATATTAAATCGAGGGATCGGTCTATATGTCAGCTATATCCAAACCTGAACCGATCAAATTGAAGATGGATGTCGAAGGGCCTAACACAACTCACTGTCTCCAATTGCGGCGACATCGGACAATAAATGCGCCTTTTATGGGCCCAAAACCTTAAATCGAGAGATCGGTTTATATGGTAGATATATCCAAATTGATGAAAGATTTCGAAGGGCCTAAGACAAACCACTGTCCCAAATTTCAGCAAAATCGGATATTAAATGCGTGTTTTATGGGCTTAAGACCCTAAATCGGAGGATCGGTCTATATGGCAGCTATCTTCAAATCTGGACGAATCTGAGCCAAGAAGGATGTTGAAGGGCCTAACACAACTCACTATCCCAAATTTCAGCAAAATCAGATAATAAATTGAGCTTTTATGGGCCAAAGACCCTAAATCGGAGGATCGGTGTATACGGAGGCTATATCAAGATATAGTCCGATATAGCCCATCTTCGAACTTAACCTGCTTATAGACAAAAAAAGAATATGTGCAAAGTTTCAACTCAATATCTCTATTTTGAAGACTGTAGCGTGATTTCAACAGACAGACGGACAGACGGGCGGACATGTCTAGATCGTCTTAGATTTTTACGCTGATCAAGAATATATATACTTTATAGGGTCGGAAACGGATATTTCGATGTGTTGCAAACGGAATGACAAAATGAATATACCCCCATCTTTTGGTGGTGGGTATAAAAAGTAACCTTGAAAACTAGATTACATGTTGTCTTGGCATAGGCGGAGCGATGAGGACCACGCCCACTTGCGCACTGAAGACTATTCTACATATCCGACCCATTGACATACAGATAAAATGTGAGACATTCACTGCTGGGAGAATGGATTGAGGATGGGAGCAGCTCATACCATCGCAGTATAATCGAAATAACGACAGAAAACCTGGAAGGAAGGGAAGAGGTTTTCTATAGGATACGTGTGACGACACTTGAGATCGAGTGCGAAGCACTGCTGCCAGCGGCACAGTCGTGGACCTACGGAACCCTAGTATTGCAGTCTGGAATATCATGTTAGACGGATGAATCAAAGCTATGGGACAGAGTGGGACTGGAAGTCTTCATTGAGAACCCAAGGACTGAGATCTGTTTTAGAGTTAAAGACGTGGGCTACGAAAGCGCATTTAACATTGTGGAACAGCGAAACGGATCCTTACAATGCAAGACTATTCGTGTCCATACCTTCCTCGTTGTTATTGGCCTTATGGCCATTTTACTGTCCGTAAAGATGTTCACACTTGACATTCTTAATATTAATATTAATACCACACCACCTCACGCATTCCGTGATCGCCTGGATCTGCGCTTGCAGGATCGTACTTTGGCAGGGAGTCTAAAACAGATCCCTGGGTTAAGAGCCGCAGGCCCACTATGTTCTTAATTTCTTCCATTCCTTCCAGGTTTCCTATCGTTGCCTCGATTATACCGCGATAGTATGACCTGCCTGGCGTGACTTGTGCCACTTTTTCTCTTATATAAATGTCATGGGACCCACTATTAATCCATCTATTCCTTATCATATGGTTTATCCAATCTCTAAGGACCTGGTCCACCCAGTACAGGTTTATCTGGATGACCTCAATCATAGGTAATCCAGTAAATGGGCTTCTTGTGAGTAGGTGATGGTCTCATCGTCGGCTCCTTGTTAGTTAGACTGCATTGAGATTCCTGTCACTGCACTCCCTGATGTTTTAATATTAGGATTTTTCCCAATTCTAATCTTCCGAATCTTGAGAAAGTCGATGGTTTAATCGTTGGGTCCCACGTCCTTAGGCTGTGTTGAATCTCCCGTCCCTGCACTGACTGGTGTTCCAATATTAGAATTTTTGCCTATCCTAGTCTTCCAAATATTGACTAAATGGGCTTCTTGTATATGCTTCTTGAATATGTGATGATCTCATCGTCAGCTCCCTTTTCGTTACGCTGCATTGAGATTAACGTCACTGCACTGCCTCATGTTTCAATATTAGTACAATATTTTTGTCTATCCTAGACTTCCGAAACTGGATGGTTCCAGGGCTGGGTCCCTATTTGTTACGCTGTCTGGAGTCTCTCGGCCCTGTACTGAATGATGTTTTAATTTTGAGGATCTTTAATTTAAAACAAATAAAAAGGCATTAAGTTCGGCCGGGCCGAACTTTGGATACTCACCACCTCGGGTATATATGTAAACCCCCATTCGTCACAATCCGATGAAAAGTGGATAATTTATGCACCCAAATTCGGCATGTACATTGAGTGGTCTTAAAAATATAAGTCACTGTTGAATTTTGTATTTCAAATTTCAACCAACTCGGGTAATAAATAAAGTTTTTATGAGCTTCAGACCCTTAACCGGCATATCGTAGTCCGATCTGAATCATATTTAGGTTCGAAGTTGAGAGGCCTATATTACCATATTTGGGTCGGATGGCAGGTCGCCTAAAACTACTCACTGTTTCAAATTTCAGTGAAATTGGATACAAAATACTGCATTTATGGGCTTCAGAACCCTTTATCTGAAGATCGGTCTATATGGCAGCTATATCTAAATATAGTCCGAACTTAACCATACTTAGGTCAGATGCCGGGAGGCTTAAAATAACCCACTGTTTCAAATTTCAGCGAAATTGGCAAAAAATAAAAAAATAAAGATTTTATGGGCTTCAAACCCTTTCCTGGCAGATCGGTCTATATGGTAGCTATATCTAAATACAGTCCGATCTGAACCATATTTAGGTTTGAAGTTGAGAGGCCTGAAACTACTCCCTGTTTCAAAATTCAGCGAAATCGGTTAAAAAAGTAAAGCTTTTGCGGGCTTCAGACCCTTTATCGGCAGATCGGTCTATATGACAGCTATATCTAAATATAGTCCAATCAGGGTCAGATGTCGGCAGACCTTAAACTACTCACTGTTTAAAATTTAAGCAAAATCGGAAGAAAAATGAAGTTTTATGGGCATTAGACCCTTTATCGGAAAATCGGTCTATATAGCAGCTATATCCAAATATGGTCCGATTTGGCCCGTTCTAGAGCTTCACCAGCGTGCAGATGTATCTGTGCCAAATTTCAGCTCAATGTCTCAATTTTTGAAGCCTGTAGAGTGATTATAACAGACGGATAGACGGACAGACACACGGACATCGTTAAATCGTCTTAGAATTTTACGACGATCCGAAATATATATACTTTGTAGTATCGGAAATTGATATTTTGATGTGTTGTAAACAAAATGACTCAATGAATATACCCCCTATCCTACGGTGCTGGGTATAAAAATAAAACTGTTGATACGTCATTTGATGTAGGGTATTAAATTGTCGGTTGCCTGAACATTGTTTTTTTTTCAAACTAATCTTATGCTAAATGTCCATTAGATATTTCCAACAGATTAAAAATGCGATAAAACTCTTATATTTAAAACTAAGATGACGCATGATGAATAACTGCGTATCTTATAAAACGTATACGCCTACACACACCATGAAATTTATGAAATTATGAAGAAGAGAATAAACAGATCATTTACAAACCAGTCCATATTTGGATGTAGCTATATCCAAATGTCTAAAGATCTAACTCAATCCATTGCTCCAATGGACGGCCCAATACCAAATATGGCCTGTATCAAGATATTGTCCAATATAGACCATCTTCAAACTTAATCGATTATAAAAAGATACCAGTAGAATGTTTCAACTATAAGTACTCAGTTTTAAACAAGTAAAAGTGTGCTAAGTTTGGCCGGGCGAATCTTATATACCCTCCACCATGGATCGCTTTTATCGAGCTCTTGCCACGGTATCTCTTTTTAGGCAAACAAAGGATAAAAGAAAAGAAGAAGAAAGAATTGGATATTTCGGACCATAATTGAACTGAACATTGGAGACCATAATAGAAGTCATTGTGTAAAATTTCAGTCAAATCTTTAGGGGCTGAAGAAGTAAAATAGGGAGATCGGTTTGTAGGGGAGCTGTATTAGGCTATAAACCAATTCATGCCATTTTCGACACGTATGTTAAAGGACATGAGAGATGCCGTTGTACAAAATTTTAACTAAATTGGATCATAATTGCGCCCTCTAGTGGCTCAAGAAGTCAAGACCCCAGATCGGTTTATATGGCAGCTGTATCAGATTATGGACCGATTTGAACTATTCTTAGCACAGTTGTTGAAAGTCAAAACAAAACACCTCATGCAAAATTTCAGCAAAATCGGATAATAATTGTGCCCTATAGCGGCTCAAGAAGTCAAGATCCCAGATCGGTTTATATAACAGCTATATCAGGTTATAGACCGATTTGTACTATTCTTCGCACAGTTGTTGAAAGTCATAATAAAAACACATACAAAATTTCCACAAAATCGGATAATAATTGCGTCCTTTAGTGGCTCAAGAAGTCAAGACCCCAGATCGGTTTATATGTTAGTTGTTGAAACTTATAACAAAAAACACCTCATGCAAAATTTCAGCCAAATCGGATAAAAATTGTGCCCTCTAGCGGCTCAAGAAGTCAAGATTCCAGATCGGTTTATATGGCAGCTATATCAAAACGTGGACCGTTTTGGAGCCCATTCACAATCCCAACCGACCTACACTAATAAGAAGTATTTGTGCAAAATTTGAAGCGGCCTTCGAAAGTTAGCTTGCTTTCGACAGACAGACGGACGGACGGGCGGACATGGCTAGTTCGACTTAAAATGTTATGACGATCAAGAATATATATACTTTATGTGGTCTTAGAAATTGGAATACCCCCATCCTATGGTGGAGGGTATAAAATGAAACTTAATTTCAAAAGGCAGACGTATATATTTTGGAAATGGAAAGACAAAATTAATTATCTTTAAGCTTTAATTTTTTTATTTCGGTTTTATTCGGTTTATTTCGGTAAAAACCAAAGAAGTTGCAATTAAGTTGATGTCAACTGCCATGATATCAATGCATTTCTGTTAGTCCACGACACTTGTCTATCACAGAAGATGTTGCCGCATTTGTCACATATCGTTTCAGCCAATTCTAAATGACAGTTTTGTGGTATCATGGCTAGTTGTTCGCTTAACGGAGAAAGTTCATTACATTGTCATTTGAAATGCTCAGTTCATATAAAATAATCACTTACGATTATTAAATGTCTGCAATCCTTATAAATTGTTATTATTTCATATTTTTCATTTTACGTATTCATTTGCTCCCTGCATTTCATTATAATGAAAGTGACTAACTTCATGACTAGGTCGTTATTTACGACTTGCTGCTACGGCTTCTCTGCTTTGTTTTGTTCCCCTCAGCCAATCTGCCAAATGCTATCCCTCGACGCCAGAAGCTAAGATGTTTATAAATTTTAAAATTTTAGACCAATTTGTCATTTTTTCTCTTTTTTTCTAACTACATAAACATAAATATTTACCTAAATACATAATAAGTGAGGAGATCCAATAAACATTGCATACGACGAGTACTTGGCATGGGGACAATGATGATGGCGACTGTGAAGCTACTGTGGCTTCTGTTGTTACTACTGCTGATGATGATGGAAGACTTGACGCTGCTCCTCCTTGCAGTGCGCACGAAGTAAGATGTTTCGTAAATCTCGTCTGTTTTGTTAGGGGCTTACGCATTTGGTTACGTTCAAACATGTACGTTTGAACGCAAGTAAGGAGGTATTTTTTCTTTAAGTATTGTTTGCGTATTCCGGCAACGTTATCTGCTTATCACATTAAAGTAATCCTAAATGGTTTTTTAACGGCACATTTAATCCACGAAGAAAAGGCAAAAGATGGCATACTACAAATATGTTATGATGTGATGGTTTTTCGTATACCCGGAAAAAATTGTCATAGATTGAGTTGCCATGCCATGGGCCAAGAGATTGAGATATACGGACAATTTACCACCGAAATGTTAAAACTGTCAGTCGAGCCATGTTCACAAGTGCAGACTTGTGATCTAGTGCATATTGCGGCAGGCGCAGAGTGAAGAATATAATGACATGCGTATAAACAAAAAAGGTCGGGGAAAGGTCGGGGAAACAATTATTACGTTTACTTTAACACTTTAGTTAAAACAATACACAAAAATATTGGAATTCGTTACAAAATTCTACATGCATCATTTTAGCATATTAGCTGCTCAAAATGTCAAATAAGTTGATCAGTTTATGTTTTAGGAAAATTTGATATGAATTGTGTACTTCAAGGATCAAGAAATCATATCTAAGATCAGTTTCATCTAGCTATGTTTAAAAATGATTCGATATGGCCATTTAAAATCATAAACAACGAGAAATCCGAGTCAAATTTTAAACGGATAACATTATTCCTTCCGAAGAAGATGTGTTTTCCACAGATGTACTTTACTTTGCCAACAAAAATATAAAATATTTTATAGGCTGTTATGAGTTTCTGCAAATAAATTGACGAAATTGCCAAATTTTTTTTATGGTCTTAGATTTAATAAGTAAAAGCACGCTAAGTTTGGCCGGGCCGAATCTTATATACCCTACACCATGGATCGCATTTGTCGAGCTCTTTACCCGGCATCTCTTCTAAGGCAAAAAAGGATATAAGAAAAGATTTGCTCTGCTATTAGAGCGATATCAAGATAAGGTTCGGTTTGAACCAAATTAAATTATATGATGGAGACCTGTGTAAAATGTCAGCCAATTCGAATAAGAATTGCGCCCTTTGTGGGTTCAAGAAGTAAAATAGAGAGATCGATTGATATGGGAGCTGTATCGGGCTATAGACCGATTCAGACCATAATAAACACGTGTGTTGATGATCATGAGAGGATCCGTCGTAAAAAAATTCAGACAAATCGGATAATAATTGCGGCTCAAGAAGTCAAGATCGCAGATCGTTTTATATAGCAGCTATATCAGGTTATGAACCGATTTGAACCTTATTTGACACAGTTGTTGAAAGTAAGAATAAAATACGTCATGCAAAATTTCAGGCAAATCGGATAGGAATTGCGCCCTCTAGAGGCTCAAGAGGTCAAGATCATAGAACGGTTTGTATGGCAGCTATATCAGGTTATGGACCGGTTTGAACCATACTTGGCACAGTTGTTGGATCTCATAACAAAGATAATAAATAAAATCATAAAATCAAGAAGTCAAGACCCAAGATCGGTTTATATGGCAGCTATATCAAAACATGGACCGATATGGCCCATTTCAAAAAATTTCAAGCGGCTAGCTTTACTCCTTCGGAAGTTAGCGTGCTTTCGACAGACAGACGGGCGGACGGATGGACGGACGGACGGATGGACGGACGGATGGACAGACGGACGGACGTAGCTAAATCCACATAAAATGTAGCGACGATCACGAATATATATTGGGTTGCCCTAAAAGTAATTGCAGATTTTTTAAAAGAAAGTAAATGCACTTTTAATTAAACTTAGAATGAACTTTAATCAAATACACTTTTTTACACTTTTTTTCTAAAGCAAGCTAAAAGTAACAGCTGATAATTGACGGAAGAAAGAATGCAATTACAGAGTCACAAGCTGTGAAAAAATTTGCCAACGCCGACTATATCAAAAATCCGCAATTACTTTTTGGGCAACCCAATATATTTTATGGGGTCTCAGACGAATATTTCGAGTAGTTACAAACAGAATGACGAATCTAGTAAACCCCAATCCTATGGTGGAGGGTATAAAAAAGTATAAATAATAAGAACAAGAGTGCTAGGTTCGGACGGGCCGAATCTTGGAACCCACTATCATGAATACTGCTAAAACTTTATACAAAATAAATTTATAAACAAAAATTGTATAATTCATTGATCTCGCCCTAACAGGCAAAAAACTTAAAAAAAAAACAAGTAAAAGCGTGCTAAGTTCGGCCGGGCCGAATCTTATATACCCTCCACCATGGATCGCATATGTCGAGTTCTTTTCCCGGCATCTCTTCTTAGGCAAAAAGAGGATATAAGAAAAGATTTGCTCTGCTATTAGAGCGATATCAAGATATGGTCCGGTTTGGACCACAATTAAATTATATGTTGGAGACCTGTGTAAAATGTCAGCCAATTCGAATAAGAATTGCGCCCTTTGTGGGCTCAAGAAGTTAAATAGAGAGATCGATTTATATGGGAGCTATATCAGGCTATAAACCGATTCAGACCATAATAAACACGTATGTTAATGGTCATGAGAGAATCCGTCGTACAAAATTTCAGGCAAATCGGATAATAATAGCGACCTCTAGAGGCTCAAGAAGTCAAGATCCCAGATCGGTTTATATGGCAGCTATATCAGGTTATGAACCGATTTGAACCATATTTGGCACAGTTGTTGGATGTCATAACAAAACACGTCGTGCAAAATTTCATTCCAATCGGATAAGAATTGCGCACTCTAGAGGCTCAAGAAGTCAAGACCCAAGATCGGTTTATATGGCAGCTATATCAGGTTATGGACCGATTTGAACCATACTTGGCACAGTTGTTGGATGTCATAACAAAACACGTCGTGCAAAATTTCATTCCAATCGGATAAGAATTGCGCACTCTAGACGCTCAAGAAGTCAAGACCCAAGATCGGTTTATACGGCAGCTATATCAGGTTATGGACCGATTTGAACCATACTTGGCACAGTTGTTGGATGTCATAACAAAACACGTCGTGCGAAATTTCATTCCAATCGGATAAGAATTGCGCACTCTAGAGGCTCAAGAAGTCAAGACCCAAGATCGGTTTATATGGCAGCTATATCAGGTTATGGACCGATTTGAACCATACTTATCACAGTTGTTGGATGTCATAACAAAACACGTCGTGCAAAATTTCATCCCAATCGGATAAGAATTGCGCACTCTAGAGGCTCAAGGAGTCAAGACCCAAGATCGGTTTATATGGCAGCTATATCAAAACATGGACCGATATGGCCCATTTACAATACCAACCGACCTACACTAATAAGAAGTATTTGTGCAAAATTTCAAGCGGCTAGCTTTACTCCTTCGGAAGTTAGCGTGCTTTCGACAGACAGACGGACGGACGGACGGACGGACGGACGGACGGACAGACGGACGGACATGGCTAGATCGACATAAAATTTCACGACGATCAAGAATATATATACTTTATGGGGTCTCAGACGAATATTTCGAGTAGTTACAAACAGAATGACGAAATTAGTATACCCCCCATCTTATGGTGGAGGGTATAACAAAATTAATTTAGTTGAAGGGCGTAATTTTATTCTATATACCAAACTTCTGTCTGTATATGGGAGCTTTATCAGGATATAGACCGATTTACACCGTTCTTGGAACTGTTGTTCGAGATCATAACAAACCACTACATGCTAAATTTAAGACAAATCTGACAAAATTGCAGCTTCCAGGGGCTCAAGGAGTCGAATCGGAATATCGGTGTATATGGGAGCTACATCAGGTTATAGACTGATTTTGAGGCTATGTTGCACCGTTATTGGAAGCCATAACAGAACAATATGAGCAAAATTTTTGCCAAATCGGACAAAAATTGCGGTTTAAGAAGTCAACTCTTGAGATCGGTATATATGGGAGCTATATAAGGTTATAGACCGATTTACACTGTGATTGGAGCTGATTACAGCACAGTGATTTGAAGTCATAACAGAACACTACATGCATAATTTCAGCCAAATCGGACACAATTGCGGTTTCCAGGGGCTCAAGAAGTCAAATCGGGAGATTGGTTTATATGGGAGCTATATCTAAATCTGAACCGATATGACCCATTAGCAATACCTAATGACCTACATCAGTATTTAGTATCTGCGCAAAAGTTTAAGTGGCTTGCTTTACGCGTTCGACCGCTATCATGATTTCGACAGACGGACATGGCTAGATCGACTCAGAACGTCGAGACGATCACGAATATACAATATATACTTCATGGAAACTTACACAAATATTTCGAGGTGTTAAAAGCGGAATGACTAGATTAATATACCCCCATCCTATGGTGGTGGGTAAAAAACCATAGAATCGCTTTAAGTTCGACCAAGCCGAATCTTATATACAATTCATACGCGCCTAATACGTTCTTTGAACGACATTTTTGATGTCTGGAGATCTGTTTATATAGAAGCTTTATCAAATTATGAACCGAGAGAACACACCACCTAGGGCAAAATTTCGGCCAAATTGGAATATAAATGCGTCCTCGAGAGGCTCAAGAATTCAAATCGAGAAAATCGATTTATATTGAAGCTATTTGAAACATTTAACGTGTTGGCCAATATACAATCCCAAAGTAGTATTTTTGTATAGATATAGATATATACGTATAGTTTGTGTGGTCTTAGACCAATATCTTCTCTAATTTGGAATATACCCGTTTACAATATATTATTGTCTCTGAAAGAAAAAAGTGTAAAGTGGTCTCGAATCCACATGACGTGGACGTTGCTGTTAGGGGAAAGTTTCTCGGAACTCTAAGATATAT
Organism: Stomoxys calcitrans; assembly: GCF_963082655.1. NCBI lineage: Eukaryota > Metazoa > Arthropoda > Insecta > Diptera > Muscidae > Stomoxys > Stomoxys calcitrans. The sequence continues at coordinate 79,255,898 of NC_081555.1, read as the reverse complement.
ACATCAGAAAGCCCTACTTACGACGGCGAAATGGAGTATCGAAAATGGTCTAGGCGTAAATCCGTCTAAGAAGGAAGTTGATTTTTTCAACAGGAGATACAAGTCATCCATAGTCGCACCTGTTTCCTTGGAAAATACATGGGTGTTTTGCTGGAAGGAAATTGAACTTCATATCGAACAATTTGGAAAAGGCAAGAAGTGCAACTCTTGCCCTTTCCAAACGGCGTGTCATGCGACGACGACACTATCTGATGCACTTATTATAATCCTAAACATGACATTATGGCTAGATATTTTGGCTAGACAAATGGCTGCGACCACTGCTGTGAAACTAAGGAATCTCTCTCTCTCTCTCTCTCTCTCTTTGGTAGTGCGGTGCTCCTTGATATAATGCCCGATGTTCCAGGCAGTGTGGAGTATAAAATGCTTGAGCCAATTTTTGTCAAAAAGTACTGCACCACTATTCCAGGTAGAACAGAGTCATGACATTTTAAATCGAACTAGCCATGTCCGTCCGTTCGTCCGTCTGTCGAAAGCACGCTAACTTTCGAAGGAGTAAAGCTAGCCGCTAGAAATTTTGTACAAATACTTCTTATTATTGTAGGTCGGATGGGATTGCAAATGGGCTATATATACATATAAACCGATCTGGGATCTTGAATTCTTGAGCCGCTGGAGGACACAATTATTATCCGAGTTGGCTGAAATTTTGCATGAAGTGTTTTATTATGACTTCCAACAACTGTGCTGAGTATGGTTGCAATCGGTAAATATCCTGATATAGCTGCAACAAAAACAGATCTGGTGTCTTGGCTTCTTGAGCCACTAGAGGACGCAATCATTATCCGATTTAGCTCAAATTATTTACAACGGCTTCTCTTATGACCTTTAACATACGTGTCGAAAATGGTATGAATCTGTTTATAGCCTAATGCAGCACCCTTATAAACCCATCTCCCTATTTTACTTTTTCAGCCCCTAAAGTGTGCAATGCTTACTATTGTAGATTTGGCTGAAATTTTACACAATGACTTCTACTATGGTTTCCAATATTCAGTTCAGTTATGGTCCGAAATGAACCATAACTTGATATTGATCTAAAAAGAGATACCGTAGCAAGAGCTCGACAAATCCGATCCATGGTGGAGGGTATATAAGATTCGGCCCAGCCGAACATAGCACGCTGTTACTTGTTATAGTTTTAAGACGCTAAATTGGTAGATCGGTCTATATAGCAGCTATATCTAAATATAGTCCGATTGTCTGTGCCAAATTCAAGATTAATATCTCTAATTTTAATGATTGTAGCTTGATTACAACTGACGGAAGTACTAACGGAGGGACACATGACGTAAATGGATACTTCGATCTGTTGCAAAAAGAGAAGAGCAAGGATAATGGGAGCTTTATCAGGTTATAGACCGATTTTATCCGTACTTGGCATAGTAGTTGCAAATTAGAACAGAACACTACGTGCAATAGTTGTAGACAATTCGGACAAAAATAACGGCTCCCAAGGGCTTCAGACGTAAATCGGTTGATATGGGAATTATATCAGGTTATAGACTGATTTGTACCATACTTCACACGGTTGTTCGAAGTCGTAACAGAGCACTACGTTCAAAAAGTCTAGTCATTCCGTTTGCTACACCGCCAAATATTATTATTTGTATTATTTATCAAAAGATTGACTATAACTTACAATTCAAGATTAATATTTCATAAAGTTATTAAATACAATACAATCTATGTAAGGCTTAATAAAAATGCTGTTAGCCATTATACAATGCTTGTTACTAAATTTTTGTTTGTTTCCATGTGTTTTTTTCTTTGCTGAATTCATGAATAATTAATTTCTATACTTAGTAAAATTTTCTAGGTATTTACAAGCGATGAGTTATTCGTTCCATTTAATATATTTGAAACTTCGGACTCATTGAGTGAATATTTTCCAAAATACAGTGGGCAGGCGCCATTAAAGTGAAGTGTATTTTCTCTGTGTTACTGTGTTACTTCGGAATACTCTCGAGTTAAGGTCGGGTAAACCATCTCTAGCTTTAATGAATAAGCTAGTAGTTCGTGAAGATAAGTCAGCAGTAAGAAATGGAATTAAATTATACTCCAGAATAGAATAAAGATCGTGGAACTGTGAATTTGTTGCAATAAATTAAAATTCATTTCGTTCTCCTACTCTCAGTAATTCTACTATTTTATCTGAATTCAAGCATATAGGAGTTGTAGCATTAGGACGAATATATTGTAGAGTTTGGCATATATACCATTCTTCTACCATTTTCTCTGCCAGTATGCGGGGATGACGGTAAAAGCTAAGTCGCCATATTTTACTAATGTAATTAAAGTGGATTTTAAGAGTCTTACAGAACTTAGAGGAAAACCTAATTTATGGATACAACATGGAGTTTGGTGTGTTCTTAGGCAAAAAAAAAAAGATTTTCTTAGTAAAAAAGCGAAAAAATGTCTCTATATTATCAACCGTTGTGTAAGCCCAAACCTATGCAGCGTAAAACATTATTGATCTGGAGCTTGCGAATATCTTAATTTTATTAGTCATAGCAATACTAGGGTGATTAATATACTTCGACAATCTACTATTTATGGCAAGTATGGAAACCGCAAGTGATTCAAAAAAAAAAAAAAAACAGGATGATCCTTATAAAACAATTAAACAATTTGTTATGGCTTGGTTTTTTATGGGTTAAATAGGTAAATGTTAATGGTTTAAATACGTAGAGGCTACAAAGGTACCAAGCATTCAGTGTAAAAGGACTGTATTTTATGCCTTTTACTGTTTGTTTTCATTCATTGATCCTTATAACTGAAGTCAAAAATTTTTATTCAACGCTAAGATCCGGTTAACTGGGTTCCACTACATGCGCATATAAAAAATAATTGCTTTTTCTGTTTAACTGAAACAAGAGGATATCATTCCAAAATGAGGCAACATATAAAATATCCAATTATAAAGTCTGTATCGAGTAAGGAAAACGACGCTGTTCCGAAAGTCTCTAACGGAGTATCACCAGATTTAACTGACTTTGAACCTTGTCCAAGTAACGTTATAAACCGAATCAGAATATGCCCCTTCTGAAGGAAAATTTATAAAACATCTTTTGTTATCCCAAGGAGAATTTCATGATCTTGTTCAGGATTTAGAATTGTCGAAAGCACAAACCGAACTTCTGGGTTCCTGACTTTAGCAAAGGAACTATTTGCAAGAAAATATAAACTCAACATTTCGCAGGACCGAAATGTAATGTTTTCACTGAAAATAGTAGTTTGGCCTACTGCAATCATGTGAACGTATTGTTTGAACAACTTGGATATAGACATGTTCCAGAAGATTGGTGATTATTTATTGACGGTTCAACAAAAAGTAATATAAACTTTATATAAAAATGTTTCCTATATTTTATTTATATAATAATGGATCGCTTTCTTCGGTACAATTGGCTTACGCTACAAACATCAAATAATCATATGACAGTATGTGGTAACACAAAGTATTCTTGCTATTTTTATGAATGGGACAGGCGACACTCTTCTAAACGTTACATATAAAGAGACTGGAAACTGCCTTCAATAGCTATAATTGCAGAAAAATTCCATAAACACCCGTTAGTCAGCCCAAAAGACAACATTTTACCTCCGTTGCACATAAAAGAGGGCTAAATAACGAAATTCGTGAAAGCACTTGATACAAATGGAGCAAAATTCAAATTCCTTGAACTGGGTTTTGCACTAATTAAGAGCGAAAATGAAACAATTAAAAGAGTGCTAAGTTCCGCCGGGTCGAATTTTATATACCCTCCACCATGAATCGCATTGGTCGAGTTCTTTCTCGGTATCACTTTTTTGATAAACCAAGGATAAAAGAAAAAAATTGCTTGGCTAATTGAATTTTGGAGACCATAGTAGAAGAATATGTGTAAAATTTCAGCCGAATAAACTAACTAACTACACCTTCGAAAGTTAGAGTGCTTTCGACAGACAGACGGACAGACATGGCTAGATCGATGGGGTCTTAGACAAATATTTCGAGGAGTTACAAAGAGAATGACGAAATTAGTATACCCCAATCCTATGGTGGAGGGTATAAAACCCTCCCCCTTACCCTAATTTTCAGAAACGCCAGATCTCGGAGATGTGTGGTGCGATATAAGCGAAATTTTGTGTGCTCTCATATAGTACCCTAAAAATAAAAATTTGGTATCCAAATTTCGGATGGAGCACCTAGGTGGGCCACCCCACCCTAAACCGACCAAACATATATTTTAGACCAATCACGACAATATGGGACTCAAATGAAAGGTATTTAGGATAAAAACACGTATCTGATATCCAATTGTCAGACCAAATGCTAGGGGGCCACCCCAAGCCCCAAAACACCCCTAAATCGGACATATTTACCGACCATGGTAATATGGGACTCAAATGAAGGTATTTGCGAGTAGAATTCGAATCTGATATTCAAATGTGGGACTACGTTTCTAGGGGTCCACCCCTTCCCATAAACACCCCCCAAACAGGACTTATTTGCTGACCTTGGGAATATGGGGCTTAAATAAAAGGTATTTGAGTGTAGAATACGAATCTGATACCAAAATATGGGACCAAATGTTAGGGGGCCGCCTCTCTCCAAAAACATCCCCCAAAGGGTACAAATTTACGACCATAGCAATATGGGGCTCGAATGAAAGGTATTTGAGAGTAAAGCACGAATCTGATATCAATATTCGGGAAAAGTGTCTATGGGGCCACCCCACCCATATAGTATTTTCTGACTTTTGCAATATGAGGCTCAAATAAGAGGTTTTATAAAGTGGAACACGAACCCGATATATATTTTCAAGGCCAACACACTGAGTGGCCGCCCATCCCCCAAAACACCCCCCAAGCCGGTCATGTTTGCCGACTATGGAAATATGGGGCTCAAATTCAATATATTTGGGAGTAGACCACGTATCTGATATCAACATTAGGGGTCAACTGTATAGCGGACGTCCCACCACCATAACAACCCCCAAATAGGACGTATTTGCTCACCAAGACAATTTGGGTCTTAAAGAGAGTAGAACTTAATATTTATAGTTTTTAGGGCCAATACCCCAAACCGGACATATTTGCTGACTTTTACAATAAGGAGTTTAAATGAGATTAGAAAACGAATTTGATATCCAATTGCAATATGGGTTTCAAATAAATTATATATGAGAATAGAGCACGTTGCTGATATATTTTCGGGCTTAGTATTTGGGGAACCACCCCAATTCCCAAAATACCCCTAAATCGGGCATTTTTTCCGACCATGTCAATGTGGAGCTTAAATGAAAGGTATTGGGGGGTAGAGCAAGAATTAATACCCATTTTCGGGATCAATTTTCTTGAGGTCTACTCCTTTTCCAAAATACCCCACAAACAGTAATTTTTTACTGACCATCGCAATATGGGGCTCAAATAAATGTATTTGGGAGTAGAATACGAATTTGATATCCATATGGAGGACCATGTATTAAGGGCATCACCTGTTTCCCAAAATGCTCAAATGAAAGGTATTTGAGATTAGAAAACGAGTTTGATAACCTTTTTTGGGGCCATGTGTTTGGGGGACGCCTCATCCTGTAAAATCCTCTTAAGCCAATGGCAATATGGGGTGTAAATAAATTGTATTTTGAGAGAAAATCACGATGCTGGTATTTTTTCAGGGCCAAGTATCTGGGGGACCACCTCTCCCCCGTAAACACCACTAAATCAGACATCATAGAATAATAAATTCGTAGACCAATAAAGATCATATGGGATTCAGATAAAGGCACTTAAATTGTTAAACTGTTAGTAAAGATAGCATGGTATTTCACTAAAAAATCTTTAATTGTCGAAAATAAATATTTCAAGAAACTTTTGTTCCATATAAAAAAAAAGAAGGCGCAGCGGAGCTGGCCCGGGCCAGCTAGTATTATATAAAACATTCATTATAACAAGTAAGAGCTTGATAAGTTCGGCCGGGCCGAATCTTCGATACCCTCCACCATTGTGCTATTGGAGCTATATCAAGTTATAGTCCGATTCGGACCATAAATGATTGCTGAACTTTGTAGAAGCCATTGTGTAATATTTCAGTTCATTCGGATAAGAATTGAGCCTTGTAGGTACTCAAGAAGCAAAATCGGGAGATCAGTTTATATGGGAGCTGTATCAAGCTATTGATCGATTCAGACCATATCAGACACTTATGTTGAAGAACATAAAAGAAGCCGTTGTACAAAATTTCTTCCAAATCAGAAGAAAATTGAGCGCTCTATTGGCTCAAAAATCAAGATTCCAGATCGGTTTATATGGCAGCTAAACCAGATTATGAACCGATTTCAATCATACTTAACACAGTTGCTTGAAATGATACCAAAACACCACGTCCAAAATTTCAGTCAAATCGAATGAGAATTGCGCCCTCTGTAGGCTCTAGAATTCAAGATCCTGGATCGGTTTCTATCGCAGCTATACCAGATTATGTACCGATTTGCTCCATACTTAGCACAGCTAATGAAAGTAATAACAAAACACCTCATGCTAAATTTCAGTCAAATTGGACGAGAATTGCGACCTATAGAGGCTCAAGAAGTCAAGACCCAAGATCGGTTTTCATGGCAACTACATATATCAAAACATAAACCGATTTGAACCATACATAGCGCAGTTGTTGGAAGTGATACCAACACACCACGACAAAATTATTATACACCCATCCTATGGTGGAGGGTCTAACAAGTAAGAGCGTGCAAAGTTCGGCCGGGCTGAATCGTATATACCCTTCACCTTAGATCGTATTCCTGGATCGGGCCGAATCTTATATACCTTCCACCATGGATCGCATTCAAAAGAACGTAAGAGTCATAGAAATCAATATAGTTATGCCTGTTTTAAATCGAAAATCTACGAAAACGCGTTTTTCTTTACATTAAGCGTCATAAAAAAGTGACCCAGAAAAATTTAAGGTATTTTCGTTTTCCATGGATTTGAACAAAACAGAATTGGTACATTAGAACCCCTGCCTATTTTTGGTGTAGCACAGTGTTATTCCCGGTGTGGCGTTTCGCCCAGTACGTAAAATTGAGGATGCAAGCAGAAATTAGATTAAATTGATTTAATTATCTCTGCGAATGTTGTGGTATGAGAGGTGGCCCATTATACTTTGAATTTTATATGAAAGATGTTACTCCCCGAAATCTAATAAAACTTTCTGCAGACGCATTTAAAGCCCTTATAATATTTCATTGTCAAAATAATTTACAGTCCTTTGTCGCCAATTCGAAATCAACACCTCTGCATGTTCGAACAATTTGTGTAAAGTTTCAATTCGACGCGAATTTCAGTTCGTCTGGACCAAATTGATTATCCATTCATTATTAGTCATTTTATTAAAGTTGCTATGGCTGATTTTTCCCATCGACAATAGAAGATTAAAAATGTAAATAGAATAGATTGAATCTAGATATGCTCTTATTATCAAAAAAAGAAAAAAAAAACAAAATCACAAAATTCAAACTCCCCTGGTCTGTCTAGTCACTGTTGAATAGATAACAAAACAAAAAAAAGTAGCCAATGTCTATGGAGGCACATAAATATGGAAATCTATCGCCGAACAGTTGCAAACGTTAATTTTAAATGCATTCAAACTTTGTTTTTCGGCAATTTAAAATCAATTTGTCCCTAACTTAAACTCCGTCCAGCTCTTCAATTTTTTCTTTTTTTTTTGGAAAGGGCGGCTTGTTGTTATTCGTCCATTTCTCTGCGTTGTAGTTTTATTAGGTTTTATTGCATTACATTTCATTTGGAACTCAAACCGTCAAATTCCATTGGAGTGAATACGTTATGGACGAAGTCGTATTCGCCGTTTTATCGGTTGTTTGTTCTGCAACAGCCGTAAGTAAATAAAAATGTTTTGAATTTCCGCCACTGACCACATGCCTTAAACCCACACCTAACCGCCGATAAGCCCAGTGGTTCCCACACTCCGAACCATGCGTTTCGCTAAACGCCTTTCTTGCTTTTCCCGGGACTAGGAGCTTTCATTGATTTGAACGCAAAGAAAGCAGAAAAAAATAAAACAAACAAAATAGAACTTTTGGGGTTTGTTTTTGTAGGTGTTCTTTTGGAATGTGTTTTTATAGCCAATGCCGTATCAATGCCACTTGTCCGAGTATCCACGAAAACAACGGCGGCATAGACTGACCATGGACCATGGCCGTTTCATTCGATTTTGTCCAAAGTTTAAATTCATTCATTTGTCTGATGTGCCATTGTTTCCGCACTGTAATTCCGGATGATGGGTGAACATTTTCATTCCTAAAGGAAATATTATTGTTGGTTGGGAGTTTTATTTTTTTTTTTATTTTGTTTCTTGTGTGAGATTGCAGCGGTAAACGATCTATTGGCCGCCAAATTTTTAATTAAAAGGAAATCACAAAATACTACAATGCATGTACACATAGTAGAGTTTTTATATTTGGGAGGGTAGATTGGATATTTATATGCGGATATTTTGTTTAGTTTTTTCTTTTTTTTTGCATAGCTAAGCTAGCCTTTGAATTTAATAAATATAAGCAAGATACTCGTTACTGGACATATATTTTTGTATCAAACGATTTTTTACAAAGTAAATAAAAACTTAAAATTTTTATATCCAATTCCATAGGTAGAGCCGATCACTGCAGTGTGTACTTAGCGCAGATCATTGTAATTACAGAAGAGGTGGAATGGCTACAAAACATGTTCTAAGGACTCACAGTGGGATGAAAAAAATGTAGTGGAAAAAAGCTTGCAATTTTTTAAAGAATAAAGTTATCTTCACGAAAATATATATGGTTGTAGCTGAGGTGTTTACCATATTATGGTCATGGTGGCCTACTGATAGATCTTCAAAGATGGCTATTGGGGCCAAAAACGCAAACATTTTTTTTCCCTGAAAAATGCTCAAAAACCTGTACAAAAAGCATGTATTGTTTACGAGATATCCTTTATAGTGTCCAAGTAATTCGATCAAGTTTTATACCCACCGCCGTAGGATAGGAGGTATATTCATTTAGTTATTCCGTTCGCAACACATTGAAATATTAATTTCTGACCCTACAAAATATATATATTTCGGATCGTCGTAAAATTCTAAAACGATTTAACGATGTCCGTCTATGCGTCCATCTGTTGTATTCACTCTACAGGCTTCAAAAATTGAAATATTGAGCTAAAATTTGGCACAGATAAGTATTTTTGATGCACGCTAGTTAAGTTCTTGAACGGATCAAATCGGACCATATTTGGATATAGCTGCTACATAGACCGATTTTCCGATCAAGGGTCTAATGCTCATAAAAACTTAATTTTTCATCCGATTTTGCTGAAATTTTAAACAGTGGGTAGTTTTAGGCCTCTCAGCTTCGAACCTAAATATGGTTTATATCGGACAATATTTAGATATAGGTGCCATATAGACCGATCTGCCTATAAAGGGTCTGAAGCCCATAAAAGCTCAATTTGTTATCTGATTTCGCTGAAATTTGAAGCAGGAGTATCTTCAGGCCTCCTTACATTGGACCCAAATATGCTTCTTATCGAACTATATTTATATATAGCTGCCATATAGACCGATCTGCCTATAAAAGGTCTGAAACCCATAAATCCTTATATTTTATCCGATTTCGCTGAAATTTAAAACAGTGAGTAGTTTTGGGCCTACCGACATCTAACCCAAATATTCAGATCGGACTATATTTAGATATGGCTGACATATGGACGATCTCCCGATAAAGGGTCTGAAGCCCATAAAAGCCCGATTTCGCTGAAATTTGAATATTGGGTAGTTTTAGGTCTCCTGACATCCGCTCCAAACATGGTTTGGATCGGACTATATTTAGATATAGCTGCCATATAGACCGATCTGCCGGTAAAGGGTCTAAAGCCCATAAAAGCTGCATTTATTACCTGATTTCGCTGAAAATCGGAACAGTAAGTTGTTTTACGTCTGACGCTCATAGAAGCTTAATTTATAACCCGATTTCACTGCAATGTGTATCAGTGAGTTGTTTTAAGCCTCCCCCTATCAGACTTAGATACTTTACAGATCGGACGATATTTAGATATAGCTGTCATATAGACCAATATGCCGATTAAGGATCTGAAGCCCATGAAAGCTTTATATATTACCCGATTTCGTTGCAATTTGAAATAGTAAGTTGTTTTAAGCCTCCCGACACCCGACCCAAATATGGATCAGATCAGACTATACAGATATAGCTGTCATATAGACCGATCTTTTAATATAGGGTCTTAATCCCATAAAAAGCGGTTTTCTTGCCTGATTTCGCAGAAATTGTTACTTGTGTATGAATTTTCGGGAGCTGAATAAAATATGATCGCGATCAGCCAATATATGGATATAGTAGTAGAGTATAGTATATCTATGGATATAGAAGTAGAGTTATAATAAAATAAATAGGATTTGGTAGGTATACAAAGTTTTTTTTTTAGAAGATATTCATTTACAGGACACTAAAAAGTTTGGACTATAGAGATTCCATTACGGGATATTCTCCGCCTATAGCATTGTTCAATGCTTTCTGTTCAAAGAATTCTTAAAGGTAAGTTAAACTGTGTGATGCTGCTAAAAAGCATTTAACCGACTACTCTTATCGCGATTTCTGATTTGCCATGAATCTTCATCAGCGGGATTCGTCAACTGGATCATGGTGCTTTACGTACCAACCTACTTAGAGTAGTTTGTAAAGCACACTGAATTTGAACACTGCTCTTAAAGACGACTTGCTCCACAATCGCAATAGAATTAAAATTTTACTTCCCTTATTTAAATTCAACTTATTCAACAATGCCGATAGCAACATACATTCATAACTTGCCGAAAAAAGAATGCGCAAACACAGACCCACAATTTTTTGATTGGGCTGTGAAATGTTCATTTGTTGTCCGATTTTAAAATTTCCTTTCTATTGGAAAGTGCTTTTCTATGAATGATGTCCTGCATAAGAATCCAAGATTTTGTAGGTTTTTTTCCGGCACTTTCCATTAAATAAACAATTTAGAAAATCGGCCCATAAATTAAATTCGCTTTTGGCAGCTCTGACAAAATTTTGAAGGGTCCAGGTGAACAACTGAGAAGTCCTTTAAATAGGTTCCGGGCCTTTTTTATATATATGTTTATCCTTTTAAAAGCGACCGACTTTTTTCCACTATATTTTTACTTGTCCCACTGTGCGACGATAAGCTTAGATATATTTTCAGGCAGAATTATATCTAAATTCAAATTCAGCCTCTAGGTAAGGTTAGGTATAAGTGGCAGTCTGCCATCAGACTCACTTAGACGTTTTCATCAATTATGATACCACAGGAACAGGAGAAGGAAGGTGACTTCTATTTCCTTCCAGCCTTTAGGTAACGTTAGGTATAAGTGGCAGTCTGCCATCAGACTCACTTAGACGTTTTCGTCCATTGTAATACCACAGGAACAGGAGAAGAAAGATGCCTTCTAATTCCTACCGTTGAACCATCCAGATCGCTTTAAGCAGCCCAACGACCAGCGAAAGTTTACATCCGCTAAATCAGACAAGTTTTCAAAGAAATGAGAACCTAAAGTGGTACTCCTTTTGTGCGTCACACACACACAGAAGGTGATCTTTAGTCTCTTCTTCCTCGACGACCTCACATCTTCGGCGTTACTGGCAACCGCCAGTCTGTCAGCATGTTTTCCGATCAGTGACCTGCCATGACGGACACAATGACTGAGATGTCTTTTCTAGCCAATGACAGCAAAGCGGTAGACCTCTTCAAGATTAGTCCATTTAATTTTGGAGTGTTTACACCATCTATAATTCTTATCCCTTCGGGCCTGATCCTGAAAACTTAGCTTACATGTCGCTAGAGGCATACCCACAGATTCCAGTTCCCATAGAATGTGTATGGTAGTTCCTAGTCTCGCAAGCTCGTGTGCTCAACAATTCCCTGGGATATCTCTTTGATTCGGCACCCAAACAGGTGAATATTGAAATGTTCAGTTATCACGTTGAGAGATCAGCGACAGCTGAGAGCGGTTTTTGAGTCCAGAAATACATTCTCCAGGGATTTAATAGCTGCCTGGCTGTCTGAGAAGATAGTTATGCCAGTTGTCGTAATGATATTATATCTTCGCCATTCCCCCCACTTCATTGATTGCAAGGATCTCCGCTAGATACACACTGTGGTAGCCAGGTAAACTTCTCCATATGACAAGTTCTAGATCTTCGATTCAAATGGTAATAGTGTCTTCTTATCAAAAAGTGGTTCAGGCAGGTTGTAATCCACACTGCCAGGAACATCGGACATCGTATCAAGGATAACACAGTGTGCGTAGCCGCTACATGACCAAAGAGAAAGCTCCCACAGTGGTCGCGAAATTTGCCTCGCCACAATGTCCAGAGCCATTAAGTGTAGCACTAAATTCAGTGCATCAGATGTGTCGTCCTAAGTGCGGCTGTGGTGCACAAACAAGTCATCCTTTGGATCCGGTTGAGTATTGAACAGCAGGTGAACTTTTGAAGCGCCGTTCACCAGACCACAACACCATATAGCATTATACGTTTGACAACTGCCTTATATACTCAGTGCATGACACGCGGTTTAAATCCCAACATTTGCCAATAGCTCTCTTGCAGGTGTATAGTTTCCAGGCACTCTTGGATATGCAATTCAGGAAGCTCTATGTGCCACAGCAAAGTAGGCTACCGAAAGAGGTCGAGGCGTAAATCCGTTCAAGAAGTATTTTTCAGCATGAGATTCAAGTTACGTACAGTGGCACCTGTCTTCTTGGAAGAAAATAATGTTCCATTTAGGTTAGGTTATGTTAAATAGAGGGAGCGGATATTATTCCGCCCCATGCCACTGTGGATATACACCTAAGCTAGTAATCGGCTTGTTGTTACCAGACCTTTAACGCTATATGGTGGTGTCGTCGCTGGACGGAAAACACCACCTACAGTTCAATACTCAGCCGGATCTAAAGGATGATTCGTCTGTGCCCTACAGCTGCACTGACGACAACACCATCTGATGCACTGAATTAATTGCTACACCTAATGTCTTTTGACATAGTGGCTAAAAAATTTGCTGCAACCACTGCTATGAGGCTAAGAGGTTTCAGTTTAGTCATACGGTGCCTACAAACAATGTATAATGCTTGAAAAAATGACCGATGTTGTAGGCAGTATTTATAATGCATTGCCTAAATCGCTTATTGATAAAAAGTACGGTACTACAATTCCTGATAGAATCGATTGGAATTACAATATCCTTGGTAAGAAGTTACATACACTTCTATACGGATGGTTCCGAACTAGACGACCACGTGGTCTTTGGGGTGTACTCTGAAAAAACTGCAGTGTGTATCAAGCGGAGATCCTTAAAATTAAAGAAGTGTTGGAATTGCTAATATGCAATGCCATAACGACGATTGGCATAAATATCTTCTCAGACAGCCATGCAGTTGTCAAATCCCTGTAAACACACCAAAATTATGTGGCCCAGTCTAGACTTCAAGAGGTCTACCGCTCTACTTTTGCTGGCTGGAACAAAGGTCTCAGTCATTGTGTCTGTCATAACAGATCACTGTCTGATCAGAAAACAAGGTTGCCAATAACAACTATAAAACATCTGCTGTGTATGTGTCCTGCACTGAAGTTACAAGGAGGTCAACTTTAGATTCTCATTTTTTTGAGAGATTGCCTGATTCAGTGGATGTGAACATTCGCAATTTGTTGGGATTTTTAAAGCGATCTGGACGGTTCAACGGCAGGAGATTTTCCAGGAATCTTATAATTGTGCCAATCCTAAATCTTAATCTTACATGTGTAATAACCTTTGGGATTTAGTTTGTGGTAGCCCAAGCAAATACAATTAGCTTTCTCTTAACGATTGTTTATTTAATGGCAGCTATATCAAAACATGGACCGATATGGCCCATTTACAATCCCAACCGACCTACGCCTATATGAAGTATTTGTACAAAATTTCAGGAGGCTAGCTTTACTCCTTCGAAAGTTAGCGTGCTTTCGACGGACGGACATGGCTAGATCGACATAAAATGTCAAGAAGAGTAAGAATATATATACTTTATGGGATCTCAGACTAATATTTCGAGAAGTTACAAACAGAATAATCAAATCCTATGGTGGTGGATGTATTGTAATAAAATATATTTTCAAATGTTTTATGCCGAAATAGTGAAAAGCAGAAAAAATTAGGGTGTGAACAAATGAAATAGATATGTTCCAAACGAAACTAATTTGAGGACACGGAAGCAGGTTGACGTGGTATTTGTAAATAGTATTTTTATGCCCTCGACCATAAATTGGGGGTATACTAAATTCGTCATTTAAGTCGATCTTGCCATGTCCGTCCATCTGCCCGTACGTCCGTCTGTCTTTCGAAAGCACGCTAATTATCGAAGGAGTAAAGCTAGTCGCTTGAAATTTCGCACAAATATACAAATAGTGTAAGTCGGTTGGGGTTGTAAATGGGCCATTTGGGTCCATATTTTGATTTAGCTGCCATATAAACCGATCTTGGATCCTGATTTCTTGAGCCTCCAGAGGGCTCAATTATTATCCTAATTTGGCTGAAAATTTTTACAACGGTTTCTCCAATGACTTCCAAATATGATCTGAATCGGTCTATAGCCTGATACAGTTCCAATATAAATCGATCTCTCTATTTTACTTCTTGAGCCCCCAAAGGGCGCAATTCTTACTCGAATTGGCTTAAATTTTACTAAATGACTTCTACTATGGTCTCCAACATTCAATTCGATTATGGTCCGCATCGGAACATAACTTAATATATAACGGAATATGTTTTCAAAAGCATAGCAAATATTTTCTTTTATCATTTGTTGGCCAAAAAAGAGATACCAGGAAAGGAACTCAACAAATGCGAACCATGGTGGAGGATATATAAGATTCGGGCCGGCTGAACTTAGCACGCTTTTACTTGTTAGGATTGGGGGTATACTAATTTCGTAATTCTGTGTGTAACTGCTCGAAATAATCGTCTGAGACGCCATTAAGTATGTATAATCTTGATCGTCGCGACATTTTATATCGATCTAGCCATGTCCGTCCGTCTGTCTGTCGAAAGCACGCAAACTTCCGAAGGAGTATAGCTAGCCGCTTCAAATTTTGCACAAATACTTCTTATTAGTCTAGGTCGGTTAGTATTGTAAATGGGTTATATCGGTCCATGTTTTGATATAGCTGCTATATAAACCGATCTTGAGTCTTGACTTCTTGAGCCTCTAGAGTGCGCAATTCTTATCCGATTGGGATGAAATTTTGCACGACGTGTTTTGTTATGATATCCAACAACTGTGACATATATGATTCAAATCGGTTCATAACCTGATATAGCTGCCATATAAACCGATCTTGGGTCTTGACTTCTTGAGCCTCTAGAGTGCGCAATTCTTATCCGATTGGAATGAAATTTTGTACGACGGATTCTCTCATGACCATCAAAATACGTGTTAATTATGGTCTAAATCGGCCTATAGCCCGATACAGCTCCCATATAAATCGATCTCTCTATTTTACTTCTTGAGCCCCCAAAAGGTTGCAATTCTTATTCGAATTGGCTGACATTTTATACAGGTCTCCAATATATAATTTAATTGTGGTCCAAACCGGACCATATCTTGATATCGCTCTAATAGCAGAGCAAATCTTTTCTTATATCCTTTTTTTTTTGCCTAAGAAGAGATGCCGGGAAAGAACTCGACAAATGCGATCCATGGTGGAGGGTATAACACGCTTTTACTTGTTAATGTACAAATTGCGGAATTGAACCATGTTTTTCCATCATTTTTTCTGTGTACATTTGATAATATATGGAAAATAATATACCTGAATTCCTCAGGATTTTAGACATATGTACGAACAAACATATTTTTAAAAGCATGGCTAACATGAATTTGCCGAATTCCCTTTCCAAAAATTTTTCATATCTTATAACAGGATGATGTTGCTGCGGTTTTAAAACTGGCTCTGCTACATTCTTTCTCGGGCATTGTCAAGAAATGTTGGAATTTACCTTTGTAAAATTATTTGTAAGCATTGGTTTTTATCACATGCAAATAATGGAATTAAATAATTCTAAACTGATTTTTAACACTGATAGCTGTATTTAAATAAATTAAAAGCATTGTTTCTTATAGACATGCAGAATTTTGGTGTAGACATTCCAATATGTTGTAAGTAAACGTGGGTCATGTAAACAGTTCACTGCCATTAGACAGTTTTACGGCGCTGTGTAGTGATGATCGCCTTTTACTTCCAAATGCAATAGCTGCCAGTGTGCTTCCAAATAATAAGTGGATAATGTATGACAGCTTTACTTAAATTTTGTGGTTTATATTTTGACAATTTATAGTTACTAAAGCCATCGCCAAAAGTGGCTAAAGCTATTGGAAAAGACTGGCTTTAATAAAATAAGCTAACTTTTTGATATCAAGAGATATTAAATGTGTAGCTAAAGAAATCCATTGTAAATTAAAGAAGTAGGTTTCGTTTCCTGTTGAGCAAATGTCAACCAAAAAAGAACCAACATATGCAATGAAACATGAAAAAACAAAACTCTTTACAATTCCGAATTTCGTCGATATCTGGCCTTTTAACCGGAGCTCGATCAAGACCATATTAGGTAGGGATATCTAAGGGACCAATTTAATACACTGTTCCAATATTTTCTCTGTGGTTTCTTATGGTTTCAGGACCCTAAATTGTGTATGGGTCTATTTGGGAGCTTTATGGAAGTCACATCACTATACTGTTCCAATTGGACAATGTGCGGCCTGAACTCTGAGGTTTATATACCAAATCTTTGTTTAAAATTTCAGCGAATTTGGGTGATAAATGTGCCTATAATGGGTTCAAATTTATAATCGGGAGATCGGCTTATACAGCAGCTATATCCAAAAGTGAACAATAATGGCAATGGTCCTACTATAACTCACTGCTCAGTTTTAGTTAAATCGGGCAACAAATGAGCGTTTAATGGGTTTCCGTGTGTAGGATCCAGACAAAAATCGGTAAAAATAGTAGCTAATCTAAATATGGTCCGTTTTAAAACATATTCGGTAAGAATGTTGAGGGATCTAATGTGACCTAGAGTTGTCAGGTTCAATCTGACATTTCCATTAAAAAGTTTGAAATTTTCTAGCATAATCGTACTCAAAACATTTTGAAGTATGATCATCATGATCGTTGATGTGTTGTTTACAGTGACTTAAAAAATTAGTTTTAGCAAAAAAAATGGAATTAACTTGTGAACATTTTCGTGCTACCACTTTTCATAGCTTTCGACTATCACGACAAGAGTGCATTGATGAACTGTAAACTTTATACGGCGATGAATCACCATTCTATAGCAATGTGAAAAACTGTTTTAATGAATTCGGTCGTGGCCAACGCTGGTTAAAATTCGAATGGTCGCCTATTTCTTCTGCAAAATATTTGATACAAAATATTAGCCTTTAATTTTTTTAATTTTGGCCGATGACAGCGACCGCTGTGCAAGGTAGGAGGTCAATTCTGAGTGGTACATCACTATTTGATTGCCTGAAGACTTAGGAGAAATTTGAAAAACGAACAAGAGAATACGAATCAGTTTTCACGATGATAATGCGAGCTCTCACACATCGGCTCAAATCATCGTCTTTTTGGCTGATCAAAACGCCAAATTGATTGGTCATCCACAACAGCCCTGACTTCCCACCCAATGTCTTCTTTTTCTTCCCGCACACTAATATAGAAAAGTGTAGTCAATCAGGCCTGTTCCGTTTTTCGAATTCCCAAAACGCAAAAAATTGATTTGCGAATATTTTCCAAACCCTATATTTTAAAGTTTGAAATCACTTGAGGTTCTACTGGATAGAAATTTGAAAAAGGAAGGTATTCAGGCTTTTTTCTGGCAAAGTTTACGAGGAATGAGCAAAAGAAAATCTTTCGTTTTGCGTTTTCGAAAACAGGAACAGGCCTGAATGATTTTTGAAGAAAATGCTGTTGAAGATTTTAAAAACAATTTTTTGGAGATGGTTTGAGCTTAGGCAACTGTAAAAATAATGCTGGAGGATACTTTGAAAAACAATAAAACCAACTATAGCGCCTTTTATGTATTTTTCGGATGACGAAGAACTAAATTCAAAGCAAAAGGTGGTCATATCAAGCAAAAGTGAGTAGATCCTAAAATTTAGGTTACGTCTACACTTTTTTTCATAAAAAAAATAATTTCATTTCTTTATTAGAATGTTACGGCCATAGGTCTATGAAAACAAATAATTTATGTTTATTTTATTATTTCAGAACCATTTTCGAGACAAACCTATTTAAACAAAAGGACAGAAAGAACATATCTTTAGTAACAATAATCACATATTAAACCAGTAAGGAAAGGCAAAAGTCGGGCGGTGCTGACTTTATAATACCCTACACCTACTCCATAAATAACACCACACAGTCAAAAAGCACAGAAGAGAGAGAAGTCAGTTAATAGCGAACAAGGTATTATAACTTAGTGAATTTGTTGGTAACACCCTGAAGGAGGTAAATATACCGATGGACTCAGATTCACTTTCTGATTCGATTTTACAGACAGACGGCTGTCCATGTTAATTTGTGTACAAAATACAGTCACATTTTTCATACGATCGTCTTAAAATTTGGTACAGGCATGTTTTTCGGCCTATAGACGAAGCCTATTGATATTCGAAAAAATCGGTTTAGATTTGAATATAGCTCTTATAAATATGTTTGTTCTATTTTCAGTAATAATGAATTAAAAAATTTATTTGTTAACTAATTCTCACGAATTTTAGCAGGAAGGATTTTCTCTTGACTCTCGACATTGCTGATATATATATATATATATATATATATATATATATATATATTAATATATATATATATATATATATATATATATATATATATATATATATATATATATATATATATATATATATATATATATATATATATATATATATATATATATATATATATATATATATATATATATATATATATATATATATATATATATATATATATATATATATATATATATATATATATATATATAAGCTTTTATCGCCCGATTTTAACTTCCAAACCACAACAAGTGCATTTTTTTACCAATCTTGCCAAAAGCTATATATATATATATATATATATATATATATATATATATATATATATATATATATACATACATATATATAAGATTTTATCGCCCGATTTTAACTTCCAAAACCACAACAAGTGCATTTTTTTACCAATCTTGCCAAAAGATTTTTACCACAATATCTATTGGGTTGCCCACAAAGTAATTGCGGATTTTTTAAAAGAAAGCAAATGCATTTTTAATAAAACTTAAGAATGAACTTTAATCAAATTTACTTTTTTTACACTTTTTTTCTAAAGCAAGCTAAAAGTTACAGCTGATAACTGACATAAGAAAGAATGCAATTACAGAGTCACAAGCTGTGAAAAAATTTTTCAACGCCGACTATATGAAAAATCCGCAATTACTTTTTGGGCAACCCAATATAAAGTTTGCTCGAAATCGGTTGAGATTCAGATAAAGCTCCCATATATATTTTTAACCGATTTTGAGAAATATTGCTTAATTTGGCAGGAAGAATTTTCTTATTACACTTGAGATTACTGGTGAATTTGATAGAAATTGGCACGGATTTAGATGTAGCTGTCATATATGTATATCGCCCGATTTTCACTCCAAGAGCTACTGCAAGCGTATTTACCATTCTTGCCAACATTTTGCACAACGATTTTCTCGACGATTACCGCATAATCTGAGAAGTTTGTTCTATTTAAATCGGTTCGGATTAAGATATTGCTCCCATATAAATGTTCTTCAGATTTTGGGCAATTTGCAATAATGTTGTCATTTGTCAACCATAGTTATTACAGTTTGAACATATTTGCTCGAAATTTGATAAGGATTGTTTAATAGCCCATTTAAAAACATCCACCGTGATCTATCAAAATTGGTTCAGAATTGGATATAGCTTCCACATTGTACTTATAGGGTTAAGCTTTTATAAATTTTGTCCTTGGTGTCTTCTTCTTCGCGGCTATAGCTATGAGAATCTTTCTTTTTATACCCTCCACCATAAGATGGGGGGTATACTAATTTCGTCATTCTGTTTGTAACTACTCAAAATATTCGTCTGCGACCCCATAAAGTATATATATTCTTGATCGTCGTGACATTTTATGTCGATCTAGCCATGTCCGTCCGTCTGTCCGTCCGTCCGTCCGTCCGTCTGTCTGTCTGTCGAAAGCACGCTAACTTCCGAAGGAGTAGAGCTAGCCGCTTGAAATTTTGCACAAATACTTCTTATTAGTGTAGGTCGGTTGGTATTGTAAATGGGCCATATCGGTCCATGTTTTGATATAGCTGCCATATAAACCGATCTTGGGTCTTGACTTCTTGAGCCTCTAGAGTGCGCAATTCTTATCCGATTTGAATGAATTTTGGCACGAAGTGTTTTGTTATGATATCCAACAACTGTGCCAAGTATAGTTCAAATCGGTCCATAACCTGATATAGCTGCCATATAAACCGATCTTGGGTCTTGAAATCTTGAGCCTCTAGCGTGCGCAATTCTTATCCGATCAGAATGAAATTTTGCACGACGTGTTTTGTTATGATTTCCAACAACTGTGCTAAGTATGGTTCAAATCGGTCCATAACCTGATATAGCTGCCATATAAACCGATCTTGGGTCTTGACTTCTTGAGCCTCTAGAGTGCGCAATTCTTATCCGATTGAAATGAAATTTTGCACGACGTGTTTTGTCATGATACCCAACAACTGTGCTGAGTATGGTTCAAATCGGTCCATAACCTGATATAGCTGCCATATAAACCGAGAGGGCACAATTCTCTTCCGATTTGAATGAATTTTTGCACGAAGTATTTCGTTATGATATCCAACAACTGTGCCAAGTATGGTTGAAATCGGTTCAGAACCTCATATAGCTGTCATATAAACAGATCTGGGGATTTGACTTCTTGAGCTTCTAGAGGGCGCAATTCCTATCCGATTTGGCTGAAATTTTGCATGACGTATTTAATTTTTACTTTCAACAACTGTGTCAAATAAGGTTCAAATCGGTTCATAACCTGATATAGCTGCCATATAAACCGATCTGGGATCTTGACTTCTTGACCCCTAGTGGTCGCAATTATTATCCGATATGCCTAAAATTTTGTACGACGGATTCTCTCATGACCATCAACAAACGTGTTTATTATGGTCTGAATCGGTCTATAGCCCGATACAGATCCCATAAAAATCGTTCTCTCTATTTTACTTCGTGAGCCCCAATGGGCGCCATTCTTATACGAATTCGCTGAAATTTTACACAGGTCTCCAACATATAATTTAATTGTGGTCCGAACCGGACCATATCTTGATATGGTTTTAATAGCAGAGCAACTCTTTTCTTATATCCTTTTTTGCCTAAGAAGAGATGCCAGGAAAAGAACTCGGCAAATGCGATCCATGGTGGAGGGTATATAAGATTCGGCCCGGCCGAACTTAGCACGCTTTTACTTGTTTTCTCTCATTTTCCGGATGGAAATCTGGATCTCTATGGTTCAATGTACTTTTGTTAAAATTTGTAGCAGAGTTTGTATTAATTATTTTGTGGTGTTTAGAGTGATAATTAATTAACCATTCAGAAGCTGTGGGTTTTTGGTACCGATCTGTTGTGAACTAGTTGTCACGTCTATATATAATGGAGTCAGGATAAGTGAGTTTTCCATTATATTCTTCCTCCTTGGTAAATTGAATTTGCTTATAAAGGATTTCAAGGCCTTCAGAATGGCAGCTACGTCGGATTATTTATTATTGCGAATATATATTCTACGTATTTGGTCAGTAAACGAGGTTGAGCTATCTCATCTAACGTGTTGTCAAGTAGGTCTTCCATTACAATGTCCGCGATTATGGGTGATGCCAGAGATACCATTGGTATACCCTTTAGCTGCTCATATATCTTGTTGTCATTTTTATACCCACCACCATAGGATGGGGGTATACTAATCTAGCCATTCCGTTTGTAACACCTCAAAATATTCGTTTAAGACCCCATAAAGTCGTCGTTCCGAATCGATCTAGACATGTCCGTGTGTCGAAATCACAATAGCGGTCAAACGCGTAAAGCTGCCGCTTGAAATTTTGCACAGATACTTAACACTGATGTAGGTGGTTGGGGATTCCAAATGTTCCATATCGGTTCAGATTTAGATATAGCTCCCATATAAACTAATCTCCCGATATGATTTCGTGAGCCCTTATAAGCCGCAATTTTTGCCCAATTTGACTGAAATTTTGCATGTACTGTTCTGTTGTGACTTCTAATAAATATGCTTAGTACGGTTCAAATCGGTCTATAACCTGATGTAGCACTCATATAAACCGATCTCCCGATCTCATATAAACCTTCTTAAACCCTTCCAAGCCGCAATATTTGCCCAATAAGGCTGAAATTTTGCATGTATTGTAGTTTTCCGTTATGAATTCCAACAACTGTGCTTAGTACGGTCCATATCGGTCAATAACCTTATATAGCGACCATATAAACCGATCTGGCGATTTAACTTCTTGAGTCCTTACAAGCCGCAACTTTTTGTTCGATTGGGCTGACATATTTTAAGATGACATATAGCTCCCATGTAAACCGGTCTCTAGATTACCCTTGTCCGGTTCCTAGAATGTAGAATAAAATTATGCCCTTCAACTAAATTTGTTTTGTGTAAATTTGGTATATAGAATAAAATTATGCAATCCAACTAAATATATTTTGTATAAATTTTTAACAGAATCCATGGTGGTGGGTTCTCAAGATTCGGCCCGACCGAACTTAACACGCTTTTACTTGCTATGATTGAAATCGATGTAAATTTGGGATCTTTACAAAATTTTGCATGGGACATTAACTCCCTTTTTTGGTCTAAGGACGAACGCAATTGATTTTGAAAAAATCTGTCCAGATTTAGATATGGCTCCCATATATCTCTTTCATCCGATGTGCCCTTTTAAAGCTGTAGAAGCCACAATTTTGGTCCGATCCTTACCAAATTTAGCGTAATATGTTTGGTGTGACGATTTAATATGTGTGTTAATTTTCATCTAAATCGGTTCAAATTTAGATATAGCTCCCACATATAACTTTCATCTGATTTGACATATTATGGCTGTAGAAGTCACAATTTCGGTCCGATATCTACCAAATTTGGCACAAAGTGCTTTTTGTAACGTTCCAATATATCACAATTGGATCAGATTTATATATAGCTCCCATATATATCTTTCATCCGATATGGTCTTTCAAGGCTGTAGAAGGCACAATTTTGGTCCGATCTTTGCCAAATTTGGCACGAAGCGCTTTTTTGACGTCCTAGTATGTGTGCAAAATTTCATCAGAATCGGATCAGATTAATATATAACTCCCATATATATCTTTCGTCGGATATGCCCTTTTAAAGCTGCAGTAGTCACTAAATCGTAAATCAAAAATCGATTATCGATAAAGTGTGGTAAGGATATACCAAGAAAAAGCTGACCACCTAATAGTATCCGATTACGTAGTGCTATGCTACGTATCGCTATGTTTACATATGACTAAACTGTACACGTGTATTATTGAACAAAGTTCTCAACGAGCTTTAATTGATTTAATTCGCTTTCCTTCAATTCTTCATATGTTTTCCTGCATTTTCTTTTACAGTATCTATATTGCACTAAATACTTTTTAGCCAACCCACGTACCACATACTCATCGAAAATCGAATGCATCTATAGACAGCATCATCCATGTTATGGCTGCATGCCGTCTTCCTGTCACAACCGTTGTTTCGTTGCCATCGTTGTCCTTAAGAGCAAGACACAAAAATATTCTTAATTTACAACTGCAGCAACAACTAAAGATGCTTAAAACAATGGCTTTGTTAAAATTTGTACTTTTTGCACTTCATTTGCATTTTAGAGTTTCAACACTCACTCTCTGTTTCTCCTGCTCGTGCGGATATATTAAAATGCAAGGATATTGGAGAAATCTTTGATTTTGTGGCTTACATTCTGCATTTAAATCGTAATTTAAGAAAATCTTTGAGGTTTCCTTTTACTTTGTCTGAGAAATAAGGATTCAACTTCAAATATTTCCGTTGCATATCAGTTGCAATCGTCTAGGGTCCTACGACAAAAGGATACAAAAGCAAAAGATGCTGACATTATATCGATAATAAGCATGTTTGAGTACAATTACAATCATTAAACAATGCAAAATGTTTTCAAAAGCCACATATTAAATGAAAATTTACAATTGAATTCTTATGTATAAATTAAGTAGATACATTATCTCAATATACGTTCCTGGGAGACTGGTTAAAGCAACGGCATATGTAAGAGCTCGAATGTAAACTGCAAGTCTAAAAATAAGCCATCGATATGGAAATTAACTTTCGAATTCCTGCATCATCAGGAATGTTTATTCAAATTTGGTGTTAAAAAATTTACTTTATGATTTAATATACAGGGAAATGAGGAAATGGCTTTAATAAAGCATTTTAGCTCAGAAAGGAAACAACTTGATTTACTTCTAATTAAATTTAATCCTGCAATTTTGTTTGCTCTATGGTTACCCACCACCATAGGGTGGGGGAATACTAATCTAGTCATTCCATTTGTTACACTCCGAATATTCATCTAAGACCCCATAAAGTATACACATTCTTGATAGTCTCGACGTTCTGAGTCGATATAGCCATGTCCGTCCGTCTGTTGAAATCACGATAGAGATCGAACGCGTAGAGCTAGCCACTTGAAATTTTGCACAGGACCTCAATATCAATGTAGGTCGTTCGGAATTGCAAATGGGACATATCGGTTTGGATTTAGATATAGCTCCCATATAAACCGATCTCCCGATTTGACTTCTTGAGTCCCTGAAGGCCTCAATATTTGTCCGCTTTGGCTGAAATTTACATGTAATTTTCTGCTGTGACTTCCAATAACTGTGCCAAGTACGGTCTAAATCTGTCTATAACCTGAAATAGCTCCCATGTAAACCTGTCGCTCGATCATCCTTGTACAGTTTCCTAGAAGCTTTAATTTTTGCTGGATTGATAGAAGTTTGGTATGTAGAATAAAATTGTGCCCTGCAATAAAATTTATTTTGTATACATTTTTAGTAGAATCCATGGTGGTGGGTTCCCAAGATTCGGCCCGGCTGACCATAGCACGCTTTTAATTAATACTTTAAGAAAGTAGGGCTTTGGCTACACAAAATTTATTGTATGTTGGGTAAGGTTATGGACATACACCTTATCAAGTAATCGGCTTTTTGTGCGCTCTCAATACTTAAAAGTGAACTCGAAAAAGAAAAACTAAGTCAGAAATTCCATGTTACTTACAAAATTCCCAAATTGTTTTCCACACCACGCCCCTAAGTTGCTTTATGTGTTGTATTGTGTCCCAACCAAAGTTCTGGTGTCTGTTAGCCGCGAAACCCTAACAATGACATGGGAAATGCTCTCATCATCCTCCCCACGTCCCATCATCCTCCCCACGTCTCATCATCCTCCCCACGTCTCATCATCCTCCCCACGTCTCATCATCCTCCCCACGTGCCATACAAATGCTATAGGTTAGGTTAGGCTAGGTTGAAAAGAGGGTGAATACTATGGACATACACATAAGCCAGTAATCGGCTTGTTGTGCGCTCTAAAAACTATAAAGTAACCTCTAAAAAGAAAATTTTAAATTAGGAATTCCGCGCTACTTACAAAATCCTTAATTGTTTTCAATGCCACTCCCCTAAGTTGGTTATTGTCTGATTTTGTGTCTCCACCTAAGTACCGGTATCTGTTTGACGCGAAAGCCGGGCAATGACAAAGGAAATGCTCCAACGTGTCATCATCTTCCCCACCTCGTAGTCTTATGTGCCCCGTTATGGTACCAATAGCTATACTGACCTCCTTCTTGCTTCCTTTCAGTAATAGGCTCGTCTTCTCACGGTCTGGATCCCCCATAGGATTTTCGCCGTCCTACCGACCGTTTCGCTGTTCCACTATGTTGCATGCGCATTCGTCGCCCACTCCCTTAACTCGGACTGCGTCGACCCGAAAGGCTTCGGTTTAACCAAGTTTATTGCAGGCAATCTTTAGGCCTTTACCGTAAAATCGTCTGCCCTTTCATTACCCCTTACTCCGTTATGGCCCGGCACGCAGTCTTGCAGTGTAATCTCCTTCTTACACTGCAAGACTGTTCGTGACCTTATCGCCCTGGTTGTTATTGCCTTATGGCATTTTTGCTGTCGGTAAAGATGTTCCCGCTCGACGTCCTCGCGTTAGCACCACACCACTTCACGCATTCCGTGATCGCCCGAATCTCCGCCTGCAGGACCGTATTATGGTCAGGCAGTCTTAAACAGATGTCAGTCCCTGGGTTTTCAATGTAAACGCCCACTCTGTCCTCTTGCTTTGATCCATCCGTGTAACATGATCTTCCAGATGACAATACTAGGGTTCCGTGAATCCAAGACTGTGCCGTCAATCCAAGAAGTCGAGTGCGACGCGCAGCAGGTTCATCTCAGGTCGCCTCGATTATACCGCGATGGTATGAGCTGCTCCCATCCTCAATCCATTCTCCCATAGTCTTAAGTCTCAAAGCCGTAGCGGCGGCCTCACAATTAATTTGTATGTCAATGGGTCGGAGATCTAGAATAGTCTCCAGTGCCCTAGTGGGCGTGGTCCTCATCGCTCCGCCTATGCCAAGACAACATGTTCTCTGAACTTTTGTATGGTCTTTATGTTTCACTTTTTCTACTTTGCGGTCCACCAAACTACTGAGGCGTAAGTAAGTATTGGTCTAATCATGCTCCTGTAGAGCCAGTGGACTATCCTAGGTTCCCTCAATCATGGAGGGAATAAAAAAAATGTTAGAGAGTAACACACGCATACAATCTCATTTTCATTTTGTGCACCTCTGCTTGGGGTACAGTGGATTGATGAATGTGATAAATTTTCGATTTTCTCCCAAGAAAATCTTTTTACAATAAAGAGATTTAACGATAAATTATTGCCGTAAGTGTTATGTACGAACAACTTTAATGAGATTTGATGAATAAAACTCCTGAAAACCTAGAATTGAATTCCACTAGGAAAGAGTCCGTAGGATTTGGCAATAATTTAATTGGATGCATCTTTTTCGTCAAAAACGGATTTTCGATCGATGTTAATAAAGTTCGAATGAGAATTTATACACTTCATTTTTTATACCCACCACCGAAAGATGGTGGATCATTTTGTCATTTCGTTTGCAACACATCAAAATATCCTATAAAGTATATATTGGGTTGCCCAAAAAATAATTGCGGATTTTTCATATAGTCGGCGTTGACAAATTTTTTCACAGCTTGTGACTCTGTAATTGCATTCTTTCTTCTGTCAGTTATCAGCTGTTACTTTTAGCTAGCTTTAGAAAAAAAGTGTAAAAAAAGTATATTTGATTAAAGTTCATTCTAAGTTTTAATAAAAATGCATTTACTTTCTTTTAAAAAATCCGCAATTACTTTTTGGGCAACCTAATATATTCTAGATCGCCATAAAAATCCAAGACGATGAAATCAAGATATTGAGCTGAAACTTTGTTTGAAGATGGGCTATATTGGAATTTATCTTTATATATCCCCCATAAGGACCGATCTGCCGATTTAAGGGTTTAGGCCTATAAAAAGCGCACTTATTGTCCGATTTTGCTGCATTTGATACGACCAGTTGTGTAAGGCCCTTGGACGTCCCTGTTTTATTTGATGACCCCAGACTTATATATAGCTGCCATATAGATCGATGTCTCGATTTATGGTCTTTGGCACATAAAAGGCACATTTATTATCAGATTTCGCTGAAATTTGGGGCAGTGAGTTATGTCAGGCCCCTTAACGGCCTTGTTTAATAAGACCCAGATTTGGATATCGCCGACCTACAGACTTTTGAAATAATTGACAATTATAGTTGCTTATTGCATAGTTGTTTAATGTAAATAAAAGGTATTGAAAATCAATTGACCGAAACCAGCAATAACATGTTGAACTCATAGAACTGAATTGAGAGCAAATTTACATGAGCACAAAGAATAAAATTTCATCAGAATACTGAAGCAGATCCGCCAAAACTATCTCTGGAAAACTAAGATATTAGCAAGGACAAATACATTTTGATGGACTTGAAAGATTTGGATCGGCCGATAAATAGTGTGTAGGCAAGTAGTCTAAAATTTTTCACCGTGTTTATGACAAAATGTCACCGCCGATGAGCCAGTTCCTGCACCTAGTATAAAATTTTGGCTACGTCCCGGATGGCAGCTATATCTGATTATGTATTGAACATATAGCGAAGTCGGACAATAAACGCGCCTATAAGGGGCCCTAGACCTTAAATCGAGAGATCGGTCTATATAGCAGCTATACCCAAATCAGGACTAATCTCAGCCAAATTGAACAAAGATGTTGAGAGCCCTAACACAACTCATTGTCTCAAATTTCAGCTGAATCGGACAAAAACTGTGTCTATTAAGGGCCCTAGACCTTAAATCTAGAAATCGGTCTATATATGGCTGCTATGTCATTATCTAGACCGATCTGGGCCATCTTCAAGAAGGATATCGAGGGGCTTAACTCAATTTAAACTTCAGCAAAATCGAACAAAAATGAGGCTTTTAGGGGCCCATCGACCCAGATTTCAGCAAAGACCTTTACTCAAGAGAGTGGTCTATATGGCAGCTGTATCCAAATCTGGACCAATCTGGGCCTAACTAGAAACGGATTTCGAGTGTGCTAACTCAACTC
The DNA here is from genome assembly GCF_963082655.1 of Stomoxys calcitrans. NCBI lineage: Eukaryota > Metazoa > Arthropoda > Insecta > Diptera > Muscidae > Stomoxys > Stomoxys calcitrans. The sequence goes on along the minus strand of NC_081555.1, from coordinate 79,226,914 downwards.
ACTGTCTCAAATTTCAGCAAAATCGTATACTTAATGTGGCTTTAATAGTCCTAACACTTTAAATCGGCAGATCGGTCCGTATGGGTGCTATTGGGTTGCCCAAAAAGTAATTGCGGATTTTTTAAAAGAAAGTAAATGCATTTTCAATAAAACTTAGAATGGACTTTAATCAAATATACTTTTTTTACACTTTTTTTCTAAAGCAAGCTAAAAGTAAGAGCTGATAACTGACAGAAGAAAGAATGCAATTACAGAGTCACAAGCTGTGAAAAAATTTGTCAATGCCGACTATATGAAAAATCCGCAATAACTTTTTGGTCAACCCAATATATCAAGATATAGTCTGATATAGGCTTCCTTCGAACTTAAGCTTCCTATTGGCAAGAAAATAGTCTATGAAAAGTTTCAGTTCAATATCTTTATTTTAAAGACTGTGGCGTGATTTCAACAGACGGGCGGACGAATATGGATAGATCGTCTTTGATTTTTACGACGATCAAGAATAGAAAAATGTCAGCCGAAAAAGAAAAATGTCAGCCGAATCGGATGAACTGCGCCCTCTAGCGCCTCAAGAACTCAAGATCCAACATCGGCTTATATTGTAGCTATACCAGGTTAAGAACCGATTTGAACCGTACTTGGCACAGTTGGAAGTGATACCAAAATACCTCATGCAAAATTTCAGCCAAATCGGATGAGAACATAACCTAAAAACATTATTTAAGTCCTTGAGACTGCTAGATAATAAAGAAGTGTACTCACACAGAGAAATAGAAACTACAACGACATTCTAGATACTTGAATCTTGTCATATCGTCAAATGCATGACTCAACTGATCCAAAGAAAAGTGATGGAATAATCCAAACGTTCATATGAACAACACAAACATATTGAGGTGGCTTGTGAAGGACTGTCTCTATTGTCTAAACTAATACGAAACTACAAAGCCTCACATTAGTGCTTAGTAGAAAAGAAGAACTATCTACATTTGCTTACAAATTTTAAATATTATTTTATACACTCCACCATGCCCGTCCTACACGGGCTGGAATTTTGAGCTCCGACTTGTGTGGTGTTCATCATTATCACCGGAAGCTTAGCTGAAAGCTACCGGGCGCGTCCACAGTTTGCGGATAATTTAAAGCTTCGTATTTGGGCGAAGTAGCTGCAAATGCGGCAGCGGACAGTCAGCGATTTCGAGAGGAGAGTCTTAATAATACTCGAAATGACACGGCGAATTTTTGGCGCCTTCAAATAACCAATGGCCAACATCAGAATCTGTTTCCGGGTTAGGAGCGGCTTGAAGCGAGTGTCGGATCTTTGAGCAAGATCCCAGCGGCATCGAGGGATACATATGAGATCTCACATAACCCATGCGTTTAGGGCTCTGGGTCAGTAAACTGTCCCCGGAAAACTATAAGGAATAACTTATAATTTTCGCACCCGTTTAAGTATGTCGCGAAAGGTACGATCTGACAATGCAATGCAAATGCATTATCCAATCGACAAAGCTGCGATAGGAAAAAATGTCTGAATAAAAGATGTGATTTAAATTATTATTCGTTAAAGAGAACAATTCGATATAGGGAAAATCTTTATAGAAAAATTTGACTGTTGTTGGTTTCAGATGTAAGTTAAGTGCAAAAGTAAATTCAAAACGAAAATAAAAAAGGCCGTTAAGGAAGGGCAAAAGTCGGGCGGTGCCGACTGTATAATATGCTACACCTACCCTATAAGTACAATGTGGGACCTATAACCAATTCTGAACCAATTTTGCTGAACATCGACGAGCAAATATGTTCAAACTGTAAAAACTACGTTAGACAAATGACAACATTATTGCAAATTACCCAAAATCTGACGAATCTGATGAAGCGATTTCGAACAAAGTTCTCAGATAATGTGGAAATCGTCGAGGAAAGCGTTGTGTAAATTTTGGCAAGATTGGTCAAACAATGCGCTTGCCATGGCTCTTTGGAGGAAAATCTGGCGATATTCATATATGACAGCTATATCTAAACCTGGGCCGATTTCTATGAAATTCTATGGGCCAGTAATATTGAGAGTCATAAGAAAATCCTTCCTGCAAAATTTCAACAGAATCGGTTAACAAAAGAACACTTTTTTGCAATATTTCTCAAAATCGGACGAACATATATATGAGAGCTATACCTATATGTGAATCGATTTCGAGCAAACTCTTCAAATATTGTGGCAGTCGTCGAGCAAAGCGTTTTGCAAAATTTTGGCAAGATGGGTCAATAAATGAGCTTGCTGTGACTCTAAAAGTCAAAATCGGGCATATATCTATACTAGAGCTATATCTAAATCTGAACCGATTTCCATGAAATTCACCGATAATATTGAGAGTCAAGAGAGAATCCCTCCTGCCAACAATCGGTTAACAAATGACCATTTTATTGCATTATTACTGCAAATCGCATGAACATATATATGGAAGCTATATCCAGATCTGCACAATTTTTTTTCCAATTTCAATAGGCTTCGTCTCAAGGCCGAAGAACTTGCCTGCACCAAATTTGAAGACGATCGGATGAAAACTGCGACCTGTACTTTGTACACAAATTAACATGGACAGACGGACAGACAGACAGACGGATAGATAGACGGACATATCTAAATCGAACCAGAAAGTGATTCTGAGTCGATCGGTATACTTATCAATGTGTCTATCTCTCTTCCTTTTGGGTGTTACAAGCAAATGCACTAAGTTATTATACCCTGTACCACAGTAGTGGAGTAGGGTATAAAAACAGTAAGGAAAGTCAAGGGTACAATACAATACCCTCCACCTACCCTATAAGTATAATGTGGGAGCTATCTCTTGTTCTGAATCAATTTTGATGGACCTCGCTGGATGTTTTAAGATGGGTTATTAAACAAACCATGCCACATTTCGAGCAAATATGTTCAAACTATAATAACTGCGGTTGACAAATAACATCATTATTGCCAATTTCCCAAAATCTGACGAACATATGTATGAGAGCAATATTTAAATCTTTGTTTTGATAGCTACCACTTAATCCGATCTTGGGTCTTGACGTCTTGAGCCTCTATAGGGCGCAATTATCGTCAGATTTGATTGAAATTTTGCACGTAGTGTTTTGGTAGCACTAATAACAACTACGCTAAGTATGGTTTTAATCGGTCCATGTTTTGATATACCTGCCATATAAACCGATCTTGGATCTTGACTTCTAGAGCCTCTAGAGGGCGCAATTCTCATCCGATTTGGAAGAAATTTTGTACAACGGCTTCTCTCATAACCTTCAACATACGTGTCTAATATGGTCTGAATCGATCGATAGCTTGATACAGCTCCCATATAAACCGATCTAACGATTTTGCTTCTTGAGGCTTTATAAAGCGCAATTCTTATCCGAATGGACTGAAATATTACACAATGACTTTTACAATGTTCACCATTCATTTATGGTCCGAATCGGACTATAACTTAATATAGTATAGAATATCGAAAAAGAACTTTTGTGCTATTGGATAGCACAAAAGTTATTTTTCGATATTCTTTGTTCGCCTTAAAAGAGATACTGCGCATAGAACTCCACAAATGCGATCCATGGTGGAGGGTAAATAAGATTCGGCCCGGCCGAACTTAGCACGCTCTTACTTGTTATACCTTACACCACTGCTGTAATACAGGAGTATTATAACTTAGCGAATTCGTTTGTAATACCCATAAGGAAGAGAGATTGACCCATTAATAAGCATACCGATTCGATTTCGGCTTGTTCGACTGTCTGTCTCTCTGTCTGTCTGTTCATGTTTACTTTTTGAACAAAGTCCAGGTCGCAATTTTCATCCGATCATCTCCAAATTTGATGCAAGCATTTTCTGGGACCTAGAGACTAAGACTTTTAAAACTGGAAAAAATCGGTTCAGTTTTGGATATAGCTCCCATATATTTATATGTTCGTCCGATTTGAGCTAAAACTGCAATTATATTGTCATTTTTAAACCGATTTTTTGCAGGATATTTAGATACAGCTCTCATATAAAATATCGCCTAACCGCCAAAAAGATGTAAGTGTCAAATTCAAAACTTTACATGAAAAGGTTTTTGTTAAATAAATCATAGCAAATTTTAAATTGAAATATGATTTTTAAGTATGTATTCCTTCTTTGGCTGATGCGTATAGTGGTCAAAAAATTTTGTGCATTTAAAAAAAGATAACGGTATTTTTGGCACCTACATCTTTTTCGCTGTCATTTATGTGAATGTGTGATTTTGTTTTAAGTATTTTAGGATAAGTGCTATTAATACCATCGTTTGAAAGTGAGCTGGAAGTCTCAATTTAAATCCGATTGTAATGCAATTTGGAACAGAGAGTTATATTAGACACCTCCACATTTATGACAACTTTCCCACATATCCGACTATATGTGGATCGGCCGTCTTATAGACCGATCTCCAGATTTAGGGTCTGAAGCTCATAAAGGCCGCATTTGTTATCCGATTCCTCTGAATTTTGGAACAATGAATTGTATAAAGCCTCGTGATATCCGGACCGAATATGGACCAGATCAGACTTGAATTATCGACACTAAACAGCCGTCAGTTATTGATTCCTATCGACACAAACAGTCGTCAGTTATTGATTCCTATTAAAAACTGAAAATCCCAAAATTTGGCACTTACATCTTTTTGGAGGTAAAGGGACGACATGATCGTCCGATTTAGAGAAATATTGTAATAAAGTGCTCATTTGTTAACCGATTCTTTCGAAGGAAGAATTTTCTTATGACTCTAAATATTGCTGGTGAATTTCATTGAAATCGGTCCATATGTACATAAAGCTTCCACACCGTAGTTATTACAGTTTGAATATATTTGTTCGAAATTTGGTACGGATTGTTTAATAACCCATTTGAATAAATCCGTCGAGGTCCATCAAAATTGGTTCAGATCTAGATATAGCTCCCACTTTGAAGTTATATTGTAGGTTTAAGGTATTATACAGTCGGCAACGCCTCGAGTTTTGCCTTTCCTTACTGGTTTGCCCTACATATCTTTTTTAACGACACGAACCTATTCTGCATATTGATATATTCACTGGCAGTATTTTTGGCTGCTCTTGGTATATAAGGGCGACCACAATGGTATGTGAGTATATTTTCGATCGCACTGACTTTCTAAGTCGATTTGGCGATGTTCGTCAGTCCGCTAAAGCGTTATCCTCCGTACCAATAAAAGCATCCGTTCTAAATTGTTCACATGTATATTTTACATTCCTCTACGCTTCACAGTCAATTCGTCTACCTTTCGTTTCGCCTTACTTCACTTTGATACGCCTCACAATTGTGGTCCACGGGTTAACACCAAACCATCTTATGTATTTTGTGGTAGTAGGAAAAAATGCCGTTTACATGGTTCTTAATGTAGACCTCTAGGCCGACTCTGTCCTCTAGCTTTGATTCATCCATGTAGAATGAACCTATAGATGGCAATGCCAGAGTTCCGTTACTTCAAGGCTGTGCCGATGGTTGCAGTGCCTCTATTTTCGTCTCAGGTATCCGATCTGGAACCTCTTTCATTCCAAATACGAACAGTCTCCAGTGATTCTCATCGCCCCGCCTTAGCCAAGACAATATGTTCACTTAACCTGTTGTTATGTTCTTATATTGAACCTTCTCGTAATAATCGTTTACCAAACTTCAGACGCCTAAGTTGGAACTGGTATAAACACGCTCATCTAGCGTCAGTAGAGTGTCTCGAGTGTACAGCCTGTCTACAAAGTAGCCATAGCTGTAAGCCTTCTCAGTATGCCTCTGGATGTGACATTTCCAGTTCAATTTCCTTTTCCAGATCACTCCAAAGTATTTGCCCTTGTCGGATATCGAAATATTTTTTTTGAGGAAACGTGACGCCTAAAATCAACGTACCTTCTTCTTTCTCTTAAATATATATTTCTGACTCCTCCATACCGTCCCGAAGACCCTTTCAGTCCTTCTGCGTAGCTGATTCGGACATTTTAAAACATCGTCCGGGTAAAAGACAGGTTCAAAACACTCCTCAGCAAAATTTGTTATTTACCTCTTCTGAGTTCTTACCCAATCGTATGTACAGATATAAAATGATGGTTTCCTGCATTCAGGGCCGGAATGTAAGGCTGAATTCGGCCATTCCGTTTCTAATTATTTTTATACACTGATGATTGGAATAGATTTTGAAACACATCTAAAATTTTAAATCTGCCCTGTAATGTTGATATATTTATACCCTACAAAACTACTGTGGTACAGGGTATTATAACTTAGTGCATTGGTTTGTAACACCCAGAGGGAAGAGAGATAGACCCATTGATAAAGATACCGATCGACTCAGGACCGCTTTCTGATTCGATTTAGCTATGTCCGTCTGTCTGTTTGTATGTCTGTCCGTCCGTCTGTCCATACTAATTTGTGTACAAAGTACACGTCGCAGTTTTCATCCGATCGTCTTAAAATTTGGTACGGACATGTTTTTCGGCCTAGAGACGAAGCCTATTGAAATTGGAAAAATCGATTCAGATAAGGATATAGCTCTTATATATTTGTTCGTCCGATTTAGCTATGTCTGTCTGTCTGTCTGTATGTCTGTCTGTCCGTCTGTTCATGTTAATTTGTGTACAAAGTACAGGTCGCAGTTTTCAACCGATCGTCTTAAAATTTGGTACGGGCATGTTTTTCGGCTTAGGGACGAAGCGTATTGAAATTGGAAAAATCGGTTTAGATTTGGATATAGCTCCCAAATATATGTGCGTCCGATTTGCAGTTATAATACAATAAAATGGTCATTTGTTATCCGATTCTCTTGAAAGTTGTTAGGAAGGATTTTCTCTTGACTTTCGGCATTACTGGTGAAATTCATGGAAATCGGTTCAGATTTAGATATAGCTCTCATATATTTTGACATCGCCCGTTTTTTACTCCTAGAGCCACCGCAAGCGCATTTATTGACCAATCTTCCGAAAACTTCGAACAACGCTTTCTCCGACGATGTCACAGTATCTGAGAAGTTTACTCAAAATTAGTTCAGATTTAGATATAGTTCCCCCATATATGTTCTTCCGATTTGCTGTAATATTGCAATAAAATGGTCTTTTGTTAACCGATTCTCTCGAAATTTGGGTGGAATGATTTTCTTGTGACTCTCATTATTACTCGCGAATTTCATAGAAATCGGCCCAGATTTAGATATAGCTGTCATATATGTATATAGCCAAGATTCACTGCAAGCGCATTGTTTGACCAATCTTGCCAAAATTTTGCACCACTTTTCCACCAATTTTCCTCGACGACTACCACATTATCTGAGAAGTTTGCTTGAAATCGGTTCAGAATTAGATGGAGCTCCCATACATATGTTCGTCAGGTTTTGGGTAATTTGCACAAATGTTGTCATTTGTCAACCGTAGTTATTACAGTTTGAACATATTTGCTCGCCAAGGTCCATCGAAATTGGTTCAGAGTTGGATACAGCTCCCACTTTGTACTTATGGGGTAGGTGTAGGCTATTATACAGTCGGCACCGCCCGATTTTTCCCCTTCTTACTGGTTTTGATATATGGTGTATTCATTAAGTACTCAAACCAGGTAATTTTCGATTTAAAACAAAAACTACAATATTTTTCTTGAAAACGTCATAAAATCGTCATATCTAAAATTCAAATATTTCATTCATATGTCGCAGTTTTTGGTGATGATTCCAGCTGAAATTTCCTAAAATGTACAACCCTAGATCCTCTTAACCTTGCAATTATGATCGCATAGGCCCTCTTTTCCATATAAGGCGATCTACAATTCTTGAGCCTCTAATATAGACTGATACGAGTATGGCTGATCCCCCGATTCGATTTCTATATTATTATACCTTGTTCAACGGTGTTGGTGTAGTGTGTAATAAAATCAAGCTTAACAAGTAAAAATGTGTTAAGTACGGCCGGGCCGAATTTTGAATACCCACCACCAAAGATGATTATCATCCTAATTAATTATATATCTACTACTACATTTTTTCAAATTTTCAGTGAAATCGGGTAATAAATAAAGCTTTTGTGGGTTTCAGACCCTTAATCGGCATATCGGTCTATATGAAAGCAATATCTAAATATCGTTCGATCTTTACAATATCTAAGTTATATGCAAGAGGCTTAGAACAACTCACTATTTCAAATTTCAACGAAGTCGGGTACTAAATGTAGCCTTTGTGGACTTCAGACACTTAATCGCCATATCGGTCTATATGACAGCAATATCTGAATATCGTTCGATCTTTACAATATCTGGGTCAGATGGCGGGAGGCTTAAAACAACTCACTGATTCGAATTTCAGTGAAATCGGGTAATAAATGCAGCTTTTAAAGGCTCAGGCCCTTAACGGACAGATCAGTATATATGGCAATTATATGTAAATATAGTTCGATCTGAACCATACTTAGGTCGAACGTCGGACCACTAATTGTCTCAAATTTCAGCGAAATCGGATAAAAAACAAAGAATTTATGGGCCTCAGAACCTTTATTGGCAGATCGGTCTGTATATCAGCTATTTCCAAATATGATCGGATTTGACTCGTTCCAGAACTCGCATCGAAAAAACGTATCTGTGTCAATATTCAGCTTAATATCTCAATTTTTGAAGGCTGTAGAGTGAATACAACAGACGGACGGAAAGACGGAAAAACACACGGCCATCGTTAAATCGTCTTAGAATTTTACGTAGATCCGAAATATCTATACTTTGTAGGGTCTTAAATATACCCCCTATCCTATGGAAAATATACCCCCATCCTATGGTGGTGGATATAAAATCAGAAATCGTGCAAAGTACATGCCAAACGCAATCCATAGTGGAGGGTATACAAATTCTTCACAGCCAAAATGACGAGCATTTACTTTATTCGTAAGGCCATCTAATGACTTTCATTTAATCTGTGCTTGCGCCACTGCCATTTGCCCATAAGTGTCCTGTTCGTATATGGGTGTGTTTTGAGTGACTAAAATAACATCAATGAATTGCAAATATTTGTTGAAGTTTATGTGTCTAAGGCTGCGGCGAAGGAAACAAGTGTCGCTATAATTTTTTAATGAACGCTTGCTTTGTTTGAGTTTCCATTGTGTTTGTGTTTGCTGCCACATTGCCAGGATATTGGAAAAAAGTTATAATGGGTAAAGAAGACTGTGAGTGTGATTTGTAATGGAGAATAAGCTCCACATAAAGTGTGTGGAGTGCTCGAGTGACATTCCTTAATTTATTTGCTTTTATTGACGCCAATTTTCACAATTTATTGAAAAAAAAAAAAAAAAAACAAGAAAACTAAAACTTAGACCAAATGGATCATATATCATTTATGTGGGGTGTGTTCAATGACAAAGCTATTGAAACCATATCCACAAAGAAGTTTTACTCATTGTGGGCACGAAGTAGTTGGGGTTGCATGGAAACTGGTCTTTGTTTAGGGATGTAATGAAAATTAAATGTTTGTCATTTGTTTAAACGAGATGTTCTGTCTGTTTTATATATGGAAAGAGCGCAATTAAAAAAAACTATTAGTTTGTTTTTCAAAACATAAAGGGTGACTTTTTGGGCGTAGTTTCTTTTTCAAATGTAATAAATACTAAAATTGGCACCATATTTTAAAAAATAGTAAATTAGTCTTCGACATTTAGTAAAAAATAACTTCATTCAAAAGTTGTGCCTCCGGTTAAAACGATTCCTTCGCAAAGTCCAATTTTACACCATCGCTGTTGACAGTTACTTTCTTATTCAATACACATTTACTTATTATTAAAAAAAGTAAGTAAGGCTAAAGACGGCGAAAGCCGGACTCTTGATACCCTATACCACAATGGGTATGCAGGCAAAGTCGTCGAATATCCGTACATAATGTAGGAGTAAAGGAAATCACAGTGCAAAATTGTGAGAAGATTGGTTAATAAATTAATTTGCAAAGGCCCTAAAGGTTAAAATCGGGATTTATATATACATATGGGAGCTATACCAAATCTGTACCGATTTCCAAGAAATACACCAATGATCGGAACGAACAAAATCGAACGAACAGATATAAAGCAGGTATATCTAACCGACTTCAAACAAAATCGAACATATAGTAAGAATCCTGAAGAAATACGATGTAAAAAACTCGATATTTTGAGTCGATCTAGCCATGTTCATCCGTCCGTCTGCCAAAATAACGATAGCGGTCGAACGCATATCGTTATTATGCTTGAATTTTTGTACAAATACTTTATATTGAAACTAGTCGTTGGGGATTGTAATTGGGCCATATCGGTTCAGATTTAGATATAGCTCCCATATAAACCGATCTCTTAATTTTGCATATTTCTGTTAAGACTTCCTACAACTGTGCGAAGTACGGTTCGATTCGGACTATAACCTGATATACCACCTATGTAAGCCGGTCTCTCAGCCATTCTTGTTCGGTTCCTTGAAGCTTCAATTTTTGCTGGTTTAACAGAAGTTTGGAATGTAGAATAAAATTACGCCCCTCAACTAAATTTGTTTTGTATAAATTTTTAGCAGAATCCATGGTGGAGGGTTCGCAAGCTTGGGTCCGGCTGAACGCCTCTACCTGTTTTTTTTTTTTTTAATTTTAATATGCTTCGTCTCTAGGCCACAAAAGTGCCTATGCCAAATTTGCCAGACAGACGTACAAAGCTAAATCGTATCAAAAAGTGATTCTGAGTGGATCCCTAAACTTATCAGAGAACTGCATTAGACCCGATATTTGCTACTCAATAGACACTTATGAAAAACACTCAATAGTCACTTAGTTTGTTTCGAATGCCACAACAAAAGAAATTTCATGTAACTTTATTTCTACCCCTTATAGCCATGGTTGTCAAATCATCCCCTTTGGGGAGGGGTTTTGGAGTCCCATATTGTCATGCTTGTCCAAAATATCCATATGAGTGGGTCTTCGTGTCGGTGCGGCCCCTTATGTGCTTGGACCAAATTTTTAACGAAAGTTCGTACTATAATATCCAATTCCTTTCATTTGGGTTCCATTTTGTTCCCATCGGTTCACTTTTATTTTTGGGTGGTGCTTTTATAGTAATGGGGAGAATCCGCCCCCTTCCGATATCAACAAATTAGATATCCTATTGCTCTTTCCAGACCATATTGAAAATCTCCTCCCTTATGCCTTCCATTTGATTCCCATATTGTCATTTAATACTCTATTCTCGGATACCCTTCGTTTAAGTCTCACATTGTTCCGTTCGTTCTACTTTGTGTTTGGGTGGTGCTTTTGGGTAAGGAGGAGGGTCGGCTCACTTCCGATATAAAAAATTGTACAGCCTATTATTCTCTCCAGACCATTCTACGTAACCTGTGAACATTTAAAGAAAATCGGTTCAGACATTTTGAGTCAATTCGGAACAAACAAATAGACAGACAAACAAACACGCTTTGAGTTTTTTACAATAAACTAGCTGGCCCAGAGCGCTTTGCTACACCCTATTTGAGCTAGATATTGTCTCGATTGACCAATATGTTCTCATCTTACTCCGATCGGACTACTTGTCCGTTTGGAAGTGATGGACCCCGATATTTGGGGCCAAATTTTTAAACCCTCCACCATAAGATGGGGGGTATACTAATTTCGTCATTCTGATTGTAACTACTCGAAATATTCGTCTGAGACCCCAAAAAGTATATATATTCTTGATCGTCGTGAAATTTTATGTCGATCTAGCCATGTCCGTCCGTCTGTCCGTCCGTCCGCCCGTCCGTCTGTCTGTCGAAAGCACGCTAACTTCCGAAGGAGTAAAGCTAGCCGCTTGAAATTTTGCACAAATACTTCTTATTAGTGTAGGTCGGATGGTATTGTAAATGGGCCATATCGGTCCATGTTTTGATATAGTTGCCATATAAACCGATCTTGGGTCTTGACTTCTTGAGCCTCTAGAGTGCGCAATTCTTAGCCGATTGGGATGAAATTTTGCGTGACGTGTTTCGTTATGATATCCAACAAATGTGCCAAGTATGGTTCAAATCGGTCCATAACCTGATATAGCTGTCATATAAACCGATCTTGGGTCTTCACTTCTTGAGCCTCTAGACTGCGCAATTCTTATCCGATTGGAATGAAATTTTGCACGACGTGTTTTGTTATTATATCCAACAACTTTGCCAAGTATGGTTCAAATCGGTCTATAACCTGATGTAGCTGCCATATAAACCGATCTGGGGTCTTGACTTCTTGAGCCTCTAGAGTGCGCAATTCTTATCCAATTGGAATGAAATTTTGACACGTAGTATTTTGTTATGATATCCAACAACTGTGCCAAATATGGTTCAAATCGGTCTATAACCTGATATAGGTGCCATATAAACCGATCTTGGGTCTTGACTTCTTGAGCCTCTAGAGTGCGCAATTCTTATCCGATTTGGCTGAAATTTCGCAAGACGTTTTTTATTGTTACTTTCAACAACTATGTCATATAAAGTACAAGTCGGTTCATAACCTGATATAGCTGCCTTATTAACCGATCTGGGATCTTAACTTCTTGAGCCTTCCGATTTGCCTGAAATTTAGTACGACGGATTCTCTAATGACAATTAACATACGTGTTTATTATGGTCTGAATCGGTCTATAGCCCGATACAGCTCCCATGTCAATCGATCTCTCTATTTTACTTCTTGAACCCACAAAGGGCGCAATTCTTATTCGAATTGGCTGACATTTTACACAGGTCTCCAACATATTATTTAATTGTGGTCCAAACCGGACCATATCATGATATCGCTCTCATAGCAGAGCAAATCTTTTCTTATATCCTTTATTTTGCCTAAGAAGAGATACCGGGAAAAGAACTCGACAAATGCGATCCATAGTGGAGGGTATATAAGATTCGGCCCGGCCGAACTTAGCACGCTTTTACTTGTTATATCTTATTCTTATTCTTATTTCAAATACCTTTCACTTGAATCCTACATCATTCCTATCGGTCTACTTTTCCGTTTGGTGGACCTATGAAGGAGTGTGTTCTTCCTGATACGTGGTGGTAAATTTTTAGGTGGTTTTTGGGGTGTAATGGCAACCTTGGAACTTGGCCTCAAATTTTAAAAGTCTGATTCCTATTCTACAACCAACCACTTTTCATTTGGGACCCATATCATACTGCCCGATACCATACTGCCCCCATCGGTCATCTTTTTATTTTGGGTGTTAGTTTTGGAGTAAGGGGGAGGGTCCGCCCCTCTTGCAATATCGACTCAATCAACCGATCGTTAAACGTCTTAAATAAGTTATTCCCCAGGTCCCTTTTGTTTATAGAATTTATTGTTTATTGAAAGTTTTCCCAATACTTTTTTTTAAAGATTTTGTTTTAAAATTCTTCATATGTTTACCTCTTCTTGAAGCTCGACACAGAGCTCGACACGGCTAATACAATGGGAAATAATTGAACTCCAGTTTCTGTTCTTTAAATTATTCGAAGCACGGAAACTTTTTCAAAACAATGGTGAAAAGCATGCTATCCACTTTGAGTACTCTTTTCTATTCCTTTTTTTGGGCCAAGACTTTATGGCAGCTATATGCAAATCTTGATCAAAATGCAGAAATGTGTGGAGGGGCTTAACTTTACTCTCTGTCCCAAATTTCGGCATCATCGGACAATAAATGCGCCTTAATAGGCCCATAACTTTAAATCGAGAGATCAGTCTATATGGCAGCTATATCCAAATCTGGACCGATCAGTGCCATAATGCACAAGAATGTCAAGGGGATTAACTTAACTCACTGTCGCAATTTTCGGCGACATCGGACAATAAATGCGCCTTTTATGGGCTCAAAACCATAAATCGAGGGATCGGTCTATATGGCAGCTCTATCTTAATCTGAACCGATCTGTGCCATATTGCACAAGTACGTCAAGGGGATTAACATAACTCATTGTTCCTAATTCCAGCAAAATCGGATAATAAATGCGCCTTTTATGGGCATAAGATCCAAAATCATTGGATCTGTCTATATGGCAGCTATATCCAAATCCGGACCGATCTGAACCAAATTGACGAAGGATGTTGAAGGGCCTAACACTGTCCAAAATTTCAGGGAAATCGTATAATAAATGTGGCTTTTATGGGCCTAAAACCCTAAATCGGATGATCGGTCGATATGACAGCTATATCCAAATCTGGACCGATCTAGACCATATTGAAGAAGGATGTCGAAGGGCCCAACACAACTCACTGTCCCAAATTTCGGCAAAATTGGCTAATAAATGTATCTTTTATTGGCCTAAGACCCTACATCGGCGGATCTGTCTATATGGGGCTATATCAAGATATAGTCCGAAATAGCCCATCTTCGATCGTAACCTGCTTATGGACAAAAGAAGAGTCTGTGCAAAGTTTCAGCTCAATATCTCTATTTTTAAAGACTGTAGCGTTATTTCATCAGACAGACGCAGAGACGGACAGACATATCTAGATGGTCTTAGATTTTTATGCTGATGAAGGATATATATATATACTTAATAGGGTCTGAAATAGATATATCGATGTATTGCAAACGGAATGACAAAATGAATATACCTCCATCCTTCGGTGGTGGGTATAACAAGTAAAAGGATGCTAAGTTCGGCCGGGCCTAAACTTGGGAACCCACCACCATGGATTCTGCTAAAAATGTATGCTAACTAAATTTAGTTGAAGGGCATAATTTTATTCTACATACCAAACTTCTGTCAAACCAGCAAAAAATTAAGCTTCAAGTTACCGAAAGAGGATAATCGACAGACCGGATTACATGGAAGCGTTATCAGGTTATACACTGATTTGAACCGTATTTGGCGCAGTTATTGGAAGACGTAACAGAACACAGTATGCAAAATATAAACCAAATCGTACAAAAATTTCGGATAGTAGGGGTCAAGAAGTCAAATCGGGAGATCGGTTTAAATGGGAGCTATATCTGAATTTGAATCGATATGGTCCATTTGCAATCTCCGACGACCTACATCAATATTAAGCATCTGTGCGAAAATTCAAGTAGCTAGCTTAACTTTATGGGGTCTTAGACAAATATATTGAGGTGAAACAAACGGAATGACTAGATAATTATACCTACATCCTATGGTGGTGGGTGTAATTAGTTAATAATTGTCGAAATGTGTTGTGTGATCATAAGGCAAATAGTCCTGATAAAGTCAAATAACCAGCGCAATATTTAACGTTGAAGTGCGTAACATGATTGTTTTGTCCATTCTTGGATTACACATGCTTAAAGCGACTTACAAAATCCCTTTTTGTTTTCCATATCACGTCTATAAATTGTTTTATGTCTGGTATTGTGTCCCCACATAAGTGAAGGTGTCTGTTAGCCGCGAAAGCCGGGGAGTGACAGAATAGTTTTTTTACATGCCCTACACATGCTGTCACCTGCCGCATCGATTTTGCATAAATAAGCTCGTAGTCCACTGAGACCTTCTATCAGTAAAAGCCTCGTCATCTCACGATCCTGATCTCCCCATAGGATTTTCGTCGTCGTATCAGCCGTCTCGCTGTTCCACAGTGCTACGAAAGTCTTCGAATTTACCAAGTTTATTGAAGGCAGTCCTCTGACATTCACAGCCGAATCGTCTGATCTTTCATTCCCCCTTATTCCGCTATAGCCCTGCACCCAAACAATGCGGATTGAGCCATCCTAAGATCCTAAAAAGGCTTAAAC